>NW_024870709.1:10367500-11041666 GCF_019054845.1 Dipodomys spectabilis
AGATCATATTTCTTAGAAAAGTGCTTAGCAGTATGTTTTGTCCTTTGTCCTGTTTTGTCATGTCTTTTTTCCTTAGTAACAGTGAAGTACTTGTGCTATTTATTTTTGCTACTTTTTACCTTTCAGTTTTTATTTGTAAATGATGATGTGTAATTTTGTTTTAAATTGTCAGTTTCAGATATTGTTAAGCTCAACTCAGTAATTGCATAATGGTGGCTCTTTTACCAAGTTTATCTTTCCCATCCTATATGCACATTTTATTTATTTTATTTTTCATCCTAGTGTTTTTATGTATCTATTGCTGGATGAGATTTTTGTTATAAGTTACAAAATTCAGTTCTACATGAATTAGTTTTAAAGTCAATTGATAATTGTGTTAGTGCTGCATATTGAATAAAGCCTCCATAAATATTCTCAAGTTTTTAATATATTTACAAAAGAGAATGATTCGTTCCCTATACTTCTGGTTTATTACATGGTTCATTGGTATTTAGTTTTTATTCTTGGGATTAAATTATTAATTTATGTAATGGTAAAATAACTTAAATCTATATATTTCCTCTGTAGTGTTGAGGATGCTACTTATCTATTTTATTACTATTATTAAGTTTATAAGTGACTTGATGTTTTAGTTCTGTTTCTGATGGTACTGGCAGAATAGTACCTTATATAATAATCTCAATATAGCTTGAAATATTTTTAGAAATCTTTTCAAGAAATATTTTTTAGAAGGTCATATTTTCTTGTTTGAAACTAGTTATAAAGGCTAGAATGACTAGTTGGAGAGGATTCTTGTAATTTATTAGACTGGATTAATTTTCGTTATTATGGGTACATTGATAAGACGTGGATAATTTATTTTAAAGTTAATTCAGTTTTTACTTACTGTGTACCTCCATTAAGAAAGATATTAAGTGCTCATTTGACAGTACATATACTAAAATTGGAACAATACAGAGAAGATTAGCATGGCCCCTGCTCAAGGATGACACACAAATTCATGAAGTGCTCCATATTTTTTTAATGTACTATGTGATTTTTTTTTTGTTTCTTTGTATGTTCTTTCCCCATGGTACAATCCTTGTTCTCACTGAATTTGATTCCAGTGTCCTGCATCTTGTATATACATTTTTCTAATTTGGGGAGGGGAAGGGAAATAAAACCGCGGAAATAAGGATTCAGGATGACCCATTGTAATAACGAGATGTACAAGACAGTATGTTGAAAACGAACTTTACAACTTTGTAGGGTGGGGAGAGTTGGGGAGGTGAGGAAGGAAGAGATGGTAGGAAAAACAAAGGAGAGTGTAACAATGCTCAATAGGAGATGGACTCATTACCTTGCTTATGTAACTGTAACCCTTCTGTACAGTATTTTTACAATAAAAAATACATATTAAGAAAAATGATATACCACTAAAAAAAAGAACGATATTAAGCCAGAGTATGTATTTTCATGAAAGAATGTAAATGTTTTGATTTGTGGATTGAAAAAATATAGTGAGATAATTGATTTTAATAGGTACTACAAATGTCTCTCAGGTATATAGTACTTTCAGAAGTATGAGGGGAAAAACATAAAAGGAAGATCCTTGAGTGGAATACATGATTGAGGAGTTGTTATTCCTTTTGCATTAATCGTACTCTGATTTTGCTTTCTGCATTTCGACTTCAATGAAGTTACCCACAGTCAACTACTGGCTGAAAATATTAGATAGAAAATTCCAGAAATACAGTTAGTTAACAGATTTTAAATCGCACGCCACTCTGAATAGCATAATGCAATTTTGCGCCATCCTATCCCATCCCACCAAGTACATGCAGTTTACCAAATGTACATGCTATCAGTCCGTATCCTTCTTGCTTATGAGATTCGCTCTTGAAGTTTGCTAGTGCTTATGTTCAAGAAACCTTTATTTTATGTTTTAATAGCCCCAGAGCCCAACAGTAGAGATAATGGTGATTTGGATATGCCAAAGAGAAGCTGCAAAGTGTTTATTTAAGGGAAAATGCATCCAGTAGGGGTTTTAGAGCATGGTCCTCTTAGAAATAGTGTGGGGGGGGGGGAATCTCCTGTATTCACCATTTATTCTCTCATTAAATAAATAGTGAGAATATCCTACATTCCAGGTATTTGCTTCATGATGGATTTTATACTGAAAACTGTGGATTTATGTTTTTTACAATATAATGTTTAGTCAGATCTAATTTTGGTAACTATATTGTATAGATTATAGATTATAGTAAATTTTATAACTTTGCAAAGGTTGAGGTTTATAACTTAGGTTAATATTTCTCAAGTTTTTGAGTAGAGTAGGTATGCATGTGTATAGAAGAACATACACACTTTATAATACTCCCCTTTTTTGTTGCTGTTTTCAATTCTTACAGGTTTTACACAAAAATGGGATGGCAGAATTTTCTGTGACAAGTAATGAAACCATCACCGTTTCCCCAGAGTTTATTGGCTCCCGACTGTTACTGAAATTAAAGGAAATGGCAGAGGATTATCTTGGGATGCAAGTTGCCAATGCTGTCATTTCTGTACCAGCAGAGTTTGACCTGAAACAGAGAAATTCGACAATTGAGGCTGCCAACCTTGCAGGTAACAGCACCTGTTAAAGCTTGAAAATCTTTACAAGTAAGATTCAGTGCTGTGTAAATTATGGAACTGTAGGAACATAATCAAACTTGAAAAGAGAGAGGCAAATTAGGTTATTTTGGAGTTTTGTAAAGGATAATTATATTAGCTTTATAGCATAATATAAAATGTTTCTTTAGAACAAGCATCAGATAGGCATATGACACATTCTCAAAGAACTGGGATTCATCTAGTGAGGAATTCTTTTGTTTCAAATTTTCCTTAATGTTAGGGTTATTTTTTCAAAAAAATCTGAGGTGAAACAATTCTTTGAACACTTTGAAATATTGAGTGCCTTAGCAAATAAAATAGATAAAATCATCTTTTATGTGAACAAGAGGGAAACAGAATAATATAAACTATGAGATTTTCACAGAGCTTCTTAACTTTAGTTTTAGTGATATTTGGGGTTGGATACAGAATATTTAGCAGTATCCATACCTGTACTCACTAGTTATTAGCTGCATTCTCTCCCACCGAGTGATGACAGTCGATTCATTGCCCTGTTTCCTGGAGATAGAATTCCCCATGCTTAAGAATCAGTGTGTGTATCAGAAAATAACATGCTGTCAAGGAAAGAACAGGAGAAAGGACCCAGGTGATGGTCAGAGAATGAGGGGCTTGCAGATTTGTAATGATCTTGTTGAATATCTCCTTGAAAACATGACATTTAAAATGAGTGGAAGGAAATGAGCTCTTACCCATGAATACACATGTAGGAAACAACCAGTGCCACACTCATTAAGTGGCCATTTGATGGTAAGAAGATAGAGAATTGGCCAGTGCAGCCAGAACATAGAAATGAAATTGGAGAGCTAAAATGAAGGTGTTATATTTATAGGAATTCTTCAGAGTTGGAATGTTCTATTGCTATGAAGTATAATGCCATATTACTTTGCAAGCTACTCTTTTAATGTGAAAGTTAATCTAAAGTAGGACTTTGTTCAGGGACTAGCCTTTTGCCTATTCAAGATAAGATAAAAGTTTCTTATTCCCATAACAATTATATATTGTTTCTCCTATGTTCCTCAGTTGAATATGGATACAAAAATGACGATATTTTTGAAAATATGAATTAATAAAGTATACTTATTTTACTAAATCTGGAGTTTTATTATATAATACTCTTGGAGTAATTGTAATGATATCATTTAGAAAATCCTTGACTGGAGCTGGGAAGGTGGCTCAGTGTAGAGTGCTTGCCCTGCATGCATGAGGTCCTAGGTTCAATTCCTCAGTACCACATAAGCAGGAAAAGCCAGAAGTGGTGCTGTGGCTCAAGTGGCAGAGCACTAGCCTTGAGCTGAAGAGCCAGAGTTCAGGCTCCATGACCAACAAAATAAAGAAAGAAAGAAAAAAGAAAATCCTGGACTGTTCTAATTTTTATTCAACAGTACTCATATCGTAGAAGAAATAAGCATGCTATAAAGTTGAATGGGGGGGAATTTTATCTCATGGATTGTTCTTTATTCCTCACATCTAGGACTAAAGATCCTGAGGGTAATAAACGAGCCCACAGCAGCAGCGATGGCATATGGTCTCCACAAATCTGATGTCTTCCATGTCTTGGTTATAGACTTGGGTGGAGGAACCCTAGATGTGTCATTACTGAACAAACAAGGAGGAATGTTTCTTACGCGAGCCATGTCTGGTAAGAGGGGTACAGAGAGAGATGGATGTTCAAGCAATGGCTTCTTCAACATACCTACCATGTAACAAATTGACTCTTTCAGAATACTGGACTTTATCTGGAAGTTTTTGGTATATATTATTTGTAATGTTCTCTGTATATTTATAGCAACATTTTTAAGTGTAAAAAAATGGGTGGGTAAGTGTATTCCAGTGATGGAAAGTCAATTTAACAATCAAAAATTTACTAATGAATTTACAATTGCAAAATAAAACAGGAAAGCCATAATTAGTTTAGTAGATGGAACTTTCTTTAGATGCAGAAGAATAATCTGATTGAATTCAGTTGCCATTCAGGACAATTATCACTCTGTAAAATGGACGCCTAATAATAGTTATCCACAGTAAACTTAGCATTTATGTCATACTTAGTAATGAAAGACTAATATCAGGAGCAAGGAAAGGATGTCCACTATGTTGAAAGTTGTAGACATTGCAATAGAACAAGAAAAAAGAAAGACATAAACATCAACAAACAAATGTTTCTCTACTCATAGATGACATAACTATTTACTGTAGAAGATTCTAAGGAATCTACATACCAGCTATTGAAACTATTAAGTATTGTTGCCATATAAAATAGTAATTCATTCTCCCATCAAAAAGAAAAACCAAAGTAGGCATCATGAAAGTCAAACATTAGCTGTAGGCCTCAAAACCAGTAGAATTTTCTGGTGATGGTGAAGGGAACAGAAAGGAAGAAAAATTTAAATTTTTGGGTAATCAGTTCATTTCATTTGTTTAAGATATTGTAAGGAAATCTAAAATTAGTGTTACCCAACACTAAATTTACTTGAATACATTTTTTTTTTTAAGATTTTGCTTTGTTTAATTTAGGTTGAAGAATTAGCCTGTATTGAAAATTGAGCTGTAACATTATAGTGTTGTTGTTGTACTATATATTTTTTTCTTTTACTCAAACTCTTTTTTTTTTTGTTGGTTGTGGGTCTTGAACTCTGGCCTGGGCACTGTCCCAGAGGTTAGCTCAAGGCTAGTTCTCTACCACTTGAGCCACAGTACCACTTCCGATTTTCTGGTGGTTAATTGGAGATAAAGAGTCTCATGGACTTCCTTGCCCGGGCTGGCTTTGAACTGCCATCCTCAGATCTCAGCCTCCTGAGTAGCTAGGATTACAGGTGTGAGCCACCAGCGCCCCACTTCAAACTCTTCTTTTGAGCGAAGATGAATGCTGGGTATTTATATTATATTGTTCTTTTCTGCTGGACTCATTTACCCTTTATGAAAATAAGTATCTAGTAGTACTTTTTAATTACAGAATGCAGTTTCTCCTATTGAGAGTGGTGATATTTACTGTTTCTAAATTCAGTCTCCATGTTACAATAATTAGTTGATAACACTTCCTTTCATGTCATTCAAAAGTGTTACTCCCTCTCTGTACTGTTTTTGTGAAGCTTTTTGTTTTGTATTTTCCCTCTCTTTCAGAGTTCTAAACTCAGGGCCTGTGCTGCTAGGCAAATGCTATACAACTTGAGCCACATTTCTAGCCCTTTTTGCTTTTAGTTATCTTCCCATACAGTCATACATGTTTTGCCCAGACTGGCCTTAGACTGTGATCTTTTACCTCCATCATCCACATTGCTGGGGTTGGATGTGTGTATCCCTACTCCCAGCTTCTTCTTTGACATTAGGTCTAACAGTTTTTCCCCAAACTACCCTGTCTCTGTCTACTAAGTACCTAGTGTACTCTTATGTACACTGCTTTAAATCAGTATATCTATGAATAAAAACATATTAAATAAGGGAATTGTTATTCTTAGAATATATTTAGATATTCTTAGAATAATTTTGTATGTACAAAATTGTATACATACAGACCATTTATTTATCAACAAGTATAATTCAGACTCTTTTATTATCCACTCAGGAAACAATAAACTTGGAGGACAAGACTTCAATCAAAGGCTGCTTCAGTACTTACATAAGCAGATCTATCAGACGTATGGCTTCATCCCCTCTAGGAAAGAGGAAATCCACAGATTAAGTCAAGCTGTGGAAATGGTCAAATTAAATCTGACTCTTCAACAGTCTGCCAAGATGTCAGTATTACTAACGGTGGAAGAAAAGGACCAAAAGGAACCCCAGCTTAGTGACACTGAGCTGCCCCAGGCTCTCCTTACCCCAGCGGACGCACACAGTGCGAACAAACTGCTTACTCCAGGCCTTTCTAAAAAGGAGCATGGGAAAAGTCAGGTTTTGTTTGAAACAGAAATATCGCGGAAGCTCTTTGATACCCTTAATGAAGATCTCTTTCAGAAAATACTTGTGCCCATCCGACAAGTGTTAAAGGAAGGCCACCTGGACAGGACTGAGATTGATGAGGTGGTTTTGGTTGGGGGCTCTACTCGTATTCCGCGAATCCGCCAACTCATTAAGGAGTTCTTTGGGAAGGATCCCAACACATCCGTAGACCCCGACCTGGCCGTGGTGACGGGAGTGGCCATCCAGGCAGGGATTGATGGAGGCTCTTGGCCGCTCCAAGTCAGTGCTTTAGAAATTCCCAATAAGCATTTACAAAAAACCAACTTCAACTAAATGCAGAAGGAATGGTGATCATTTGTTATCTTTTCTGATCATCTCTTCCTGTTATTGACCACCTCTGCCCAAAATGCAAGGGTCTCACAGATTTACCTAGAAAGCAACGTTTCCATACAGGAGAATTTTGGCTAATATTTTGAGAATTGAATGTGACCGAATTGATTCTCTTTAATCTTGGAGAAGTGTCATTGTAACAAATACTTCTCAAGTAATTAAGAGTTGACTCAAAATTCTTACCTAGGGAGCACTGGTGGCTATATTTTCTAGATTTTGGAAGAAGATAACCATATGTGCTTAACATATTCTGTAAACCCTAAAGAGTGCCAATGATAAGGTTCTCCATTCTTACTTAATTGTATTAGTAAGAGCTGGTAATGTGACCTGTACTTGTAGGACAGTGTTGATGTGATGTATTTACATTGGCTGGGAGAGAGCAGTATTAAGCTGCATATCCAAGACTCAGTAACTGCCATTTACAAAGTTAATGTGACAAATTCAGTATCGGATTACATGATTCATTCCTGTAGTCTACATTCTGCAGATTAATTTATTTCAGTAGATCAGTTTATTCTGTTTCTAAGATAGCTATTAATTTATTCAAATTTCTCTATGCCAGCTAGTGGAAACCCTAATTTGTATTACAGTTCCTTCATCTCCTGTGCATCATTCTTTGCTTGGATTTCCATAGTTCTGTCTAGTTAGAAAACAATGGGGGAATATTAATTACATTTAATGTGTTAATGTCATATAAAAGCCATTGCGATTTTGTTATCTATAACCTTTGCAACATTAGTTATCTAATATTTTTGTTTTTTATTTTGTTTTGTGTTTTGTTTTTGTTTTTGCCAGTCCTGGGGCTTGAACTCAGGGCCTGGGCACTGTCCCTGAGCTTCTTTAGGTCAAGACTAGTACTCTACTACTTGAGCCACAGTGCCACTTCTGGCCTTTTCTGTTTATGTGGTACTGAGGCTCAAACCCAGGGCTTCATGCATTCTAGGCAAGCACTCTACCACTAAGCCACATTCTTAGCCCTAATTACCTACTGTTTTTATTTCTTTAGTTCTGGAAAAAAATAACTGTTTAAGCTTCCAGATGTTATTTGATTGAGCTTTACTAAAAGATTTTTAATCGTATTTGATTTTGAATGAAGAAAATGTTCTCAACTGTTAAGAGCTCTATTATTTCATTGTTGTTTTAAAATAGTTACAATCAGATTATTTTCAGCCATAAAGTTAGCATGTTGTAAAAATAACATCTTTGTGAAGATTGGAAATAAATATAATGTGGGACTGGCAATGTGGAAACATTTCCCAGAGGTAAGTGACCTATTTTTTTTTCTTTTTTACCTCTAAGAGAAGCCACAAGGACCAAGAAACAAAATATAGTCAATCAGTTTCTGTGATGCTCATATTATTTGAAGATACATGGTTTTTTTTCTTTTATAGAGACATGCTTCATTAATATTCAAAAACTATCTTGTCAACGTTTTTGTTAATATAATGTGTATCTTACTTTATCCAGTATTGGATAAAGGCTGTTAAATTTCCAATCAGTGAAAGAGAGCTAAGTAAACTTATTTCAACATTAAAACATTTCAGCTTCTCATAGTATGATGCTGAATAGTATTGTTTTAATCTAAAAAGGAAAATGTAAAAATGTTTCTCAGCAGTAAAATTGCTGTCAAATCTCAATCAAATACATTTTGTGTACAGAAAATGTCTGTAGTAGATTGATAGAAAAGATAGGAACTATTTTATTTTAGAACGAATGGAGAAATGCCAAAGATGACTCCTTCACTGCATTATGAAGATATTCACGTGCTCTCTTAGATTTTGTATAATTCTTTATTAATAGATTTTAAAATTAAAAAAAATCTATAAGCAAAAAGTGTTGAATTATCTCAGAATCTCTACATACAGTATCAGCTTTAATATGAAGCATTTTAAGATCTTACAAAAAAAGCTTGACTTAGGTATTTTTGGTGTGGTTCAAGATTGTCTGTTAACTGCTTGGCACCTTTTAAAAGGAGATGTTTTGTAAAACATGGCAGCTAAACATACAAACATTGGAAATTAAATTTGTGTCAAAAATATAATGGCAGTGTTGGAATTTTGTGGCAGTGGTTTAGCATATTCTCTAATATAGCTACATCTTTTTTTTTAAAAATGAGGGAATTTCTATTGTCACTAATTCTTTAGGGACATATATATATATATATATATATATATATATATATATGTCTTATCATCAATGTAGTTTATATATAAAATAAGAATATCCTGAAAAAGATCATTTATGAATATCAATCTGGTTAGTTTTCATAAAACAAGCTTTTTAGTTATACATTGGCTAGTAGTCTTTGGCTAGTAGTTGTCTTTTACGATTAGACTATGTGAATGAGTAATTTATTTTTGTTTCAGGAATGTTTTGGTACTGTTTTCACTCAAACCACTCATGTAACAAAAGACCTAACTGTGCATAATATGTACTGACAATTTGTTATTGTGCAGAACGATTGTGCCTCTGAAATTTGTGTATGCAGTCATTCACATTATAATGCAAATAAATACCATTTTACAGTTTGCTTTAAAAACTGAACACCTTATTTTCCATTGAAAACTTAGAGTACACATTTTTAAAAATTATTATTTATTTATTGTAAAGGTGATTGCAGTGGGATTACAATTACATAGGTCAGATAATGACTATATTCCTTCCTTCCAGTGTCTCCTTCCCTCACTCTCTCCTAGTCCCTCCCTCCTATCTCCACTCAAAAGTTACATCGTTCACTTTCTTCAGTGTCCAGTGAGTTCTACTGCTATGATTTTTCACCCTTTTCCCCTGGAGTTCTATTACCTGCCCTCCCCCCACCAAATAGACCCCTTGAATACACCATATAGAAAGAAAAAAGGCAGAATCATCAAAACATAGAAATGAAAAAACGTATACCTTTCTAGTGTGGATAAAATACAAGGTGAGAATAGAGCTGATTGAATACTTGCCCAAACCTCTCTAGATACTACCTAGTTCTACACGTGTACATTGCCTGTATCCTGACTGGAGCTTCTGATACATGTTTTTACATACTTCACTAGTTGAGAAGAGGCAGGTCCTGCACCACACTAACAGTATCTTTAGAATTCCTAATAACAACTCATGGCTTGTGCCTTTAGTGATAGGAGCCAGTAAGTAATTTGATGTGTACAATTATATAACACTAAAATCATCCTCTGATTCATACATACTTTTGATTTTGTATTAAAGTTTATGAAATTCTTTTGAGCAAAAGCTACAGTATATACTTTTTCCTTTTAAAAAATCCCTTTGATTACTGTCTTAAAATGAACCTTTAAAGACAATAGACTTGATCCCTCTTTGACTATTGCATGGGATTTCTTCATAGCTATTTAAAATACCCTTTTGAAGGATTCAACTCAGTGAGCAATAATAGTGACATTTTTATTATCTACAGACCTTGAGTGAGGCAACCTTTCATGTTGCTCCTGTAATTGAAACAGGATCTCAGTCATTAATTCTAATTAAAGTCTGGCATAGTTGGAAAGTCTTGCATATAAATATATTATATGTAGGGTTACTTTTAGAATGTACATGCATATTTTTTGGAGTGGCAATATCCCTTTAAAAATTGCCAGCTTTCAGCTATAGACATGTAACAATTCTTAGAAGTAAATTAACATGCTAGGTGGAAACACAGGCCCTTTTAAAACTGTTTGAATTTTACAGATATCTTTCCCTGCATTATTTTTTTGTTGGAAGACATGTGAAGCTGCACCTTTGTTGTTCATACTTGGTTCTTTGTTTTTCTTAATTTTTTATTTCTTGATTATTTTATTTTCATGTGACTTAGTATGTGATTAGACATTTAGTCAAATTGTCCTTGTACTTTCACTTCTGGCCACACACTTAAAAAGGAACCAATTTTTCTTCCTACCTATAGCAACTAAAAGAAATCAGACAAAATATATGAAGAAAATAGTTTTCAAGACTGTATGAAGCATCAGCAACAATAATTGGTGTCTGTTAGATCTATAAAACCAATGCTATTACCTCCATAGGTCACATACTCCAAAATACTGTGTTACCTAAAAAATGTTGCACAGATACTCAGCAGTGTTGTTTGGAGAGAATAATGACTGAAATCATCTCAATATGCATGTCTAGTTCCAGTTGCCCTCCAATGTCACACATTGCCAGTCATGACCTATTTTACATTCATACTATTCATTCTTAACAGTGTGTTAACACACATGATATAAATGACAGACTACTGTCTGAGAAACTGATTTCTAAGCTCCAAGTAGTCATTTTATAAATAAAAACTAGGTAACTCTGGTCACATAATAGACAATAAAAGAAGCCAATCAGCTTTTTAAAATTATTTGTTTCATGAAACTTACCTTTTCATCATGAGTGGATTCAGTAGATATTTACTCAATATTACAAACACCAGAGATTGTGAAGCCAGAATGTTTCAAATAGCATACAGCCTTAATTGGAGGAGATTTTAGGGTTTTATAGTTAAGGCAATTTTCACAAATACCTTCAATAATTGAAGCAAGTCTTGTACATACAATTCATGTTGAAGGATAAATAACTTTGAAATGTGTATGCTTCATTTTTTTTTCCAGTCCTGGGACTTGAACTCAGGGCCTGGGCACTGTCTCTAAGCTTCTTTTGCTAGTCTAGCACTCTTCCATTTGAGCCACTGTGCCACTTCTGGCTTTTTCTGTTTATGTGGTACTGAGGAATCGAACCCAGGGCTTCATGCATGCTAGACAAGCACTCTACCACTAAGCCACATTCCCAGCTCTGTACACTTCAGATTTGAAAAGTGATTCAAACATATACCCTCTATTGCATAAACACGTGTAATGAAAGATTCC
Organism: Dipodomys spectabilis; assembly: GCF_019054845.1. NCBI lineage: Eukaryota > Metazoa > Chordata > Mammalia > Rodentia > Heteromyidae > Dipodomys > Dipodomys spectabilis. Next base: position 10,379,290 of record NW_024870709.1, read on the forward strand.
TCTAAAATATTGTTAGTATTACAAACCAGCATTCTACTCATGGCTAGATAGCAGCTGATGCACACATCACTGAGAGACATACAGACCAAAAATGGATATTCCAGGGAAATGCTGTTTTTATATCCAGGCAAACCACAAATACTGTAACACATTGTTTTAAAATAAATCAGTTTATAAATTTCATTTAATACCAAAATGCTTTATTAACAAAAAGTAGCTAAAGAAAATATTTTCAGCTGATTCCTCCATCACTTCATAAGTTGTATAAAAGCTGAACACACCCCCAATACACACACACACACACACACACACACGTACATACATTATGTTGCTCTTAAATGCATGCTTACCATTCTACAAACATTTGTTGAGTATCAATGTATGAAAGTCTTAAAACTAAAAATCTATGATTCAAAGATGATAAAGCAATTGGGGTCATTTGCAGCCTAGGGATGACCTAATTCAGAATAAAATGGAAATTATATTCCAGTATTCTAGTACAGCAACAAGAATGGAAAGTATTTTTTAAAAATTAAAAAAAATAAATCTTAAAAACTTTTCAAGAAGAAGAGAAAGAAGGAAAAAGTGGAGGAGAAGATCTGAGTACTTGCCTAGGAATAGCTTTTATTCTAGCAAGGGAAACAGACTTAAAAAAAATACCAAGGAATATGATTGCTATAATGTGAGCAACTAAGACAAATGTGAGCACAGAAAAGATGCATGTTCAACAGACTAGTGTGAAGAGGAAAATAAAGTACACTTCAGTAAGGAAGTTACTCCAGAGGCATGAAAAGGAAAAATGTCATTTAGCACTTTAAGCAATGTGGAGAAAGCATGCAGGAATGGAAGTGAGAAAACAGAACAGCACAGGATGACTTAAAACCTCAGGTGTCTATTGGAATTCATGCCAACTCATAGTCAGGGGCTTGTCCTGTTGCATTTCTCTCCATCACTATTTTTTTTTAAATGATCTTGCACTACAGCTGTGTCGCTCAGTAAATCGACATATAACTAAAATAATTTATTATTTTATCCCCAAGTCTTTGATTATTCTTGCTTCTGTTGTCATTAGAAAGAAAATTCCTTTCTGATGAATCGAAGTGTGTGGTGCCTTAAATTCTATAATCTTCCCAGAGTCTAGCACAAGCACCCTGCAATGTGAGAAAAACACAGTTAAGTCATCTATCATAAAATTTCCACCTTACTCTTTTGGAAAGGATTTAAGTGCTACAGGAATAATTTCAGTTCAAAGTATAGGTATAGTTAACACTGGAAATAAATCTAGTTTTCTAGTATTCTTCAAGCCTTAAAATGTTCATTTTTGTATGGCCAATTTCTACATTTGAAAAAATGCTTTAATTTTTGTAAAGTGAAAAAAAAAAGCATGGTGCAATCAGAAATCTCCTTTCTTATTGTGGGTTGTACCAAATTATCTGTCTTAAAATATATAGAGGCTGTTGCTTCATCAAGGATGAGAATTTTTGTTTTACAAAGCAAAGCATGAGCAAGACAAGCTATCTTTGTCCAACGCTGTGAAAATGAAGCAGGACATATAAGATAAAATGACAGGAAAATCATAAGGAATCTGAAAATAAACCAGAATTAAGACTAAAATCACTGAAGTGTTTAAATATATATATATATATGTGTGTGTGTACATATATGTGTGTGTGTATATATATATATTATATATGTATTATAACAGTGGCAACTGCACTTAGAATCCTTGGCAAAATGATGTGTGCTTCCTTTCTTTGGCCCAGCATTCTAAATTCTAAGAAGAAATCACACCTAAATATTAAAGTGCTGATAGATAATCTTTCTTTTAAAATAGTCAAAGTTAAATTAATCCCTTAAAGACATGCCCTGATCACACCCCTTTCTTTTAAATGTTAAATGAATTACAATCACAGAAAAATATATAACAAATGATTTTCACCAATGAAATCTGGGTTTACACATAGTCTGATTTTGTTATTTTTATCTTGTTCCACCTCACATTCATTGGCTTACGTTTTTATTCAAAAATAAGTAAACACTCTGTGCTTTTCCCTTGTCCAAATTCTGGGAATGGAACAGTGAAAAAAACAGACCAATCATCAGTATCTATAGTTTACATTCCCATAGGTAGATATGTACAACCAAAAATGATATTTGGGCTAAATGTGCAATAGTGAATGTATGACTATATATAGTAGTACATATGATACAAAATATGACCACGAACTCAAAGTCTGGTGATGGTGGTTCATTCCTGTAATTCTGAAGTTTGGATCATGATTTGAAGCCAGCCTAGGTAGTAAAATCCTTGAGATTCTTTTTGCCAATTTACCACCAGAAAACTGGAAGAGGAGCTATGGCTAAAAGGGGTAGAGCCATAGCCTTAAGCAAAAAACAAAAACAAAACTAAACAACCACTCAAGGACAGTGCCCAGGCCCCAAATTCAAGGACCCCAACTGCCAAAAAATTTAAACATGCAGGCAATTTGTTTATAAAATGTGGGGGTATAGTGAATATTATAGAGAGGAATGCCAAAGAAATCTTCACACTTTTTTTGTGTGTCGGTCGTGAGGCTTGAACTCTGGGCCTGGACCCTGTCCCTCAGCTCTTCAGCTCAAGGCAGGTGCTCTACCACTTGAGCCACAGCGCCATTTCCAGTTTTTTTGATGGTTTATTGGAGATAATAGTTTCATGGACTTTCCTGCCCGGGGTGGCTTTGAACCTTGATCCTCAGATCTCAGCCGCCTGAGTAGCTAGGATTACAAGCGTGAGTCACTAGCGCTCGGCTGAGAAGTTGCCTTTTTAAGGTTATGACTCAAAGGAATTAGAGGATAAACAAGCCAGTCTCAGGTGCAAACTTGTTCCACGCAAAGAGAAAAGCAGATGCAAAAATCTCTGAGGCAGTCTGATGTCTGATACTTGTCTAAAAATCTCAACATAATGCAACGTCCTGGGTTCGATCCCCAGTACCAAAAAAGAAAAGACAAAAAAAAAATACAGTAAAAAAAAACAAACCCAAAAACTCAACATAAGATGTCAACATGGAAGAACTAGATTATTGGGAGAGATAATCAAAGAAACAGAAGTCATGCTTCTAGGCATTGAAGGGATGTCACTCAGTTCTAGTGTCTGGGATTATAGAAAGGGGGCTGTCAGACAGCTGTGTAGAAAAAGTGATGTCGGATTTGGGTTGTAGAATAACTGGTTAGCAAGTACAAGGCCCTGAATTCACTCCCATCCCCCACTACTGCCCCTGTCCCTGCCCCTGCTCTTGCCCAAAAGGGGGGAAAAATGCAGTTTTTTTAAAAGTTCTTTTGAGGATTAAGGCTACAGCAAATCAAGACATTCAGTTAGAGTCAAGAGTATTTAAGAACATTCTGGAAGATAATACTTGAAGAACATTCAGTTAAATAGTAGCTTCTTCATCCCGAACTATTCTAACCTTGCTAACCTTCCTTTCCTCTTGCTCTGATTGTGTCTTGTATTAATGGAAAAAGATGGGAGAGAGATTAATGTGATTGGTTTTTTTCTCATAAATGATATAAAATCTCAAATCTGATTAAAAATCAGAACAAAACTGGGAATCTTCTCAACTAATTGGGGTAATTCAGTTTCTAGAATGGTTTTGTCTCAAAAATATTTTTGCCTGCGATGCTACTGCAGTGAATCTAACTTAAGTATATAAAGCAACAAATGTTTGAGATTCTAAAAGATAAGACTATGGAAAAGCAAAAGTATAACACTTAATGATATTTTTTACTTTAACTCATTTGTCATATATAGACATATGTATATAATATATACATTTAAATACATATATTGTGTCTTAGTTCTTTTTCAGGTATTGTCTCATGCTTGCTTGCACATAGCAAAGTCTCAGACCCTGATTCTTTTACATCTATCACATGGGTAATTGGGTATTACAGGCACGCATCTCTAACCATGTACTAACATCTCCAACCTTATCCTAGTAATTTTTTCAAGTCTTTATCTATTTGCTTTTGAATAGGCAACTTAAAAATTTATAAATATATATTCTACCCTGTAAATATTCTACTCTGAGAAAATATAGTTTCTGAGAAAAAACTTTTTAATTGTTTACTGTTCATTTACTTTTTAATTGTTTAAACTGTTTACTGTTAAAAATAGTATATTATATACTATGTGCTTGTTACATAATGCTATGGTATATTTAATTTATTATATACTATATACTTATTATATGAATACATATATAAAATATATTTTGGTCATAGGAGCCATATGTTTGGCTCATGCCTGTAATCCTAGCTAGTCAGGGGGCTGACATCTGAGGATCATGATTCAAAGCCAGCCTGTTCAGGAAAGTCTGTAAATGTCTAATTTCCAAGAAACGACCAGAAAACCAGTAGTGGCGCTGTGGCTCAAGTGGTACAGTGTTAGCCCTGAGCTGTAGAGCTCAGGGACAGTGTCTAGGTTCTGAGTTCAAGACCACGACCAACAAAAAAGTTTATTTTATTATAAATAATTGTAATTACATATCATTTATTTTAAAACAATATATTAATAATAATAGCAACATTTAAACAAGTGGAAAAATAAGAACATAGGAGATATGTAGAGAGAAATGGCATTGGTTTCAATTTTACAAACTTCCTTACCTAAAAGTTTAGAGACTGAGTAATTTGAAGTAGCATAAAAGGAAATATAAGAATGAATCCATTCTCTTTAGTTTAATTTTTATAAGATTTAATTTTCAGAGTTTCCATTTACTTTCTTTCTTTTGCTTTTTATCAACTCTAAAAGTATCTCTCTCTCTCTAAACACATATCTGCTGTCTTTATATTATACTTATCAATAAAATATATAACAAATAATGAAAAACTTGGTAGATGATAAAATGATCATAGTTGGAAATGATCTGCATAACTTGAAGGAGGGGTTATGGGGAGGGAAAATAGGAGGAAATTGAGTTGAAGAAATGTACTCATTACCAGACTTATGTAACTGTAACCCCTCTGTACATCATGTTGACATTAATAAAAATATATAAAAAATAAGAAAAACATTTGCTTTAGGAAAAATTAATAACAAGGTGGAAGCAATATACCTTACTACATATACATCCCAAAGAGGAGAAAAATAGTGTGTAAACCCCTTGATAGTCTTCATATAGTGTGTATATATGTATACATACTATGTTATCTTTCTAGAAGCCTAACTCTGAATTCTGAAATGCAGCTCGCCTCAATTATATTTTAATAAATAAAAACAAAAGTATGTAAAAACAATCTAGATTTGTCTCTTAATTAATGTGGAATTATATTAAGCAGATTAGGGATTTGCTGTTACAAAAAGGGCACAGACTCACTCATACCACTAGTCCTTTGCAGTGTAATATAAAATAGGTCTTCCTAGGGAAAAATTTACAAGCAGAGGAGAAGCTTGCATTATCTACTTCTTGAGTGGGCAAAATAAATAAACCAGTCATAGTGGAGAAAGATTCTTCCCTGCAACACTTGTAAATGTAGAAACATCTGGGTAGACATGTCACCGGACAATTTTCCTGTTCTCCAGGGCTCAGTCTTTAACATCAACCTATTCTTTTCATGATTGAACTTAAAACTACTGAGCTAGCTTCAGAATACTACAAAAAGAAAAGAAGAAGAAATCTGCAGAGAAATCCACATTTGACTCCTTACTTAGCTCATGCAATTTATCATTCAGAGAGGAATAGGATAGAGTGTTTAATTAATCGGATTTAAACACATCAGTTACCTCAAAATCATTATTACTTACATTTAAGGCATAAGCTATAGACAAACTAGTTATTGCTGAGTCTATGGAATTGGCTGCCAGCCCAGTGAGCAATGCAGTAAAGAGTACCATTGAGTTGCCAAGAAATTCAAGCCTAGAAGACAGCCACCTGTAATAATAGAATATGTTCATAAATAATGCAGATACAAAAAACAATGTTCAGCCAGGTGCAAATGGCTCATGCCTGTAATCCTAACTAATCAGGAGGCTGAGATCTGAGGATCACAGTACAAAGCCAGCCTGGGCAGGAATGTCCGTGAGACTCTTAGCTCCAGTTAACCACTAGGAAACAGGAAGTGGCACTGTGGCTCAAGTGGTAGAGTGCTAAGCCATGAGCTGATAGAGCTGAGGGACAGTGCCCAGGCCCCAAGTTCAAGCCCCAAGACTGACCCAAAAGAAAGGTTCAGGTGCAATTAGTATTTTTCCAGAAATTTGCTTTAAATTTTTATCAGAATTAAAAAGCCAAAGAAAAGGAACACTAGGTGAAATGATATATTTAATAACTTACTGGAAAACAAATTACTACTCAGTTATATTCACTGTAAGATTATATATGGTAGTGATGAAATCACTATCTAAAAATTAAATTCTGCCCATCTACTAGTTAATATTTAACATTTTCCTCCTTTACATGAGATTATAAATTCAAATTAAAAGTGCTCTGAAAACATGTGGGTAAACAAAATACACTCTACAAATATAAGATAAAATTTAGAGTCATTCATTACTACACTAATAGCATTCTACATATCTTCCAAAAACTTTGGGACCTTGTTTTCATATAAAGTTGCATGGACATTTTATGCTAATATAAGTGAATGTTATTTAATTAAAATGTATAGTGGATAATAGAAAATATTCAGGACTTTAGTGTACTTATCAGTTTTTAATTGATGAAACACCATTTCAAAGTCCTCTTTTGTTTAGAAGTTACTGAAAAAAATGTAAAAAACTGTTGAGCTTTGTGTACTGACATGACTTACCTGTTTGAAATTACATTATTATAGAAACAGACCAAATTCTCATTCATCATGACTTTACTTTGGTGGATGAACGTCTGTTCATGTGTCCAGATGCTCCAATAGTGGAGACTTATGATAAAGTCTCAGTGAAGTGGGAAATGAATGAGAATGATATGTTCCTGACAACTGCCAGATTTGTCCAGAGCTTGCCATGTACTATCATTAGTTAAAAGACAGACGCAGAAATTTGGAAAGATGTACCAGAAACTTCTCTATGAATCTTATAGTGATTCCTACTTACAAAATGAAATGTTAGTTCCAAAACCTAGCTCCCCAAAGCAGGTGTGACTCTGACCTTATTTGGGAAAGAAACCTTATTTTGGATTCAGGGTAGGCACTAAATCAAAGGTTGGGTATCTTTCTGAGACAGCAAAGAAGCTATAAATAGTGCAAGAACACCATGTGAGGACAATGGCCAAGATGACTGTGATTTGTCTACAAGCCAAGGAACATGCCTGGGATTGGGGTCAGCCAACAGAACCTAGGAGGAAGCACAAAGCAAATGACAGATCCTTCCTAAAAGCTTCCAGACGGAAGGAACCAATCTGCCTTCATCTTGAATTTTGGACTTCTATTCTCCAGTATTATAAGATTCATTTCTGTGTCACTTGCTATGGGAGACTAAGAAAACCAATGCTCCCTTATAACAGTAAAAAAAAAGAGAAGAAACATACATACATATATATATGCACACACACACACACACACACACACACACACACATACACATACATACATACATACATATATAATATCATTAAAGGAGAAAATTTAAAGGCATTTACCCAGGTATGGCAATCTGATATTCAAATACGTTTTAATTGCATAGTATTTGCCCAACTCCATATATTATTCTCCATGAGTAATTGTAAAAATTAAAAGATTTTTTTCTAGAAAGAAGATTTTATGAACAAGAAATTTATAGCTTCCAGTGATGACAAAGCTATTAATTATCCGAAGTGAGGCCTGGTTTTTTTTTTTTTAAGAATAGAGAACTCTATTCTTAAAGAGGACTCTGATAGCTAGGATTTTAAAACCCAGTGTTTGGATTGAGCTACCAGTATCTCCTATTCAAAAATTATAAAATACTCATGTGATACTCTGGTTTCCCATGAACATGTCCAGTGTACTTTTTGAATAGCTAAATCCTACCTGGGCATCAGAAAAGGTAGAAAAACAAAACAACCTTATTTCAAAAAAATAAAAAAACTAAATTATAAAAGCAGACAGTAAGAATAAAAGGGTAATGTGAAATTCATGTATTAATTTACATGTTTTCATATACCTTAATAAGCTTTATGTTCGTGATCCAAAATATGGCATAAAAGATCAAGGGAAGGGGACCTACAACAGAGGTAGAATTTCATTCATTGTATGCTGCTTTGCAACATTCATGATTATCTCCTATACTATATGATCCAACAGTATTCATATGCAGTTACCTTTAGAATTTATCTTTTAATTCTTCCATCTGCATGAGATTTGTATATTTAAAATTGTACGACATAAAATGGCAATTATTCAGCAAGGTCATGGTGGAAATGTCAGTGATAGAATTTTCATGATCAATTTCTTCTACAACTTTTCAAAGAATAATATGCAAGTTGGTATGATTAACATTCTACAAATTAGACACTGCTATTGTCATGTGTTATATTCATTTCCACTTATAGACACACTAAATTATCTTTCAAATACACACAGCTATGTGAACATAAATGCACAAAGACAGACACTGTGAGACTATTGAGAACTTGAAATGTGGCTACTAAAATTAAGATATCTAATAAATGTATAATAGATGCTAGACTTTGCAGACTCCACTAATCCATTCTAACCACTTAACTGATTTTGTACTGTTTATAGTTGGGAATAATTTGGGGTATACTATGTTAAATTATAACTACAGATTGTCATTATTAATTATTTTGACCATTTTTATTTTATTTCTTTTTATTTTTATTATTGTGGGTACAAGAAATTTAAAGAATTGTTTTGCATTCTTTATAGATATTAATAACCACAATAACAAACACAATAAAGAGACTCTTACATGAAGTAAGACAATTCTAAAAAAATCTTGATCTATACTCTATTTACTACATGAGATTTTCTTAAAGGAAAAATATTCTTTTAGTCCAGTTATTTCTATATAGACTTATTTTTGTTTTCCCATTTTTGCCTAAGCTAGTAATTGTCAAAATAACTGTATGTGAGAATTAGAGTTATAGACATCAAAGCAGGTGAACTTTTGAAGTCTTCAAGCAATTTTAAGGGTTCTTTCACTTACATGCTTAAAGATATCATACTAATACATAGCACAAACAAATGTCCTAAAATTATTAAGTTGAAAATAAAATATATACTAAACACAATCCAGACTTTTTAAGGTGATACTTTTATCCACGAGGGCTTAAAGAACCACATGTGTGTCATCAACTTTAGGTAAGCTATTTCCTAAGACAATTTCCCCTTACCTTGCAGAACCGACTAATAATCTGGCCTATGCTATTGGCTTCAAGATATTGGAGTGGGAAATGAAGCACATTATTCAACAGCTGAGCATGCAATGTTTTAGAGGCCACGAAGGACCCACTGGTGAGTGACTACCTGGGCTCCAGAACAGACAAAGAGATGAATATGAGGATCTTAAAGGAACGATCTCAAAAATTTGTTTACAATAGTATTTTAACTGAATAGCCACACACTTAAAATGTTTAATTTGGACAAAGTACAGAGATTTACCATGCATTAGACACAGACAATTTTGGCTTATCATTCTACCAAGAGCAGAACCTGCCTGACTCATGGACATAATTTCTATCTAGCCATAGATAAAAGACAAGAGATCAATGTAACCCATAGAACTTTAAAATCTTATTATCTTTACAATGTCCCAAGGGCCACTGTGGTGATTACCAGCACTGATAGAGTTCCAAGTTCTATCAACTTCCAGGTGCATGATGAAGTTACAACCCTGTGGTTGATGAAACCAAATGCATAGTTCTGAGCAATGAATTGTGGGGGAAAAATGACATAGGATGTATCCTGGTTAGAATATTTAATTGTTAGTTAGATAGCTACTATTTCCTTTGTATCATGCCTACCAAATAGTCTGTGAATTGCTCCTTCAGTTTGGATCACTAACCTAAGTAAAATTTCTTTCTGGTATTAATGGGTAATACATATTTTTTGCTGTAGTAAGCTTCTGAGATTTGGGAGTGGAAGGGTTATTCTTAAAATAACTAGTGTCAATATCTATCTGTCTGTTTGTCTGCCTGGCTAATAAACATACCAGTTTCGTGGAGAGGTACAGTTTCTTAGCATATAGCAACTGTTAGTTGTAGTTGATAAAATATAACCTCAAAAAGTAAGCTTAGGAAAAAATTATAAAGGGTATAAGAAGAAAACTAAAATAAAGCCCATAAATGGAAGAACTAGGAGGTTAGTAAGAATATGACCTGATACAATGACTGTCCCAAGAATTAATACATAACTCAATGTTTTTCAAACAGAAAGATCTTATAGACTTGATATAAGAAATGTTTTGAAGTACACATTTCTACTACTATGTAAAGCTCCAGTGTAAAACCAGGAGTTAAACAAGTAGGGCTGTGTACACTTTCTGGATCCTCTGAATGAACTATCTGGAAAGATCTGTGTTGGCCAGTTTTAATGTCAGTAAATTTTCATGTTACTCAAGTCAGTTAGCTATTCACTCTTCATGGATTCACAATTACTTCTAAAATTTATTTTCGATAAGGACTTTCTTCCTTTGTAGCAATTATGCTTAAAGCAAAACAAAAGAAAAAGACTTGGCCCTTAGCATCTTAAACTTTAGCCTGTTTTAATAATTTAATGTTAAAATACCTCTAATATTTCAGTAATAAACATTTAAAATATTTTAGTACTTCAAACAATGCCTCATACTCCCAAGACCTGATTTCTGTCTTAAATATTTTTGGTTATGAGGGATGTCTCAATTACACACTATATTTTCATCATTTCTTTTAAAAAATAAGTTGTTACCCTGTTTTCTCAAATAAAAAAATCAGTGTTTACCATTAAGCATTTACCATTACTATTCATTTATTTTACTAAGTGTATGGTTCTTGTATAACGATTTTCAGTATGTTTAGTTGTCTGTGCAACTAGTCTGATTTATTCCCAGTAACTTGAATGATCAGCACATCTCTTCTGAATGTATTTAAAGCCATCAGATATTGTATTGTTCCTTCTTATTTAGCCTGTTCCTTTCTGCAACCCAACTGCACTCTTGGAATCTTCTATCTCTCTACTCTAAACTAGAATGATTGCTGGAACTGGCATAACATATTCTTCAGTTATGGGAAATGCTCAGAATCTTATGTACTTGATAATTTTGTCTTCCATTTACGAAAACTCTTTTATATGCATCTTTTGAACTTCCTGGATTGTTCCTTTAATTTATTCTTATCTATCATTTTCCATCTATTTTTGATATTGTACATTTAAGATAATTTCTCTGGGTATATTATATCTTACCTGTACAATTTTCATAAATTCTTTAAATTGCTTAAAAGCTATATTGCTCTCAGGTTGAATTTATTTCACCACATTCCATACTGACTTTATGGATGCAATATTTTGAATCTCTGAAGATGCTAATTAAGCTTTTAAAAGCTTCTCTTTAGTTCCAAATGTGATTGTTTTACTTCTGGGCTCAATTACTTTATTTTCTGACTCTTATTTATAAGATTATAAAACATAATTGCCCACTATTATCATGTTAAATATATGAGGGGAAATATGGTTGATTATTAGAGGTATCTGAGCCGTGTGATATATGCTTGTGATTCCAGCTACTTATAAGAAGCCTTCCTCGTAATGTTAGACAAGAAATCTCAGGTTTTTTCAAATGGCACCATAAGAATAGTCTCACACATATTGGAATCCTAATTTCCTGTTTAAATGTCATCTTTCTGGTTTGCTTTGCACTGCTACTATGCTAGAGGTTGGCTGCACTGGTGTGGTGGGGTGGTGGGTGTAGAAAGAGAGGCTGACAGAAGTAAACAATGCTCTAGGGAATTACATGGATGACTACCATGCAACTCAATTCTACTCTCCGTAACTGTGACGAGTTTAACACTTTTGCCCATCATTTAGCTTCTTCTTCTGTGACATCTTTTCTAGTATTTGTTCCTGGTTACAGTTTCTTCTACTCTTGACTTCCTATCCATATCCTCTCTACTGTAGAAATTTATCATTCTGAAATATCTCAAGGCCTTCCTTTTTATATTTATTTCTGTCATGGCACAGAGATTTTGGATGGTAAGTAAAGTAAATGATCCACTCAGTCATTTTAAAACTCAAAACAGCAATGTGATCTTTAAACATTATAGTTGGAAAATAACATCTATATTTTATACATTGGATGGAAGAAGGGGCATTTCTAGTCATAAAGCATAAAATGCGATAGGTTAGGGATGTGGAGAGAGTCCTTGAAATTCAAAAGCAAAGAGTTCAGGTATAAAGAAAAAAGCATCAGGGTTGTTTCAATTTTAGAAAGTAAAAATCTCTGTAGCTATAAAATATAGAAGTAAACTTTTCTGCTCACTGACCCCTATTTTGTTTGAGTGTTAGCCTTGTAGTTACTCATGGTAGGCCTCTGATGATATTACTTACATATAAAAGTTCAAGAGAATTAATTTTTGGAATTAAGATAATGTCATTGGATGCAATTTGGTTCTGAATGGACCAAGTTTAAGATGAAGCTGTGGTCTGCCAAATATTATAAAATATTAAAAAAAACACTTTTCATTTTATCAGCTCACTTAAATTAGAAAGATGTAATTTATAATTCTATTTAATAATAAAATGAGAAAAACTGAAAAATCTAAACAAAAAGATAAAAAAACAGAAAACGCACATGTAGTTTATATGTATGTATGTATGTATCAATGCACACAGAAATATATATTTTTCTTAATATTTCAAGACCATTCTAAACAAAAAGTCAATCAGAAAAAGATTTTTCTATTCAACTAATGAAACTCATAATCTATTAGATTTGTTTCAAACATACTGCCTATAGTAACTAATGGTTTATTGTGAATAAGAGCTTACCTAAATAATAATGTTGGCTGTTAGACTTGCTTACCTTGTGTTTTATAAGAATTTTTATCTGCTCACTCAAAATGTTCTTTAAAAGATATTGATTCTGCCCTGGAGTTAACATATTCACTGGATTACTGTCAATTTAATTCTCCAAAGCATATTTGACAGTTACAGATGCCAAGATAAGAAACCAGCATTTCTATGGTTGTATCTTTGCTACTACAATTTTAGACTTCTACATTTTTCAGCTTTTTTCTTCTATAGTTTGAAGAATTATAAACATCAAGCCAACAGATTATTTTTCCTCAAATTGTCTTCCTTTCTTCTTATAAGTACAAAAAATTGCATTTAGTTAGTTGTTTCTGCATTTATTGCAATATACTTTTATGTATCTCCTGATGCTCGGTACTTTTCTACATACTATACATATATTACCTAACTTAATTACTGGAATAATATCTTCGTGGATAATATCTACATTTTATAAGTGATAAAAGTGAACTTTGAGCCAAGTCAAAGGAATTTTCATCTGAAATGTATGTTAAATAAAGTAATGTATTGATTTCAATCATAAAACTGCAACTTTTGTTGAGTCAGAAAAAGTCAAATACAAAAAAATCTCATTGGTCTGAATTTCTGAACTAAAATACTTTGGGTCTCTAGAAACACAACAAACACTCATCTTTTTTAAAAAATCTCTTTTTGACCAGGAATTTATGTTCAATCAGTTTCTGTGAAGTCATTCCCCTAGTTGCCTTTATGTGTGAACTCCTTACAAATCTGTCAGTTACCTTCACGGAACTTAATGCTCATTTATAAGCTTCACATATACTCCCCGTCTTCATTTTACTTAGGTCAATAGAGTGATTAAGTCCAGCTACTACTGCAAAACCACAGTGTTAAAACTTGGAGGACATAGAGCAATTATCTAGTATATATCATTTATTTTACAGATAATCCAACGACTTTTAAATTTCTAGATATAAATATGTTTGAAATTGCCTACTGATATAAGCCAACCCTTCTCCTTTATATTCCTACTTTCTTTGGATAGACATAGACTGGAACGATGGGGAAGAATGATGGAAGGTTCTATATTGAGCAAGACACATATTGTACTGGTAAACTAATTTGTTGAATGGTAGCCCTTTCATACAAATACAAATAAAATAAATAAAAATGCAATTGAATAAATAAAAATAAATAAAAATGCAATTAAAAATTTACTACTGACAATTGAAGGAGCAGCAAAAATACGTCAACGTTTCCGCCAAAATTCATCACACTCTTGTTCCACCAATAATGGCTTGCTCTTGATTTCCTCATTTTTGTCCTTGTACTTCCAGTTATCTAAGCTAAATCTCAAAATCACAACAGATTGATGTCTTCTCCTTCTTCACTCTCAATTCTTACATATGTTTTCAGAGCTATGTCTTTCTTATCCATTCTTTTATCCAGTGCAATTGCTGTTGCCTAACCATGTATTCATGGGCACAATCTTTCATTCATCATACATGTATTCAGTCCTGTTCTTTTGCGTACCCCTGAGTAGTTGCTACTATGGAGTTGATCATGTATGTTTTCACAGACCCATCTACTGATATGTACATCACTCACACCCCTTTCTTACATACAGAGTGTTCATATGGTCAGGATACTTGAATGTCTCATGAATTAACATATATACTTTAATGTTCTCAGCTATAAAGTGATGGCAATAGAATCTTTATGAATAATTATTGTCGAGATTAAGATGTAAATTGTTCACTTTTATTAGCAAACACAGTAAGTTGAAAACATAGTCACTTGAATTCTTCCCAAATAATTGGAAATTATGGATCCATTTTATTTGCAATAATATGATGTTATCTATCTGCTTATATTGGAGCCAGTGAGGTCACAATAAAATAAAAAGATAAAAGCAAATGAACATTCTTTACCTTGTATTAATCCAATAATCCATAGATATTTAATTTGTTGCTTCGTATTCGCTTCTATTCTGTGAACTCAATTGTTTTCTTCTCTTGCCCAGGCAGTAAGCCATAGATTCTGTCCAATACTCATCAAATTTTGTCCTAGGTAAATGGCCATAGCCAGCCACATCCAGCACAACCAAAGGCCAGAAGATACTTTGATTGAGAAGTTCACCTAAGGTCAAGACTGGTCTAACATTAATGAGAAATACAAACATGTGACATGACATTTCTGAATGTTTCATTACTGATAGTCTCTAATTATCATTAAATCAATAAACATTCTGACATTGAACTTAAAAGCCATAATATATAGAGGGACAAATTACATTTAAATCTTACTCTGACATTTCCTAAGCTTTGTGATCATAGTCAAATTACTAACTCTTCTCACCCTTAGATTACTCACTTATAAATTGAAATTAGAAAAATAGGCATGTTAAAGTAGTATGAAACACACCCTCAAATTTTAAGAGTGGCCAATTAGTGTTAGTTATTTGTAGTAGTAAAAGAAAAATATATGTAACCAAATAACATGCAATCCTATCCAAACAATACAAAATCTAATAATTATGTTTAATTGAATTTCAACCAAGTTTTACATATAATTAAATGACAAATCCAGAGTCTATTAATAATGTAACAAAACCCTTTCTTTGTGGGTAATTACAAATAACATCAGTTCTTCTGATCCTTACCCCACCAACAATTGCTTTCTGTGATCCAATAAATGCCTAAAAAAGCAAGATAATATTTACATTTTTATATAAAGGAAACAGGTAAAAACAGTTCTGTACTCTCCTCCATTGTATGCTTTCTACTTTCTTTCCTTAGCAGCGACTTCAGTCTTACCAAGGGGAAGTTTATTTTCTCAGTCCCTCATAATATAGGCACAAGCCATGTTGTCTGAATTTCCACTGCTGCTAAGTAATTCTTTTTTAAATGTGATCCAAGTCCCCGGATAATTTAAGTGATTGCTATCTGGCTGAACTCTCTTCTCATCTACATGTGTCCTGGGAGAGACAAGGGAGAGAAAAGAAGGAGTTAAAAGAGAAGGAGAAGAACTAGGAAGAGAAGAAAGAGGAAAGAGGAAGAAGAGGAAAAATAGAGAAAAAGATCTCCATCATATTTTTCTGTTAGACTGTACTAAGATACTTTTCAGTATTGCATTTTCTTCTTTATAGGGTTCTGGTATAATAATACAATGTTTAATAACTGGTCTGTGATATTTTCGACTTTTTTACATGGTCTTTGCAATTTAATGTGGAATAAACATCAAATATGCTTCTTTAAAATGATATTTAATTATACAGTATCATTACTCCTTAAACTATAATGAACTATTTTATTTTACTATAACATTGTTTGGCAATGTTATTACTTATACTGGTGAAGTTTCTATGCTATTTTAGTTATTGCTGTAATTTCTATTTGTTCTAATTCTTAAAATTTGAAAAGAGAAATTTTGTTTCCTACAACTCCAACACAGAAAATCATAGGTATGGTAAATTCTGAGTCATTGTTTATACCCACCATTGAATTAACTTTTAGAAATAACAGTCTGATGTATATTGTTCCCAGAAGATCATTTAATCAACCTTCTCATTTTATTTATCAGAATAGAAAATGTCTTGTTGTGATCAGGCCAGCAGTTCTTACCTTCTATTTTAAAATAAAGAATTATTCTGTGTGTGGTTTTTCACTCCCTTTGAAGTATCAGCTTCAGCATCAGAGAAACAAATACAATGAACAGATATTTTCTTTGCAATAGCTCTTGGTATATGATTTGTGTAAATTACTGTCATCATCCTTCAAAACCTTGGCAAGGCTTTCATTTGGATAAACAACTCTGACATTAGTGTCAAGCCAAAATTTTAGTTTTTAATATACCTGGACACAAAATGCTATGAAATATAACTGTTAATGGGGAATTAAAGCTTCCTAATCAGGTTTAGCTAATAAAACCATAAGTTAGTGGATGCTATATAAAAAAGCACTGTTTTTCCAACATAAAATGTTTTTCTGTTTCACAAAAATATACTGCATTTCATTTGCCACTTTGTTGTAAAAACAGGTTTTATTTCAGTTCCTTAAGAGAGCTAGTTACTTCAGTCTGGTAGAGAAGATTTAGAAATACAGACAAGAATTCAATCTATATTCTATAAAATTGGGAATATTCAAAGGTGTGATATTGATCAAGACATATTGTATTTTATAAATTGCTTTGTTAAATAACAACTCTTTTTTATAAGTACTTAGTTTTTTTTAAAGGAGAACTCAGTCTTTATAGGGAAAACAATGTAGGTTTGGCCATTGGATTAATGTATTCATTGACTCTGGATAATGTCCAGTGAAATAAAAGATGATTTTCAAGATTAAAAAAGAGACTCTTTATTTCACCTTTGGAAGCCCTCAGAGAAATGGACACAATGCTCACCTACATATTTCTGCATAAATGGCATAAAATTAACATATTGAAATAATTTTTCCTGAATGGTGAACATTATTGCAAAGTATGTTTGAAAGGATTAAAGTGTTCAGCAATGTCTGACAGAAAGTTAGTAGAATCGATTCTAATATTACTAATAGTGCAGATACTAAGGAAATAATAAGTACTACACAGATTTATACAAAAAGGAAAGGTAAAAAGTGAAAAAATAAAATACTATAGCTCATTTTTTTGTTGTCACTAAGCTATCTCAACTTTCTTAATTTTGAAAGAAAGGTTTTCTATGCACAGTTCCACTCATCTCTTTTTTCTCCCTCATTCATCACAAGATGTTATTCAGTATTCCCATGGAAATTTCCATAAGGAAGACTCACTGTAATTTATCTCAATATATTTCATTGTGGTATGCCTCCTCTAATCTCTAAATGTGCACTAATGGGAAATAATTTGGGTCATTGTAGGAAATGGAAAACTAGATTGAAAAGTGAAACAAGTTCTCTCCATGTAATTCATAAAGCAGATAAAAATGAAAGAGTAGCAAATAACATAGTAATAAATAAAGGAAGTCTAATAATTGGATAAATTAAAGATCTCTTAAACATATGATACAAATAATTTAATTACATTTGATATTTTTTGTTTAAAATTAAAAAGCAGTGTGATTCACAATAACTTCATAAATAAGAAAAATTGCCTTAGTAAAAGGAGCAGAGAATCTACTGATTTTAAATGTTTAAGATCTTATCAGAGAACTTACAAAGTACAAGGCAGGACTATTGTAAGCATAAAATCTATGATCTAGATACATGCATACCCACAGGGCACAACTCTCAGTTTCCTGGCTTTTGGATTGGCTTATCTTGGAAATACTTTAAAAATGTTATTTATCTAAATGGAAAATACTAAATAAAAGATGATTTCAAAGAACTCTGAATAGTTTTCAGGCCTTCAGTTATTTATTTATTAATTTAAATAATATTTATTAAATACTGATTTAGATACTATTCAGTGTTTTAATTGCTGACAGTAGAACAATGAACAATCAAAATGGTTGCCCTTACTTATAAAGGTCGTAACCTACTGGTAAGAGAAAGAAAATCTTAAAAGTAAATAACTGAATTTTCCAATGCTTCCATCATAAAGAATGATACCACCTCATTTGTTATTAAATGGAAAGATTTGGAAAAAATCATATTAAGTGAAGTAAGCCAAACCCAAGGAAATATAGGTCCCAGGGTTTCTTTATTTGCAATCATTAGTGTACATCTAGGTTAATTTTATCCGATGAGCAAAAAAGTTCAAAAGCTATGTACATATGACTATGTAAGATGATGCTAAGCAAAATGAACCTCAGTATATGGATACAAGGTTTTTCTTTGTTGTTGTTATTTTTAATGTACTATGTGATTTTTTATATGTTATATTCCCTGATGTCACTAGATTTGATTTTGGTACCCTGCATCTTCTATATGCATTTATCTAATTTGGGGATAGGAAAGGGAATAACAGAATGCTGAAACAAGGACACAGGATGACCTATTGCAACAATGAGACTCACAAGACACTATGTTGGAAATGAACTTTACAACTTTGGGAGGGGAGTGGGAGTGGGGAAGTGGGAAGTGAAGGGATAGTGGGAGAAAAACAAAAGAGAGGCTAATAATACTCAACAAGAAATGTCCTCATTACCATAAGCATGTAACTGTAACCCTCTGTACAACATCTTTACAATAAAATAAAATTAAAAAAAGAAAGAAATCAGTAAGACCCATGGCACAGTAAAGCTGGCAAAGAGGTAGGATTTTTATGTGAGCTAGAGAGGCTAAGAAAATTTTGATCAATAAAGGTATGATTTAATGAATGTTTAATACCATTAAAACCTATTTTTGCCTTATAGTCTATGGTTGTTAACACATTATGCTATATTTATAGATGTCAACATGTCTGTCTATCTATCTATATGTCTGGCTGTCTATTCTTTCATATTGATTGCATTTTATTGTTTTTTTTTTTAAATTTCAAACACCTCTACGCTCCAAATATCTGAAGAGAGTCAATATACTTCATTTATTTTGTAAACTCTATACACCTGAATTTTTAAATTCAAAAATTTTAACCCTATGAATGTGAAATTCAATGTCAGAATTTTAAGTTAGGAAGGGTTATAGTTTACAAAATTAGTAAATAAGACCTAATTGCTAATTCTTAAAAGTTAGGAAGTATTTGGGTACAAGTGGCTTATGTCTATAATACCAACTACACATCAGGCTAGGATCTGAGGATCATGGTTCAAAGCTATGGTAAGAAAGTCCATAGGTTTCTCATCTCTAATTAACTATCCAAAAAAGCCAGAAGGGGAGCTGTGGCTTGAGTGGTAGTGTTCCAGCCTTCAGCAGAACAGCTAAGGAACAAGAATTCTTAATAATGGCCATTATACCTGGTATAAGGTAGAATTTCTATATTATTTTGATTTGCACTTCTTTTATAGCCAGAGATGTTGAGCAGTTCTTCATGTGTCTCTTAGCCATTCATATTTCCTCTTCCAAGAAGTCTCTCTTTAGGTCTTTACTCCACTTTTTAATGGGGTAGTTGTTTCTTGGGGGAGGGCTTGTTTTTGGGTAATTTAATTTCTTGAGCTGTAGGTATATTTTAGATATGAGGCCCTTGTCTGTTGTATGGCTAGTGCAGATCTTCTCCCAGTCTCTAGGGGTCTAGCTAGCTCTGTCCTTTGCTGTGCAGAAGTTCTTCAGTTTAATGCAATCTCATTTGTCCAACCTTTCTTTGATTTGTTGTGTTTCTTAGTCTTTATTAAGGAAGTCCTGTCCTGTTCTAAGAAGCCCTAATGTTTCTCCTATTCCTTCTTATAATATTTTCAGGGTATCTGCTTTTACCTCAAGTTACTTGATCCATATGGAATTCATTCTGGTCCAGGGTGATATACAAGGATCTAATTTTAGTTTTCTACACGTTTAGCCAATTCTGACAGCAAAATTTGTTGAAGAGGCTGTCTTTCTTCAACCACTTTGTAAAGCAGTGTGGAGGTTCCTCAAAGGATGAAACAGAGCTCCCCCACGATCCAACAAATAAGCTAAGATATGGAACCAACCCATATGCTCCTCAGTATATGAATGGATCAAGAGGATGTGGTATTATATATACAATGGAATTCTATGTTTCCATCAGAAAGAGTAGCATTACTCCATTCAAAAGAAAATGAAAAGACTTGGAAAAAATTATATTAAGTGAAGTAAGCCAGACCCAAAGAAAAGCAGGTTGCCTGTTTCCCTCATTTGTAAGAAGCAGAATTTGTCTAAGATATTCTTAACAAGGGATCTCAATAACCCAACTGCTTAGTGCATAGGACCATATAAAATGAACATGAACTCCAATACATGGAAAAAGAGGTTTATATTAGGCCCTATATGTAGTTTTTTTTCATTTCTCTTAGTTTTCTGTACCTTGTGTCTTGTATATAAAATTATTCAATATAAGGAAGGGAAAGGGACTCACAGAAACAGCAAGACAAAGGATGAGCTAAAGCAACATTGATATTCACTTGACACTGTTGGATTTGAACATTACAACTTGAGGGGAATGGGATTATGGAGGGCTAAGTGGGAGATGATTAGATATGGGGTAACAATGATTAAAAGCAAATGTATTCTTTACTTATGCTACTGTAACCCCCCTTCTCATCACCTTTTCAATAAAAATAAAATAAAAGGCAAAAAAATCTAAGGAACAGAACAACAGCACCCAGGTTCTGAGATAGAAGCCTCAGTACTGGCAAATACACACACACACACACACACACACACACACACACACACACACACAGTTTGGTCCAAGTAATAATGCTTAGACTTTATCTTTTAACTTTATATGTTGTTTCATATGTGTATATGTATACATATATAACCACACTCATATATTTAGATATATTTAATATATGTGAATGAGAAGTCTTTATTGGAAGTAGTGGTGTTTGCTAGGCAGTCTGTCAACAAGCCCTGCCTCCAAAAAAGAAGAAATCTTTATCTTGTGTGCTTTTCAAGAACACATTTTTATATTATTTACAATAATGAGAACACCTGCTGTCTCTGAAACTTAATAGAAGAAATAAGGAAGTGAATATAAAGTGTTAAACATCTCAGGCCCTGGGAAAATACTAATTCTTAATGTCACCTCTCCATAAAGCAGATGAATCATAAATATGACATGATTGAATAAGAAAAAAAAAACTTTTTTGCTTGAACCCCAAGATAAGAACAAAAGAAGTTTTATCTTTGTCACCGTTGTTTTTAATGTACTATGTGATTTAAAATTTTTTTTTTAAAAAAACCCTGTTGTCACTGTATTTGATTACGGTGCCTTGTATCTTGTATATACATTTTTCTAATTTGGGAGGGGAAGGGAAATAGCAAAATGCTGAAACAAGGATACAGGTTGACCCATTGTAACAATGTGATGTACAAGACACTATGTTGAAACAATATTTACAACCTGGGTGTAGGGGGAGGAGTTGGAGATGGAAGGGATAGTAGGGAAAAAACAAAAGAGGGGAGTAACAGTGTTTCATAGGAAATGTACTCATTACCTTTTTCATATAACTGTAACCCCTCTGTACAACGTCTTTACAATAAAAATATTGTTAAAAAACTGGAAAAAAAGAAAAGAAAAAAACTCATTATATCACATAAATCTCCTTAGAATACAACATTAGTTGATAAGTGACAAACACTTGTCACTAGTGCAAATCAATAAGAAAAACTTCTAAAATATTTGTTGATATTTATCTTCAAATGAGCCTTATGAATATCAAATTTTTTCATGCACAATTTGACTCCTTTGTTTAAACAACTGAAATTTAAGGTGCAGGCCAGGCAGATTGTCTTTAGCTCTCTGTTCCTCTTACTCCTCCAAACTACATTGTTTTTCAGAAGGCTGGAGGATCCTATCACTTGGTCAAAAAGCCACTTTCTAACAAACATATAAAGTGCAGAGAAGGACTCATCCAGGAGATCGATATCAACCCCAGAGTACACAGCTTGGGCCAGGCTCACGCACTACTTCTGGCCTCCACTCAGGTTCACTTCTGTTATAAGACTGGGAAGGTTTGTTCATTTCAAACACTTTTATCTTAATTCTGTTTTCTTATGGAGAAAGCAGGGACAGTGTGTGAAACTGAACTCAAGGCCTCCTGCTTGCTAGGCAAATATGCTACCACTTGAGCCATGCTTTCATTATTTCACTTTTGCTTATTTTTTTTTTTTTTTGTTTTTTTGGGTCCGGTCGTGGGGCCTGAACTCTGGGCCTGGGCGCTGTCCCTCAGCTCTTCAGCTCAAGGCTAGCGCTCTACTACTTGAGCCACAGTGCCACTTCCGGCTTTTTTCTTTTTGCTTATGTGGTGCTGAGGAATCGAACCCAGAGCTTCAGGCATGCAAGGCAAGCGCTCTACCACTGAGCCACCTTCCCAGCCCCTTTTGTTTATTTTTTCAGATAGACTTTCATGATTTTTGGTCATGTCGGTCTCTGATTATGATCCTTTTATCTCTGGCCCTCATGCTTTTCCATAGCAAGGACAGATGACAACTCAAGATAAACAATGAACATTGTCTTTATCCATGATTTCCTGGGCCAGTCTATTTCCAAGTTTTACTTATTTGTAAAATTAATATAGATTTTTTTTCTTAGTCCTGGGCTTTGAACTCTGGACCTAGATAAAACTTCTTTTGTTCTTATCGTGGGGTTCAAGCAAAAAAGTTTTTTTTTGTTATTCAATCATGTCATATTTAGATAATATTTTGATATATACTACATTTTGAAAAGTATATAACTTAAGTTTTAAGTTTATAACTTAAAAGTTAGTATTACTAACATAATGATAATGATTCATTTGCTTTATGAAGAGGTGACATTAAGAATTAGTATTTTCCCAGGGCCTGAGATGTTTAACACTTTATTCACTTCCTTATTCTTCTATTAAGTTTCAGAGACAGCAGGTGTTCTCATTATTGTAAATAATATACAAATGTGTTCTTGGAAAGCACACAAGATAAAGATTTCTTCTTTTTCGGAGGCAGGGCTTGTTGACAGACTGCCTAGCAAACACCACTACTTCCAATAAAGACTTCTCATTCACATATATTAAATATATATAAATATATGAGTGTGGTTATATATGTATACATATACACATATGAAACAACATACAAAGTTAAAAGATAAAGTCTAAGAATTATTATTTGGACCAAAGTGTGTGTGTGTGTGTGTGTGTGTGTGTGTGTGTGTGTGTGTGTGTGTGTATTTGCCAGTACTGAGGCTTCTATTGCGGCGAACGCCTATTTGGACCAAAGTGTGTGTGTGTGTGTGTGTGTGTGTGTGTGTGTGTGTGTGTGTGTGTGTGTGTGTGTGTGTGTGTGTGTGTGTGTGTGTGTGTGTGTGTGTGTGTGTGTGTGTGTGTGTATTTGCCAGTACTGAGGCTTCTATTGCGGCGAACGCCTTCTCGGCCAGCGAGGAAGAACGACCACCACACCAGGAGTCTTCTCAGATCACACTTTATTGGAGAGCCTTTTAGTTGAAGGGAGAGCTTGAGCGCAAGAGAGTGAGCAAGGAAATACAGCCGCTTATATAGGGTTTGGAACACGGGTCGCTTCAGGATTGGCTGTCCGCCTTTTGCCGTCACCAGGTGCCACGGGATTGGCTCAGGATTTACAATGATGGCGCATGCGCAAAGCTAGGGACCCGCAGTCCCGCCAAGCACTGCCTAATGTGGAGTTGTTTACCTCTAAGCTGAAAGGAGTTGGGCGCCATCTTGTAATGGCGTTTGTCCCAGCTCCCTGCAGTTCCCCCTTTTTGTTTTGGCAACAGGTAAGAGTAGAGGTCGGGCCTCTGCCTCAAAAATAGGACCTTGCACTGGCCTTCGCCTGGGGGGCGCCTTCCCCAGTGACGACCAGGCCCGTCCGATGCCTTTTTTGCAGAGATGGGATCTTGGGCATCAACCCACTTGCAGCCCAACGTGCTCTTCTTGAGAGGAAAATTCTTCTCAAGTGCAGTGCACTTGCCTTGCACCCTGTTCCAAGTTATCAGTCACATACCCGTCCCGGTGCAATGGGATCCCCAGATCCCTCGGGGTGCTAGGGCTATGCGAAATGATAAGGCTTAATGACCTCTCAGGGCCGACAGCCAAATTTGGGGTGAGGATCCACTCTCCAAGGTGGCTAATGCTTGCGAAATAACAACTTTGTCCCTACTGGTTTGGGCTTGAAGGCGACAGACCAACCATAGGCAGACCACGCATCCGCCCAAGCAGCAGGCTAAAAACATTCCAACTCCCACCCACTCCTTAAACCAGGAAACAGCGGAGGAAATCCAGGACTGGAGCCCTTCCACAAGCTTCCAAGCAGTGTATTTTAACGTGAGACACCTTTTCTCCTGCCAAAGGTGTGGCATGAATGACACCAGAAAAGGTGTCCACAGACACATGTAAATATTTTAACTTTCCGAATTCTGTCAAATGAGTAACATCCATTTGCCACAAGGCGTTTGGTCTCAACCCCCTGGGGTTTACCCCCACATGGGGAGGATGAAGAAAGGTAACACAAGATTTACAGGCTTTAACAATTTCCCTAGCTACATGTCTGGGCAAATTATATCTTTTCCTAAGGGTATTTGCAGGCACATGATACAACCTATGAAAATCCTCTGCCAATTTTACAGGATCAGCAGCGACCAGAGCCACAGCCCGAGTTGCTTGATCCACTAAGTCATTACACTTTGCCATTGGGCCCGGCAACATAGAGTGAGCACGAATATGTCCAATATAAAAAGGGTGTTTTCTGCCTAAAATAAGGGATTGAATCTGTAGCAAAACATTAGAAATTGTACTAGCCTGTTTAATTGAATACCAGTCCGGAGGTGGCACAGAGGTCCAACCCTGCGGAGCCTGAGGTTGCTCTCTTTGGTTGGAGGGTTGTTGTGGGGGTTGTTCGGGAACCGGAGTCTGAAATGCCCCATAAATTTTCGGGCCCTGGGGACGAGGGCCCCTTTTCCCGTTTTTTGGCTCTGGTTCCGAATGAGTGTTTGAAATGATTTTTGGGATAAGATGTCCATCAATGTCCCTGACTGACCTACATTCGTTGGCCCAATGCTTCCCCTTTTTACAATGAGGACACACCCCTGGAGTCCTTAGCGGCCTGGGCGTGTTTTGTGCAGGACCACCATTTTGAGGGCACTGCCGTTTAACATGTCCCAACTGACCACACCGAAAACATCCTTTTCCCTTATTATCTTTTGCGGCCCTGGCAGCTGACAAAACAGCAGCCGCCAGCCCCGCATTGGTCAGAGGGCCACCCACCTCTCTACAGGCTTTTATCCAAGCTTCCAGGCTTTGAGTTCTAACTGGGGTAATTGCCCTCTGACATTCCTGAGTACTTTGTTCAAAAATGATTTGTTGTACAAATGGCATGGCTGTCTCCAAATTTCCTAACACCCGCTCAGCTGTCTCCAGCATGCGAGCAACAAAGTCGGAAAATGGTTCATTAGGGGCCTGAGTGATTTTTGTTAAATTGCCCTCCATCTCCCCCTTGTTTGGAAGAGCTCGCCAGGATTTGTAAAAAAGGGTATTCACTTGCCGGTACACTTCAAAGGGGTACCCCATTTGATCCACGGCAAAGGGTCCCTGCCCAAGAACCATGTCTACAGTCCAATCAGGATGCCCATCATGGACGTTTTGTCTATATTGAGCTTGAGCCTTATCATGAACAATAGATCGAAAATCAAGAAATTGCCCGTGGTTAAGGCAGGTGCGGGCCACCTCGAACCAGTCCGTAGGCGTCATGGCATTAACAGTCAGCCTTCGGAGTAAGGCTATGGTATAATTAGCCGTCACTCCATAAGTCCGGACTGCCTCAACTAAATCCTTAAGCTGGGAGTAGGAAACCGGCTCAAAATTTCTTTCATTAGTAATTGGATTTTCAAAAACCGGAAATGCGGCCGCCAGCCGCGACCACGTGCTCCCTTTTATAAAGTGACTCCGCCCCGCCGGCGGGTACGGCGGGGGAGGGGCCGACGGGTGAGGGCCAGCTCCTTTCCTCCTTTCTGGCTGCTGCGGTACTCTTATCGTTTGGGGACGCCACCCCCCATATCTGTCTGCCTCATACTCAGCCGCAGCCTCTTCTAAGTCTTCATTATCAGCTGGATCGAGCTGCTCTCCCTCCTCCTCTAACATTTCTTGCTCTGAGTCACTCACAGCATCACTGTGTTTTTGGTCCTGCCCTTCCACATGTAGGGCTGAGAACCGGTTTGAAAATTCCTTCAAAGAAGGGTACAGGGGTCTCCTTGAGACCCCCTCTTTGTGGTCATCCCCACAACGCAGACAGGCACAGAGAACCACCAGAAAGACAAACCACAAAGGAAGCAGCAATGCAAACAACCAATAGTCCATAGTAAAAAACAGCATACCTAGGGATACTTACCGACGTCTCCTCTCCGTGTGTTGAGTTCTGGCTCCTGTTCGACCTCTTGCGCAGGTCCCGGGTTTCGGCACCACTTGCGGGGAACGCCTTCTCGGCCAGCGAGGAAGAACGACCACCACACCAGGAGTCTTCTCAGATCACACTTTATTGGAGAGCCTTTTAGTTGAAGGGAGAGCTTGAGCGCAAGAGAGTGAGCAAGGAAATACAGCCGCTTATATAGGGTTTGGAACACGGGTCGCTTCAGGATTGGCTGTCCGCCTTTTGCCGTCACCAGGTGCCACGGGATTGGCTCAGGATTTACAATGATGGCGCATGCGCAAAGCTAGGGACCCGCAGTCCCGCCAAGCACTGCCTAATGTGGAGTTGTTTACCTCTAAGCTGAAAGGAGTTGGGCGCCATCTTGTAATGGCGTTTGTCCCAGCTCCCTGCATTCTATCTCAGAACCTGGGTGCTGTTGTTCTGTTCCTTAGATTTTTTTGCCTTTTATTTTATTTTTATTGAAAAGGTGATGAGAAGGAGGGTTACAGTAACATAAGTAAAGAATACATTTGCTTTTAATCATTGTTACCCCATCCCTAATCATCTCCCACTTAGCCCTCCCTAATCCCATTCCCCTCAAGTTGTAATGTTCATATCCAACAGTGTCAAGTGAATATCAATGTTGCTTTAGCTCATCCTTTGTCTTGCTGTTTCTGTGAGTCCCTTTCCCTTCCTTATATTGAATAATTTTATATACAAGACACAAGGTACAGAAAACTAAGAGAAATGAAAAAAAAAACAACTACATACAGGGCCTAATAAAAACCTCTTGTTACATATATTGGAGCAGGATCTTTGAAGAGTTAAAATCGTCTTGTATGGTCAGCTTTAATGCAGTGAGACTGAAGTCCCAATAAGAGGAGAGTAGACTGCAGATATGAACACCAAGGAATACTCAGAGAATCACAGGGAGAAAACCACCGCCTGCAAAGCAAGGATTCACAAGGAACCAACCCTGCTGGTGTGTTGGCCTATGAGTTCTGGCTTCTAGAATTTTGAAATGATAAATATGGTTTTTTTTTTTTTTAAAGCCGCACAGTTTGTGGTACCTGTTACTACAGTCCTGGAGAACTAAGACATTCGCCTTCTACTTCCAAGAGAGGCCTCTACGACACAGTCGACTTGATAGAACTTCAGAGAAAACAAATAAGAACTACAGTGTAGCTCACTTGAAGGGAATGCTAATAAACATATACAATATTAAAACAGGACACTATGGACTGTATTTAAATGCATATAAGGAAATAAATTGAAAATTGTTCAAGGCTGGCACTCTACCACTTGAGCCATAGCCTTACTTAGCAACAATATCTTGGCACAAATAAGGAAAGTGGTAAAATTTTTTGTGATTAATACAGTTTCTCACAGACTTTCTGGTCTGGGCTTGATTTGAACCATGATCCTCCAATCTCAGACTCCTGAGTAGCTAGAATTACAGGCATTTGCCACAAGCACTCAGCCTAACATGCACATTTATTTTCTCTTAATGTCTCACTTTTTAAAAGGCTCATTTGCAATACAGAGAGAAAGAATTACCAGACCTCATTCTCTGAAAAGTCATGTCTTTGGAGCAGTAAGAAGTACAGTTGACTGCAAACCGTATCCTGACACTAGTAGTCACTTTTAAATTGACACATAGCAAATTGAGAATAATAGCTAAATTATCAAAGCAGTAATCAACATGTTCTATTTTCTCCTGCGGAAAGGTTAGTACAAGTGTTGCTGGCAAAAGTACAAGTCTAAGAAGCAAAAAAACAAAAAACAAAAAAAAAAACCCCAACAAATAGACATCTCCATGTGAGAATTAAAGCTGACATGTACAGCTGTGTATGGAGAATTATGGAGTCAGGTCCAATTTACTCAATTCATTTTATGTTTAGAGTTTATAGATCTTATGATAAAGTTCTCAGTGTTGCACAGAACTTAGGCTATGACCAATAGTTGTAAAACATCATTAGCTCTTGGTATTTAATGTCCTTTTACTACTCAAAATTATCTCCTCATATGACAGTATTCTGGATGCTATATTAGCCCTTAGAAAGAGATAAATAAGATACCTTTTGTTACGAGGAGAGTTCAGAAATAGGAAAAATGCATGATAAAATAATATATAAGGCAACATGGCATGTATGTATGACTTGTGTATTAAACCCTGAAAGCAGTGAGTGTACAAATATTTGGGACAAATCTAATCCTAAGTATAAACACAATCAACATTAACTATATCATCCAGCCACTCTTCTCCAACTCATCCTCTGCTTTGCATCACTTATACTACAATTTTATCACCATCTCGTTTACCACCATCTTGGTTATTCATGAGTGGAATCATACTAACATGCTCTTTCATAGTAGGCTGTTAATTCTGCCTGCAAAGTCTGCACCCTCCATTTTCAAGTTAAACGATACTCATTTGAAGAGTCCCTCTTCAAAAGTAAACTTTTCTAGTGTCTCAAGGGAACTGGTGATTTTCTCCGTTTCTGTCTTACTTCTCACATTGGTAGACATAAAATATCTCTTACTAGTCTATGAGTTCCCATTAGTTTATCTTTGTATTTGCAACACTTAGTATATGACACAAGGTAAAGAATATTGGTAGACATAATTGATTAACATCTTTGATAGAGTTCTACTAGGCTTCAGATACTTTGAAAGAATGGTGATAATTCTCTTGACCCCATAACAGAACCAGGACATAGACTAAATTAAACGCCATGTTCAATTAAAAAGTGTCAAAGAAATAGAATAATGATAGTAGGGAAAACTACCTTCATTATCTTTATTATAAACAGCTGTAAGCAGATTTAAAAATATATTCAAGCCCACGTTTATTTTAAAATACATCATCATATTGGGCGACATCTGATTATATAAAACAAAATTAAAAATAACAATAGCATTGAGTTTCTATATTGCAACTACTCTTTGAAATTTGGATTTGTTCCTGTTAGTATTTTATGTAGCTACAACCTATCAGATATTCCATTTTTTTCAGATGTATTGCTAAGTTTAAAGAAGTCATATTTCTGCAGCATTTCAACTATGGAATCATTTTGTTTAAAATTTTGTTTGGAAAGTAACAAGTTACAAATTAAGTCAGGCTAGGTATAAAGTAAATTTTGGCATATGCTGGGTTTTATTTATTTCTACTTCCCATAATTTTATGTAATACCATATTTTTAATCAATTTATAAGGTAGTCCATGCCCAGTCTCTTAGAAATTCATAGTTCCCAGTAAAAGTTATTTACTCATCTCTATAGCACATATAGAGATGTTTAATTAATGGAGATTTTAGTCATGGGTTGGCGATGATCTTTAGAATTTTATATTTCTGGTCACAAAATCCAATTCTTTTAAACTGTAAATTTTAGATACTATGTAAATAAATTAGAACTGTCACCTGAGTGACAGTAATATCTTTAGGCTTCCGTAGAACCTAACCTTAGCACTCTGTTGCTCCATACTGGTCTTGATTTTGTGCAAAAATATGCAGGAAAAAAAACGACATTAGTCCTTATTCCAGCATGTTCTTTAGGAAGTAAAGAATATGGTGCTAGCCACTGATACACAAATGTTGGTAATATTGATTGACTTTTATTCCCCCACATGGATACTAAGAATGACATTATTTTTTAAATAGTTTAAGTAATTAAATTTCAATTTTAATTATTTTCTGGAGAGACAGTTTTAGAAAGTACTTGTCCTTAGATACTTCCAACTTTTCCATAGGAATTAATGAGGTTTTAAAGTAGTTTGTAGATCTCTTCAAGACTTCAGTAAAAATGCTGTTACTGTTTTATGAGCATAGCTGAATGTCCATTCATTCCTGAAGGAGGATAAATTATATTTTCTTACTCTTTCTCCAATCTCAGTTTGATCTCCATTTGGTCATTGCTCTAAGTCAGGAAGGAGCATGCAGGCCTCCAAAATTTGCACATAAAACTGCGTCTGTATCATGGAGCTAAAGATCTCTCTCTCTCTCTCTCTCTCTCTCTCTCTCTCTCTCTCTCTCTATATATATATATATATATATATATATATATTTTTTTTTTTTTTTTTAACAAAATACAGTTCTGAATCCAGGCTTGCTGTATAAGCCACTGAGCCCTAAAGACAGAAAATAAAGGAGGATTCTTAGCAAGGGAAAGCAGCAAGATCCACAAACAATATTAAAAGACCATGTTTAGTTTATAGTTTTGCTTTCTTTAGTGTGCATATACATATAGATATATGTGCAATTTTCAATCTATTTCCTTATATGCATTTAAATACAGTCCATAGTGTCCTATTTTAATATTGTATATGTTTATTAGCATTCCCTTCAAGTGAGCTACGCTGTAGTTCTTATTTGTTTTCTCTGAAGTTCTATCAAGTCAACTGTGTCTTGGAGGCCTCTCTTGGAAGTAGAAGGCGAATGTCTTAGTTCTCCAGGACTGTAGTAACAGGTACCACAAACTGTGCGGCTTAAAAATCAAAAAAATATTTATCATTTCAAAATTCTAGAAGCCAGAACTCATAGGCCAACACACCAGCAGGGTTGGTTCCTTGTGAGACCTTGCTTTGCAGGCGGTGGTTTTCTCCCTGTGATTCTCAGAGTATTTCTTGGTGTTCATGTCTGCAGTCCACTCTCCTCTTATTGGGACTTCAGTCTCACTGCATTAAGGCTTATCATAATAAGATGATTTTAACTCTTCAAAGATTCTGTCTCCAAATACAGTGACGTTCTCGGATACAGGGACTGGGGCAAGGGGTGGCACCCAGAGATCACAACTTCAACATAGGAGACTTTAGGGACCACAGTTCAATCTCTAATACCCGGGCAGAATTGGTGTATAGATTATATGTTGGTGGCGATCAATCCTTGTAGAGGAAAGAAGAAAGAAGACTGGAGAGAGGGAAAAGCAAACAGTAGGAAGAAGGAAATGCACACCTGAGAAACTTTAGTCAACCCTCTCGATTCCCTGAGAAGCATCATCAGCTGGTCCATGTTAGGCTGACCAGGAGAGGGATTGCTCTACTCAGTAATCACAGCTACCCTGATGGAGCTAAATTGATGATCCTGGTCTCCCAGCAGGCGGCAAATATGTCTGAGAAGGGCAATGTGGGCAGCACATAGCTTGCCCATTTATCATTACTCCTAAACCCATTTATTTTATTTCAGTGGCTTGAAATGATTCTTCAAAACGTAACACTTTCAGCACAAGTTAGTCTATGAGCTACACTATTCTCTTTGAAAAGAACTTTCAGTATTTCAGAGAGAGACCTATCTTTCAATCTGCCCCACAGATTCTATTTAGCATGATCCTGTAGTATTATGACTAGTGTACATTCTATAACAATAGTAGACATTTAAAGAACTTTCAGAGGAGGCTTGTATGCAACCATTAGCCTTTTGATTTCTACTGCTTTAAAGATCAAAGATTAACATTCAATTCCTGGTTGAGCTTGTAAGACACAGAATAGCTTTTGATAAAAAATGATGTAAATTCTGATTTGACCTGATCTTGAACATAAAAGCAATTGTTCTTAAATTTCCCTGTGAAGTGAATAATCTACCTTTGATTAAATAGCTTATTAAATCAATCCACAGCTGAAAAATATTTTGAATACTTGTGGCAATGGCACATCAAACAAATTAAACAGAAAAGAAAATGACTTAAAGAACACAGGAGAAAAGATTAGTAACATGAAAAATACATCATAAAACATTTTTTTAAAAACCCTAAATACTGCATTGAGAAGTATGGTCTTATCTTGGCACTATAGAAGTTGATAGCTACAGATCAATTTTTACATAGATGTAAACTTTTCCTTTTTGATTATTATAAAAATTATTTGGCTCCTTCATGAAAAGGAAAATACATTTTATTGCATTTATAATAAATTCTACGATTGATTTTTTTTTTAATTAAAAATGGTCTCCAAGTCTCTGGAAGTTCCATCAGAGAACTCTAAATACTAAACACTCTGCAGGCATAGTGCTTAGTATGAGCTTTGCTACAGAGTGGAAAAGGGGATTGTAGAGAATGTGTGTGGCCTTTCTTAGAGCATGAACATTGTGATATGAACTAGGCCTCTTACATGATTATCTCAGACATGGAGAAATAGAAGCTGTACACAAAAGCACTTTCAAACTCCAGATCTTAAATTCACTATGCCATTATACTGACAATTTTACATAATTAGACTACCAAGAGGAAACTTGCAAATTCAGGACGAAAATGTTTGAGAAAAAAGTCAAACTGCAATACTACACATTTGTCATTGGCTCATCAAAGTCTTGCTCAAGGTCAAAGTAAAAGTTATGCAGACAGAAACTATCTTCTCACTGGAACACCTCTAATTTATTTATTTATTTATTTTTTAAATTTTATTTTATTTTATTTGAGAACATACTGTACAGAGGGGTTACAATTACATGGTCAGGATAATGCATACATTTCTTACCAAGCATTGCGGCCTCCTCCTTTGTTTACCCTTCACCTCCCTTCCCAGCCTCCCCCCTCCCCCCCACCCAATCATACCCCCCTCCCCCCCCTCCGACATTGTAAAGCTGGTTTTGACATGACATTTTGTACTTCTCATTGTTGCAACAGGTCCACCTGAATCCTTAAACGACTTGTTTGTCCCCATCTCCTCCACATGTTATACTGACATCAAATATAGTGAAAGCAGGGGTTACACTGTGGGGAAGGGACATACAAAGCAACCAAGAAATAATATTATAAATGTGTTAGAAACACATGCATGAAAGAAACAAAAACATTAAAATACATATTTGAGGGTTTGTTTTCCTAACATCACATTCTCTGACTTTTTCCGCTTGACTCATACCTATACTAGATATTGCAAATAAGGGAAACCATGGGACCTATGTTTCTTTGGGCCTGGCTTACTTCACTTAGTATAATTTTTTCCAAGCCTTTCTATTTCCTAACAAATGGGGCAATGTCATTCTTTCTGATGGAGGCATAGAATTCCATTGTGTATATATACCACATTTTCTTGATCCATTCATCTATTGAGGGGCATCTGGGTTGGTTCCATATCTTAGCTATGGTAAATAATGCTGCAATAAACATAGTTGTGCTGGTAGCTTTAGTGTGGTCTTTTTTGTAAACATTAACACCTCTAATTTAATATAAACAAATATGTACACTTTTTATGATGTCTTTCATTTACTTGAGTACTTTCTAACTTATAATTATTCCAAGATTTCATAATCGCTTAATCTTACAAAGGTTAAATCATCAAAGCCAAACTAATGATAGTCACCAATATTCTTATACAGAACTGTCTGACTCTTCAGAAACTAGGTCATTATCCAACCTTACCTTCGATCCTTACTTCAAGGCTTTTCAGCTCATTGTGCTTATTAACGTACTAAGTGATACCTAGAATTTTCCCTCTATCAATTCCTAGTTATTTATTGGGGGCAAATAAACAGCTATAGCATCTCAGATTCTCTTTCTTGGTCTTTAAAATAAAATTTATTTTGATATGTTTTACATTTCCATTCAATTTGATAGCTTACTTAAACATTTGTGGTGATTGACTTAGTCACAAAATGACTACAATAAAGAAAGATAAAAGCCTATGAGAAAGAATACATTATGAGACATGATAAAAGAGTTAGAGTTGATTTTATTCAAAGAGGGAGAATAAGTAAGGGTGAGGAGAAACTTCTAAGGACTAGAATAGTATTTTATACAAGAGTTAATTAGACTTAAGGAGAAAATTAAAGTATTGGATTGTCTGATGTTTCAAAATAAAACCACATAGCTGATTAAGAATTTGTTGAATTCTTATAGTAGCTAATCATTTTAAATATTATAATATCTTTTAGACATGGGAGTCAAACAAATTATAGAGTGTAGATCTCCTCATATGTTTAAAGTTAAATAAGGGCTATTAATATTTTTTCTGATGTTTCCTTTAGATAAAAAATTCTACCCATAACCTTAAGTCTTAGAAATAAAATTACTGTTCATTACTTAGGGGATTTTGTAAGGAATGATAATTAGAAAACAAAATCATATGAATCTCACTGATTTTTCTGTAATTGGTTTCAATTCAGTGAATATCATCAAAAAATTCCAAGATGATTTGTTGAAGAATTTGGAGGACAGATTTCTGTCACTAATCCATCCATAGTTAATCAATTTCTAAGAATATTATGATGTTTGTTAGTGTTTGGATCTTAGAGTTAATTTAATAACTTCTTGTTGATACTGATAACAACTTGACAATTGAAACTTCAATTAGGAGATGTTAAAAGGATGTACTACAAAGGTTACCTTTTTTTTTTTTTTTGATAACTCCTACAAGTTTGTCCATTTCCCCCAGAATAGCAGACAGCACAGACAATTTTCCAGATCCAACCTGGCCAACAAAAGCCACCAAAGCTCCTTCTGGAATTTTTAGGTTCAAGCTGCATGATAAGAAGTGGAAAGAGATGTTATAGAAACTGTTGTTTCAGTAGCTTTTAAAGTATATCCTTAGATTAGTCACTACAGACATCATTAAAATGCTTTTCACAATTTTCTTTAAATACTTAGCTTTCCACAATGTGAAAAGAAACAAGAACTACTCCAGTAACAGGAAATGAATAGAAATAAAAAGGAACAGTAACATCACCATGGAAATGAAATACATATTTTTTAAAAAGGCATTTTAAAAGTGTTTATTAGACAGAAGCCAATAACTCACACCTGAATTCCTAGCAAATTATAACACTGCAATTCTGAGGACTTCAAGGTCAGCTTCAAGGTCAGCTTGTGTAGAAAAACCTGAGATTCCATCTCCATAATAACCAGCAAAAGCCAGAATGGAAGTGTGGTTCAAGTGGTAGAGCACATCCACACAAGCAGGCTGAGTGATCTTGAGGCTCTTTCAAACTATTAATTAAATAATATTAATTAAATATAAATAATAATAATAATACATTAAATAATACATTAAATTAAAATAATACATTAAATCAACTTAAATAATAAATTAAAAAGACTTATTGATACATTTCAGCATAGTCGTCTTATAAAATTCAAAGAAACACAAATTGGAAGTTCTAGAATTCAGTACTGAAATTCTTTGTAAAATGGCCACCAATCAAGACTTATTCTTTTATTACTGGAATTCCTGTGTCATCCCAGGAAAATGACGCATTAGCAAACTCAACGGCATAATCTATAAAGGAAAACAAACACAATGTTGTACTTTAGATTAGTATACTTAACTATCCAGAGTTTTACCAGTACTGAATACAGTAAGTGCTCACCTCCTATTTTTGTTTCTATATTCTGAGGAAGAAGGTCCTCAGAGTCATTTTCCAAATGACTCAGTGATATCCTTGTATATCAAAATAAACACACAGAGAATTTACATAGAGCTCAAATAGAACTTAAACATTAAGAGTATTAGCTGTGTTTTGTGGCCTGATTCAATGTTTCTGATGCAAATTTAAAATATTTTTATAAGTACAGCAAGCATAATTGAATTTTATTGAGTGTTGCAAAGAAGTTCAGTCTTAGAGAAAGTAAAAAGAGTCATCAAAACAAATATCTATGCAGGAAAACCTAATGAAAGACAAGGAAAATATTAATTTTAGAAAAATATATAATTTTTAAACAGCAATTATAGAAAGATTTGTTTTCCAGTTTAACCAATGTATCATTAACAAAATTTTACATATCTAAATGTACAGCATGATGTTTTTAATATATTCACATATTTGAAGTGATTACCATACTCAAACTAATAATATAAACATCATCTCACCTACATATTTTTTCCTTTGTGGTAAGACTATTTGAAATCTACTCTCTTACTGAATTTCAAGCATAAGAAATATAATTATTAACCGTAGTCACCATGATGTATGTCAGCTCTCTAGGACTTGGCCTCACAACTTTAAGTTTGTACTTGGATTAATTAACAGCTCTTCATTTCTTCCCTACTATCTCCTGAGCCCTGGAAACTACTTTTCCACTTGATGTCTATATCTGCAAGATTTTTAGATTCTGAGCATAAGGAAGTTAAAGCAATATTTGAGTAAATGTAGTATAGTTCACTTGGCATTTTATTCTATTGTATTGTGGGGAATGGCAAGATATCTTTTTTTCTTAAGGACTGTTATATTCTGTGTGTGTTAGCATTCTCATGCAACCTTAAGATTTATGAATAAACTCTGCTTCTAACAATGAACCAAATCATGGTTTCAGCAATAATAACATCCAATTCTGGTAAAAATATTTGTATAATTTTAGCAACTATTCAGAAAAAATCAATTTTTTCCCTGAAATTGACTTATGTGCAATCTCTAGTATATTTTTATTTTGTGCTAGGAGACTTCTATTGTTAATAGGTAAGTTATAAATGGGTTGTGTTTTTTCTTATCAAGTATATCAATATATACAAGAATTTTTCTCTCTTATTGCCTTGAGATATTTTCTTTTCTAACTCTAGGGATTAAACTCAGGTCTTACACATCCTAAACAAGTGCTCAGCCACTGAACTACATCCCCAGCCAAGAGTGTTTTCTTCATTTATTAAGTAAAAGAAACAGTAACAAAGCACTAAGAGATGGGGAATATTTAAAAACATCAGATGTTTTCCCACATTCTAACTTCAAAAACAAACTCTAAGAACTGACATTTTCTTCAGGAAATGAGTGTTGTGAAAAAGTGTTGGAGACATTCCACCACAGTGCATTGCATCCATGATCTCTGCTAACACTGCTCCACCAAACTTTTTCCAAATGAGTGTGAGGACCGTGAGGATATGGAACGGGCTGGCCAGAGGAGATACAGATTCAAAGACAAGTCTATGAGTTCCTGGGCCTCGGCTAACATGGGGTTAATGATTTCTCCAGTGGACAATATTTTTCGAGAACCAATTGATAAAAGAAAGGCCTATAAAAAGAGAAGCACAAGATTTCAGAATTTTGCATATTATGGAGCATCCATGGTGTCAGACAAAGGTGACATATATTTTCAGTTGTTCATGTGTTCAGGGAAACATGAGGTTCTTCGTATATTGAGGCTGTGTAATTTTGAGACATGCTTTTTGTTTTTTTTTTTTTAGGTGAGGAACTACAATCAATGTATGTTTTTACATTTCCTGAACAATGGTAGAGAGTAACACTTGATTTCTGAGATAATAAGAAGCTCCTATAACTTTTTCATTACAAAACTGCAAGAGAAATCTTTTCAAGATATGCTGTGGATCTCCTCCATTCGATGGCAACCTCACAATGCTGAATGTGCATTAATGAATAGCAAATGAACACTAATATTGAATAATAAGATTATTCTTGAAACTTTGGGAAACTACTAGTAGGGGTGAACTACTAGTACTTAGTACTAGTACTTAGCTTACTTATAGCTTAAAAAAACCTGAAGAACAATAATATCATTACATGTAACTTGGTATTCATACCAATAATACAGAAGTCCTTCATTTCTTCCATCTTCTCATCCTTGCCTTTAATTTTTTGTAATAAGCATGTTGGGAGATATGAGATTATAGCTCATCATGGTATTGATTTTTATTTCTTGATGACTAGTGGTGAAGAACAATTTTTTTCATATACCTGTTGACTAGTAATATGCTTTCCTTGGGGAAATGATCACTCAGTATTGAAAAAAGAACTACTGGACAACA
This sequence comes from Dipodomys spectabilis, assembly GCF_019054845.1. Taxonomy (NCBI): domain Eukaryota; kingdom Metazoa; phylum Chordata; class Mammalia; order Rodentia; family Heteromyidae; genus Dipodomys; species Dipodomys spectabilis. The sequence continues at coordinate 10,417,804 of NW_024870709.1, forward strand.
CAGCTGGATCTTGAAGACAATTTTTGTTAAGCAAACCAAAACAAATACAGAAAGGAAAATGTTGATTCCACTTTAATGTATTGTCTAAAATGATTAAGTTCCATAAATCAAGGAAAGAAGTAATTCAACAATAGATATGATATTTCAATCAAGTAAGATGAACTAGTCCCAGAAATTTGTTGTATCACATATATAATTAACAGTAATGCATTTCATGCTTAAATTATATTAAGATGACAGCTTTCATATTGTGTTCTTATGAAATAAAATAAAAGTTTTCTTTCAGAATATTTTAAAGAAAAGATTAAACACACTACATAATTGAATATTGCTCGAAGAATATTAGATTAAGAGACTTTTCTTTTTATATTTCTGAAAAAGAAACCTTTACATTTCTGGAAGGGATAAAATTCAAAAGGCATGAGGGACAATTAAATGACCATTTATTGCTAAATTATGCATTCTAATGTGCCTTTGAATTATATGAAATAATTTGTAAGAGTATTGCAATGTGTACCAAAATTATAAGCTAAACTTTAGTACTTATAGTGTTTTCTGATGCAAATAATTTAACCCAATATAAGAGGAAAAAGTACTATTAAGGTAATAAAGAAAAGATTCTGATATTTAAAATCTAAAGCAACATAAAAATTTTAGGCATTTATAAATACTCTTCAATCAAAATGAAAGACTGCTAAAATACATTTATATTATAATTACTATTAAGTTCTTACATGCTTTCCATGTTTTCTATTTTTCTACAATATTCTCATTTGATATGAACTTTTACACACACGTGCACACACCCACAAACACATACCATACAATTAAGCCCAGGGTTAGCTGACACTCTATTTGAGTGATGTCTTTCTTTGTCATCAAGAATTATTGTGAACATGCACCCTTGAGCCAAAGAACAACATTTGTTTTAGGATTCCCAAGTCTTAGAGTGATAAGAAATTCCTGCGGTGCTCCATATTTCTAAAATGTATACCTTTCTGAATTTTATTCCAACTAATATTAGTCATGTAAATGATACAAGAAATATGTATTGACCTGTCCTTGGTCTCAGAAAAGGCTTTGAGATCAGCTTTCCTAACAAGTCCTTGATGAGGAAGATTTCAGATTTGTATAGATTACCTGGTTTTTTAGTAAGAGAGCTACTTTAATATCTTGAACTTATCTAACACTCACATCAGAGTCTTAAAACCCAAATCATACTCACCGAGAGAGACTTGCATTTCTCATTAGACCTGAGGCTTGATAGTTGTATTCCTTTCGCCCTTTGCTACTCTTTATTCTCAAACAAACTCTAGGGAGACTCCTAAAGTACTTACACAGGAGTGTTAGGACTTACAGAGGAGTGTTAGGTTCACAGCAAAACTGGGAAGGAAGTTCACAGCAAAACTGCTCCTTCATACACCAGTAGACTCTCCATTACCCGACATATCCTTTGGTACATTGGTTACAGATGAAGAGCCTGCAGAGACACAGTATTGCCACTCAAAGCCCACCTTTGTGTCGTACCACCTAGGGGCTCAATATGTGTAAACTACTGTGCTAGTGATGGAATGAAATCCTGTTACATATGGACTGTCAAAAAATGTTAATATTTCCATTGATTCCCAGATTCTTTTGTATCATTTCTTCATATTTAGATTCTACAGTATCTATTGACTTTAGTTTGTACTCTACAGCTCCCTCGAAAGTTCAGTCAAGATGTATTACCTGATTTGGTCCATCTAAAACCAATCCATGTCCTCATTTTGCCAAATAGGATTTAAGATCTACTGTGTTTCTTGCTCAGCTCAGTCCAGACACTGATATGCACTTTATGTACATCAAGTTTTTATGTCTGTAGAAGACTCTTTCAAGAATTTATTCTTATGGGGAAGAGAGTCCACCACACAGAGACGGTCTCATATAAAAAGATGGATTTATTGGGAAAGTGGATCACTGACCAGCCAGGGACGCAGCACAGATTTCGGAGCTGACACTGCGACCTCGAACCATCTTCAAGCTGGGGTTTTAAAGACAAAAACCACAGAACCCTGTGGTCGAGGCTGGCCACACGCAGGTGACAATGGCATTGTTAGACACACAGATAGGTTACATAATTGGCGGGCAAAGGCAGGGGTCTCCCCATAAGTTTCGCGGGGATCGTCTTCTCCTAAGTCCCCCAAATAGAGGAAGTTTTGTTTGGGAACAAGCAGATCTGTTACATTTTATAATGTATATGGTCAATCAAGTCATACAGTCTTATTTTAGCAAGTAGAGGAACTTTCCAGTTGTAACATTTCAGAAACCAGTATTGTTTCAACATTCAGACATCAGCATTTTAATTTTTAGCTTAGGGACGGGGCGGGGGGAGAGCTCCTAGTATATTGGAGATGGAGTCAGTTTCTTTTCTTTTGACTCCCCTTAATATTTATGTGGAAACTTCCTTAAGTATACACATTTATAAATTTCCAGTTTATCTGGTTTATAAAAGCTGTGGGTAGTTCCACACACATTAACTATTATAATATTTATCTCCAATTTCTTGAAGGCAGAAGTTCATTCAATTACCAAATCATCCAGCATTTCAACAATTTATAAAGGCTACTGTTTTAGATGATACAAAAAAGCTAGCAAATGTCCCCTCTCCTCTCCATACTCCTTTCTTCTCCTTGCCCTTTTAAATACATTCTCCTGCTTTCCTACTTACTAATTTTCCAGCAGATAAGGAAGCAATCAATTTAAAATTGGGAATTCCTTGAAATAGTTTTACCTTGGTGTAGAGCGGTCCAACCATAGCTGTGTTAACTTTTGCTGAGGTATGTTATAATGCTGATATTGCTGAAGGATCAGAGTTTGCAAAATGACAACAACAAAAAGTGCCCCTGCATAAGCTTGACCTCACTAGCCAGTCTGTTCACAGAAGACAATCTTTACCTGATGGCCATAAACAACTGATAAAAGAGAAGGCAAGTTCAACACTTGAAACAGTTAAATGTTAATTAAGTATCCTTAGATTATCACACACATAAACAAACACACACACAAACACATGTACAAACATTCTCTGCCTGCTTAATTTGGCATCTTTCTCGTCCTTTTCTCTTTTTAACTTAACCCTTGGATGAAAAGTAAATAAAATCATAGATTCAGGAGGTGAGAATTTATTCTATGGTTTTCCTATGCTAAGATCATCAAAGAATTAACTCTGATCTGACTTCATAGGAAAAACTGCGAGAGACAAGACTTTATTTGATGCATTTTGTCAAATGTTGAACATGACAGTCAAAATTTAAGCAGAGGATATCTTAGTATGACATGTAGGTGCCTTCTTCAAAGTTTCAATTTATATCTCATTTTTTGGGTCATCTTTACCTTTTTTTTTTTTTTTGTCGATTGTGGGGCTTGAACTCTGGGCATGGGCACTGGCCTTCAGCTCTTTGGCTCAAGGTGAGCACTCTACCACTTGGGCCACAGCACCACTTCCAGTTTTCTGGTGGTTAAGTGGAGCTAAGAGTCTCATGGACTTTCCTGCCCAGGCTGGCTTTGAACCGTGATCCTCAGGATTACAGACATGAGCCACCAGAGCCTGGCTTTATCTACTCTTTCACTCTGGCTTTTCCTGTTCCCTCAAGTTTGGTGAGAGGCTGGCTGTGATGATTAGGGTCAATGCTCATGTACAGAGAGGCAATGGGACTGTTTCCAGTCACAGCAAAGTGGGTAATGAACAATTGTGCATACTCTCAAGGATATTATAAATTGGCATGTAACTTACTTAGCAGGTTCATAGAAGTACACCCTTCTAATTTACAGTAAAATGTTTAATATCATGTGTTTTATAAATGTACCATTCTCATCGTCAACTCTGGAAATGCAAAAAATGTCTCTGTCATAGCCACTTTGAGTGAATCTGTAGATTACTATAAAGGAAGTCACAAGTAGTAACTAGGTAATAATATATTTGAATTTTTCTCCAAGAATGTTAAATTCTTTAAAAAATTGTATAACTTAAGCTTTTATAATGGAGTCATAAATAACAATATTTTTTAAGCATTGGTATAATTCATTAACAGCTTTGGCAGCCTGTTGGTGTGTTATTTAATTGCTTTGAAACCAATACTTCAAATAATTTATTTAAAAAATCTGATTTTAGAATCAAATATATACCAATATATCTAACACTAAATTTTAAGGTGTCCATTTACTGAAAATTACAGAGAACATTATATACTGTCAATGACATTATTGAATTATTTTATATCTCACAGGAGCATAATAACAAGAGTAAGTTTGGCATTTCTCAAATGAGTTCTATCAGAAGTCACCCTCTGGGACATTAAATAATTCTTGCAAAGGCAATTTATAAAATGTCTTCTTGATCTTTGAATGAAATTTCCTGAAAAAGGTGCACAATTCTCTCTATTGTGGTTATATCTATCATTAACCTTTAGTCTTTATCATGAAAAATAGTCAAACAGCTAAAGGCCTATCACTGGGTAACACAGTGATTCTGCACATATTAATTAGAAAATATTAAAAGTCTGAAGTTCAAGTATGATAAAGTCCATAAAACAGCATTTGGAATATCAGATATGAAATTAATTTTGATTGATACTTGAATAAAATCCAGAGATTCAATTGTGACTAAATCATACACAAAGCAAAATGCTCTGGGATAATTTTTATCTCAAAAATATATGCTATTAAGAAGAGAAATAACTGGCCTCATTTTTCCTTCTCTTTCTTCCTTCCTCATTTTTCTGAAGACATGATGCTCTGAGATATGGATATCATCCCTTGTGGTTTGAATGTGTCTTCCAAATCTCATGTTCAAATGTAATTGCCATTGTAACATCTTTAAGATGTAATTAGAGCAAGAGACCTCAGCTCTCTTGAAAGTTTAATTCCATTATTTCAGGAGTGAGTAAAATTATCTAGGAGTAGGTTTCTGATGGAAAGGCCAAGTTTGGCAATTTCTTCTAGGTGTTTCTTGTATGTTTACTTGATCTTCTCCAAGCGGACTGCAGTGTGACAGCTCTCAACAGACAAGGACCATACTTTGCATTTCTGAAATGAACACATTTCAGAATGGGGAGAAATAAATGCTTTTCCTTTATAATTGTCTGGGTCCCGGTATTTTGTTATGGTAGTAAAAAATGGTGAAAGGATCATCAGTGCACAGGTAGGGTTAATGCACAGGTACAGAAAGACGATAGGACTATTTCTAGTCACATGCAACAAAGTGGGTAATAGTGTACAATAGGACATGCTTTCTAGGAGATTATAAATTGGCATTCTATTTATTTTGCAGGTTCATAGAAGTACATCTTTACCATCTTGTTTGGAAAGTCAAATTAAAAAGATGGGAAATAAAAAGACAGAGAAAGCCTCGGCCTTTATTAACATGTCTGAAGAAGATCATCAGTGCAACCTTTTGTCTAATAATATAAGAAAAATAGAGTTATGTTTCACTGAAGAATAAGGACGCATTTTGAGGAGCACATCGGCCCTATTACGCAACTTTCTTGAAACATTATAGATGGTATAGTTCGATCAGTGACATATTTTCTTGATGCAATCAAGAAACAAAGTAAAAAAATGTTTCTTTTAAAATGTGTCATGGCACATTGTTGTATAGTAAGCATTTTTATAGGTAGAGAAAGCTAGCTAAAATAATTATAATAAATAATACATAAGTATTTAAATGTGTAGCAATATAAATTTATTATCATTAACAAACATGACATGCTGTGTATAAACATAAATGCTATATTTTCATGTGACTACAAGTAGAATACGCTTATTTAACCAGTCATACCACAAATATGTTGAGAGCTGGAAGACATTATGACTGAAATGTCATTGGTTAGCACATAGGCTATAGGTACCTATTTATTTCAGCTACTAATGTTGGGTTATTTTTCACTTAAACCCAAACATTCTTAAATGACAGAGTTCAGATATTCTCCATGAGCTTGGACATATGCCTTAGTCAGTGAAAAGTTCTACAAAATTAAGAAAAGTGAAAGCAAGGGTAATTGGGAGGAATGGCTGAGAACGTTGAAGAGGTGGCATTGATCACCATACACTGTATTGCTGGACACTAGGGGCTCACACCTGTAACCCTAGATACTCAGGAGGCTGAGATCTGAGGATCACTGTTCAAAGCCAGCTCTGGGAAGAAAGTCCCTGAGACTTTATTTCCAATTAACCACCAGAAAACCAGAAGTGACACTGTGGCTCAAGTGAGAGAGAGAGCCCATCTTGAGCTGAAGAGACAATGGACAGCGCCCAGGCCCAGAGTTCAATTCCCATGACTGTCCAAAAAATAAAAATAAAAACACGCTGTATTCATAAACTGCTTTGTTAAATGGCAACTCCTTTGGACAACTACTTAAAAATTAATAAAAAAATGTTTGATACATTCTACAACTTCATATTACTTCCAGTTAGATTTAAGGGTTATATCCACCGTAATCACATGTAAAATATTTTCTCATTTCTCTATCAGTAATAATGTATACAATAGATAACCACCTAAATCACTTTCTTGACACAAGTAAAATATTAGAAATGAAAATAAAATTGATATTGCACACCAAGCTTTCTGACTCTATAGTCTCAGGTCTTTACATTAAAAAATTCATTAACCAAAGAGGGTAAAAGAAGATCTCGTACTACTCAGTATTGAGACTCTTATTTTCATTGCTATTGAATAATATTGATTGATCTTGGAAGGGATGAAAGAGAAAGTTCACTACCGAACTCTTTCTATGAAGCCATCATAACCCTCATCCCAAAACCAGGCAGGGACTTATCAAAGAAAGAGAACTATAGACACATTTCTTTGATGAACAACGATGCAAAACTTCTTGACAAAATTTTGGACAATCAACTTCAACAATTCATCCAAAAAATCATACACCACCATCAAACAGGATTCATTTCAGGGACGCAAAGCTGGTTCAATATACGCAAATCAATTAATATTATTCATCACATCAACAGGAGCAAGAATAAGAACCACATGGTTATCTCAATAGATGCAGAAAAAGCAGTCGACAAGAAGGTTTTGGAAAAATTAGGAATCCATGGAACATTCCTCAATACAATAAAGGCTGTACATGACAAACCTATAGCCAGCATTATACTTAATGGTGAAAAACTAAAGCCATTTCCTCTAAACTCAGGAACAAGGGAAGGATGTCCACTCTCTCCTCTTCTCTTCAATCTAGTATTAGAATGCCTAGCTACAGCAATAAGACAAGATGCAAACATAAAAGGGATCCAATAGGGAAAGATAAAGTAAAACCTTCCCTCTTTGCAGATGACATGATCTTGTATTTAAAGAAGCCCACAGACTCCACTACCAAATTACTCGAGGGGATTTGAAGCTTTGGCAAAGTAGCAGAGTATAAAATTAACCCTCAAAAATCAATGGCTTTTCTGTATGCCAACAATGAGAAGAGTGTGGCAGAAATCAGGAAAGCAACTCCATTCGTAATAGCCCCACAAAAAATAAAATACATAAGAATTAACTAAAGAAGTGAAGGACCTCTATGATGAAAACTTTAAAAACCTGAAAAAGGAAATCAAAGCAGAGCTTAGAGTTCTCCCATGCTCCTGGATCAGAAGGATCAACATCGTGAAAATGGCATTAGTTCCCAAGACTATCTACAAATTCAATGTGATACCTATCAACATTCCAACCTCATTCTTCAATGAAATAGAAGAAGCAATCCATAAATTCATATGGAACAATAAAAGACCCTGAATAGTAAAAACAATCATTAACAGAAAGAACAGTGCTGGAGGAATATCAATAGCAAATTTCAAACTACTACAAAGCTATAGTAATCAAAAGTTTGGTACTGGCACAAGAACAGACCTCAGGACCAATGGAATAGAATTGAAAAACCCACAAATGAACCCACAGACCTATAGCCACCTAATCTTTGATAAGGGAGCTAAAAAAATAGAATGGAAGAAAGACAGACACTTCAGTAAATGGTGCTGGCAAAGTTGGTTAAATAACTCCAGAAAACTAAAGTTAAATCCTTACATATCATACTGCACCAGAATCAACTCCAAATGGATCAAGGACCTTGAGGTCAAAGCAGACACCCTGAAAACATTACAGGAAGAAATAGGAGAAACCTTAGGTCTCCTAGGCACAGGCCCAGATTTGCTCAATAGAGACCCAGAAATCCAACAAATCAAAGAAAGATTGGACAAATGGGATTTCATGAAGCTGCAGAGCTTCTGTATGGCAAAAGACACAGCTAGCAAGATCAATAGAAGGCCCATGGATTGGGAGAAGATTTTCACTGGCCATAAAATGAATAAGGATCTCATATCTAAAATATATATCTCCCAACAACAAATCCTCAAAGAAACAACTGCTCGATAAACAAGTGGTCTAAAGACTTAGAGAGAAACTTCTCTGAAGAGGAAATAAGAATGGCTAGTAGACATATGAAGACATGTTCAACGTCTCTAGCCATAAAAGAAATGCAAATCAAAACAACATTGAGATTCAATCTCACCCCAGTTAGACTGGTTATAATCAAGAAATCTAATAACAACAGATGCTGGAGGGGATGTGGACAGAAGGTAATCCTACTGCATTGTTGGTGGGAGTGTAAACTTGTTCAACCACTTTGGAAAGCAGTATGGAGGTTCTTCAAAGACTCCACATAGAGCTCCACTATGACCCAGTAATCCCACTTTTGGGCATTTACCCAAATGATCACAAACAAGACCACACTAAAGCTACCAGGATGACTATGTTTATTGCAGCATTATTTACCATAGCTAAGATATGGAACCAGCCCAGATGCCCCTCAATAGATGTATGGATCAAGAAAATGTGGTATACACACACACACACAAAATGGAATTCTATGCCTCCATCAGAAAGAATGACATAGCCCATTTGTTAGGAAATGGAAAGACTTGGAAAAAATTATATTAAGTGAAGTAAGACAGGCCCAAAGAAACATAGTTCCTATGGTGTCCCTTATTTGCAATAACTAGTATATATCTGGGACAAGCAGAAAAGGTCAAAAGCTATGTACATATGACCAAATAAGATGATGTTAATTGAAATGAACTCCAAGATAGGGACACAAGTGGTTTTTTTTCTTTCTTGCTATTGTTCCTAATGTATTTATAATGTACCATGTAATTTTTTTTGTGTTTCTTTGTATGTTCCTCCCCTATGGTATGATCCCTGTTTTCACTGTATTTGATATCAGTGCCCTGTATCTTGTATAAAAGCTTCTCTAGCTTGGGGAGGGAAACGGAATAAACAGAATGTTTAAATAGGGAGACAGTTTGATCCTTTGTAAGAATGAGATATACAAGACACTCTGTTGAAAAATGAACTTTGCAATTTAGGCAGGGAGGGGGAAAGAAGAAGGGAGGGTGTGTGTGTAGTTGTGGAGGTGGGAGGGAAGAGACGGTAGGGGAAAAACAAAGGAGGAAGTAACAATGCTTGATAAGAAATGTACTCATTACCTTGCTCATGTAACTGTAACCCCTCTATACAGTATTTATACAACAAAAAACTTATTTAAAAAAAGAATATGCTTTACTCTAATAAGAAAGGACCTTTTCCAGTTTTGTTTCTGCTAGTTCCAATAATGTGGATCTTTTCCTACAGTTCAGTTAAAAAATGCAAAGCAATAAACTCCTTTCATGTCATATTGTCTTTCTATTCCATTCCATAAAATAAATATTCATTTTCAAAATAAGATTGCATTGATTTTTCACAAAAGCATTTTTTTTAAATAACAATGACTGCCTCAGCATTTTGAGTTAAAGCTGTGTAAAACTCAGCGGTTTTGGTTCAGGAAGAGGTGACCCCTGGGTTTCATGCTGAGTCTTCAAATAATGCAGCATCTAGAAGTGACACTGCTGCTGAACTGATTATGATGAGCATAGCCCTGCTTGTAGCTACCTTGATTTCCCTTTTCTCAGGGCTGTGCCCTTTCTTCACCATTTTCTGTTCTTTCTTGGTAAACTTCAATAGTGCGATCATATGGCCCTGTCTGGTCTTCCCACACCCAAAAGATGTTCAAGAATAAAAAGTGACAGGAAGTTGTACTTGCTTAACATTAACAATTAAGGTAGCTTTTGGAGGAGGAACTTGGATCAGTAGTCAACCTTCTCAATCAGTGAAATGTATCAACTTGTGAGCTTTATTTCTACACAATAAGTTCCTGGAACATAAATCATATTTTTATGAAAAATATTTATATTCAAAGCACATTCACTTCTGTTAACTGGATCCTCATAACCCTCTAAGGAAGGCAGAGCAATATTTATCTTTCTTTTCTTTTTTTTCTATTTATTTTTTTAATTTATTTTTTATTGTGAAAATACTGTACAGAGGGGTTACAATTACATGGGCAAGATAATGAGTACATTTCTTATCAAGCATTGTAGCCTCCTCCTTTGTTTCCCCTTCCCATTCCTTCCCAGCCTCCCCCAGCCCCCGACCCAATCCCCCCCCCCCACCAAAGTTGTAAAGTTCGTTTTCGACATGACAACATGCACTTCTTATTGTTGCAACGGGTCCACCTGTATCTATATTTAAACGACTTGTTTTTCCCCTTCCCCTCCACAAATGATATCAACATCAAATACAGTGAAAGCAGGGGTTATACTGTGGGGGAGGGACATACAAAGCAACTAAGAAATAATCTTATAAATGCATTAGAAACAAATGCATGAAAGAAAAAAACATTTAAATGCATATCTTAGGGTTCATTTTCCTAACATCACATTATCTGACCTTTTCTGCTTGACTCATACATATACTAGATATTGCAAATAAGGGAAACCATGGGACCTATGTTTCTTTGGGCTTGGCTTACTTCACTTAATATAATTTTTCCAAGTCTTTCCATTTCCTAACAAATGGGGCAATGTCATTCTTTCTGATGGAGGCATAGAATTTCATTGTGTATATATACCACATTTTCTTGATCCATTCATCTACTGAGGGGCATCTGGGCTGGTTCCAGATCTTAGCTATGGTAAATAATGCTGCAATAAACATAGTTGTTCTGGTAGCTTTAGTGTGGTCTTGTTTGTAAACATTTGAGTAAATGCACAAAAGTGGGATTGCTGGGTCATAGGGGAGCTCTATGTGAAGTCTTTTCGGAACCTCCATACTGCTTTCCAAAGTGGCTGAACAAGTTTATACTCCCACCAACAATGCAGTAAGTTTCCCTTCTGTCCACATCCCCTCCAGCATCTGTTGTTGTTAGAGTTCTTGATTATAGCCATTCTAACTAGGGAGAGGTGGTATCTCAATGTTGTTTTGATTTGCATTTCTCTTATGGCTAGGGAGGTTGAGCATTCTTCATGTGTCTATTGGCCATCCTTCTTTCTTCTTCAGAGAAGTTTCTCTTAAGTCTTTAGCCCACTTATTTATCGTGCAGTTGTTTCTTTGAGGATTTGTTGTTGGGGGATTTAATTTTTTGAGTTCCAAGTATATTTTAGATATGAGACCCATGTCCATTGTATGGCTAGTGAAGGTCTTCTCCCAATCCGTAGGCTTTCTATTGATCTTGCTAGCTATGTCCTTTGTCATGCAGAAGCTCTGCAACTTCATGAAATCCGATTTGTCCATCCTTTCTTTGATTTGTTGTGTTTCCAGGTCTCTATTAAGAAAATTTCGGCCTGTGCCAAGGAGACCTAGGGTTTCTCCTATTCCATCCTGTAATGTTTTCAGAGTGTCTGCTTTGACTCGGAGGTCTTTGATCCATTTGGAGTTGATTCTGGTGTAGGGTGATATATAAGGATCTAGATTTAGTTTTCTACAAGTAGTTAACCAATTTTGCCAGCACCATTTACTGAAGAGGCTGTCTTTCTTCCATTGTATTGTAGATTCTTCCATTGTATCGAAGATTAGGTGGCTATAGGTTTGTGGGTTCATTTGTGGGTTTTTCAATTCTATTCCATTGGTCCTGAGGTCTGTTCTTTTGCCAGTACCAAGCTGTTTTGATTACTATGGCTTTATAGTAGAGTTTGAAATTTGGTATTGATATTCCTCCAGCAGTGTTCTTTCTGTTGAGGAGTGTTTTTGCTATTCGGGGTCTTTTATTGTTCCATATGAATTTTTGGATTGTCTCTTCTATTTCCTTGAAGAATGAGGTGGGAATTTTGATAGGTATTGCATTGAATTTGTAGATAGCCTTGAGAAGTATTGCCATTTTCACGATATTAATCTTTCCAATCCAGGAGCATGGGAGTTTTTGCTACTTTCTAAGTTCTGTTTTGATTTCCTTTTTCAGGTTTTTAAAGTTTTCATCATAGAGGTCCTTCACTTCTTTGGTTAATTCCTAGGTGTTTTATTTTTTTGTGGGGCTATTACAAATGGAGTTGCTTTCCTAATTTCAGCCACACTTTTCTCATTGTTGGCATACAGAAAAGCCATTGATTTTGGGGGGTTAATTTTATACCCTGCTACTTTGCCAAAGTTTTGAATCAGCTTGAGTAATTTGGGAATGGAGTCTATGGGATTCTTTAAATACAAAATCATGCAAAGAGGGAGAGTTTTCCTTCTTCTTTCCCTATTTGGATCCCCTTATGTTTGCATCTTGTCTTATTGCTGTAGCTAGGTATTCTAATACTAGATTGAAGAGAAGAGGAGAGAGTGGACATCCTTCCCTTGTTCCTGAGTTTAGAGGAAATGGCTTTAGTTTTTCACCATTAAGTATAATGCTGGCTATAGGTTTGTCATGTACAGCCTTTATTGTATTGAGGAATGTTCCATGGATTCCTAATTTTTCCAAAACCTTCTTGTCGACTGCTTTTTCTGCATCTATTGAGATAACCATGTGGTTCTTATTCTTGCTCCTGTTGATGTGATGAATAATATTAATTGATTTGCGTATATTGAACCAGCTTTGCATCTCTGAAATGAATCCTGTTTGATGGTGGTGTATGATTTTTTGGATGAATTGTTGAAATTGATTGTCCAAAATTTTGTCGAGAAGTTTTGCATCATTGTTCATCAAAGAAATGTGTCTATAGTTCTCTTTCTTTGATAAGTCCCTGCCTGGTTTTGGGATGAGGGTTATGATGGCTTCATAGAAAGAGTTCGGTAGTGAACTTTCTCCTTCAATTTCATTGAAGAGTTGGAGGAGTATTGGTGAGAGCTCTGCTTTGAAAGCCTTGTAGAATTCCGCTGTAAAACCATCTGGTCCTGGACTTTTCTTAGATGGGAGGTTTCTTACTGCTGTTTCTATTTCAATGCTTGATATGGGCCTGTTAAGATGGTTTAACTCATCTTGGTTTAGTTTTGGCATGTCAATATTTGCTAGGAAAAGGTCCATTTCTGCCAAGTTCTCAAACTTATTAGCATAAAGTTTTGAGAAGTATTCCCTTATAATGTTCTGAATCTTGGTTGTTTCTGTGGTGATGTTTCCATTCTTGTCTCTGAGTTTATTTATTTGGGTGTGTTCTCTTCTTTTTCTGATAAGATTTGCTAAGGGTCTGTCAATTTTGTTAGTTTTTTCAACGAACCAACTCTTTGTTTTGTTGATTCTTTCTATAGTTTTTTGGATTCTAATTCATTTAATTCTGATTTAATTTTAATTATTTCTTTCTGTCTACTGGATTGGGGTTTATCTTGCCACTCTTTTTCAAGGAGGTTCAGATGTCTCTATAAATTGTTGGTTTCAGATCTCTCCAATTTGTTGATGTAGGAACTCAGAGCTATGAACTTGCCTCTGAGTCCTGCCTTTACTGTGTCCCAGAGGAACTGGTAATTTGTGTGTTCATTTTTGTTGAATAGCATTAACATTTGAATTTCCTTTCTAATCTCTTCTATGACCCACTCATGATTCAGCAGTGTGTTGTTCAGCGTCCATGTGTTATCGGACTTTCTTTGGTGGCTTTTGGTGTTGAGTTCTAATTTTATTCCCTTGTGGTCAGAGAGAATGCAAGGTATAACTTCAATGTTTCTGAATTTGGACAAGTTTGCTTTGTGGCCTAAAATGTGGTCTATTTGAGAAAATGTTCCATGTGCTGCTGAGAAAAACGTGTATTCTGATGCTGCTGGGTGAAATATTTGGTAGATGTCTGTTAAATCTAGTTGATCTATGCAAATGTTTAGATCTGCGGTTTCTCTGTTGAGTTTTTGCCGAGTTGATCTATCTAGTGGGGAGAGTGGTGTGTTAAAATCCCCAACAATTAATGTCTTTGGATCTATGTGGGATTTGAGGGAAAGTAGTGTTTCTTGGATAAATTTGTGTGCTCCATTGTTTGGCGAATAGATATTTAGAATTGCAATATCCTCCTGAAGGAGAGATCCCTTAATTCGTATGTAGCAACCTTCTTTATCTCTTCTCACAGATTTTAATTTGAAGTTTCCCTTTATAGGTGATTAATTTTTTCTCCTTGACAGCTTTAAGGATCTTTTCCTTGGTCTGAATTGATCCTGTGTGGAGTATAATGTGACGGTAGGATGTCCTATTCTGTTCTGGTCTATTTGGAGTTCTGAAAGCTTCTTGTATATGAATAGACCTATCTTTTTGCATGTTTTGGAAGTTCTCTGCTAGGATCCTGTTAAACAAATTTCCTAGACCATTAACTTCTGTTTCTAGGTGCTTCTCTACACCCATTATCCTTAGATTAGGCCTTCTGATGGTATCTTCTAAGTGTTGGATAGATCTATCATATTTCTTGGACTTGTCTTGGATGGTTGTATGTTCTTTCTCTATAATATCTAGGCTGTCTTCAGCCCCCGAGATTCGATCTTCTGCATGGTCTAACCTGCTGTCAAGACTTTCTACTTTGTTTTTTATTTCTTTTCCTTTTAATTGGTCAGATCTGATGGCTTCAAATTCTTTGTTGAAACTTTGTTTTAGATCTTGTATGAACTTCTTTACTTCCTTAATTTGGTGTTCAGTGTTTATTCTCAAATCATTTAGTTGATTGGTTATGGTTTCCTTGGACTCTCATTCCTTCTGTTGGGTTCCATTCAGCATTCCCTTTGCGGTCTCCCTGAATGCCTTCAGCTCTTTGTAAATGGATTCCATGAATGCCTGTAGTGATCTTTGTGTATTCTCATCCTGCTCTCTCAATTCCTATATTACTCTTTGCTTAGGTTCCTCATGTTCATGCCATTCCTGTAGTTCTCCTTGAGTGTTCTCAGCCTGCTCACACCATTCCTGCCTTTCTCTTTGAGTATTCTCAAGCTGCTCATGCAAATCCTGTATCAGTTTTTGAGTAGCTTCCTCACGCTCATGATATTTCTGTATAAACCTTTGGATTGCCTCCTCTCTCTCCCTACCACGCTCATACAGAGTCCTTTGCAGGTTTTCAATCTTTTCCTGCATTGACCTTTTGTTTGCCTCCATTGACCTTTTGTTTGTCTCCTCTCTCTCCCTATCATGCTCATACTGAGTCCTTTGTATGTTTTCAATCTTTTCATTTATCATGTTTGCCAGCAGTGTTTGTAAAGCTGTTTGGGAACTCTCCTCTGAATTATTCATTATATATTCTGTCCCCTGTTTATCATGAGTGGGAGTTGAGATTCCTGGACTCGCCATTTTTCTTGTGTTTTTCCTACTTACTCTGCCCATTTGAGATGAAAATAACACCAGTTTTGTGCTATAACACTAACTTAAGGCAAGCATCAACCAAAGTCTGAATTTGCACAGTCAATAGTCTGCAGATACAATCTAGTTCAACAGATACATCTATTCAACATCAAACAACTATATATTTATGGGCTACGAGCCGCAAAGAAGAATTTGGTAAACCAGAAATTATTAGGTTTAGGGAGAGATGTGGGCAAAAAATAGGAAAAGAGTGATGTGGGAAAGCACAGGGAGAGTTAACAAGTCCTAATCTCAAAGCAGGAAATAGGTTGGATAGGATGAAAGTAGAGCGAAAGAAAAAAAAAGAAGAAAGAGAAAGGGAATAAAAAGAGACCAGAAAAAATAGAAAAGTATTAAAAATATTCAGAGAAGAAACGTGAATATAATGAGAGAAGGGGAGGGATATAAAAGAGATGTGAAAAACTTAAAAATAAAAATACTTAAAATATTATATAGGTATAAAGAGGTAGTACTGCTATTAAGGAATTTAAGTCTAAGAGATTTTGAACTGAGTAATAAATTTGTGGATTAAGTGTGTACACAATGGGGGATGAGGTCTAATAATCGACTTTGGGTTTATCTGAGGATGTGCGGAACAACAATTAAGTCACATAAAGAAGAACGAAAGAGAAGAAAAGATGAAAAGGACAAGAAAGAAAGAAAAAAGATCAGAAGTTCAGTAGAGCTAAACAAAAAACAAAAATTTTTTAAAAAAGAAAAAAAAGAAAGAAAAATGCACACACACATATACCTCTAAAATAAAAATTATAAGAGGGAAAAAAAGTTACTAGAAAACAATTTTTTTCAAAAAAGGTAAAAATTAAAAATTAAAAAAAATTTTAGAAAAAAATTTTTTTTATAAAAGGTACAAAAAAAAGAGAAAAAAAGTTCTTTGATTCTTTTGGGAGGGTTGGGAAAAATCCTGTATCTCCCTTGTGTCCGAAACCAGCCTCTTGTTGGAGTCTCTGGTCTGCTTGTGGTGTTTGATTTTTCCTGTGGCTTGGTTGGTTTCTTAAGTCAGTTTGTTTGAACAAGCAGAAAAATGCTCTGCCTTACCCAGGATTTTATGATTCTCCTCCCAGGTTAGTTCAATGGGAGGGAGATCTGCTTTGAGTATCACAATGAGGGAGATGACTTTTTCCTCAAGTTTGGAGATGCTGTGATGATGCTAGGTTCTGGGTAGATTTGAGGCCTTTCAACAAACAGTAGCTTTTCCTGGGGGCTAGTTTGTGAGAAACTCACAGAGCCCAGCCTGGAGCCACTCTCAGGGTTTATGTTTACTGAATTTCAATTGATTGTCAAGGATGCTAAAGGGAGGGGCAGCCTTTGGCTCTGATTACCCAGTGAAGAAAGCCACTCCTGGGGCTGGCACCTGAACTGGGTGGAGCTGAGTCTGGCAGGTCAGGTTAGGTTCTTGGGACCTGCTAAATGACTCTAGTTTACTTTCAAGGCATGAGTTGGAGCTAGCAGTTTTGCCCAGCTTTGTCAGTATCCAAGATGGAGATCTCTGGATCTGGGGAGAGGAGGGGTAGCCTTCCCTCCTCTGCTCCCTGAGAAGGAGTGTCACGCCGAGTCTTGGTTCCTCTGGTCTGCGAACTGCAGGATGAAGATGTCCGGTCCTTGTCGGTTCTTGCTGGTGTTGAGTAGAATCCCCTCGCCCGCTGCGTCTGGCTCCTTCGTCCCGGACTCCCTCTGTTTCAGGTATGGCGGGTATGGCCGCTGCCACCAACGCTGCAGTCACAGTGGCAGCTGCTGGCAAGAGCTCAGATCTGTCTCCTTGCCTGGATTTTCCCTCTCTGGCCTAACTCTCTGTCCTGTGATGGCACACTTGGTGTGATTCTCTGGCTTAGGACTGTTCACTGGAACTCTAAAACTGCTTTCTATGCGAGAACTTGTTTAGCCTCCAGCTTCTCCTCTGCCATCTTCCCGGAACTCCATTATCTCTCTTTTCTTACAGGTGGTTTAAACAACAAGAACTCTAGAGACAGATCACAGTGTTTTCTCTGAAGTGTTAACTGACACTGATTTAACAAAAGGGCACACAGTATCTTGAAATGTAATACCTGTATTCCAGTCTAAATTCTATCATTTTAGACAGAATTTGAGTCTATTTAATATTAACAAGTAGCATTGTTTGAGGTAAATTAATATTCTTGCAGATGAATAACAATTGAATATTTGGAAAGCATATTGTTATTAGAATTACCTTTTAAAACATTTATTGAAATGGGAAGAGAGATGAAATCAATCTGCCCAAATATCATAGCAGGATAAAGGCAGCTAATGTGAAAATGTTATTAATATGTGCAATAAAAGTCGGACATATTTGATAGTGCATCCTTGGTTAAAAAATGACTCAACTGTGATCCATTAAAATTCATTAACTACATTTGTTATGGGTATCAAGGGGATTATTCCATGACCATGATTAGTACATATTGATGAAAAATTATATTTTCTTACTAGAAAATATAGGTTTGGTAATTATTTCACCATTAAAATTATCTACAAAGCTTCTGCCTTAGGAATTAAGAGTTATAAGCATATAATTTCTTAACTAGCATATCATTTGAGCATATTTTAATTGAATGAGGCATATAATTGTTGTCAGTTGAAGTTGGCCTAGAAAATAATTTCTGAGTTTCTTCAATAACTACAACAGAACTTTGGAAATAATTAATCATTACTTTCAAAGGAACATTCAACTTTACATTAGTAATTTTCAACTGCAATTGTTTAACACCAGAAGAGAAATCAAATTAGATTCATGCCAATGATAGTTCCAGATAATTACTTGTTATGAAAGTATTGCCAATCGATTTTGAGATATGAAGCAAAATAAATATGAGAGTCAACAAGTATGGCTTATTGGTTTGCTTGATTTATTTAATGGATTTAATAATATTAAGTTGTCATATTTTTTAATTTGTTATACTTTCTCTTGCTTATTAAATTTGATTTTAGCTCCTTACTTTAGGACTCCTTAAGGAGTCTACAACTATGTATACATATAGTTTTACACTTTTATGATTAGCCTTTCAAAATTATGTTTACTTAAGATTAATTTTCTTTGTGTTATTTAAAATCTATGGCATCTTTGTGTTTAAAATGGCACTGGAAGTTTTTAATGCCAGGGTACACAGTACTGTTTTTCTTATTCACAGAAAAAATGGAGTCCATATTTGGAAGACTTTTATGTACACATTTAATTTGGAAAGTTAAAACTATTAACTATAAATAGCACACTTATAAATTTTCTGACTAATGCTTCTTTTATTCTAAGATGTGACTTAATTTTTCATATTAGTCATTTTCTCTAAGTGAATCCCAGGTTTGTGCTACTTGGACATTTTAACATTACTCATCTTCTACACAAGAATCTACTCAAAAGTATGTATATACACATATATACACATATATGTGTGTACCCATGCATGTATGCATTCCTGCACATATGCACACACATATATACACATACACATACAAAAGTATATATATACATAAACATTATACATAGAGAATTCATATAGAGAGAATATATATTTATGAAACATTTTAAGTAGAATATGGGTATATTCTATACAATTATAGAATATATACATATATGAATATATTTATATATGTCTACATACAGATACATATACATATATTCTATAATTACAAAAAATATTCATATATTCTACTTAAATTGCTTTCATAAAAACAAAGAGAAATAAATTGCATGCAGAAAAATTTAAGGAAGAATATACAATATTATTTTAATTTACTTCTTTCCAAAATTTGGCCATTTCTTTTTCTTTCTTTGTTATTTTTGAAAAAAAAGAGAAACACTGATTTATTATTATTTTTCTTTACCAATTATTTTTAAACCATGGGGATCAGAAGCCCGATCTGTTGGGTTTGTTTTCTGAGGCCTGCACCTTCTTTCAAAGTAATTTTCTGATTATTTTATCTTTTAATTTTTTATTACCTTATTATCTTAGTTATACAAAGGGTGATTCCATGGTTACATTTCCACATATGATCACAATACGTTTCAATCTCACACCTACTATCACTCTCCCTCCCCCATTCCGAGTCAATTTCAGCATTTTCTTTTTTTTTTACTAGAAAAATATGTAATACTTTTATTCATTCAATACTATATTAATAGACCAAATGAACATAGGACAAAAACAAAGATTTTTTAATAGCTTAACTGCCCTTATTCAATTATTTTGATGTGTTTCTTTAAAACGAACTTAAAATTGAGTGTTACTTGTGTAATCCTGCTTGGACTGAGTTATGCAATTTCATAGCAAAAGATTAATGAGAACTGTCAGCTTCCTTTCACAAGTAAACAAAACAATTCTTAGAACTTAGTAGATAAAAGAAATGTCTTTTTTCTTGAGAGTTTTTATTTGGGTGTTCATCTTTGGTACTAGCATTGATCCCAGGATCTATACATGCTAAGCACTAACTCTTCCTCTACTAGGGAAGTATACCTCTATGTTAGATAGGGTCTCTCTCTTAGTAGTAACACTATTTTCTTAGATATTTATCTTGCATTCTGACCACTTTATTATTTTTTTTTGTAAACTCCTATTCCCCTTATAGTTTAAATATTAAGAATTTTCAATGTTGCATTCTTTCTTCTATCTTAGTAGATTTGCTTTCTCTTTCATAGTCATAGGTTATGCTACTGTGTTCAGCTTAATGCTTCTCATTCTAATATGAAATTCTAAATGAAAGAAAACTAATCATTTGCTTTGGCATTTTTAAAGGTTAGTATCATTCAGGGTATTTACCACTCAATCCATATGTGTAAAGATTTATCTAGTCTACCCAATAAATAGTCAATTTTGTTTCTACTGATTTTAGAAAAAAGGATATGAGATACATTTAACTTCATATCATGGAGGATTTTCTGTTCTGAATAAAAATGAAATACATTATTTTGGGGAGGCTAGTCCTGGGCTTGAACTCAGGGCTGGACACTGTCCCTGAGTTAATTTTGCTCTAGCTCTTGAACCACAGTGTCACTTGCAAGTTTTTCTGTGTATTTGGTACTGAAGAATCGAAAACAGGGCTTTATGCATGCTAGGCAAGCACTCTACCTCTATTTCCAGCCCAATGAAATACATTTCTAAAGCAAGATTCTAGATTTATAAATTAAGGAAAAGTCAATTCTTCTTTAATATCATATAGTTCCTGTGTCCAAGTAAGAGATTACACTGGTGCCTCCTAAGGAATTTTGAATGCTCTTTGAAATGTATGATTTTTTTTCCCATGAGTAGAATGTCTCCTAGAGAAATGATTACTTATTAGCCTTTTAATAGAAATGTAATAAGTATAAATAAGAACATCTTTGTAATGAACAGAATGTCATAGGCTATAGCTCTCCTAGATCCCCTCTCCCTCCCAAAAAACATGGAACATACAATCAAAAGAATGGACCTGAAAAGCTATCCCTACATGAGTATCAATTGCAGATCCTTTCTCTTACGGACCCTCAGTTTCCCTCTCTGTAAATGTCTGTATTTTAGGGTTTGGAAATACTTAAAGGATCTTCTACATAGGTGAATGGTAAATACTTGATGGTAAAAATAAGCTTGTTTATTGTTCATTTCCCAAGTGTGACTAGGATACAAATTTTAAAAATGGAGATGAATATTATTATTACAGTATGATTTAGTCTGAGTTTTAGATCACACACACTTGGCAAAAAGTCTTTACAATGTTAATTAGTGAAACATTCATACTTAAAGTATTAATGTTCGTGTCATTTCTCTTGGAGTCTTTCTCAATGGAATATGCTGAAGAAAATTAGTATGATTTGTGTCTGCTAAACAAGAAATATGTCACTTTACTGAAGGATGAAGCATAGTTCTCTAGATTGCAATAGCAAATAGTGTATGAAGTTGATGCTTTTAATTTGTGTTTTTAATATAGTATTATCTCCTAATCCCAGCATTCAAGAAATTGATGCAAAATATGCCTAGTTCAAGGCCAGGTTGTACTCCAAACAAAACAAAACAGAACAAAATAAAAAGAGTGTTACTGAGAGTGTAATTGAGGGAAATTAGTTTGGGTGGCAAATAGGGGAAGCCAGGAGAGTTTCCAGGACCTGGAGATCAAGAGATAAAAATACAGCATATTTCAAAGAAGTAAACCTTTTGTAGTTATATTTACATAATTCATAATTGCTCACTAGATTGTAATTCCAAGTGTGCCCTGGGAGTGACAGATGGCCAATATTACCTTATCTCTGTCTCTGAGTGCCCCAGTGAACTTAGCTTTTGTTTGTGGGACTGTAATTTGGAGTTGATAGCTTTATTTCTATGGAACACAGTTCCAACTTTTCCTCCCAGGTAGTAAGCATGGCTGAGTGTCTTCAGAATTTGCACATTGATCAAAAGGACAAGTGTTGGTTTCTACAGAGAGAATGATATGCTGTTAAAATTACAAGTTGGTTTGCTTCCTTTAAACCTGTACTATTTATTTTCTTTTTTGATAGAGTTCAGTCCTCTGAGTCTGGTAGCACTGGGAAAATCCTGAAGTCTTTATGTGTCTACTCCTTCAAAAATGAAAGCTGATTGGAAAATGGAGTTAGAACTTCATATATGAGCAAAGTCACTTGCCAGTTCCACTTATTACAAGCAAAGTTCAAGTTACTCTGCTTTAAAAAGCATTACAAAAGGTTAAAAATCAGTCCTGGGAAATTGAGTACAAAGCAATAGTAGAAATGATCATACAATTCTCAAGGTCAGGAAAGAAATTTCTGTCATCACATTAAAAAAGCCAGGGCAATCACCAGGTTTTCCTTGAATTTAGGATTGTGTCTTTCCCACTAACTCTAACTCCAAACTTTCTTTTTTTTTTTTAACCACAATTAAATATGAGGCCAATATGATCACTTTTACATAAACAAAGGCTAGCACAATTTGAGATCACTTTTTGTGATGATGCCAAGATAATAAGCACATGATTTAGCATAAAAAAACAAACAAAAAAGACAACCCCGATATACGAAAAGAATTTATTCAAATCACCACTGTAATTTTGCTGAATGTTGTTCTGTGTTTTGTTTTTTGACAGTGGTGGGGATTGAACTTGAAGTAGGGATGCTGAATCTAACTGAAGCCATTTTGGCTACCTGGTTGATAGAGTATTGGGTTTATCTGGCGCCATCTTGTCTTCATGATGAAGGCAGGGAAGTCCTCCCTCCCCGGTGATGATGGGTCTGCCTGAATTCCTAGAGGCAGGGGAAGAGACTGGGACAATAGGCTACTGGACCTGAAAGTCTTGAGTCTTGAATTCTCAAGCTCCCTGTGACACTGCCCCCTAACATTACCCTACTCAGGTCTGAACCAGCTCAGGCACCATTATGCCTGTGTTCCTGTCCTGTCTTCTTTCCCTTTTCCAGCCATCACCTCCCCATTGGAACCATTGGAGCCATTAGATAAAATCTGGTTTGTTGGTATTGTTTTTCTGCTCTTTCTTGCCTTTCCTGCTCTCATGGCTCAGTTTATTCGCCAGGCTGCAGGTCTTTGCAACAAGAGTCTGCCTGTGGTTGCTGTCCTTCTAATAAAGGCTCCAAATTCGACCTCTCAAAATGTGGCTTCTCTGTTTTTTCCATATAACAAATTCTGTCATGTGGTGAATGTCTTCTGTATACCATTGCTCTCAATTTACCTATGATAATTATTTCAGATTTGTGGGGACACAGGACAATTCTGAGTGTCTCTAATAAAGTATCTACCCCAACCATATATGTGTACTTTATATTATAACTTTGCATGATTTTTTCTATTTATGAACTTAAAATTAGTACACTAATTTTTCAGAATATATTTTCTTTGAAAGACTTTTCTTACTAAATTCATAGTTTTTGTATATTTGCTTCATGGTATTATTTCAGAGTCATTATTTTATTCCTTGCTCATTCATTTTTGCCAGAAAAATTTAGATTTATTTAGTTAAATTTAAAAATAAGGTAGGTCATGGAATTTGGTTCAAAGACTATGTAAAGGGCAGAAATACTGATGTCTTTTTTAATATAATCAAAGTCAAGTTATAAAGGATTTATTGATGGGGTCTCAGTATAGCACCAGGGTAGCAGTCTTTTAATGATACCAAGGTGAAGAAAAGATTGCTTATCATTGGATTTCATTAAAGTTGGATGGAAAAAGTTTTACAACTAGGACAACATGTGAGTCTCATTGTAGGTACAGAATCAATTGAGATACCTTATATGAAATATATGGGGTATGGGTTCTGAGATGTTCATTATATTTAAATGTAAAAATTTATTCTATATTATTAATGATCAGACATACAAATATTGATGTATTGAACCAGAATTTGCCTTTCATAGAAAAGAATGAGTAAATTAAAGCTGACTATGAATAAAATCCTGACTTAAATGAAATCTATTTAAATTCAATTAAATACACCCAGAGTGAGAAGATGGCACTGAATTTTATTACCAAGATGATTTACATTTCTTAGAATGTAAATATTACCCTAAATAAAGGGTCCAAACTTCCCAGTAAAAATGTAATACTTTACTCTGAAGTCACAGAGGCAATGTTTGTTGACTAAAAATAATTTCTACTTTTAGCATTTCTTTAGTGATTCCCATGTATTGGCTGTATTATAACTTCTTTATTTGTATTTTTTGTTATCTCAGAGCAAACTTTTGAGAATATTTTTTCTGGGACTGCACTTGAACTCACGTTTTCCATGACTGGCACTCTACTACTTGAGCCAAGTTTCTACTTCCTTTCTGCAGGAAGTGGAGATGAGTGTCTTACCTGTTTCTAACCTTAACT
Source organism: Dipodomys spectabilis (assembly GCF_019054845.1). Taxonomy (NCBI): domain Eukaryota; kingdom Metazoa; phylum Chordata; class Mammalia; order Rodentia; family Heteromyidae; genus Dipodomys; species Dipodomys spectabilis. The sequence continues at coordinate 10,442,234 of NW_024870709.1, forward strand.
CTCAAATCTAAGCCTCCTAAGTAAGTAGAATCCTAGGCTGATCAGCAGTGCTCAGGGAAAATTAAAACCAAGGCTCAGAAAGAAATTCCCCAAATCTTACTGTCAGTGCTCAATGGTGGGGTTTGAATCTCCACTTTTTGTCACCAAAGTCTGTACTCAATCATTCTTCCAATCACAAACCTAAAATTTACTAACTTTTATTTTTTTTAAGTTTTGCTTATCCAATGCGTTTGATCATTTATAGCTTTTTAAATTGAAATTAAGACTCCTTAAAGCATCAGGACTTTTCATTTCTTGGATTTGAAATTTCCTGGAGATTAATCATAGCAAAAATCAATATTTTCCTTCAGGCTTAAAGGTTAACTCGGGGTACCCGTGTGAGTGGTTAAGACAGGTTAAGTAAACCACACATTTTAGATGATTGTTGAATTGAAAATTATGCCACGATTGCCATGTTTTGCCTTTATGTTCACAACACTTCTGGTTTAATTTCAAAAATGGATACTATTTTATGATTTCATAAAACTATCAAATAAAGGTCTATACAAGCCATAAGAAAGAAGTTTAAATTTTAATCTCTCAAAAATAACAGTAAAACAAGCAGTTACGCTTAGGTTCAATACATAGCTACGATTTGAAACATTGACTTATTGTTTCCAAGGGAAAAGAGGACTGGCAGTTGCAGGAAGTCTCCCTGTTGGCCGAGGATCGAGTCAACAAGCCAACTACATGTATGACTTGATCGCCATCTACTGGACGTTTTCAGTAAAAGCCAGAAAACGCTTTGGAAAATAGCATTATTTTGGGAATCTCCAGCCCTTCTAAATCGACTTCTTAGAAGTACAGCCCGATAGGAAATGTACTCATTACATTACTCATGTAACCTCTTTGTACATTATATTTAAAATAAAACTGTTAAAAAAACAAGTACATCCCTGCCTGAGTTGTAATGACACATTTTCTCTGTACAGTCAAGATTTTCCAACTAGATCATATGCCCATTTCTTTGTGTTTACAGACATTGAACTCTCCAAGTGGTGGGAAAAAATATTGAAGAAACTGCAGAGTTGAGGGTAAATTTTTAGACGAGCTGATTCACAAACAGCTGTTAAGAATGGAAATTACTATTAGACTTCTGATCAACAAAGAGCAAGGATTTATAGACAGGTAACCTAATGTAAAAGATTGGAAATGACAGAACTCTGATTTTTTTCCCGGGATTATTACCACCTATGATCTTTACCAAGGATAGTCAACTTCAATAATATATTATTTAGAATCTAGATTTTAAAATCAATGAAAGAGGAAATTTGAAGTGTCTGAGACTTAGGAAGATTCTTGAACGAGGGTCCCAAATGCTTTATTTCCATTTCTTTCTGCTTAATCTGATGTTCAGTAAAGGACTGCTGTTTTGTTCACCCATAATGAAGAGCTACCAAATTTACATAATTTTCTTTTCCTGATGCATTTTCCAGAAGAATTTACTCTTAGCCCAATTTTGTTTGGGCTTCAATCCTGTCACTTTGGGTCAGAAGAAAAAGATGTGAAAGATGATGGAGTATGGGTCATGTATACTTAGCTACTTGAAACACCAGTGACCTAAAAATCAAAATAGTTGTTATAACATGGATCCTGTTGAGAAACAGTATAGATCTTAAATGATAGGCATGCAGTTATAATCTGGTTTATGAACATTGTAATTTAGGACAGATGCTTAACTTCAAGATCTCTACAATCTAAAGCGATTTATCTTGTAGTGGGCCAAGCATTCTCAGCCTCAACTTCGGCTTATATTTTATTTCTTTCAAGTTTTAATTCAGGTATGTCTTAGATTCAGGTTTCCTAAAACAAGAAAAAAATATTTAACAGGGGAAAAACAAAAAGTGAGTTATTTAAAGATAGAAATGAATCATTTTGTTGTTTAAAGCAGATTCTTAAGTTCAAAAAGTCAGCTAAAGTTCTATTATTCATTTTTATTTGCTACTGATGCATATCTTATTAAACACCCCACATACCCACACACATGCAACATTATTTCTTTTAAAAGGTGCTATGTTTAGGTTTTCTAAGTAGTGTTTCTAAATAGTACACATTGAAAAGACATCCAAAAATTCCCAAAATATGGATTTGAAAAGAATGATTAGGCAATCAAAATTAAAATGCAGTTTTGTTGGAGAATAATTCCCTTTCCCAGAATGTTACAGGAAAGCCTGTATTTAATTCATTTAAGTTTAATAGATTTGAAATCTTTTTCTAAGATAAGGCAGAGTCTTTGCATAAATCATGTTTCTCATATACACCATTAGGCTTAGGTTTATATCTAAGAGGAAGGAGGATGAAATCTTTTCAAATGAAACAAAATGAAATCTGTTAAGCCAATTTCCATGATAAAGTCTCATCTGATGGTTGTACAATTTTCCAGTGTTCTTCAGAAAAGTACATGATGATATCCTTTATTGTCTTCCCAATTACTTCAGAGGTACAGTGAGTTAGAATAATTGTCTATGTTCTACTTCGATGGGGCATGAGAAGAGGAAGAGGTGGGTATCTAGCTATGTGTAGGTAGAGAGTCATAACACAGACCTAAGATTTTCACCAGTGTAAAAACCTGTAACTCTTTCTTATACATTTTCCTGTAGAATTCAAAAGCTGACTTTTTGAATTTCTCATTTTCTTTTTGGTAAATTTAATTTTATTGTCAAGATGATGCACGGGGAGGGGGGTACAGTTACATACAAATCCCCACATCCCAATTTCTTATTTTCTTAAAATACTGTTTTTATTAAGATTTACTACTTATACCTCTTTATAGGATACAGTAAAATAATTTGATGTGTGTATACCAGGTATATGATGATCTAGTCTGGGAAATAAGCATTTCTATCTCTTCAAATATTAATCATTAGTATGCTGTGGAACTTCTACTGACTTTGAAATATATTACTGAGTCTTCTAATAGTTGCCTTATTGTACCACACAAATCAGAACTCATTCTTCCTCTGTATTTTGGTGGCCCTTATCTAGTTCTTTTCTATCTCCCTTGTCTCCTGTCCTTCCTGGCCTCCAGTAAAATCCATTACTTAGGAGACTGACTCTTTTAGTATTGACGAATGAGTAAAAACACATAGTATTTGTCTTTTCATGTCTGGCTTTATTTCACTTAACATTATGACTTCCAGTTTATCCATGTTGGTGCAAATGTTAGAATTTATTCTTTATATGGATAAATAATATTTTATTGTATATACCCACAGTTATTACTTTGTCTGATTCCATATCTTGGATATTTTGAATATAATTTCAATGAACATAGAGTATCTCCAATCCAACAATTTCATTCTTTTCGTGAAATATACTGAGTATAGAACCTTTTAATTTTTATTTATTGTAATCAGGTTTAACCAGTGTATGCATATTTTGTGGATGAAGTTGTGGCAAATCTAATCTGATTTGTGTTCAAAATTATGTGACTTATCCCTCGTTTTTGACATCAAATTGGGCTGGATTTTTAAACTCCACAGAATTGAATTCAATTCTAAAACAATACAATTGTTAATTTAAGGATCTCTGGTTAAAGGAACACACTTAATTTTTAGGCCAAAGTATAGTATGAACATTTGTAAAATGAAAAATAGATTTGTAATATTTATAAGGACAAGTAATTAGAAGCATATATTAGTTAACACAAAATGTCTTATAATAAATGTAATTTAAAGCTTACCAGAAAATTTCAATTGACACAATCTTATTTTTTTCAAAATGCAGGTCCAGCATCTTTATAGAAATGTAATCAGTCAAGTCCATTTTATAGTAGAGGATACAACAAGACACCAGAATAGTGTAAGAATCATGCTGTATTTGGCATGTGAACAAATAACTGCCACAGAAAGTAAGCTTGCCAGCTTTCCTCTTACTGCCTTAAGTAGAACCTCTCAAATGTACACCTGTAATAAATTGTCCTCCAGTGGAAGTTTTTTGTTCAATGGAAGACTGACCCTTGGCATTCAGATCTGAATTTAGCTGTCATAAATCAGCCTTTTGAGGAGTTGCTGGCCAGGAAGAAAGCTGCCACTGGGATGAAAGGTTCTGTCAATAAGTCCTAAGACCCTTCCATATAAAGCTCAAGCATGGCCGCCATTGTAGTGAGCAGGTACATTCACTTACTTGACTTTTGGGAAGCTATTCCTTATAGAGTACCCTGACACCACATGAATTAAGCATTCATCCACATTTTGGCAATTTTTCCATTGTTTCTTCAGTTGGATTGCAAGACCTCAAAATATTCCATTTTTCTAGCTATGTTTTATCTTACAAAAAGCTACAAATAATGCTAAGACTTTTTTTTCCTATGTGCATTTCCTACGTTCTTCTAGGTAACACTCATATACCGATAATTCTAATATTTAAATCTTCAAACTACACCTCTAGACTTGTGTGTGCCAATTTCTCAGCATCTTCTTTTAGATATCTAGTAGGCAAATGAGAATTAGTGTCCAAAATCTGCTGTTATTTTTTTCTAAAACTTGCCCCTTAGTATTTTCCTTTTATTAATTAATAAATATACTCTTCCATTTATTCTGTCAAAAATGCTATGTCATTAATGGTTTTATTCATTCTTATTCATTCTTCCTTCCAATCTTGGGAAGTAGAATGGTCAGTTCTGTCTTCAAAATTCACCCAGAATGCTACAACTTCTTCCACTGCCAGTTCTACCACTATCTTTCCTTGTTTGGGTTTCCTTAGTGAGCTCCCCCAATACACCTTCCTCCCAGCTCCACTCACCCCATTCACTAAATGCCATCTCTAATGTTTAGACTTAAAAGGTCCATATTCTCTTCTGATTTTATCTTTTACCAGAGTCAACTTTATCTACCACACTGGCTTCTTTCCTTTCTTCTAGGTATGTTTCCTCCATGGACCATGCACAATCTAGAATATTTCTCTCAGATATGCATATGGATCACTTGCTATTCTTCCTTGGCTCTTCAGGAAATAAACATTTCCTTGAATACTTTTATTCTCAGTAGTTAGCAGTTCATCAAATGTTACCTTTGTATTCAATTGAGTTTAATTATTCAGTCTTCTCCATACATTTGCAGAATAAATTCCACAAAGACAGGATTATCGTTTTGTTTAATGATCATATCCCAAATTCCTTTATAACCTTAACTGGTCGGTTGATAGAGACCAGTGGCAAGCCATTTTACATTTACACATGCAGCATTTGGAACCACTACTGTAATGAAGGATCGACAGCAAAGCTGGCAATAGGGGAAATGCTGAGAGTAATTATGGAAAAGCATAGAACTTCTAGATCTCCTCCTTTATGTAAAGTAGCTTAGTGGTTGTTCTCCAAGGATGTGTGGTCTTCAGGAATGAAGTCACATTGTGACTGTATTTACTTGTATTATAGATTACAGCATTCTCTTGAACTCACTTTTCTAACTGACCCTGTATGTCTTAGGGTTTTGGGATCATATATTTTCAGTAGTATAGCCTTAAGCATCTAAATCAGAGTTTATAACGATATTGATTCATTATTCAATAATTTCTTTAATGAATATTCCAAACAGGCAATGCAGAATGTCACAATGAGTAGGTAAAACATCACAATGACCAGTTAAAAATGGACTATTGAGTAATTATCTAGATTAATTCACAAGGTTCTGATGGATAAACAGAATAGTCTGTAATGTACCTTTTGGTTCAAGTTGAAGTCAAATGAAGTTCACCTGAGGTAGATAGTGTGGGTGAAAATGAATTTTCTTCCCTAGATATTACGACTTTTTTCCAATGCAGCAAAAGCATTATTCAGACTCTATGGCAAGTATGTAGGATTGATTCACAGTATTTATTTAAAGAATGTTTTCTTCAGCTTCCTAAGCAAGTTTAAAAGGTGGAACGATTTCTTAGATACAGGTCATTTCACTAGATGTCATCACTCACTTCCAGAGTTTGAACCAGGGAACAGTGTTCTGCCTCTCACATACTGGTGTTGTTTAGCTAATCACAGCGCACTACTGACATTTCTTAATCTTCAGGTAACCTGTTGAGGATTTATCATGTTAGTACACATAGGATGTAATTGATCTCTTAGTCATGATGAATTGCCTGTAAAGAAACATGGCCCCTAGCTGGACATTATATGACTTTGATTCAGAACCAAATCATCATCAATCACCTCAGAAAAATCTCAGGACCAAGAGGCTGTTTTCACTGAGTTTTCCTGAGCTAAAGGATGGAAATAAATGTCATATTTCATTAAAAGTATGTTCTTTGAGTTTTCTGTCATAAAATGTAATTTAAATAGTGATTCGTATAGGCATGCTCATTTTTCCACAATCAAAACCAGCCTACAAATGGACTTTTTAAATGGAAAATACATTAACAAATGACAGATTATTTGTGATGTAATGAGCTTTTCTAGAATAGGTGGAAGCAGAGGTAGACTGTGGATAATGTAAAGGGCCTGCCTGAACTCCTACCATAGACCATGGTAGTGCTATTCCATCAGCACTGTACAATATTTTGGCAAACAACAGTCCTAGTCCAGCCTTCCTTCTTAACTTCTGACAAGGTGGAAAACACCATAGGAGTAGTCATTTGAACTATGTCTCCCAAAGCCATGGTTTACAAGGCTTTACATGGGGAAAATGGTACTTGTGTGCATATTTAAATGGATCTGAAGCTGAACAAATGGTGTAACTTCTACCTTTCCATCTTCATATTCAGTAGGCACCTATTCAATGGATCCAAGTTCTTTTCAAGAGCTTGCCATCTAGTGCTTTCCCTTGATTAAGGCAGAGGGAATGAAAGAGTTCTTTGTAAATCACTGAATCAAGATCATGGATATAAACCTGCAACAACTGGTCAGTAGCTAAACATTGCCTAAAGAAGCAGAAAGGAAATATTTTAGAGAAAAATCAGAGCACAAAGGAAACTATTGAGTATTTAAACTTAATGCAACCATCAAGTTGGTATGCTTAGTCAAAAATGGAGAAAATAATTTGGAATACAATGGAAGTGTTTCAAGGAAAAAAATCTCATTTTCTAATCACCCATTAGTGTGTTAGTGTTTAGAGAAACAAAAAAGAGGTTGAAAACATGTCAGGGAACAATATTTTTGCATGTGACTAGTTCATAAGAAAGTATAATAATCCTTAACTCTTTTTCTTTCACTAAAACTTACACAAGTAACCAAAAATAATTACACCATAATTTTGTACTAATGATAGCACAGTAATTTAGAATAATGACGATTAGATAATAATGTTTAGAATAATGGCGATTAATATGAAATTTTTGTAGATGACACTTGACACTTAATAATTTGTTTATTATCATTATCTTAACTAGTTGAACAAAGGAATTTCATTTCAACATGTCTTTTGAATAACTTTAATTATGTAGATGTTTTTCTTGTTTTCCCACTGCCTAGTGCATTGTATAAATTAAATTATTAATAAATTAGTGAACATGGGAATTTTCAAAATGTCTAATTTTATTCTCAGATCCAATGTTTCTAGCATTTGAAAAAAAATTGTGTAGTTATGAATTTACAATAGATCTTTTTTCCCCTTACCCTCCACAAATTATATCAACATCAAATACAGTGAAAGCACGGGTTATACTGTGGGGGAGGGACATACAAAGAAACAAAGAAGTCATCTTATAAATGTGTTAGAAACAATTGGATGAAAGAAAAAAAACATTTGAATACATATCTTGGGGTTCATTTCCCTAACATCACCTTATCTGACATATACTAGATATTGCATATACTAGATATTGCAAATAAGGTAAACCATGGGACCTATGTTTCTTTGGTCCTGGCTTACTTCACTTAATATAATTTTTTCCAAGCCTTTCCATTTCCTAACAAATGGGGCAATGTCATTCTTTCTGATGGAGGCATAGAATTCCATTGTGTAGATATACCACATTTTCTTGATCCATTCATCTACTGAGGGGCATCTGGGTTGGTTCCATATCTTAGCTATGGTAAATAATGCTTACAATAGATCTTAAAGTTAGAAAATACAATTGTTTGAGGCAAATAATTTTAATAATTTTAAATTCAAGTATGTAATAATGGGAAGGGCAATCATATTTTTGACAACGAAAACCACCACAGTGTAGGGAAATTTTTTAGCATTCTGTACAGTAAACGTTATTAACTCATTAATGTCAAAACTGAGATAATTCCATGTCTATAGCAAGAAAAGTTTTAAGAAATTTGGCAATTCTATCACTTTAGTTAGAATAATTACATTTTTTGCTTACATGTTATTTTTTAATATTTTAATTTATCTTTAAGTAGTTGTACAAAGGAGTTGTCAGTTAACAAAGCAATTTAGGAATACAATGTTCAATGTTCAATGTCATTCTCACCCTGTCCCTCCCCTCCCAATCCCTCCCTTGCTTACATTTGTATGAGACACACTGAATTCTTAACTGCATTCTTACATACATTATTCTTAATTGTGAATGTTCTAATATTTTCTTACAGCAATTTTCTCATAATGTTCTGATGTAATTTTTTCTTATAATTTTTCAGGCATAATTTAGGTGAACTTAATGTGTTTCTGAAGCTCTGTCACTTTCTCAGGAAAATGGAGCTATAATGAAAGGTACAAAAAGCAGACTTTAGTTTTCTTATTGATCAGGGTGAAATAGATTAATGTTTCAGTTTTAACCCAACTACATTGTTTAGTTGTAAAAATAGGTACATTCAGTCACTTCTTTTGTTAAAAACATGTTTTTATTTTATATTTTACTAAATAATAAATGCCTACAAAATGCTCTACAGCATGCCATACATACATTCCAGCTTGACTTTTCCTATTGAAAACAATAGTTAACTCCCACAAGACTTACATAATTCTTTAGTTAGCTTTAATAAATGTGGTGATGAGTTATAGAAGTAATAAAATTAAGAAAACCTTTTGTTTTACGTACATTCTATTTATCTTAGGCAGATAAATAAAAACATGGCACTTCATTTGGATAATAGGTATTAAATATGTATATTAAAACATTGTTTATTTTGAAAAGGTATATCATTTGATTTACCCTTGAAAAGGTAAATCCTCTCAAACTGAGAAGTAGACAATAAATGCTGACCTAGTTAGGTACTTTTCATTGTAAATAATAAGTGGAAAATTAAGAGAATGATATCTATCTATAAATCATCTAGCAAAGGAGTGATCTGAAAGCTAGGTTTGTGATAATTATCTTTCTTTGATATTAGTGTCGTTTGTTTTTTCGACATAAACTTGATGGACAGTAACATACTTAGAATAAAAAATATTATTAACAAAAGAAATAACAAAGACTGGTTTTATTATGGTAGAAACACTCATTATAAATTCAGTTAGGCATCATTCATTGGAAACAACATGAAACTGAGAAATATTTCCATTAGGTTTTTCAGCAAAATATCACTAAACTTTTAATCCTGGCCTATTTGTGGTTTGAATGTTATAGATGACAATCTAAGGAGTTCAGATCTTTATTACTAAAAGGGTTCTAGTATGTTAACTCGAGAGCTTGATTTTGGGCCTGGGCACACTCTGTGAGCTTCTTTTCCTCAAGGTTACTGCTCTATCACTTGAGGGACATCTCTACTTCTGGCATTTTTGTTTGTTTGTTTTTGGTTGGGGTTTTTTGTGTTGTTTTGTTTTGGTAGTTTAGAGAGAGTCTGGCAGACTTTCCTGCCTGGGCTGGCTCTGAGCCATGATCATCAGCCACCTGAGTAGTTAGAATTAGAGGCACTAGTCACTGGTGCCTGGCTCTTCATAACTAAAATAAAACAAAAAAAATGCCTTTGTTTGTTTAACAATGGGTCAAAGATAGCATGGAAAATACAAAAAGTAGTATATTAAATGTTAAAGGCTTATGTCATTCAAAGCAAACATTGATTAGTAAATCAGTCATATATTTTATACATTTCATAAAAGACAAGACAGACAAGAAATTGGTCAGTTGGTATAATACATTTTTGTTTGTGGAAAGTGAATTAAGAGCAGTGATCAATTTCACTTGAAGATAATACTAGTATCTTTTCTTCTTCTTACATTTTCGGAATTTTTGGTTATATTTGTTTCCTGGGTTGTTTTCTGTACTACTGTCGCTGTCACTTGTTTTCTTCTGTCTTTTTCGTTTATTCGTCTGATAAAGGTTGGAGTCACCTGGCTGCTGATGTGTCCATTCGTAGGAGCTGGGTCCAGGGTCCACAGCAGGAAGGTGGTTGTGTGAGGAAGTCCCAGATGTGCTGTTGGATGCTGAAACAGTCATCTCATAGTAAGGAAGCTGTGGCGGCGGGTTTTGGGTGTACCACTGCTGTGACAAAATAGACATTCATTCACCAAAACACTTCCAAAGGTTAAAAAAAAGAACATGTTACAAGCATATGCAAATAGTCATGGACAATCACGCTGTCATTTGGCATAAGATACACAATGACTTTATAAAAGATATGTGGAGTTTAATTAAATTGTTAACATAAGGTAATAAATACTTGGGACTAATTATAACACAGACTAACACTGTCAGGAGACATAATGTAAACCACACACGTAGCTCTATCTTGTAGTAGTCACAGTATAAAAGTATTTAAATATCCTAAAGTTAAAAAAAAAATAAATATAATGTATTTAAATGGCCTGATATATAGAAAAAATAAAACAAAAGTAATGCCATTTGACATGCTTCCAATGTAAAATTATTAACAAGATATACATAAAATATATTCAAATAGATGAGGTGCATTTTTGCTCACAGAATATCTCAATTTGCATTTTAAATGTTCATTGAAAAGGTTTGATCTAAATTTGGATTTCAGAAAATTATAGCTAACCCAATTGTCCACATATACAGGGTATTTCAAATATACTTGAACATTTTCCAATAACTTGGCCAAGTATTGATTTTAAGTTTTAATAAAATGAACTAAAATCCTTAGGTGCATCTAGAGCTAAAAGCCTATGATTTTTTTCAGTACAGTTGTCATTTTTGAATTAGAGAGAGAGGCTTCCATATTTAAAAACAAATTAACTCTAGATGAGGTGGTACACTGGTAAAATCCTAGCTACTGCAGTGTTCTGAGTAGGTAAATTTCTATCAGAAACAAGTCCAGGGCTTACACCCTTATCCCAAAATAATTAAGACTCAGTAAAGTTCTCACTGTGTCTGACTAGCAAGCCTGAATCTCTGGGTATAAAACCCAAAACAAACAAACAAAAGTCAAAAACCTGAAACACAAAAACCTAAACAAAAAAAACCCTCACAAGAATATTTAGTAGTGATATAATTATCTAGCTCTCTAAAGTCTTCCCAATCTTTATGAAAGGTGGTTTTTCTTTCTTGCTATTGTTTCTAACATATTTATAAGGTGATTTTTTTTTTGTTGCTTTGTATGTCCCTCCCCCACGTTATTATAAGCCCTATTTTCACTGTATTTGATGTTGGTATAATTTGTGGAGGGGAAGGGAAAAAACAAATTGTTTAAATAAGGATACAGGTGGACCCATTGCAACAATGAGATTTACAAGATGTTATGTAGAAAAATGAACTTTACAACTATAGGCGGGGGAGAGGGGATGGAGGTGGAGGTGGGGGGGGGAGTGTAGTCATGGAGATGGGAGGGCAGGGATGGTAGGGGAAAAACAAAGGAGGAGGCAACAACGCTTGATAAGAAATGTACCCCAGGGCTGGGAAGGTGGCTCAGTGGTAGAGCGCTTGCCTTGCATGCATGAGGCCCTGAGTTCGATTCCTCAGCACCACATAAGCAAAAAAAAAAAAGCCGGAAGTGGCGCTGTGGCTCAAGTGGTAGAGCGCTAGCCTTGAGCTGAAGAGCTAAGGGACAGCGCCCAGGCCCAGAGTTCAGGCCCCAGGACTGGACCCAAAAAAAAAAAAAGAAATGTATCCATTACCTTGGCTCATGTAATTGTAACCCTTCTGTACTGTATTTTCACAATAAAAAAAAAAAACTTATTCATAAAAAAATCTAGGACAGTGCCTACTACACCATCATTAAATGCTAAGTAAAAAAAACATCATAGGAAGAGCCAGGTGCCAGTGGCTCACACTTGTAATCCTAGCTATTCTGGAGGCTGAGATCAGATTGTTGTTCAAAAGAAGTCTTGGCAAGAATGTCTATAAGACTTGTATCTCCATTATTTCACAAAATGCCAGAAGTGGAATTACAGCATAAGTGGTAGAGTGCCTACTTAGACTGGAAAAGCTAAGGGACCCAGACCCAGAGTTCAAGCCTAAAACTAATACAAAATTAAATAAACCAGTAATTAAATAAATATCATAAATCAGGGCTATAGACCATGGGCTTAGCTCATTGACTTGACATGAAGCATACCAGAGTTCAGACCCAAAAACTGACAAAATTCAAAACAAAAGAAAAATCCTTCACACTAAGTGCAATTATTTCATCCTAAGAATATGCTTTAAAATATTTATTAAGAACTAAGTACTCACATTTCACTTGGACAATTGTAACATTACTCTTCTCTACTCCATTTTTGTTGAGGCATTTATTGTTAGAGTAGAATGATTTGGGAGCCCTTTCTATGTTTAAATTTGATTATCAGTTGTTAAGAACAAGTTACAGGGCCTTCAGCATTTGAATTTGAATAGAATACACTGAGCAAAATATCCATCAAACTTACCATCTTCTGAAAGAAAACATATTCTTGAGGTAAAGCAGTATTATTAATTGGAAAAAATTGCATGGGAAAGGAAGATCTTCCCATCATTTCTTCATTCCTTTGTAGAAACAAAAGAAGCAAAACAATTTAAAATTCCTAGGTAATGTCTTTTTTTTTCTTAAAAGACAATGAAAGCTTGACTTAGATATTAACATAAGAACAAATCAGTAATAGTCACCGAGTAAACAACAACTTTATACAAATAGTAAAAAGTAAAAAAAAAATCAATTTATAGTTGAGAGTACCTTAACTATTTAACTGATATTTTGGGCAAGTATAATAAAAATACCATTTATATATTGGGGTGTGCCAAACTTTCTAAAATGGACCTTTATGGAGATGTTACAGATTCTAACAAGTGTCTAACTAATTCTAACAGGATTCTGTAACTATGACTTAACAATCTACTTGTTCGACTGGATTTCGTAATTGAAATGCTACTACTGCACAACCTTAAGAAGCATACTGTGGGAGAAATTTGAACTCAGCACAGCCAAGGCAGACATTAAGATGGGGGAAGGAGAATACAAGGAATGAGTCAGATACATAGCTATAGATGTCAATCATAAAGACTGAGAATAGACCAGAAGCTAGGGCAAGTGTGAACTTCATTCTGAAAGATGAAATAGTTGTCAATTATGACATCAGTGTCAACTGGAGAAGCACCTAGGCCATTACACTGTTGGTCAGAAGTTTCCTGTAACCTTCAGAAGAGCAGCTATTATAAAAATGGAGTTCAGAAGTGTATGGTAAGAAAGAATGTGAATGATAAAAAGTTCATCAGTGAAAGGCAGGGGACAAACATAGTAGGCTAGACAGGAGATGGGTCCACGGAAGGCAGAATGTATATGGGTACATGTATGTTGTATGGGGGCTATGATTCTAAAGAAATAAGATGAAAGCAGAAGAGCAGTCTTACAATGGGGAAGATATGATTCAGAGACAGAGGAGGTAAGACTAGGCTTGTTACAAAAACAGCTGTTGAGCCGGGCGCTGGTGGCTCACGCCTGTAATCCTAGCTACTCAGGAGGCTGAGATCTGAGGATCGCGGTTCAAAGCCAGCCCGGGCAGGAGAGACCGTGAGACTCCTATCTCCAATAAACCACCAGAAAACCGGAAGTGGCGCTGTAGCTCAAGTGGTAGAGCGCTCGCCTTGAGCTGAAGAGCTGAGGGACAGCGCCCAGGCCCAGAGTTCAAGCCCCACGGCCGACAAAAAAACAAAAAAACAAAATAAAACCAAAAACAGCTGTTGATTCTCTAAGTCATCTATTGTTTCTATGTGACTTTCATGATTGATGTCATAAGAGAATCATATATAAATTAAAACTGTTTTGTGTTGATAAACTAATTCTCCCAAATATACTCGTTGCATCCAAAGCACCACTACCTCAGACTATGATCAGACTTGGAGAGAGGGCCATTGAAGAGACAGTTAAGAAGGGGTCACATTGAAAAAAGATAGATCCACAATTCTACATAGCTGATAAAATTATGAGCAGAAAATTTGGAGATAAATTCACATATGACACTACAAAAGTAAAGGCAGAAATCTGGGTAAACTACCATAATCCACGGGGTTCCAAATACTGCCATCAAACAGCCAAAAACTATGGGAAATACATGCAACAGATCCTTCCTTACAACACATCAGTCAGTCCTACAGACATCTTGATCTTGGTCCCCCAAATTGTGAGATAACAAATTTCTGTTGTTTAAGTATCTTATTTTTATGTGATAACAGCCATAATAAACCAGTGTTACTAAAATATTATTCATTAAAAGCAAAAGGTATGAGAAGCAATAAAAGCACAAGAACTCATTTATTAGGAAAATGAGTGAGAGACTAAGAGATTTTATGGGCACCATTTTCCTCTGCATATCACCCATGATAACCTATTTTCATAGTATCTTCATAATATAATAAATATCAGAAGAAGAAAGTACTACCAATTACATGTAGTACCCTCGAAAATGCATGGAATATGCACAAGAATCTGATCTTCTATCTTAGAATCATGGTGATATATAAACTATGCAGCAAAACACAGTAGAAAATACAAGAGTTTTACTTCAATCTTCTTATGTCTATTTAGACTTGTTTTTTGGCCGTAAGGCGTCTTTACTCCACTCTTGCTATGACTGTGTTCCTTCTGAATATTGAGGAACATGAAATATCTTTTCCTATGGGATGCTAAAATCCAGAAGGAGAAGCTCTTACAGCATAGAAATGACTCCATAGGTATGTAAGTCCATATCCTTCCCCTATTAGCGTAGTGAATTCCTTTTTGTTTACACTTGCTAAGTACTTTATTCCAGTATTTTAAGTATTTGTCTTTATTTTAACATTAGCAGAATAATATTTTTCCAGGTGTTCCATTTTAAGGTAGGGAGAAGTGAAGTCACATCCAGGATCAATCATTCATGAAGAAGCAGAGGCAGAAATTGCATTCAAGCCATTTAAGACCAACTTTCTTAACTTCTGGTTTTGCTAATATAGCCATGGTAGGAAGAAGGAAGATGGGGAGTATACTGTGCTTCATTTGAAGTGCAATACTTTTAAAGATAATCTGGGGTCGTTACCATTTCCAAGGGGTGACTCTCCAATGCCTCACAAAGATAACAGAATAAGCAAGGAGAGACCATTCAGCTATTAGTAGTTGTTTTCTTTTTTAAGAATATGGTGTTCTGAAACAGATGATAAAATAACAAATAAGATGGAAGAGGCTCATAAAATGCCTGGTACAGACTGTAAGTAATCTTGTTTATGATGTAGTGATGAAGCTATGTTAGGGATGTAATGAAATTGCAAAAGGAAGGTAAGAGTGACTATAAATAAAATATAGATAGTGAATAAGTTATGATCGTGCAAAACATGGTAAAGAGAAACAGCTATCAACTCAGTGGATTGGATCTTGTGACTGCTGGGTTAAAAAGTTAAGCTTTTGTTCTTTCCTTCACTCTGCCTAAGAACCTAGAACACCAAGTTCCTTCTATGCTTAAGTGTTTTTCTCCTCACATTTCTTTAAGAGACCACAACTCCAGGAATATTTTCTCTGAATAGACACTGTTGCTCAGATCTTGTATTTTCTCGTCATTACCACAATATAGCTGGAAAGGCTGACAGGAGCAGAGAAACAAGGCCTGTGTATCCTAATGTCCACAGGGTTGTTTCTTACCCCTTCTATTGATTTGCACACTATCCTGTGTGTGAACTTATACAATTTATTTGCTGTTACATTTTCACTCTTTTAATTGTATCTTTTAATCATGTGTATTTTGGCATATTTACATAGTGTAGATGTCTTTTTGTTCTATCTCTAGAGTAGACTACCAAATAATCTAGAGTTATCATTGCTATAAAGCTATACACAATTCTAGAATATTTAAAAGCTATACACAATTCTAGAATATTTAAAAATCAACACAGTTCCATATTTAGTAAATAACTGAATGGCCTCATGTGGAAAATTAGTTTCAAGGCCAGCACTTTATTTTCTTTGTGACCTTGAGAAATGGTTAGACTTTGTGTCTGTACTCACTGACATATAAAATATGAATAACAGTAGCTTGTAGCCATCATAGCAAGAATCTGTATGCTTAAATGATTTTACAGTTATAAAAGCATAGCAGCAACTATAAAGAATACAAACAATGGAGTTTGGCACACAGTGGCTCATAATGCAATCCTAGCTACTCAGGAGGCTGAGATCTGAAGATCTTGGTTTAAAGCCAGTCTGGGCATTAAAGTCCATGAGACTTATCCTAGTTGACTACCAAAGAAAAAGGAGCCAGAAATGAAGCTGTAGTTCAAGTAATAAAGCTCTAGACTTGAATGAAAAAAGCTCAAGGACAGTGCTCAAGCCCTGAGTTCAAGCCCCAGGACTAACACACATACACACACACACACACACACACACACACACACACACACACACTCATGCACACACAAAAAAGAATACCACAAATGTAAACCTCAACTACTTGCTACTGAAAATATTAAGGCTGAATTTCAAATAAAAACATATCTCAGTATTCACAGATTGAGAAAATTATTTTAATCTGGGTCTAAATATGAGGTTTTATAATAGCCTAGAATATGTTAAAACTGTTCTTAGTACATATTAATTTACAACCTACCTTTAATCTTGTTATAAGAATATTTGTTTTACCTTTATGAAAAAAATATTTTTGATTACCTGTAGCTCTGTGAATTTATCTTAACACAGTTCTCAAAATTTTGGGTAGCTGGCTCAGAACATCGAGAACTCCCTTTAAAGGAAAGAGAATGGCGATACATGAATTAGTAATTTAATTTGGAGTTTTATTATTAAGTCATTAATTGATCTGATAGCTAACACTGGCCATGCTGTAAACACCTTTACTTTCATCGCTCAGGAGACTAAGGTGTGGATAGAGTTTAAAGCCAGTCTGAGTTACAATAATTGGATATGTCTCAAAAATGTTTCAAAACAAAACAGGCCTGATTAAACACCATATATTTGAGGACATGTAACTGAAAGAAAATTTCATATAAAATATAAGACATAAGCACATATATCTTATCTATAAGTCATTTGTATTTTTATTTATAAAAATGACTTAGATACATTTGTTTAAATGAATGTATATATACATTGTATAAATACATTTGTATAAATGACTTAGAGGTACATTTGTATAAGTGAATATGTTATAATCAACATTTATCTAAAACATTGGCTATTTCTTAGAGTTACACTGAAAGGGAGTTATGATGTTTTGAGGATGTTGTTTCCTTCCAAATTTAAAATGTTATTAACATTGCATAAGATACAAATTATCTAATCTTCATAGAAATAAAACTCAATTCAACTTTAAACAACCAAATTATCTAATCTTCATAGAAATAAAACTCAATTCAACTTTAAACAACATGTACCAGAACATAGTATGCCCTCATTTATGCTGCTGGCGTGTGTGAATTAATTGGGCAGCACAAAGGGCATGAGATATCCATGCTGTAAAATAAATAAATAAACAAATCTAGTCAAACACAGGAAGACATTGCATTTGTTGTTCTTATTTGTTTTTAGTAGAACCAGAGGAATAGCAGCTACAACAAGAACACCACCATCACCCAGAGGAGACAGAATCATTTAAGGGAGGCAACATAACCATGAGCAGAATTATTCTGACAGCCTGTATCAGGCTCCTGAAACCTGAAAGTGCTATAGTAATAGTATAACAGCTTTTGAGTTCCTCATTGTAGATGACCAGTTGCTGGCCTGGATATAGGACAAGGCATTTGGAGCTTAGGCTATATTCATACTAAAAAGCTTTCTTCCACCCCTAGTATGGCTCATCTTCACCTACTTTGCTTTTACAGGGCCCTAGAACCAGCCTCTGGAAACATGTTCCCCAAGATACTTCCCCAAGGGAAAAATAAGCTGGAAGATTCATCCACCAAGAAGTAGCCATTTGGTATCCAATCTGAACTGTGACAGGACACTTGAGAAAGTTATGTTTTGCTACAGTGATGTGTGCTCAGTTCATGCAGATGTGTTCAATCTATGAGTAAATAGTGCTTATCAGAGCTATTTGCTGGCTGCTTCTAAAAGAGAATATTTAAAATTTTAACATAGAAGAAATGCTATAGGTTTGGCAATGTAATGGATAATACTAATGAATCATATGTGTTAGATAATTATTCTGAGAAAATGTTATTGTCTTAACATTATATGGCAAATAAAATGCTTGTACACTGGACAAGAATAGCAACCTCAAAGCAGACATTAAAAACTCCTCAGTGAGAGGACCTACCAAATCGATACTGTACATTAATTGGTCTTCCATATAAACGAATTCCATTTAGCAAAGCGATGGCATATGACACTGATTCTGGATGTTTAAAGCAGACAAATCCAAAGGACTTTGGCTTTCCTTCTCTGTCTTTGCATATGGTCACTTTGGTTAGTGGTCCAGCCTATAAGAAACTTAACAATGTTATTTTCTCATAAATCCAAAGATTTTTTTTCTTACAGTCAGATATACTAAGTAAGTTCACTTTTGAAGAAAAAGGAAATCTGTTAGCAATAGGCTTACATAGCTAGGCAAATAATACATCTTGTTCATAAATGTAAATATTTTAAATATATTCTGGCTAACACAAAAATTCATAGAAAAGGAAAATCAAATAGTCCCAAATACAAAAGAAAGAAAGACCATTCTTTTTTTTTGTTTTTAGATTTCACAAACCATTTTAGAGAGATTCTAAGAGTGAAGTAATTTGCTTCTACCTGTCTTATCATTTAATGCAAACTGCAATGACGCAACATCATGAAACTGAAAATATTGACAAAAGAAGCAAAATTTATCATGTATTTTGATTTAGTAACACTATTTGGCAATAACCTCTCAAAGGAGAAATTTACATACTTAAGACCTTGAAACAGTAAGTATAATTATTTAAGAGTGAAAAATTAAGAAATGCTTTAAATAAGGAAACTTGGAGATATTATTCCATGATATATTCTGAAAATTGGAATAAAATACCATAAATAGAAATGTTTGGATTCTATCAATAGAAAACCTGTTATAAATAATGGAGAGTAGTAAAGCAATGTGATAACTATAACTGAGAAAAAAATTATAAGACCTACGCAATCAATCATTACTACAAGAAATAATCATAAAATCAAAGGACCTAATGATGTGTATATTTAAAGATTGTACTTTTTGTAGTGTAAATATATAAAATTTGCTTTTAATTTTTAGAAAAGTCCTAATGACCATCCCTAACTAATTCTGTATCTTGGGATCCCCAAATTATTCTATATCTTGGATTCAGTCTTTAACTTTGTATTACCTTCCTGTCCCAGGAACTAGCTGGTCTTTTGGTCCTTACCAAAAAAAGAAAATCTGTTTCTCATACTTCTTTCATGGAGACAGCTTCCTAGAAACTACTCTGTAACAGTACTTCAAACTTAATTTATTTGGAATTAAATTACCATCTTTACTCTCTATATATCTACTTAGTCTTTCTTAGCTAAAAATATAATGATATATTGATTCCTCTCAACTGAAATGGTAGGTAGTAATTTGAAAATAATCAGTATTATTTACTAATAAAAGGAAATTTCTGTTATTTTTTTTTACAATTTTTACTTTGCTACTAATGATATTTAGTGCATGGAAGCATAAAGAGACAAAATATGTCTAAGTAATTTGGATTTTCATAAAGTTAGACTTGCTGAAACATTTTAAACTCTTCAAGCTCTTAAAAATTTAAATTAATTATTAACCCAACTTTTAGGATTTAAGAAGATTTTTTTAAAGAGTCAACATCTTTTAGGTGTATCAATGATTGAGTAATTTTGAAATATTTTAGACTCAAAATGAAGAACAGTTTGGTAACTCCAAATATTCTGGGTTTTGCTGATTTTGCTGATTCTGAGTTTTTAAAAAAATACTTCACACAATGCATAACTGAAATAAAGGCTGTCTCAAAGATAAGTGTAAAAAAAGAATCCCTTCTACCACTTACTTAATTTTGGAAATTCAGCTCTGCTATTGTCTCTCGTGGAATTTTCCGTGTTGTTTTAGAGGGGAAGTCGCTCTTGATTTCTTTTGATGTTAGCATTATTTTCAATAGCAACAATCTTACTATTAGCAATATTAATAATCTTACTATTAGTAATAGCAGTAGTAAATGGTAACTGCCAGCTGCAGCTGCTTCAGCTGCTTTACAAGGTTAGTTTATCAATTCCTCACAATTGCATCATATTGTAGACACCCATTAGTCATATGATGGTACTGAAACACTGAAATATTCACTTAGGATCAAAGTCATGCTGTTGAACTGACCACAGAAGCCACTTTTCTATATTATGTACTCCTCGGTGTACATTATCCTAATGTGCCAAGTTTCCAAGGGGTAGCTCTTAAATTTGTAAGCACCTTCAAGTGTGCCTAATAATTCTGAATGATTAAACATCACTCATTCTGATGCCTGAATGTAGCTATTATTTTTAGCAAGTTGTTTGACTGGCACACCGGAGTGTGCTTACAAGACACAGGCATAATGCAGGAGCTACAAGCCCCCAAAACTTTCAGAAGGTCCTCATGATAGGAAATAAAAGAGCCGAGGACAGGGAATCCATGGGTGACAGTGGAATCGTTGCACCCTCATTTCAAATGCTGTTTGTCATGTGGAATAAAAATCCTCTTTGCATGAAAGGACATCTGCGGGGAGGGACTGGGGGAGGGACGGATGAGAAATGTACAAGAGACGTTTTTAAAGCAGAATGTGGGACATAAAGGTGCTTTATTACCTGGGGCTAGACAGGGACAGGGCGTTTTTGAGGCTTGCTCCTGCACATCCAAGGCCCAGGTAACTCTGAGAAACCCTTACTCAGGGCTGGAGGTTGAGGGGAGGAGGAGGAGGCCCCACACTGCCACCCCCCAGAACCCCGCAGTGGGAATGGAGCGCACAGCAAGCCACGCCCTTCCCGGGCTGCTCCGGGAGACAGGTGTCCCCCGGTGATGGACGGGAAAGCCAGGCACCTGGCCGAGAGCGCAGGGATAGGCCCCTCCCTCCCGGTGGTCCAGGGCGCCCCGCCCTCCGGCTGGGCGTCCGCGGGTCCGCAGCCCCATCCCGCGGAGGGTACCTGAAGGAATAGCTCGTAAAGAATCTCTTCTCGCACCCGAGCCTCTAAATTTCCCACAAACACGGTCCTGTCGGCCTCCTCCTGAGCCGGGAACATCCCTCCGGTCTTCGCCCCAGGATGGAGGAGGAACCAAGACCACGCCCCTCGCTCCTGTTTGACAGCGCTGCTGGTGGGAGCGAGGCGGGGCCGGCGCCGGGAGGTCAGGCGAGGTGGGCGTGGCGAAGCGGCGTGGCCACGCCCACCCCGCCCGTGGGAACCGCCCAGCTGCCCTGCTGCCCCGCCCCGGATCCGCCCGGGAGAGGGGTAAGCAAGTTTAAAGCTCAAGCTTTTCCATTTTGTCTGTAGGAGTGTTCTCTGTTCTGTGTTTCCTCTCTGCTTTTACTGTTCTCTGTTCTGTGTTTCCTCTCTGCTTTTACTGTTTTGGACCCGTTTAGCTAACAGTTTAAGTGAAGTAGAGATTTAAGATCTAGTAACTTTGCCACATAAGTTTCTAGACCAATGAGAATAGATTAATTGCTCTCTTAAGAATCAGCAAGCACATCCTTGGGGCAGGAGGATTAATAGGGGAAAAACAAAGGAGAAAATGGACTCTTTACCTGACTCATGTAACTAACCCCTTTGTACAGTATCTTTACAATAAAAATGATATTTAAAAATGATTTACAGAATAATATTTGAAGGAATAAATGTTAATAAGGTTAATTTTAGAGAAACTGGTCTTAAAGTTTATTTTCCTTAGAATCGGTCCGCAAAGAACCCTTGAAAATGACAGTAAAAATTTTAGTTGCCCTCAAGAAAGCCTGTTGGACTTGAAGAACAGTGGATTCCAAAGAAACCTTCGAACTGCCTACATAGGATGCTGAAATTAAAATTTCAGTAATGAACACACTGTTTAGGCTTTAGTGGTAGAAAAATTCTTTTAATTGAGAATGTATATTTTTACCTGGTTGTGGAGAAAAAAATCATCGTTTATAAAGGAGAGGATGCATTTTAGGGAACCCTAATTTCTGTTTAATTCGCCTATTACTTAGATTGATGTCCTTGGAAAATCATCTGTTCTGTGTAATTAAGTTAATTTTCTTAAGGAATGAATAGGACTAATCTTACTAAATATAATTATTTAATGTATATTTTCTGAGTGATTCTTTGTCCTGGGAAGCAATCTATATAGTGTCAATTACCAACAAAACTATCATAGTCACAATAATTTAAAGAAAAACCTAGACTTTGAGCAATACAATTATAGATGTAATGTATTTTAAAAATCGTACTGCATTTGCCGTTTTGGAATGCATTTGGACTTTTCCCCTTGAAACTAAAATGATGATTTTCTATATTCATGTCTCCTCACTATTATATACTGCTAATCTCTACATAATTATATTTACTTTTCACTGTTAAACATTTATATTTTCAAATTTTGTCTATTGGAAAAACTTCTTGGAATGAGCGTCCTTGATTTTATAACTTTGGGCACATGTGGTTTATTATTAGATGTAAGGATTTCAGCTTCTGTGGAAAGTAGTTTGAATTTTGAATTAATGAATCAAAGAGTGGAATTACTACTGATTTTTTACCTAAATAAGGCAAAATAAATAAAAAATTGTATCAAAATATTCTGATCAACAGTGGCACACCCATCTAAATACACATTATTCAACTTATCAGTAGTTCTCAGAGGCATATGTGGTAGATAAACTCCATCAATCTTACATTTTCATCATCATCATCACTTTAATTATCAACATCATCAATACATATGTGTGACAGTTTACATTGCACATGTGTTGATATACCTCTTAAAATCATTTTTTAAATCTCCAAATAGGACTAGATGAGTATATAAATCAATAATGTCTTTTAGTATATTAAACTCTTGGCATTTTATATTGTCACCTCCTTTTATTTTGTTACTTATTGGAATAGACAACAATTCTAACATCCTCCCACTTACAATAGCATGAAATAATGCATGTATATAATTTTACACTGTGAAACACGGCTAGGTATTTTATTATCGGAAATGCCACATTCCTGTGAGCTGTTGAGAGTTGCAAAGATGAAAATAATATACTGAAGTCATATTACCATTCGATCTCCCTTCTGAAATGATGGATATTCTTTATTGAGGATGTGCAGTTATTATAGCACAGTGTTTAGAATGGTCTAGGTTATATGTTCACAAAGAAATGATTGCATGGACCCTTTAAAAATTAAACCTTTCACAAAACTCCTAGAGAATAAACATCAAAGTGATGATGAAAATTCATTGGGAGTTTAAATTTTTATGATTAAAAATAAGTATATTATTTGTTTGTGGGTTTCTGGAAAATATCACCAGACCTAAGATTAATTTTCCTGATCTCTGATACAAATTAAACACTGTTCTAACTATGTCCTTGGAACTTTACAGAGTCATAAAGTTTTTAAAAAACAAACTTAGTTTTAGAACTTGTAATCTATGTACTTAAAACATTGCACACTTTTCCTTGATTTCTGAAGTGCATTGCTGGGAAAATAAGAAAATTTAAAAATAAGTAAGTATAAAAAAGAAAACTAGTATTTTTTAAAATGATTGTCACAATTAAAACAAAAATTGTTCTTTTTAAAAAAAATTTAACTATATAAAACAGCTAATGTTTAACTTTTAAAATAGCCTCTGTGCTGTAGATATGAAAAGCCCATAATTTACACTTGACAGTTTCAAGGGGTATGGATTTCATTATTGGTTTTATGGTCCATGAAGACAAGTTGTAATCAAAATGGGCAGAAAACCAACTTTTTCTGACTCTTTCCATTTTCAGCATTTTCTAACAACACATTATTTTCTGGTCTTCCACAAACATATTCTTCCAGACCACTTCTGAAATCCTGAGGCTAAAAGGAATAAGGAAACACATAATTAGTTTTCTCAGTCCCTTAAAGTCAACTTGTACAGTTGAACATTTGTGTGTGACTTATTATGATTTTTGACTTAAAAATCCTTCTCATGATCACAAGCCAGATTGGGGGAAAAAGAAAACAAAAACAAATGAACTTACCTCACCTTTTTCAACAGAGGGAGGAGCAAAAGTCATTTTTATGGGAAAACTGGCCAGACTGTGCCACTCCTATCAAAGAGAAACTTTAATCAATTACAGAATTTCTTTTTTGGTGAATCTCAAGTGCTGCTTTAACTGTTTTTGATTCCAAATGAGAATATACGTTTTTCTGTGTTTGATGTGCTGTGTAAGATCTGGTAAGATATTGAATAATAATCTATCTCTAAAATTATACAATAAAATAATTAGTATAGTTTATATTCTAGAAAAAGAATGTTATTTTGTAATATCATTGTATATCTTATACTGTGATTCTGGCCTTATTTATGTGAAGCTAGATTCCTAAGGAGAATTGTATGTATAAATGTGTGTGTGTGTATGTATGTGTGTTTGGTAAATTGAAGTTCTATAGTATACTTATTTTTCAGACAATTACTAGCTAGTATACCTTTTAAGAAGAATTTAAATAAGAAATATGAGAAACAATAATTCAGTAGTAGAGAAATTAATTCAGGTTTGAATTGTCATGACTTAATAAATGTTTGCTTCACTTTTGTTTGTTCAAATAGCATTATTTTGAGGAGCATTTCTAATGGGTAAATTATTCATTGCAAAGTAAAAATAAAGATAGACTCCAATATTTCTAATAATTTAAACTAAAGCAAGTTTATGTTAATGAGGTAGAACTTTAGTCTTTTGTTTTCTGACTTACAACAATAATTTTAGTAATATCATTTACTACTTCATAGTATAATAAAGCAGAACGACTCGTACTGCCATTAAATTAGAATTACTTGTTGGTTATGGTCGAGCAAGCAGAAATATTTTATTATAATAAATACAGCAGTAAATTTTAAATTCAAAATGATTAGTATTCCATGGAGCAGGTGATTTTCTTTATGTTTCAAATGTGTCTCAAACAGTTCCTAAATGTTCATGCAAGGAAAACACTTTTAAAGTCAATTAGTAATTAATATTATTTGTCATAATTTTATTTGGATAATAATTAGATAATTTTACATAATTCACACAGTTCTGTACAGTTTATAATTTACATTTTACTTTTTTAAAGTTTTTGAATACATATTTGTGTGATGTGTAATATTTTTTAGCACTTCAATTTGAAACCACAGAAATTTTGAATTTAGATGTAATTTGCATGTTTATACACTATCATTTTGAATTTTTTCCAATCATTTAAAAATCAAAGAGCTATTCTTAGATTCCTAACCATATTTGTCTCAAAGAAACTTAGTTTACCAGCCACTGTATTCCATAATTTTGTAAAAGTGTTAAATCTATATTTTCTAGCTTTCTTACTTCACAGTTGACAAAAGTGGAATATAGGCATTTGGATACATTTTTCTGTAACCATATAACTGTGCTAGAATACCTAGGACTCTTGCTTCAAGCAAATTGTTATGCTTAACTGGAGATAAGTCATGAAGTTCTATTTAGCCACATTTTGAGTAGAAGCAGTATACAAAGCCATACAATTTTAGTACTCTGTTTAGAGGGCCATGGTCTTTCCCAAACTCTTGATATTCTGAGCCTACCCTCTCAACAAAATACTTATATTTGTCTAAATTGATTTTATCAATCTATTTTCAATAGTACTTTATTTATAGTGACTTACTTAAACTAGGTTAACTACAAACAGCATTAATTAATATAGTGATCTCTTAAATACAAGGGTGACCTAAAAGAACATGGAATTTGAAAAATACAACACTTGTTTCATGTCCAACAACTTGTGCTCTGGGGCCAACTTACTTAACCTTGTAACTAGGTAACACAACTGAAATGAACCTCAGTTTCCTCACTTCAAAATGGAAATAATAGTGGGAGTACTATATCATTGTATTGGGAAGTTCAGAGGAGATAACATCAATATGCTATTTGGCCAATTATAAAGCCATATCAATCACATTAGAATAATCTACTCTGTTTTCTCCATGTCACTTTGTTTTCATTCTTTAGACAATTCCGGATGTAGGTCCTTTCTATTCATTTTTCATGCAATACTTGTTTCAGAGGGTTACCCATGGAAAAATACAAAGTTGTCTTCTAAATCAGGATCATTGGGAATTGGCCAAGTCAACTATATTCTAAACACATTTCCCAGTCAGCTTTCTAGATAAGGTAATGAGATATTTTTTAAGCCACTGCTGAACAATTCCTGGTTCTAAGACTTGTTAATGGCTACTTTAATTTGCTTAGGTAGTCAGATTTGTTCTCAAACATTTTCCACATATTCCCATCAATGAAACTTTTACTGGTTAAGTATCTTGATTTCTTATGACATGTTAAGTCTGTGTATTTTCTAAATGTGCTTTGATTGTTTGAGAATAAGAGTTAAAATCATTTTTTTGTCTTTGGTTGGAGACACGGTTCAATTTGTTGGAGTAACTACATAGCAGGCACAAAATCTATTTGTGCTTGGAATAATATTTTTGTTTGTCTTACTGATTGTGTCACTAGCCTGCACAGACTTTAAACTTATTTCTATAGTTTTATGTTTTAACCAGCTGTAATATCAAACAAACCTCCATTTTGGAAGTGAGTAAATTGCTTTGTGTCTGTGATTCTGTTCTCTAAAGGGTCTTTATTTTTACTATTCACAAATAAGCAAATTAGCTACTGATCTGATAGGGACTTATTTATGGTGCTCAAATATTTATATACCTTAGCCCATAAATATGATGCTCATACATCTTATATTTTAATCAGATACTCCTTGTTGCCTATGTCTTTTGATAGCAATAACAATGTACTTTTTATTTGCTTTTGGTTTTCTTTTTCTTTTTGGCGGTACTGGGGGTGAATTTGGGTCCTGAAGCTTGCCATACTGGATTATATATCTTGGAGACTTTTGGTATCCAACTATCATATACAAAACAATGGAAGGGAAAGGTAATATAAAATAGCATAAAACTTGGTATAGAGTAATTTCTAAATAATCATCAGTTATTATTATTATTGATATTGTTATTAACAAACCATGTTGTTTTCAAAAATGGGGAAAAGGAAGGAAATTTTATGCTTACTTTTGGGAATAAGAGTGTCATTTACAGATATTATCGGGATGTATGTGAGAATCAATACCTTCTTTGTTTTCACTTTTTAACATGTATTTTTTCTTACACATTATATATCCCTTTTCTTTCAAGTCTTGTTGATTTCATGATTTCTCCTTCTCCTGATTCCGCCTCCTCCTCCTCCTCCCACTATGGAAAGCATCTTCTCTCCTCTTCCTCCATTATTTATTATTTTGTTATTATTATGAGTATCTTTAGGAAGTTGTTTAAAGGAATTTCCACTTAAAATAATTTGTGAATAGAATATACCTATATTAATGTCATCTTTTATAACATTGTCGTCCATGTAGGATATACATTGGATTCTTGGCTGCATTTCCCCCCACCCCCTTTCTCCTCTTCATTTGTCCATTACTTTCCTCTTGACCCCATCTCTCCTGTTTTGAGGACTTGCTTCTTGTTTTTTTTTTTTTGTTTTGTTTTGCTGAGCTCTGATTTTGGCTTTCTAAGCACTTAGACTATTTAATCTAACATATTTCCATTAATACATCTATACTAACTGAATACTTCCCATTGCATTTACTTATGAATTTGTAAGCTAAATCAAGCTTCCACATGCAAAGAAAAGCATGGATCCTTTGTAAGCCTGACTTACTTCACTTAACATATTTTTTTCCAAGTCTTCCTATAACTTTACAAATGGCCTAATACCATTGTTATTATTGGATGAATAAAATTCTATTGCATATATAAATACCACATTTTCTTGATCCACTCATCAATTGAGTGGCATCTGGGCTGATTCCATACTTTGGTTATGGTGAACACTGCAATAAACATGGTTGTGCTAGTGGCTTTATTGTATTCTGGTTCATAAACACACACACACATACACACACACACATTTTCTCAGGAGTTGCATCTTAGGAGTAGTTTCTATGTTTACTTTTTGAGGAACCTCCACACTGCTTTCCATAGTGGTAAAACAAGTTTACATTTCCCCCAATAGTGTATTAGGGTTCCCGTTTGTCAGCATCCTTGACAGCGTCTGTGGTTATCTTATTGATAATGGCTGTTCTAACTAGCGTGAGGTGGAATGCCCTGAGGACCCTCTGTTTTTGGTTTGCTCAAAACTGAAAGTCGCAAAACAAAATAACTTGTTTTTAGCAGTTTACCATCAGTGAACATGTGTTTGAAATCAAAGAGAATTATTGTAGCAGGGACTGTTTAAAGCCTTCTATTAAAAGATGAGGAAATCATAATTTTAAGTATAATTAGCCAATCACAGAAAGCCAAATACTGTGTGATATTGCAGATAAGAAGGAAGAGTGATTGGCAAAAATTTGGAAGAACAAAGGAGCCAAGGAAAGTTGGGAGACTGGCAGACAAGTACAATGTTATAGTTCAAGAGAAAACAGTCTGGTTAATTATTCTAGTAGATGTTTAAGATGACAATATGTAATAATGATGTACATTTCACTGAATATAGAGAAAAGAATCTTGACGGTTGCCATCACAAAGTAATGATAATTAAATTGAGATGATGGATATGTGAATTCTTCTAGTATGATCATTATATACTGTTGAAACATGACACAGAAACACATAAACATGTACAGCTATGGTTATTTATATAAAAAAGGAGATAATGAAATAATATTTAAAAAATTAGGAAACTGTAGCTCAGAGCGGAAGGGTGAGATAATATTCTTAGAGTCACTAAAGAAGTTGGGGAGGGGCCTGAGCTGCCCATGTCCCAGGCACTGTCCACATCTCAAGATGGTTTTAATTTTCCTGATGTATTTCACACTATGGTAAATTATAATGGAAATACATTGTGGAGACCCAGCTGGACAACATAGAACACTTATTCTTAACTCTCTTCACTTGTCTTGAACATTAATTTAATTTTTTACCTTATTGCTTCTGTAATTTGAAACCTGGCATTGCTGTCAGCATTCTTTCCCAGAGTGAACTCTTTTGAGATTACTGGCAGTCTCACACTCTTCCTACATAGTAGGCAATCAGATCCCATATTATCTATCTGCACCTGAATTTCTAATCACATCAGAGTCATTAAACCTCATTCCCAGAACTTCTATCAGTCCTATTTTCAAATAAGACATTAACACTTTTTAAAAATCTAGTTTAGATCAAAACAGCTTTTTGCTGTTATTAGTTTGATATTTTTATTTTAATTAAATTATTTGACTTATTATAACTCGAATGAATGAAAATTTTATATCCACAAATGTAAGGAAATATTAACATAATGAAGAGAATGCACCCAAAGCACAGATAAATAACATATGACTATGATATTAACATTATCACAAAGTGCATGTAAGATATGTGTCTGTAACCTTTTTCTCTTTGTCTTTATTTGTACCCTTTAATATCTTCTTATCTGTATGACTTCTAGAATAGATCAGCTTCCAGCTTCTGTGGCTTCTGTTTGCATTGGTATATATAAAGCAGTAGACATAAGGAAACTGCTCTGTAGGTTTCTAAGATCTTCTGCACAGTGTCTTCCTCTCTAGGATTTGACTATTCAAATTCCAGTTATTTGAGCTTTCCCAAACCTCAATTTTTCTGGCTTAATGTGGCAAAATGAGCTATGTTTTCGATAGTTTTACCCTTTCTTGTACTATACTCTAGAAACTACATCTACCAGAAACCTCTTAGAAAATAGGGCTTAAGTATTTTATTTTCTTTTCTCTTTTTCCAGAGGAGAAAGTTTCCAATGTTGAAACTTTTATTTTCTGCATGTTTTATTCAGTGTACTTAGTTGTTTACAGAAACCAGAACATAAAAAATATTTTATTTAGTGTTTTATTTCTTAAAATTTTATTTTATTGTAAAGATGCTGTACAGAGGGGTTAGAGTTACACAAGTAAGGAAAGGAGTACATTTCTTGTCCAACATTGTTTCTCCCTCCTTTGTTTTGCTCCTACCATCCCTTCTCTCCCCACCTTCCCTACTCCCCCCCCACCCTAAGTTGTAAAATTAATTTCCAACACAGTGTCTGTGAGTCTCATTGCTGCAATGGGTCATCTTGTCCTTGTTTCAGAACTGAACTTTAACTGCATAAAAAATCTTTACCAGAGACTTTGTATTTTTATATGACTTCACTACAGTTTAGTGTTTTCATCTCAACCTGCAGACTCTTACTAGTATTTCATATGAAGTAGATCTGGTGGGAATAATTTTTCAGCTCTAATTAGTTTAGAAATATTTTAAGTTCTTTCTTCTTTGAAGGATAATTTTTACAAGGATTCCTTTACACTGAAATTTTTATTTTTCTCTCTACTCTTAAAATCTAGCAGAATTAAATCAATTTAATAGTCTGTACATGTGTAACAACTACATTAGTTTAACTTTTTGTAGTGCTTGATAGCTTTCAGTTTTATTCTTTCTACTTAATATATAACCCCTGTTTGCACTGTATTTGATTCCTGTGTCCTGCATCTTGTATACACATTTTTTTCTAATTTGGGGAGGGGAAGGGAAATAACAAAATCCTGAAATAAAGATATAGATTGACCCATTGTAACAATGTGATGTACAAGACACTATGTTGAAAATGAACTTTACAACTTGGGGGGGGGGGAGGGAGGAATTGGGGAAGTGGGGAGCGAAGGCATGGTAGGGGAAAAACAAAGGAGGAGGTGACCATGCTCAATAGGAAATGTACTCATTACCTTACTCATGTAACTGTAACCCCTCTGTATTTTTACAATAAAAATATATACAAAAAGAAATAAAAAGTAAAATATTACAATAAAAAAGCAAAAGAAAAGAAAAATGAAAAGTAATCCTTTTGGTATTTGATGTGAAGCCTTACTGCTCCTATTTGTGGATTCATGAGGGATTTGTATAAGGAGCACTGCTGCTTTTGTTGGGTTCACTAGCAGCCCCTGCTGTTGACTAGCTAGCAGGTAGCTTGGCTGACTAGCAACAACCCCAGTTTAGGCTCTTTCATACCAGTCTCTCATCTTCCAGCAGGCTGGATAGGGTTGCTCTCAGAGTGATGGCAAATGCACAGGAGATCAAGGCCCTAGCAGGCCACAAGTCAAGCTTCTGCTTGTTTCAAATCTCTTATATTCTTATTTTTCAAAGCAATCACTCATGGAGGAATGGGATATGTCACTCCACTTTGAGTTTCAGGCCAGTGGCATGAATTCAGAAATAGGTGATGAACTGGAGCTGTCATGTCAGGATAACATACTAACCTAGGTTCCTTTAATTTCTGAAGACTAAATTAACCTTTCTGTTGAAAAGCTTCTCTTTCTATTTTGAATATCTTCTTTTCTAATTTTTTGGTGCAAAAGATGAATTTCCTCCTTATTTAATATCACATCAGTTTATATAGTTATATAACTTTGCATATCATATTCATGTTTTATCTATTAAAATATTATCTTGCTTTATGCTTTCTACTTTCTATTGTTCCTTTTTAAATTTTCTTATCGATTGTGTACATGTGTATCTACATATGTATGTTCATGTGTGTTTACGAATGTGTGTGCACGTGTGCATGTTTGTATATGCACTGTTGCTTAGACTTTTATAATTTTTAGTGAGTAGAATTTAATGTGTACTGTTTTTTGTTTGTTTGTGCTGGTCCCGGGGCTTGAACTCAGGGCATGAATTCTGTCCCTGAGGTTTTTGGCTTGAGGTTAGTATTGTCACACTTGAGCCACAGCTCCACTTCCAACTTTTTTTGGATGGTTAATTGGAGATGAGAATCTCACAGACTTTCCTGCTGGAGCTGGCTTTGAATCACTATCTCTACATATCATCTCAGCCTCCTAAGTAGCTAGAATTACAGGTGTGCGGTGCCTGAATTGTGTTCTGTTCAATAGCAGTCCACATGCACAGTTTTCCATACAGTGTTAAAGCACTACCAATCTATTTTTGGAGTGCTTTCCAACATGCCTACTTCTATAAAGCCTGGTCTACATTCTTGGGCATGGAAGAATGACTTTTGTCATTGCCTTTCTGTTTTACAATATTTAACCATGAAGCATTATTTGACTTACTTCAACCCTTGTTATTTTCTCAGACTGTGCCTCTCTATTAATAAATCTCTATTAATAAATCAAACATTCCTATTTAAAAGCGATCATGTCAGGAGGCATACCATATTCTATATGAGTGATATCTTTCAAGAAAGTTACCAAATTATTATATCACAAATCTTTAAAGCTAGAATATGGCATTCATTACACTTTTATCTGTCCAATCTACTGTTTTAGAAGAAAAATATGAAGCCATCATTGCTCCATTTCTCGATGTGTAACCTGGATTTTCTACCTTGATATTTTTAGGATACTTTAATCTTTCATGGAAAGCCAAACAAGTATCTAGGAAGTTTATCGGTGAGTCTGATTAACTGATTTCCTCTGTGTTGTGGTGAACCTATTCAATTTGCAAATTCCAGCATGAAAAATTATTTTCTTAATTACTGTAGCTGCTACCTTCTTCTCTCCATCAAAATTGCTGCCTTCAGAACACCAACAACTTTTAATTTGCATAATTCTCTGTTTTACACCTAAGTTTTCCTTCATAATTTTGACACCTTTCTTTATTGCTTACTATAAGATGAAGTCTGCATGTTAAAGCATTTGTGTATGATTTATTCTGCTATTGCATTTTTAATTTTCCTGAACTGAAGTATTTCATCATTTTGTTCTTCATCTGATCCTGTTACTTTTTTATCTAATAAATAGTTCTCTTTATTACCTCCTTCTCCTGCTTTGAAATAATATTTTTCTTATGTCCCAGTGAAGATATTCTAGAGTTTTCTACAATAACTTCTACATCTAGTAATCAAGTATAGATTTCTGCTGTGGGTTTAGGGTGATTATTTGTTTCCCTTTTTTTTTTTAATCACAGAGAAACCACTGTTCGTTTCCTGTGGTCAAGTAAAATCTATTTGGGCTTGAAGCGGACCAGCAGTTTGATGTTTGATTTGTTGGCTGTATTTGGCCCTTTTTCATGTTTCAGCTGATAAGGCAGATGACATGATTCCCTATAAAATTTGCAAAGTGTAGGAAGCATTTATAGGTACCACGGTTCATTCCATTATTCAATTACTTATCCTCTGGTACTCCGAAGAGATGCAGTATCAAGGTTTTAAGTATTCCAAGTATAGCTCCTGAGAATAGAGTGCAGGCCTTGAGTCTCCCTCACTGTCTTCCTTTGTGTTCCTGTAAATATTTGTGACAACACTGTATGTATACTTCTAAAATTAGACTTATTATAAGAGATGTAATATATTATGCCCACTATTAAAATATTTATTAGTTCATTTCTTGTATTTGATTTGTGATGCATTTGAAAAGTATAATTGCTGAGAAATACATGAATACTTTTGTAAGCTTTTGAAATGCATTTGAAAATTCCTTTCCTATATACTCTTATTAAATGGAAGTTCCAAAAGAAATATGAATATGGACTCTCATAAAAATCAGTTGGAAATAAATCTTTTGGGATATTGTGCTTATAAAAATTTCGACTCTGGGGGCTGGGAAGGTGGCTCAGTGGTAGAGCACTTGCCTTGCATGCTCGAGGCCCTAGGTTTGATTCCTCAGCACCACATAAGAAAAAAGCCAAAAGTGGCGCTGTGGCTCAAGTGGTAGAGCATTAGCCTTGAGCTGAAGAGCTGAGGGACAGCGCCCAGGCCCAGAGTTCAGGCCCCACGACCGGACCCCCACCCCCCAAAAAAGAAAAATTTCTACTCTGAAAATCAATGAAAAACAAATTAAAAAATATATTTTTCCATGGCTTAGTACTGCTACTATCTGTCTTTTTCAGTTATTTCATTCTCTGTCCCACTTCCTTCTGAGATAGATAAATTATTAGGAGTTGGTAGGTACATTGACTATACATGTCTACATCAATATAAAATAATATATAAAGTATTTTACATTTTTGTGCCATTATACACAGTCCTATGATTAATATATTTGTACAGAAAATTCTTAAAAATATAAATATTTTAAAGATATGTACATATTGTACATACACACAGACACACAAATATAAAATTTTCAAAGCAATATTGTTCATTTATGATCTTCACATTCTTGAACGTGAGTGCTTGTTATGTTTATTCTCAGAAATCTTATTACACTTTTTTTTTTTCTCTGCATTTTTATTGAGACACAGGATCTTGTTATGTAGCGTAGGCTGAAATCAATCTTATCATTGTCTTAGCCTCTCAACTGGTAGGACTTCTTTAATTATTTCTTGTTTATTTGAAGAATTTCTCTATACTGTACATTTTAAAACTCTGACATAGTAAGTGATATCATTTGTTCAAATTTGTATTCTTTTGAGAAATTGTGAGGTAAAGAGAATTTTTCTGTCTTGGTGCCAGGGACTTACGACTGCAATCCTAGCTACTCATTAGGTTGAGACCTGAAGATCTCAGCCAACCAGGCAGGAATGTCCATGAGACTAATCTCCAATAAACTACTAAAAATAAAAGCTAGAAGTAGAACCTGTAGCTCAAATAGTAGAACAGTAACCTTGAGCAAAACAAAACAAAACAACCACCACCAAAACCAAAACCAAAAACTCAGGGACAGCAGTCAGGCCCTGAGTTCGTTTCAGGACCTACATATGAGAGAGTAGACAGAGAGAGAGAGACCGAGACAGTTACGGAGGCTTTTTTCATTATATAAGAGCACATATGATGCACATATGATTATATATCTATATATACATATGTGTATATATGATTATATATGAGTACATCTTAAAGCTTTTGTTAATATTCATAATTAATTTATCTCCTTTTATTGGCAGACTTGTAAACTTCCTTTAGAAATGCATTCTTTCATGCCATTTTTATCAAAGAGAAAGTAGATTACCTTCAAACTTGAAGTGATTTACATTTTGGTAAGAATGTGGCCTGTGGGAAGGAGTGCAGTGGCTGATAACTGTAACCCAGAGTACAAGGAGGAGAGAATCAGGAGGATCATAGTTTGAGGTTGAGCTCAGGCAAAAAATATGTCATAAGAACCCTTCCCAAACAATAAAAAGCCTGGTGTGTTGGTACCTGGCTGTCACCTCAGATAACTGAGAAGTTCACATAGGAGGATCAAAGTGCAGGTTTTCCTGTACAAAAATAGTAAGCTAGAACTATAAGTCAAGTGGTAGAACAGCTACCTGGCAAGAAAAAGGCCCAGAGTTCAAACCTCAGTATTGCCCCAATTAAATATAAAAAAAGAAAAGAAAATGGCTTTTTGAAAGTGTGAAATTTTTGTTGTTGTTTACAAATAAGATTAGGTTTTCATTTTTGATAAGTGTATTTGGATATTTTTGCAATTGACTCATGAGAAATGTTGTAGAGAGTGCCTTGGTTTACCGTTCTATTTGTTAGGAGCCCCATTGCTACGTTCTGTTTTGGTCAGATTAAAAAAGATCTTGTGCATTTATTAATGTTTTTATTTTTCACTTATTTTTAAAAATTATTTCTAGTTCATCAAGCCTTTTATCCTAAGCCATGTACTGAAGTTACTCAGTGAGTGATATGGAAGTGATAATGAAGTGAAACCCTCTATCTCTGAAGTTCACGTTTATACTTTTAACAGCATCAAGGATCCAATATTATCTTCATATTTATCTTGACTTTTTTTTTCTGATTTCAGAAAATAAAAGACCATGCCTTGAATTCTCCAACCTAAATGTAAAGGATTCTTTAAAAGACCTGTTTGTTCCCAAAATAAAAATCATTCTGATGATGTATACAAGGAACAATCTAAAATGCGCAGAGCCACTTTTTGAGCATAATAATTCACTTAACATCAATTTCAACATACAAAAGAAAACAGTTTGGATCATTCATGGATACAGACCGCTGGGCTCTACCCCATCATGGCTTCAAAAGTTTCTGAGGATTTTGTTGAATGAAGAAGATGCTAATGTAATTGTTGTGGACTGGAACCAGGGTGCTACAACTTTTATTTACAATCGAGCAGTAAAAAATACCAGAAAAGTTGCTGAGAGTTTGAGTGAATCCATTCTAAATCTTTTAGTAAGTCTGGAATTTTTATGCATTGTATTTGTTATGTAAGAAATGTTATATTATACACCAACGTGGTGATACATTTAATCACTTTTTGTAGTATTTAGCATTATTACTTTAATATGCTGCTTTGTACAGTTTTGTTTTCTTGCTTCAAATGATAGCTATGTACCTGAATATCCCGTCTCATTTTTTAATTATCTTAAAATTCCAGTTATTGTTATTACTCGCTTTTATTTAAAATATTGTTAGAATTTATAAATTCTTTTTAAGTCTCCCATATTGAACCAAGAATAAAGTGGTATTTGTATAGAGTGAGACAGGAGGATAATCTGTATAATTATTTCTTTATTTCTCTTGCTTTATTGATGGTACTGGGGTTTGAACTCAGGGCTGTACTTGCTAGGCACACACTATACCACTTAAGCCTCTGATCAGAATGGCTTTTTCCGAGACTGTATTGTTTTTGTCCACTATCCTCCTATTAATGTGTCCTTTATACCTAGAACGCCATCTTTCTGTTGGTTGAGCTTTTTAGTCATCTCATGCATGCTTTTTTTTTGTTTTGCCTAGGTTAGCCTCCAACCAGAATCCTCCCAATCTGAACTTTATACACAACTAGGATTATGTTTATGAGACACTACACTTGGCTAATCATTTCATTATTTATATAACTCTTCTAAAGACATGGCTGGCATGTTTGTATTTAATGAAGTGAGTTGTCGTAAAATGAAGGGGAAAGTAGCTACTTCTGCCAAACTCAAAGGCCAGTTCCATTCAGGGTTGAAGTGGATCAAATAATCTGAGGCAAGTTCTATGTCATCTGTAGTTTCAGTGACTCTTGGTTACTAAGTTTATGCTTATGGATATTCATGTCTGTCCTAAGACATATGAGTAATTAGAGAAAAAGAATGTTCCATGGGCTTGAAATGGACACTTGAACTGTGTTCTGAAATTCCAAAACTATGCTGATCTTCAGGGAGGATAGCAAATCCAAGAAGTAGGCACATAAAGTGCTTAGGATGGGTTCAGAACCTGAGTCACCTACTATCATCTATATACTATATTTCATGACATTTGTGATAAAAACTTTATAATAATGTTTGTTGGGAATATGGTATAAATATTAAATATATGTGTATGTGTGTATTTGATGAGCCAGTGGGTAAGGCTTAGTAATTATTGAATAATCCAACTTTCATTATCTTTTTCCTGTCTCCAACACTGTAGAAAAGCATATCATCTTTGGAAAGGCAGAGGAGATGCATTCTTATTGGTAGTCTATGAAATTGTGATAGTTGATTATTTTTGGAATAAAATTGTCTGTAATAGAAATTTATGCCAATTTGTAGAAAGTGTGAGAGTTAAGTAGAGAAATTAAGGAAATATAGCATTAGATATGATTCTCCTTTTGTTTGGAAAGTACTTTTATTAAGGGGAAAGGATAGAAAGATCAGTAGCACTGAAGTTTGCAGAAACAGTTCCTCAGATTTGAGGGGAAGTTTATGTAGAAAGTTTCTAATTCTAGTTTTCCAATCATATGAAATGTTTCACATCTTCCAATAAGCTTTCTGCCATGGCATTACATAGGCACGACTGTGCTCTTCTTATAAGTCTCCTCTACTACCTACTGCCTCTTTTGTGAGCCTAATGAAACACTGAAACTTAGATTTGAGTCCATCACTGTCCATTTTGATAAGGAAAATATCCTTTAAAATCCATCATCATCATCATCACCATTATCATCATCATCATCATCATCATTTCTGAAGTAAAAAATGATTTATATATTTTCCCAATTTTCCTGTGATTTTTGATACAATATGGTCATACAACAAGACAGGCAGATTAACACACATAATCAAACTGATCTGACCTGTGTCTATCCATTTAAGCTGGTATAACAAAATAATACTGAACGGAAAGTATTTCTCACAGTTCAGTTTGCTGAGAAATTCAAGAGCAAAGATCTGAAAGAAGTTGGGCTTGCTGATGGTCCGCTTGCTGATTCATAGATGATGTCTTCTCATGTGTCCTTACATGTGGTAGGGAGCAGATGAGCTCCCACAACTATCTTTTATCAGGCATGACTCCCATACTTGGATACTCTAAACTCATGGCTCACCTTCTCCATATGCCATTATTTTAATGGCTAAGATTTCAACATACTAACTTTTGGAGAACAAATATATTAGGACAATAGCCACTTGAAAATTCTCTTAAATGATATGTGGCTTTGGACAAGTCTTTAATATGTGAGCCTTTTGTATTAGTAAAGTAGGAAATCATTGGAAGTCTTATTTAGTGTTTAATAAGTTCCCAGCTCAATTTTGGAAAATATAATCAAAGTAAATGATTTATAGATAAAGCAGTAATATTAAATGAGACACTTAAGAGCATGTATCAAAGTACCTATCAAAATATAAGTATCTAATAATGGCAATTAATAATCTAACAATGTCTATCATAATAGTAATAATAAGATTATAATATACACTAAGAATCTAGCAATTTATATTATTATCATTACATACATTGAAAATTAAATGATTAAATGGCATTTTACATATGCCATTCTGCAATAACAAGTCTTTCAGAGTTTTTAAATGAAAGATGAATGATATTATTATAAATAAATAGAGACAAATCACAAGTCTTATGGCACATGTTGGACAAAGATAAAATTATTTCAAGTCGGGCGCGGGTGGTTCACTCCTGTAATCCTAGCTACTCAGGAGGCTGAGATCTGGGGATCACAGTTCAAAGCCAGCCTGGGCAAGAAGTCTGTGAAACTCTTATCTCCAATAAACCACCAGAAAACCGGAAGTGGCGCTGTAGCTCAAGTGGTAGAGTGCTAGCCTTGAGCTGAAGAGCTGAGGGACAGTGCTCAGGCCCAGAGTTCAAGCTCCACAACCAATCAAAAAAAAACAAACAAACCAAAAACGGAATTGTGAGGTCCCCTTCACTTTATCCAGAAGTGGATTAAAACAGAAAAAAATAATGAGCTGTAGAGTGTTGATGTATGAGACATGACTTTTGATTACCCCTAAATGAAAATAATGAACCTCTTTCCATTACAGAAGCATGGGGCATCTCTTGATAATTTTCATCTCATAGGAATGAGCTTAGGAGCTCATATTAGTGGCTTTGTTGGCAAGATGTTTCATGGCCAACTTGGAAGAATAACAGGTAAAATCATTTCTAAATATCAGATGTTATTTTATTTAAAATGTATAGATTCTCCAACTAACAATAGACATTTTGTGAACATTCAGTTTTTCCTATTATATTCAGATAACAACCCTTATTTTAGTTAGAGTGTAGTCTTTTGGGTTCTAAATGCTGAATGAGCATGTGGAAATGAGCTACCTTTGAAGGTCTACCTAAAATGTATGGGTACATTGCTGTAATCACTACAAGAAAACCTGGCTGCTAAATTATTTTTTATTTGTTGGCTAAAATTGGAGCTCTGCATTTATTTTTCACAACCTTTGAGGTATTTTAAGACTTTTAAACATTTTTCTCTAGTGTTAGAAGAAGCAGGAGTTTGCATCTAATTTTTAAGGAACTTCGAATCCTAATTTCCCCTATTATTATGGAAAAGTTATTCTTGAGACTATTCATTAGCCAAATCAAACCACCATGGTGTTTTTTATTCTTTCTTCTAGTCATGGTGGTAACTTTTATCAGCAGAATACTATCATTCTCCAAATATTTTATGGTTTTTAAGGAATTCTTCATATCTGCATTCTTGGAAGATTTGTTTATAATGTCAAGTATTAACAAAAATGTAATAGAATCTTTAGTTAGCTTTCAAAAAAGGGAAAAAGAGCAAGTTATATAAGAAAGTATGTTCACACAATTTTTAGTCTAATGTAATCTTTTAATAAAATAGGCAAAAATTAGGGTTTAAAGGTTTTGTATTAGACTGATTCATAGGAAAGAAAAAGAAATAAATGAGCTGCTCAGTCAAATGACTACATAAAACAAGAAGGTTGTAAGAAGAACAAGATTAAGTTTTACAGTAATTTAAAAATAATTTTTCTTCAATTGTATAGACGTTTTGAAGAATCTGAATATTATCTCCTCTCTACATGTTTTAATAGTCTTGACAAATTCATGGACATGACACTTACTATATATTCATTATTTATATTTTAAGATACTGCAGAAATAAATATCCCAAATCCACAGAATTTTAAGCCTATGTTATTTTCATTACCATATTTGGAGAAGTCTTGTGAGAAACAAATGATAATACACTTATGTCTTATGCCACAACTCATATAGTTTTTAACATCTAAAAGACCTTTTAGGCCAATCCAAAATGAACTAATAAAGCACAGAGTAATGGAGGACCAAGTGTTATTTATTGTGATATTTTTGGTTTTGTTTTGTGTTTTCTGTAAGAGAAGTTTCATTAAGCACAAACTCATTATAGTTTACTACTAATTACTGCTTAAAACTCTAAAATACTTTATAATGTCTTGTTAAGGTCTTTCTAGTATGGTTAAATTCTCTAACCTTTGAACATTCAAATAATGAAAAAAATCTTTTATTTTCAAGTTTAATTTACCTATGTATGTGTGGTGATCTTTATGAATATGGGCTTATATGTGAGCATGTATATGTGTACATGTGTGTATATTTTAAATGTAATATTAATGAAGTGTACCATAAAATGAGTCTTCATTACATTAGTAATTTCCTTTTTTTCTCGTCTCAGGTCTTGACCCTGCTGGCCCAAAATTTTCTGGAAAACCACCAAATAGCAGATTAGATTACACTGATGCCAAGTTTGTGGATGTCATTCATTCTGATGCGAAAGGTAACACAGCAAATAATTGGCTCAGTTATTGAAAAGTGAAAAATTGCTGGGCGCCCGTGTAATCACGCCTGTAATTCTAGCTATTCAGGAGGTTGAGATCTGAGGATAGAAGTTCAAAGCCAGCTAGGAAGGAAAGTCCGTGAGACTCTTATCTCCAATAAACCACTAGAAAACTGGGAGTGGTGCTGTGGCTCAAGCGGTAGAGCGCTCGCCTTGAGCTGAATTGCTGTGGGACAGCACCCAGGCCCAGAGTTCAAGCCCCACGACCAACAACAGCAACAACAAAAAAAGTGAAAAATTAACTATAGACCTTGAGGGAATAGGGGTTCTGAGAAGAGAAAGATTACTGGATCTTTCTTAATGAGGCTGTACACTATTCATGATACATTGGGCCTTCAGTTTGCTTTAATCAAGTTCCAAAAGGGCCATATGATCATAAACACTGAAATTTTACACAAGACACAGAGAATTCTTTCTGTTCATGCTCTTGACAGTCATTGGCTGTCATGTTTCTTTCCTATGCTTAGTGATTTTTCTAGGTTCCTGTTTTTGTTTGTTTTATTTACTCATTTCTCAAAGAATTAGTTTAACAATGAGTAAAAAGTGCAACTTAAAATAGCTTTTATTTAAAGATTAATTTTCAATGAATTTTATATACCTACTTTTATTATTGCTGCTGACATAATAATGTACACTTTGTGATTCTTGGCTACCTTTCCTCCCCTTCCTCTCCCCTTCCACCGCCTTCTCCTCCTCTTGCTCCTCCTTCCTTTCTTTCTCCCTCCCCACTTTTTCTTCTTAGGTTTAGGAATTCAAGAGCCATTAGGTCATATAGATTTTTATCCAAATGGAGGAAAAAAACAACCTGGCTGTCCTAAATCAATCTTCTCAGGTATGCGACTCATATTTTCAAATGCCGTACA
Source organism: Dipodomys spectabilis (assembly GCF_019054845.1). NCBI lineage: Eukaryota > Metazoa > Chordata > Mammalia > Rodentia > Heteromyidae > Dipodomys > Dipodomys spectabilis. The sequence goes on from NW_024870709.1 coordinate 10,484,468, forward strand.
TTTGATTCATCTTGGCCCATGGTTGAGGAGAGTTTGTCAAAGAAAGGGTTAATTCAAGCTTTCTTAATTCATAACATGGATATAACATTTCACCATGATATGACCTGTTAGGTTTGAGTTCCAATGAACTTATTTCATCATTACAAACATTAGGAGACATTTGAAATCATCGAGGAAACACAATCAGTAAAGTCAGGAGACTTTTAACATTTAACAATAAATTTAACATTTACTCTCACCACACTACTAGATTATCATATTTATGAACTGCTTGGCACTTGGTTGCCCTGTCCATGGACAGATGGAGAACTACTACAAACTTGGTGATTTGGTTCACAGTGGCATCTGCTCAGGTTGCCCATGTTCAAAAATTCCAGCTTAGAGAAGTTTAGTCAAAACAACAAGGCTTTGAGGAGCTACGAAAGGAAAGGGAGATCATAAAGTTAAAATGTAGCTCATTTATAGTCACTTGTGACAAATGATGGAAATCTTAAGTGGGAAGATTAAATTAGAAAGGAGAAATTTGTAACTGGGTTAGTTAATAAATACCCCAGCACTTCTGTTACTAAAATTAAGTATCCTTTCTATGTTGTTTATTGCTTTCCAAAATGTAATATTAATCTCATGTTAAACTCAAGGGTTTATACTGGGTGGCTTGTGGTAGAACTCTGTGTTGTAGTCAATACTTCTATAAGTTATGCTTGACGTAGAACTTTGTGTTATAGTCAATACTTCTATAAGTTATACTTAGGAAAGTAGAACTTAATCTTCTACTTGAACTCCCTTTAATATAACTACAATTATTGTGCTTTTTATTTTCATCCCAAAGGAGTGGAGTATCTTAAATGTGACCACCAGAGAGCAGTTCATCTGTTCTTGGCTGCTTTGGAAACAGACTGCAATTTTATTTCCTTTCCTTGTGGTTCCTACAAAGAGTACAAGAGTAGTTTATGTGTGGACTGTGACAGTTTCATGAAAGACTCCTGTCCACGGCTTGGTAAGAGAGATTGCTACAGTGATGATAAATGCTTTCAAAGATCACTAACAAAAGCATTAGTACATGCTGAAAGCTAAACTATGTTTTATATTTGTTAATAGGTTAATCACTTCTAGCAATTTACCTGTGGTGAGATAGAGGAAGTATTTATTTTTTTCCCCTACTAAAAGTTTATAAGCTGTTCAATGAGAGAAACTTGTCCAACTGTTCTCCTATGCTCCATGTAGTAGGCAATTCCAATGACCCTTGTTCTTGATATTACAAGGAAACCTCACTATCATCCAACTTTGTATCCACTTAAAGAAATTTTCACATTCTTTGCAGAACTGAGAGGTTTGTTTTCCCCCTTGATATTTTGAATAAGAAGTCTTAGGATCAAATAAAGGATGAAGTGAAGCTATGTGATGGTCTACAACTATTTTTAGTGGTTCTCAACAAGAGTCATAAGTCATACGTAGTTCACACTTTGAAGTCCATAAAACTTGGTAAGAGCAGTGAAGCATTATGGCTTCTGAAACCAAATGGCTGTCAATAGGGAATTTTAGAAAAAAGAAATCTACATAAATATAGTATTGAGAACTGCACAGTCTAAGAAATTGTGTTTTCCAAAAAGAATACAAGGCTGTGGAATGTCATGAACATGTACACATCTGGTCTGCATCACGGGAGGATGTTCCAGAAAGATTTTCAAATCCAAAGAGTTCAAGAAATAAAGAATGATTGTCAAGAATGAGTTGAACCTGACATTTTTTAGAGAGGAGTTGTTGTTGTTTTTCAGGAGTAACTACATATGGAGAATATTAGGCAAGGCATGCATTATGTAAATTTTGCCATTCTTTTTATTTTTATAGACCTCTTCTGTTCCCAAGTCTGGATGGGTTACTCACTTGCTTTAGCCTTAACTTGAGAATTGCCTTTCTTGGCCTAGTATTTTCTTAAATATGACTTAGATTGGATACATGGATTGCTAAAGAGCATAGTGAGAAATAAATTTCAGCCTTTGAATTCTCAATTGACTATTGAGTACTCTTTTCCCTATATTCAAATCTAAAACTTTTGGTGGGAATATAAGAAAAAGAAGCACTTGAATTAATTACAGATTTAGGTAATAAATTTTATAAATATCTAAACATGTGATATGTGTTATAAATAGTACATATCCCATATATGTAATTATGTTATAGGTAATACATAGTGTATATAGATGCCTTATTGTATTCTTGCATATATTTTATATATTGTATTGGCACATACCCATAGTCTTTATGTGACTCTGTATATAGTCCATTGGAGGCTCTACAGAGCTAAATTGTATGTTCAAATATATAATATAATTAAATTAATTCTGATAATTGAAGAGTGTTGTCAATAAAATTTTAAACTCAAAGCAGTGAAATGTGACTCAAATGAGCTGTAGTCCTGTGAGCTATGCTAAATGGACTGTAGTCCTGTAAGATATGCTAAGTTTAGATAGGATATTTAGGGAGTTAATTTATATATGAATATTGAATTTATATTAAATAAATAGGATGCTGCCTTTCTGAAAAACTGCTTTGTAAGGCATAAAAATCCATGATAATAATAATGATGACAATGATGGTAATGAGGCAATTTATGTTGAGTTGTTTAGTTTCTTTAATTTTAATTTTTTGTATGTTATTGGAGAGAAGTTCTGTTTCCAGCATTCTGTTTCTAAAATTTCAGGTTATCAACCTAAACTATGGAAAGGAGATTTAAAAGATTTAAGAAGGGATGGTTTACCTCTGAGGACCACTGCATTTTTAGATACGGCAGGCAAGAGTCCATTCTGTAGTAAGTTGTTAACATTTTTAACACATAAGCAAATTATTTATTCTTCATACACTTTTCCATTTATGTAAAATATTATTTTAAATCTCTCAACTTTTATTATGCTTATCAAAATATTGACCACTTGGACAAATTGAACAGGTCTAGATTATTTTTAGGTTAAAACCCCCAAAATTTATCAAAAGTTATTAGATAAAATGAACAGGATTCTGTAATATTTTCCAAAAGAAACAATCAAAATCATACCTGAATTAGCATGAATATCATCCCTATCCTGGAGTTATTAGTGAATACAACATGTTACACATGTAGATGTCTAAATTGCATAGCTGTATAAATCTATACACCTGCCAACACCCATTTGAGAACTTAAACTATATTTCTACCAAGAAGTAATAAAGGTGATGACCATCCTAATATGTTTAGGCTTCTATAAGAGGAAAAAAGTAATATAGGAAACTCATATAAATGTGCTCAATAATTTAACTAAGAAAGTAGTAAAGAAAGCAGTTACTGTTTAGAGATGAAAAGATAGGACTATTTGATAAAGAATAAAAGTTCTACTATGTAAAGAATTCTTCCTCCCTTTCCTTCCTTCCTTCCTTCCTTCCTTCCTTCCTTCCTTCCTTCCTTCCTTCCTTCCTTCCTACCTTCGTTCGTTTCTTTCTTTCTTTCTTCCTTTCTCTCTTTCTTTCTCTCCCTTTCTCCCTCCCTCCTTCCCTCTCTCTCTCTGTCTTTCTCCCCTTTCCTCTCTCTCGTAATACTGTAGATGGATCACAGGGCAAGGAGCTTAAGTACTCTTTCATATAAACTATACCCCAGCTTTCAGCATGTTTAAAAATTTATGTTTTTGAGGTAGAGCTTCACCAACTTTTCCAGGCTGTGTCTTGAACATGATTTTTCTCTCTCCACCTTCCAAGTAATTGGGATCCTAGTTAGGTAACAATTGATTATTCCCCAACTCTCACCCCTTCCTTCTACTGCTAAATTTTTACTGGAATACACTTTTCACTATCAATTTCTATTAGTCTTTCGTTTTTGCTTGAAAACACCTTTATCTTTCTTTCACTCAGACATGAAAATACAGTTTGAGATAGTTTTTTTTGTTAAAAGTGATTTATGTCAAGCACTTCAAATATACTTCTCTTTCTTTCAGATAAATTTTCTTTTATTTTCCATTTATTGTCAGTCTAATTATCCCCTGAATTAAATACATACTTTCTGTCTGTTTTTATTAAATGTTTGCTTTATTTTTATTTTCCAGTATTAGCAGTGTGCTCAAATTTGTATTGAATTTGATGAAAAACAGCCATGTGCTAGTGGCTCATACCTGTAAATCTTACCTGAACTACCTCACTCAGGAGAATAAGATCTGAGAATCGCAATTCAAAGCCAGCCTGGACAACTAAGTCCATGAAACTCTTAACTTCAATTAGGCATGCAAACCCCCTTCTCCCCCACAAACAACAACAACAATCCCACAAAACACCTGTGTTTCAAATGGTAGAGTGATAACCTTGAGGAAAAATTAACCCTCAGGTTAACTTTTGAACAGCACCCGGGCTGTTCAAGTCCCAGAAGTGGCATACACAGAGGCAGAGACACAGATACAGACATGCACATACACCCACACACACAGGAAAAAAGATGACAAAAATGGTGTTTGATTATTAGATATTCTTGACTTACTTTGACGTAGAACATTCTTCTTCTTTTTTTTTTTTTAAATACCGTACAGAGGGGTTACAATTACATGGGCAAGGTAATGAGTACATTTCTTATCAAGCATTGTTGCCTCCTCCTTTGTTTCCTTTCCAATCCTTTCTCATCTCCAATACCCCTCCCCCCACGCCAGAGTTGTAAAGTTCTTTTTCGACATAATATCTTGTAATTTCATTGTTGCAATAGGTCCACCCGTATCCCTATTTAAACAATTTGTTTTTTCCTTTCCCCTCCACAAATTATACCAACATCAAATATAGTGAAAATGGGTTATACAGTGGGGGAGGGACATACAAAGCAACAAAGAAATTATCATATATGTGTATATATATATATATATGTTAGAAACAATTTGCAAGAAAGAAAAAAACATTTGAATCCTTATCTTGGAGTTCATTTCGCCTAACACCAACTTATCTGACCGTTTCTGCTTGTCTCAGACATATACTAGTAATAAGGGAAACCAGGGGACCTATGTTTCTTTGGGCCTGGCTTACTTCACTTAATATAATTTTTTCCAAGTCTTTCCATTTCCTAACAAATGGGGCGATGTCATTCTTTCTGATGGAGGCATAGAATTCATATATATATATATATATATATATATATATATATATATATATATCACATTTTCTTTACTCCAGATATTCTTTTAAATTTTCTTTTTGGAACTCCAAGACATTAGTACTATCATCCTGGAACATCTTTATGTAAGTAGTTTGGAATGAAGGTTGTCAACTTGATTTCCATATTGCTGAGAATTTTGTTTATTCTTAAGAGGCTTCCCTGTGTTTATGCACAGCGAACTTGATTTTCAGACTATTTTTTTTTCAGATTTATTTTGATTAAATGGCTATTAGGTTAAATAATTACCATACTGAACTCACCAGCAGGATTTTTATTTCTCATTTTTTAAAATTTAAAACTCAATAACAAACAGGAAGCAAAATACCTTTCCCATTGACCAAGCGAATACTTCTGAACCATATTATTTGTATATTTAATATGAGACTAGATTCTATATATGTATATGTATTTGTATATGTTCCGAAACAAAGTAAATTAAAAAATAATATATGGGCCTTCTGTACTTTTCTGTAGGCTATTATTTTGTTCTCAGTATCATTGCTCTAGATGAAACCATGATGGATGGCTCTATTTCATTTAAGTTATTAAACCAGCATGGAGTGTTTGAAAAGCCAAAGATATATGAGTAAGTACTATTTGGTATGTTCTTTTTTCATAACTTAAATATTCTTTTTTAGGTATTCAGTTCATCTGATAATCCAAACAGACCGAATTTTCTATATAGATACTATTAAAATATTACATATTGAAAGTTCTCATGTGTCATTCTAATTTATTCTAAAGAGAAAGATACTGAATATAAAATAGACTAAATAAATTTATATTATAAAGCTTGTGAGTACAAAAGTGAGGTAAATAGCAGATTCTTTTCTGTTATTTTCACTATTAATTTTATTAATTCCAGTATTATTCTTAAATGCCTTACGTCTTAACATTCTCCACTTTTCAAGCATCATATTCAAAATAATGTAAATAAGTTTTTAATAAGAACAGTCATAATTGAGCAATGCACGTTTTCTTCTTCACACAACTACTCCCAGGCACAAGACTTAACATTCTCCACTTTTCAAGCATCATATTCAAAATAATGTAAATAAGTTTTTAATAAGAACAGTCATAATTGAGCAATGCACATTTTCTTCTTCACACAACTACTCCCAGGCACAAGACTCCCAATCAATAATAGAGAGATAGTTTTAGGTATATGTAGTTATATATTAAGGTTACCAAGTAACAGTAAAGCACATTCTTACATAAGTTTGTAGAATATTGTTTAATCAATTCTTAAAGTAGGATATTGATATTTTTAAGAATGATATAAACATGCATGTTATAATTAAGAATGTTTTTTACTTGTAGTTAAAAGACACAGGTGTCATACTTGCTGAAAAATTTTATTTTGCAATGGTTGGATTTAACAGCTATTTGGTAGATTCAGGAGAAAGATTTAGTATCTCCAAAATGTACTGCTATCTTAAGTGAGTTATAATATTAGAATTGGCAATTTTTTGAAATATACTGTTTGAAGGACATTAGACTTGAATATACTGACATGCAGATCTATACAGCCATTTAGTATGAATCAAGAAAATTTATCTGCCTGTTTATTCATTTGTAAAGCAGTGTTTGCAATAACTTTAAAGTATTAATATTTACAAATTAAAAACTTAAAATATAGACATTTTTCTTGGCTCATAGAAGATACATTTTGTTTAGCAGATAAAAATTACAAACCTTGAAATCCACAGAGAAACTAATGAAATGTTTATGTTGAAAATACACTGAAACTTCTGTATGATGTAAATATATGTTCCATGATGGATACCATGTTCACCCTCAGAAATAATTTCCTGGGTTTAAAGCTGGGTATTTAAAAGAGAAATAATGAGCATACATATAATTTAATGGTGGGATGAAGTTGGTAGCATGAGGGGATGAATTCTTGTTTTTCCTTTTATTTCACCTCCTTCTAGTTACTTAAAGAAGATAAAATAATTTCAATCAAATTCTAAACCAAATTCTTCATTTGTGTGAAGTCCATGTCTCATAAGAACTTTAAAGGTCTTTTATTGGATGTTCGAAGTTTAGTAATTGTGTTTTAGTGACAAATATTCTGAATTAATTACTTTAAATTCCTTAAAATTGTGTATAATTGTATACTATGTAAAATTATATCTATATATAGATTATGCATATATACTTCCATATAAACATATAATTCCATCTTCTTCCTCATATTTAGACTTCTCAGAAATATACCTTATTATCTTTTGAATTAATTTATATTATTTATCACTAACTTATTCAGATATCTTATATAATGCATCCTCAACCTAAAATAGAAAGTGTTATTATTTTTAAGGTGATCATAAAATACAGATGGAGTCTAAGGCATAATTGCATCTCTGAGTAGTAAATTTTATGAAAGATTATCACCTAATGCACTGTCAGTTCACAGTGTAGAAACATGGATGCATGTGAAAGTAAAGCAATGCTGTCCAGAAACAGAGAAGTTTCAAAATCAGAGATAGGAAGCACTAAATTCACAAATAGCACACCAGCTGTTCAGGCTTGTCCAGGATATGAAGAAAATGTGGCCTGATGTACTTTACAAGTATATAAAAGATCATGGGAAAAAATGAGGCATTACACTCATATGCTTGTTAAAACTTGTCATTTAAAGTCTGATTAGTTGCTTTAGTTTATTTTGGAATGGAACTATCTTTTAGATGCTAGAGATATCAGAGAATGTCAAATGACCTTTTATTGCCCTTTAAAAAATAGAAATAGAAAATACTTTCTAATAGTCTAATAATATTCTGTAGAAATTTTTTTTTGTCTTTTTTTTTTTTTTTTTCGGTTGTGGTGCTTGAACTCTGGGCCTGGGCACTGTCCCTCAGCTCTTCAGCTCAAGGCTAGCACTCTACCACTTGAGCCACAGCGCCACTTCCAGTTTTCTGGTAGTTTACTGGAGATAAGAGTTTCATGGACTTTCCTGCCTGGTCTGGCTTTGAACTGTGATCTTCAGATCTCAGCCTCCTGAGTAGTTAGGATTACAGTTGTGAGCCACCAGCACCTGGCTCTCTGTAGAAATTTTGAAGCACCTATGATCGTGTCATTCGAGAATAATTAACATTCAATTCATAATTAGTTCCCATCTCTTTTCTTATGATCCTTTCTTCCTCTTCTTTCTTCTCATATTGATTACCTGCTGCTCCTCTGTCTACATGCCCTTGTAGCCACATACATTATTTAGCAAATTAGCATATTACTGAAACTTTGTTCTGCATGCTGATTTTTATACTTAATGCTACAGTGTGTTCAAAATCCAGTGTTGCTAAAGTCATTCACAGGGTGATTCAGATCAATTTAATACCAGGGCTATTAGTATTGAATTCACAGGTTAGGATGGTCCTGTGAATAGGAAGGGATGTGCTGAATGATACCAGATGGGAAAAAGTGGCTTATATTGCATTCATAGGAAAGACAGTGGGGACCTACACTTAGCCAGCAAAACCATGACGAGGTAGTTTCTAGAAGAGTTTAAAGTTTTCAGAAAGATGGATAATGTGTTTTTTATTATTGGAAATTGTATTATTGGAGATGGAAAAGAAACCAATCAAATATTCTTAGAGGTTTAATCTTGGTGACTTTTTAAAATTAGAGGGAGTAGAATCATGGGAAAGAAGGTAGATGACTGAAGAGAGAAAGTAGAGAGAATGGGGTCGTAAAGTTCAATGCATGTCATTCTTTCTGGTGGAGGCATAGAATTCCATTGTGTATATATACCACATTTTCTTGATCCATTCATCTACTGAGAGGCATCTGGGTTGGTTCCATATCTTAGCTATGGTAAATAATGCTGCAATAAACGTAGTTGTGCTGGTAGCTTTAGTATGGTCTTGTTTGTGATCATTTGGGTAAATGCCCAAAAGTGGGATTGCTGGGTCTTAGTGGAGTTCTATGTGAAGTCTTTTGAGGAACCTCCATACTACTTTCCAAAGTGGTTGAACAAGTTTACATTCCCACCAACAATGAAGTAAGGTTCCCTTCTGTCCACATCCCCTCTGGCATCAGTTGTTGCCCCATTTGCTAGGACTTGGAAAGAATTATATTAAGTGAAGTAAACAGGCCCAACGAAACATAGGTCCCATGGTTTCCCTTATTTGCAATAACTAGTATATGCCCGAGACAAGCAGAACAGGTCAGATAAGTTGATATTAGTCAAAATGCACCCCAGGATAAGGACTCAAGCGGTTTTTCTTTCTTGCTATTGTTTCTAACATACTTATAAGGTGATTTTTTTTTGTTGCTTTGTATGTCCCTCCCCCACGGCATAACCTCTGTTGTCATTGTATTTGATATTGGTATAATTTGAGGAGGGGAAGGGAAAAAACAAATTGTTTGAATAGGCATACAGATAGACCTATTGCAACAATGAAACGTATAAGACTAGCTATGTCGAAAACCAAACTTTACAACTTTGGCGGCAAGGGGTGGGAGTGGGGGTCGGGCGGAACAAAGGAGAAATGTACTCATTACCTTGCTCTTGCAATTGTAACCCCTCTGTACCTTATTTTCACAATAAAAAACTTATTAATAAAAAAATTCAATGCATATCCTACAAAATTAAGAAAATTGAAAAAAAGGAAATTAAGTGAAGAGACAGCCTTGGAGGGATGATGAATAATGATGGAAGGATGGCATTAATGAAGGTGCATTGTTACATCGTGCTCATACACTCCTTTGTTCAGTGACAACTATTTTGTACAACTACTTACAGATAATTTAAAAAATAGCAGCACGTTTCTGTACCAAGCTAGAAGACACATGGAGAGCATACAATTTGATGATTCAATACAGTATTTTGAGAGATTCTTTAGGCCAGGGACTAGCTAAAAATTGGGAATAAAGTTCCTGACAAATTAGATCTCTGTCCTTACTAATTTCAGTTGAGGGTAGCAGATAGGCTTTAAATTAATAATCGAAATAAAACGATAATGTCCATCTTTCCTCTGGCCAAGTAACTTTTAATGGTTATCTGCATTTGAGCTCAGTGGAATGCTAAAGGTTTGTCCAAACAGACATGTTTCTCATTTAGCTTAGAGCTTAATGAGGAACATAAAGGTAATCATATGGTTATAAAATTCAATGAATAATATATCTCCTTGAAAAATATCTTGAAGCAAATGATAGCGTACATGGCAACTTAAATCAGGGGATATAGTTTTATGGGGTCATTAAATTTTCTATACTGATATTTTGTATTAGTGGAGATTCAGATGGGCACAAGTCAATGCCATTGTGATTTCCAGGTTCTTACAAATACAAAAATATGCAGCTGACAGAATATTATGCTTGAAATTAGAGGCAGGGAAAGCAAGAGAGTATGGATCTACTGAAATAAGCACAAGCCATGAGTTTATAATTCAGTCACTGAGCACATTGAAATTTATAATGTTTTAGTTAGAGAAGTCTAGTTGAGGTCAAGATTGGACATTTATTATGGAAAAACAATTGTTTGGAAAGGTAATTTCCATTTCCAATTCTTGCTCTAACTATTGTGGAATTGCTGAGGGGATATATGCTTTTGAAATACATAGGTAATTATGGATTCGAAGAAGATTCAAGACTTTTGCTAGACAGTCATAAGAATTTTTTACCAGTTGTATGTGGGTATGGGAAAAGAAGACTAAGGTGAAGATTGGTACTATTCTATGCCGTAGGAAATGTGTAAGTTTAAAGTTCATATTTCATTTTTTCTTTTTCTTATTGTTTTTGATGAGAAGGGAGAGCGATTGGGAGGATCAAGCATTTAGAGTAGAATTTATTAGCTTTAGGGATTCTTGAGGGATGCAAACCAGTGGACATTTCTGGCATGTAAGGACGAAGAAGGGGAAAGACAGACATGTAAAGGACAGAGATATGGTGGTGTTATATTCTAGCTCATTATCTATTAGCTCTATGATATTAAGAGAGACATCTGTATTCTCTGATACTCAGTTTTTACTTCTGTAAAATGGCAATGTTTCATGGTACAAGGAATTGTTAAGGTAGTTAAATCAGGTCAGACCTGGGAAGTATCATCACTGTTCTCATTTGTTGTGAATAGTCACAAAATTATAATTCAGAAATTATTACCATTATGTTTCTTTTGGGTATTGAACCATTATAGATTACTTCTTTATTTAAATATATTTGACAAATTGGGACAGGAAAACATTTTAAAAGTCCTAGATTATGAAATGTAATAATTGAACAATCTAAAGGAGGGAACTATAAGATGACCAATCTTAGAGAAATTTATAATCTAGTCATTCTCATAGAAAGTCAAGAGAACTCACTTTTAAATACATCTTTAATATTTGTCTAGGAGAATGAATATATTGTTACTATTACTTTTTTGTTATAAATTGTCACTTAAATTATTTAACGTATTTTGACAAATAGTTTTTTGTGGCATTTTCCATGTAGATTGTTCTTTGTAACTTGTCTTATAAAATATATTGATTTTAGAATTAAAGTATTCCAAATATAGTTACTATTCTGATTATATGTCTTTTGTTTAGGAAAAGCAAACCATTTGACAAACTTCAAGAAGTAAAGATTCTTGCTCAATTTTTAAGCGATATTGTGAATATTTCCAGCATTGCTTTGACATATTCCCAGAGCTTAAATCTGCAATGTCCTACTTGCCAATATAAAATACAGAGTCTTGTGTTAAAATCACTTACATATCCTGAAAGGTAAGGAAACTAGATTTTATTTCAAAATGTTATTTTACACTTAAGAATATTGGTCTGTTGGGTAACAGTTTAAGAAGACAAAGCCAAATTTATTTTTCTGTTTCTTTCAGGCTCTATTGTACATAAATATTAGAATACAAAAAGATTAAAAAGTATATAGTTTTTTTTTGTTTGGATAAAATTTAATTTCTTACACACTAGCTTGTGTAAGGAAAGCAGAGGCATTACTAATACCTAAGACACAACAAAGGTGAAATTTTGAGACAAGCAGATTCCTCAGGTATTCATAAATAATTCTTATATATGATATATATTGGCTGAGTGAACGTGTTTATTTATTTATTTTTTGTTGATTGCGGGTGTGAACTCTGGGCTTGGACACTGTCCTTGAGTTCTTCAGCTCAAGGCAAGCGCTCTACTGCTTGAGCCACAGTGCTATTTCCTGTTTCTTGTGGTTTATTGGAGATAAGGGTCTCATGGACTTTGCTGTCTGGCCTGGCTTTGAACCACAATCCTCAGATCTCAACCTCCTAAGTAGCTAGGATTACAGGTGTGAACCACTGGTGCCAGGTGAGTGATTGAATTTTTAAAATGCAATATTATTGTTGTTATTCAGGTATTGCACAGAGGTATTGGAGCAATGTCACCCTTTCCTTTGAGGGTTTTTATTTTTATTTCTTTTTTGTTAAAAAAAACAATTTAGATGGTGTCCAGTGGCTTCAGGTTTTAAATGAAATACATGGTCATAAAGCTAGAAATAATCATAACATGCACTGAGTTTTTTTCTTCCTCATAACTTTGTTATCTTTTTATTCAAAAAGAAGAAAGTCCAGTTACTCTGCTATATCTTAGATTCTACAGATCACTAGAGATACCAACCAGAGATCTACTTTTCAGACTTTAGTGTTATACTCATCTTTATTAGTTTGTCAGTTTATCACAAGTGTTTCCATTCCTATTAAAATGGCACACATGCTTTAGTGAATTTTTTATGACACCCTTAATATGCTATTCTTAAATACTGGAAAGTATGTGAGGGAAAGAAATAGTTATGTCCTGTTGATAAGACTATAATTATTCTAACCTCTATGTAAATCAGTTTGGAGAATCTCTAAAAATTAAAATCAGATGTACCATATGATTCAACTATTTCACAACTGGGTGTAGTACCAAAGGAATCAAGTCAGGAAACATTATTCAATATGGCCAAATTATGGAATCAGACTAGCAAACTACGTATAAGTCAACAGATGAGTCATGAAATTATATCTATATCAAGCTATCTATGTGTGCATTTTAGATGAGATTGATCTATAGACCTATACCTGTGTCTATAGAAATAAGTGTATATTTAGATGATATCTATATCAATCTATATCAACAGTGAGATATTGGAAAAGTAGTTAAAATACTGTCATCTTTTACTTCTGGTAGGATAATATTTAATCATTCAAAAGTCAATAAAATACCATTGTGAGGAAAAAAACTGGGGGTAACTTAATTGTGTTTTGCCCTTGATTGAAGTACTTAAAAATGGACCAAATATGTGGATATTTTCAGGGATTCAAGCCATGAAGAAATTAGTCTATTACCTTTATCTCCCAAGGCTGGTAGTCTATCACCCAAGTCACATCTCCAAGTAGAGCTTTTTCTTCTGATTAATTAGAGATAAGAGACTATCAGATTTGTCTGCCTGGACTAGTTTCAAACCTCAGTCTTCAGTTCTCAGACTGCTAAATAGCAATGATTACAAGCATGAGCCACTAGTGCCCAGTTTAGTCTGTATTTTTAATCTACAGCTGATGTTTTCATTTTACAATTTTAAGATGCAAACCCTTCATTAAACATGAGTGAAGTTGTATTTGTTGTACCTCAAATCTCTATCATACTAACCTAACCTCCCCACAGTCTTTCCTTTCTCAATGTTTAAAAAAACAAAAACAAAACCATGAGCATTGAAGTCTAGAGGTTGTGGCTTTACATATTCTGTTCCTTCAATGTAAATTTAAATGATTCAGATTGTGCAGGGGTAATATATTCTCTTTATGGTATTATAAATAAAAAAGAAACATTTTCCCACTTAGTCTAAAAGAAGCACACTTGTTAAAATCTTAACAAGATATTAATCATTTAGTCCAAGTGTTTGCATGTGAAAGAACACACAATCTCAAGGTAAGAAAAATTCAGTTCTACACATGTAAAATTAAATAAATAGTGAAAGCTTCTATCTTTGCATGGGCAAATGATGAATTAAGTATTCTCGTTACCATGACACAAGAAAGAAAAATTAACATTGAAGTTTAGAAATAAAGTTTACTTTTTAAAAGATTCATTACAAAGAACTACACAAAATAGAAATAGCATACGGTATTACTCGGTGTTCAAATTACACTTATTAAACAGCAACCCATGAAAGCATAGGTAAAAAGGGACACGATGCAATGACCTAGAGGGTGAAGGGTTAAATAACTGAAACCAACATAAAATTTGCTATGAAAAGCATAAAAAATAGACATTTCAGTCAGCAATACAATAAAACCTTTTATATTAAGAATTGAGGGGCTGGGAAGGTGGCTCAGTGGTAGAGCGCTTACCTTGAATGCTCGAGGCCCTGGGTTCGATTCCTCAGCACCACATAAGCAAAAAGAAAAAACCGGAAGTGGCGCTTTGGCTCAAGTGATAGAGCACTAGCCTTGAGCTGAAGAGCTGAGGGACAGCGCCCAGGCCCAGAGTTCAGGCCCCACAACCGGACCCAAAAACAACAAAAAAAGAATTGAATAAAGACATTAGTATTAGAAAAGGCTAGGCTATATAATTGAATATATTTATATATAAATTATACACATTTCTTTATTTATATTTGGGAATATAAATGAAATGCAAATGAGTATATGTAATGTCACAATAAAAGAGACAGGCCCAAGAGAACTATCGGCAGAGGAGATGCTTTGATGCTCTCAAGTAAAGCAAAGAAGATATAAATCTGGAATGGAAACAATGAAATACAAATGAAACCAAAAAAAGTGCAACATTTAAACCTTTTCTTATAAATTTTATTTGAGAGAACTTTATGATAAAGAAATTATACAAATTTTACATGCAACCTTTTTCACAGAGCAGAGGATTTGATATTGCAGCAATGGGAATTATTCTTAAATACACATACAGATTTATCTTGAAAATAATATTGACTCCTAATTTGGAATTTCAAATAATATTAAGATGAACCAAAAAGCGTGAAAGTTTATATATCTTTATCTCTGAAACTCTAAAGGATTCTCTGCAACAGCAAAAATTAAAAGTATCCAATGCTGGTAGAGGAATGTAAATGCAGTAACAGAAAACAACATGTATTTCTATAGATAGCATAGCAATTAAATGATTCTATGCCAAATGATTGACAAGTGAAAAAACAGTGACTTTTTATGTCACATAAAATTTAGTTGCAGTTATCACTGAGTATTAAATGTAAACTAGTAAACAGACAGAAGTAAATCTAGACAAATGTTTATATTTGCACCAGATAAAAGCTTGAGGCAAGATATAAAGAACATCAATCTGTTTGCTGACATCAGAATCAAAAAAATAAAATCTATATTTTATAACTGTCTACAAAAATGTGAAACATTTGTAACGGATAGGATACTGGATGGGTTTAAGCTATTTATATGGATGTTTTACAAAACGAAAAAAAAATACGTGCAGTGTATTTACTATGATTTTAGCTAGAGCCTCTTCTCTTTCTTCTTAGTCCATTTCTTTGTCTTTTATTTTTGTATTTCTGTTAAAACACAGAGAGAAAGATATCTCCTGTTGTTTGAGCCAAAACTTTTGGACGAGGCTTTATCATAGACTCTGTCTCACATCCTACAGAACACAGCCATGCTCCCCACCTACAGTGCTAGAAACTTGACTAAACTATGCCATTTCTGCTTGATACTTTTAATAGAATCTTAGCAATCCTGTCTCTTTTAGTTTTCTGTCCTGAATATATATTCTTAATTCAATATCAAGAGTGATGTGTTTTTTATTTTAATAAGTTTTTTATTGTGAAAATACTGTACAGAAGGGTTACAGTTACATGAGCAAGGTAATGAGTACATTTCTTATCAAGCATTGCTGCCTCCTCCTTTGTTTTTCCCCTACCATCCCTTCCTTCCCACCTCCACAACTACCCTTCCCCCTCCCCCCAGCCTAAATTGTAAAGTTCGTTTTTCAACATAGTGTCTTGTACATCTTATTGTTGCAATGGGTCAACCTTTATCCCTATTTAAACATTTTGTTTTTTCCCTTCCCCTCCCCAAATTACACCAACATCAAATACAGTGAAAAAAGGGGTTATACGGGGGGCGGGGGAGGAACATACAAAGCAACAACAAAAATCACATGGTACCTTATAAATGTGTTAGAAACAATAGCAAGAAAGAAAAAAACCACTTTTGTTCCTATCTTGGGGTCCATTTCACCTAACTCGTCATATGTATATAGCTTTTGACCTTTCTACTTGTCCCAGACATATACTAGTTCTTGCAAATAAGGGAAACCATAGAACCTATGTTTCTTTGGGCCTGGCTTGTATTAATATTTACTTTTCATTCTTTCTCTTTCACAGACTACCGTTTTGCAGATATGATTTTGTACTTCAAGAAAAAAAAGAAGTATTTCTTCAATCAGACATATGTGCGGCGCAAAATATTTGAGTACCTTCATTTATCAAACTTAAGCTTGTTTGAAAATGGAAGAACTCATAAATGAGAACAATGCAATCAGTATTTATTGTAGATTGCATTGTGTGATCTGAGATTCAGATATTTGTACTTGTTTGAATAAGTGAGAATCAAAATTAAGAAAATAGATGGAAATGCCGATGTGTTTCTTCAATCTCAGCATTTTGGAAGTTGAATAGGATATGAGTTCCAAACTTGGACTACCTAGTGATTTCCAGGCCAGACTGTGCTATGTAGTAACTGCTTATTTTAAAAACTGGCCAATCAAACCAAACCAAAAAGAGATTTTTTTAAGTACCTCGAAAAGATAAAAATAAATATGCATATGTGAAACAATTTTTACCTAAAAGCTTTATTTTGGTGTACCTTATTAGCTTCCTATGTCATTATTCACCACTGAATACTTAACTTAGATAGTTACATTACTAAATAAATATGTTAGAGACATTTTCTAAAGAACAACAAGGAATCACAAATGGTTTACTGCATGATTAATCACTACAGTTGTGCATTCTCTCTGCAGTGGTAAAAGAAATGAAACTTCTTAATTTGCAAATTTCTCATCCAGAAAAATAAATTGGACCATTGTTTACTTTGTAAATAAAAACACTTGGTGTTTTAAATAATGCTTTGCAAATAAATGCCATTTCTATGTAGTCCAGCAAATGACTAAGTAATCATTCACTTTATTGGCCTGTGATACTTCACATCAAATTCTGGATCCATTACTTCATAATGATATAAGATAAGTCATTTTATTTCATACCTTTCTGTCACCTAATTTTTTTTGTGAAGATTGTCTCAGGGATCTACTTTGAAAATTATCTTTGCATATTGATGACAATAATTATACTCATGATAACCAACACATACATCACTATGTTCTTATACCAGGTGAGTTCATTTCATCGTGTAAAACTCATGAACTTAACCTTGTAGCCATTGATGAAAAAAATTCTAGAGACATTAACTAACTTTTCCAGAATCACACCCAGAACCAGTATTCAAATCTCAGGAGACTAAGTACATATTTTTAATCATTAAATAAAATCTTTCTTTAAAAGAGTGTGGAGAATAAGTATGGTTCAAATCATTAATATACATTCATGAAGATGGAAGGAAAAAGTCATGGTTGGTTTGGAAAGGGGTGGGGGATGAAGAAGCGTGATGGAGGACTGAGAGTCTGATGGAGGTATATTGTAAACACACATAGAAATGTCAAAATGGAACCTCTGTAACAATTAATTTATTATAATGTGGAAAATATTAAAACTATTGTATGCATTATTAATATTAACATAGTAGCTGTGGCTACACATTCTTTCATACTTCAATTTATTGTAAAGTCCAGGAATTTCCTAAGCCAGTGTTTTCTCTCATTTATGCACAAAATCCCTAAAGTTTGTGTTTCATAAGAACAACCTGAAGTCCAATCAGTACTTAGGCACTTGATTGCCTCCTATATTTGGTAGCTCATGCTGTCAGGACAAAATACCGCAGCAAGATTATTTTATGAAGTAGAAATTTATTTGTTCACAGTCCTGGAGGCTGAAAGTCCAACATCAAGTAATCGGCAGATGTGGTTTCTTGGGAAGCCTCTCTTCCTGGTATTCCATATTGCCCCTTCCTTGCTATCTTCACTCATCTTTCCGCTGTCATATGCCCAAATTTAAGTGCCCAAATCGCCACTAATGGAAAGATGGTGGTCAGATTGGATTAAGGCTCACCACAGTAGCCTCTTTATGATACAATAATCTCTTTAAAGGCCCTATTCCTATATAGCTACCCTTGGAGGTAGTGGGGTATAGAATTACACGAGTTGTGAAGGGAACACACTTGAACACATAACACTGGGATCTGTTAGCCCTTCATGGTGTTGTTTCTTTTACTTGAGTGTGTCAGGCCCATCTCAAAA
Organism: Dipodomys spectabilis; assembly: GCF_019054845.1. NCBI lineage: Eukaryota > Metazoa > Chordata > Mammalia > Rodentia > Heteromyidae > Dipodomys > Dipodomys spectabilis. Next base: position 10,502,972 of record NW_024870709.1, read on the forward strand.
TTAGTGGTGCATGTGTGAAGGTCCCTAAAGAGTTATACTTTTGTCTGAGGTATTTAAGGGTGTATCTGCCATCTCTTTTCTCTTTCAGCACATTATGAAAACAACTCCACTTTTGCTGTAGCCTTTCACTTCATAGGCTCTGAATGCAGAAATGCATCTCTCCTTTCTGCCACTTAGCCACCTGGGCATAAATGTCCCTTATCCTTAAGCAAAAGCACAAATTATTGCATAATTTTATTTCTCTAATGTCCTCCCCAGAGTACCATATATCCCCAGAAGCTTCTTCCCCTCCTATTTAAGTAGTTGTACAAAGGAGTTGCAATATCACAAAGCAGGTTACGAATACAATGCATCCTGAGCAATATCACCCCTTTCAATGTTCTCACCTATCTCTCTCCTACTCACTGCTTCCCCCACTCCTGTTAATTTTATAGGATATACGTTGAATTCTTGACTATATTTTCTTCCTCTTCTCTGAATATTCACCTACCTCTTTCACTTTGAATCCACACCATCCTTTCGGTACCAGCTTCCTGATGTTTTATTTTGTTGAACCTTGATTTTACCTTTCTAAAAAAAAATTCTAAGGAAATCTAAGCATCTCTACTTGAGATCCCCCTTGAATCTACCGTATTTCCATTTCAGTTAATACATTTGGTTACACTTGAATGCCAGCCAACATATTTACTGATGAGTTTGTTAGCTAAATCTAGCTTCCACATATGAGGGAAACAAGGATCCTTTGATTCTCTGGACATGACTTACTTTAAGTAATATAATTTTCCCCACGTCTTTCCATGTTATTCCAAATGGTACAATATCATTCTTTCTAAAGGATGAGTAAAATTACACTGTGTTTATATACCACATTTTTGTTCCACTTTTCTACTGAGGGGTCTCTGGGATGGTCTATATTTTGGTACGGTGAGTAATGATATAATAAACCTGGCTGTGCTAGTGGCTTTACTGTATTGTGGTTTGTAGTCTTTTAGATAAATGCTTAGGAGTGGAATTGCTGGATCATAGGGTGGTTGTTTAATCGCTCTGCTTTTCAGAGTGGTTGAACAAGCTTACATTCCAGTAATAGTGTATTTGAGTTCCCTTTTGGCTGCATCCTCACCAGCATCTGTTATCATTTACTTTCTTGATAATGGCTATTGTAAATGGTATAAAATAGAATCTTAATGATGTTTTGATTTTCACTTCCATTATGGCCAGAGATGTTGAGCATTTCTTCATGTGTCTATTGGACATTTTAAAATTCTTCTGAGAAGACTCCTTAAAAGGAGTCACTAACTGATTTATTAATCTTCTTGTTGGTTTTATGAAAGCCTAATTTTTTAAAATTCTCTGTGTATTCTGGGTATCAAGTCATTGTCTGATGTGTAGCTGGTAAAAATCTCCCATTCTGTAGGCTGTTATTTTAGCTTGCTGGCTATGCCTTGTGCCATGCTGAAACTTTTTAGTTTGATGCAGTCCCATTTATCAAGTCTTTCTTTGCCCTAGAAGCTTTTAAATCTCAATTTCACATTAGTGAAAGTAAATTGAATCATAATGTACTGTTAATATGTTACCAAGAACAGAAATCTTATTTAGTGTTTCTGATTGCTTAGGGCCTTTGGATAATAGAGAAAATAGTAGCTAATTTGTCTTCCAGTATATTAGACTCCATTATACTCAGCAGGAAGCCTTCTTGCCATAGGTGATTCAGTCTTCCTAGAATAACTCAAAGATGCAACCTTACGAATATGTATAGGTGTTCATTTTATCATGCTTTCAAGTATTCTAATTATATATAAAGATACGAACAAGGAAATTCTGGAATTCCTATTCAGAGATAAGGGCAATGGATTCCTATGACCTTCAAGATTATGACTGCCAATATTTTTCATCATTTTTTCAAATTGGAAGATGATTATGAATCATAATTTTTATATATCAATTATCTGGAGCCATTATGTACAAATTATTTTACAGCAAGTTACCTTGAAGACTAATGTGTTAGATCAGATACCAAAAGATATAGAGAGACTAGGTAGTTTAGTGTGGTATATATACACAATTAAGTATTTTTCATCCATAAAAATGAGATGATGTCATCTTTAGGAAAATGGATAAAATTAGAGACCCTTGTGTTAGGTGAAAAAACCTGACCAAGAAAAAATGTTACTTGTTCTAACTAATGTGTGAATTATATATATATATATATATATATATAAATATATATATATATATATACATACATACATATATATGTGCATAACATAAACATTAAATGCTATTTGGAAAAGCAGAAAGCAGGAAGAAAAAGAATGGGAATATGGGGGCTGGGAAGGTGACTCAGTGCTAGAGCGCTTGCTTTGCATGCATGAGGCTCTGGGTTCGATTCCTCAGCACCACCTAGGCAAAACAAAAAAAGCCGGAAGTGGCACTATGGCTCAAGTGGTAGAGTGCTAGCCTTGAGCTGAAGAGCTGAGGGACAGCGCCCAGGCCCAGAGTTCAGGCCCCACGACTGGACCCCCCCCCCCCCACCAAAAAAAAAAAAAAGAATGGGAATATGGTAGAGGAGTGAATTTATTCCAAGTACTCTGTTTACATAAATGGAACTACCAAAGGGAAAGCTCTTTATTTTTCAAAGTTCATTACCCGAAAAATTAAAAGTAATCTCAAAGGGAGCTAATACAAGTGGCTCAGATTGTAGAATGCTTGTCTGGGAAAAGTTGAGTTCCTTATTAAATTGAAGCATTGGCATGAAATAAAATGTTGTTTTATACTCTTTCTTTTTCATACAAGTGAATATATTTAAACAATTTGCATAATCCAGATAGGCTAGGTCAATATGTGTGTTGTCAATATAGAAAGGCACAATTATGGAAGTATATTTGTAATTAATGTAAGTACTGATAGTCATAATAATAATGGCTTCTACATTAATCCTGTATTTTCTTTACATTATTGCAATAAGACTAAAAATACCATCATTAATACTTCCTGTAAATCAGTTTTCTGCCACTGTGACCAAATAGTTGAGAAACCAAACTTAGTGGGAGAGAGGGTTTATTTAGGCTCATAGTTTCAGAGGGTGAAGTACCATTGCATTGGGATTTGTGACAAGACAGAACATCATGCCAGGCACAGATGAAGTCATTTTACCTCCTCATGGCTGGAAAGTAATTGAGTGGAGGTAAATGGAGTAGCTATCATCAAGCAACTCTCCCAAGAACCTAGTTTTCTTTCCTGTAAACCTTACCTCCTAAGACTTCCACCATATCCCAATTGCTGAATACCAGGCTTTAAATGTATGAGCCTTTGGGATACATTATACTTACTATGTGCTAATCTGTGGTACAGATAATGTCTCATTGAACTTTACATATATCTTTAAACTACAAACCTCAGTGATTTGGGGGAGAAAAGAAGGGACAAAATTTTGGATGATATAAAACATTGAAAAGATTTGTTTTGCTGTGTTCTGACTGTTAACTACTGAGTACATAACAAACCTTGGGTTAATTTGTGAGGGATTAAATGCATCAATGGGCAGGATGTCAACCTCTGCAAAAGAAGCATAGGATGGGGTGGGTGCAGTGGAGCTTGGCTCTGAGAAACTATAATATCTCTGCTGAGTATCCAAGATATCATTGATGTAATATCACTGAGGAAGTGGCTGCCAAGTGACATGGAATTTGCCGAATGTGACAACCTCAGCAAACTGACAGAAACACATGCTGTTTCTCTGGGGTGTGCTTTTAGATTCTTGTATGGAAGAAGCCCATATATTCACGTCTTGCCCCAATAGTTGATTCTCCAGTAGCCTAAACAACATTTCTGAGGAATATAAGGAGAAAATTGTGGGGATTATGAAATGTTGGACTTCAAAACAAAGATAACATTTTCATTCATAAGTTTTTTTCTCTGTGAACATGTGGTACTCAGGAAAAAAATTAGAAGGTGAACAGCTGGTCATGCAGATGGTGTTGACGAATTGAATTTTGATTTCTACATTATGGCTTAAGTTTCTGGAATGCAAAGCTCTTGGCTCAAGGTTTTACCTCTCTGGGATATGGAAGAATGTATTTGTATGTAGGCTAGCAGTCTTGATTAAAGTGCTTTAAATGGAAGACAGAAAAGAAAGATCAAAACAATCCAAAATTCACCCAGATTTACTGGGATCCTTGCAATATTCTTGGGGGTTTCTTCAGTTAACCTTCAGGACAGTCTAGTTCTTGGCTCAGATTTTCATTCCCATCATTCTTCTCACTTGAGCCATTCGTTGGCCTTTGTCTTTCTTTCTTTCTTTCTTTATTTTGAAGATACTGTGCAGAGGGGGTTACAGTTACTGTACAGAGCAAGGTAATGAGTCCATTTCCTATCAAGCATTGTTATGCTCTCCTTTTTTTCCCCCCTACCATCCCTTTCCTCCCCATTTCCCTACGCCTTCCTCCCCTCCCACAAAGTTGTAAAGTTCATTTTCAACATAGTGTCTTGTACGTCTCATTGTTACAATGGGTCATCCTGTATCCTTATTTCAGCATTTTGTTATTTCCCTTCCCCTCCCCAAGTTAGAAAAATGTATATACAAGATACAGGACAAAGGAATCAAATACAGTGAAAACAGGGGTTATACCATGGGGGAAGAACATACAAAAGGAACAAAAAAATCACATAGTACATTATAAGTACATCAGAAGCAACAGCAAGAAAGATAAAATCCCTTGTGTCCTTATCTTGGGGTTTATTTCACTTAGCATCAGCTTATATGGTCAAATGTACATAGCTTTTGACCTCTTCTGCTTGTCCTAGACAAGTACTTATTTTTGTAGATAAGGGAAACCAATGGACCTATGTTTCTTTGGGTCTGGCTTGCATTACTTACTGTAATATTTTCCAAGTCTTTCCATTTTCTAACAAATGGGATGGGTCCATTCTTTCTGATGAAGGCATAGAATTCCATTGTATATCTATACACCACATTTTCTTCTACTGAGGGGCATCTGGGTTGGTTCCGTCTTAGCTATGGTAGATAATGCTGCAATAAACATAGTTGTGCTGGTAGCTTTAGTATGGCCTTATTTGTGATCATTTGGGTAAATGCCCAAAAGTGGGATTTGTGGGTCATAGGGGAGCTCTATGTGGAGTCTTTTGAGGAATCTCCATACTACTTTCCAAAGTGGTTGAACAAGTTTACACTCCCACCAACAATGCAGTAAGGTTCCCTTTTGTCCTTGGCCTTTTTCATAGTCACCTTCTTATCTGGCCAAGTCACACTCACATTAATCAGTCTATGAGTACATTGTCCCTGCTATCTATGGAGTTAGTCTGTCACAATCTTATAGATAAGAATTTGACCTAAGTGGGGAACAACAATCTATTACTCATAGCAATCATACAGTCAGAACATCCAACTTGCTCCAACTCTTCCAAGGCACAAATGAGCCAGGTGATGTCAGTATGTTGTGTCATAACATTACGACTCTGAGCTGAGGAAACACTAATCATATTTATGAGCAGTTCACATAGCTGAAATAGAAAAGCCATTTATAATATTGCATGAGGACTTTTCTTTAATTCACAATGGGGTATCATTTTCTTTTTTCTTTCTTTTGTTTAAAGTTTTTCTGCAGTATTCATTTAGCATTCATTACCTCAGTTAACAGATTTTAATATTTTTGAATATGTATTTTATTTTTATTTTTAACATAATTTTATTGTAAAGGTGTTGTATAGAGGGGTTTCAGTTATATAACTAGGGTAATAAGTACATTTCTTGTCAAACATTTCCTTTTTCTTTTTCAAATATGTTCCCTTACAAACAAACCTTCAGAATTAGAAGGCCAATGTCCATGTTCACAAAATGCAAAGCTATGCTATCATTAAGAAGAACTGCATTAAATTTGTGATTTAGAAGAAATAATGAATATGATTTTACGTAATATTAATATGTAGTAGTGATTTTAATAACTATAAATTATTAACTAATATAAAGAGAATAATATCTATACTACTGGTCTTAATAAGGTGAAATGCATGGAAAATTCTAGTCACTATTTCTAGTCATTTCTTTTTAAAAGTATAATTTTATTGTTATTATTAAAGGGGTTACCATTTCATAAGTCACATAATAAGCATGTTACTTCTTTGGGACAGTGTTACCCCCTTCGTTCACTTTCCTCCACAGTTGGGTAGCTCATTTTCACATACAATATGCTGAATATCATGACTACATTTGCTCACCCTCCTTCCCTCCTTTCTTGTGCCTTCTCATGGACCCCAGTAATTATTTCTTATTGTAAAATTAATTAAGGATCAGATGAGACTAAATGAAGGCAATTGATAAATTTTATCATGTTCACAATATAAAGAAAATTGAGGGGCTGGGAAGATGGCTCAGTGGTAGAGCGCTTGCCTTGCATGCCTGAGGCCCTGGGTTCGATTCCTCAGCACCACATAAGCAAAATGAAAAAAGCCGGAAGTGGCGCTGTGGCTCAAGTGGTAGAGCTCTAGCCTTGAGCTGAAGAGCTGAGGGACAGCACCCAGGCCCAGAGTTCAGGCCCCACAACCGGACCCAAAAAAAAAAAAAAGAAAATTGATTTCCCTTTTGATGACTAGAAATACCAGAACATTAGAAAACTGAAATCAACCGTGGAAATGCCTAGATGTGTACATTGTTTCAGTATTGGGAGTACCCAACATTACAATGAGAACAAAACACTATTTTCAAGGTAAATAAATGAAAAGTAGCAAATCTAGTCCATGTGTGTTTTTGTATTTAGCTCTGAAGAGCTGAAGACTCATGAATGGAAATGTTCTGAAATGTTTTATGGAGATTGAAAGTACTCTCCAGGTTTTCTAGGTTTTACCAGATTGAATGCATCTTTTTTTTTTTTTTATAATTGTGGATTAAACAAACCACACACCATGTGTTTAGGTATAAGATATGAGAATAAATTTACAGGTGATACTTCTAGGTCTATATTATGATCAAAATTTCCTTCTTGAAAGTTCACCTTACAAACTAATCTGCAGAATGGAATTGGATCTCCCTCCCGAGTTAGGTGTCTGGAGCCTCTCTCTGAATGCATTTTCACAAAACTGGGGAATGTGGAAGTCTGGGATGCGGACTTTGCTAATAACAGGACCAGGAGGAGTGAGTGGCTTTGACCCCAGAATAAGAGCCAGTGTTCTTCAGTTCAAATATGGTCTCAGCCACTTACCACTTAGTGGATGCTTAGTTTTTGTGTGTGTCAGTTTCCTTAATCAAGAAATTGAGGTTTTAGTCATACCATTTACTAGGGTTTGTGTGAATAATGCAATTAAGATGTATGACTCATTCTAACAGAGTATACAGATGTTCGATAATAAATATTCCTGAATGTATTAAAAAACCCCAGAAGGATATTGGTCCTTGGTGATAGCTACCTCAAGAGTTAGAGACCAGGGTGTTCTGGGGACAGTATCTCCCAGGGCAGAGTTGTCCTCAGAGGTCATTGAAAGGTAACTGATTGTTGACAAGATAGTCACAAACCACAGCTGTGCAATATCTTTTTAAGAGCTTGGTACCTCAGAAGACATCTTCTGTAGTTTAAAACTATTTGCACACATTCTGGTTCCTAACGCATCTTCTTAAAAGTAACATTACTCAGGTTGGCCTCTTCAATCAGCTTTCTTTAAGCTCCTCTGATTAAGTGTATGACAACATTGGAAAATAAGAAATAAAAATATCTGAATTCTTAGAATCAAGGCACTTGCATCCTATCAGGGAAACTACTAGTCAAATCAGAACTTGCATAACTGTGCTGATTTTGGAGATAATGGTAAATCTTCGGTATAAGGTGGCGGGAAAGAGGGAGTGTCAGCTGCAGTGGGAGAGATTGGAGGTTTAAGATGTCCCGTGATCCACAAAAAAAAAATTAAATTAAAAAAAAAAAAAAGCTGGGCGCTGGTGGCTCACGCCTGTAATCCTAGCTACTCAGGAGGCTGAGATCTGAGGATCGCGGTTCAAAGCCAGCCCGGGCAGGAGAGACCGTGAGACTCCTATCTCCAATAAACCACCAGAAAACTGGAAGTGGCGCTGTAGCTGAAGTGGTAGAGCGCTCGCCTTGAGCTGAAGAGCTGAGGGACAGCGCCCAGGCCCAGAGTTCAAGCCCCACGACCAACAAAAAAAAAAAATGTCCCGTGATGAATCTTTAGGAGTGGTGACTATGAAAAAAGTCATGACAGAGGATGCAGCTGATAATGATTGTAGATCATGAAGCAAGGAATGAACAAGCAGGTTAGATAGGCTGGTTAAAGTTTTGTATCTCATAAGAATTGAGTTGCTCTACTCAGGAGCTATTTGAGACTCACTAGGGAGAAGATATAAGCATACGTGTTTGTGTTAAGATATAAGCATATGTGTTTGTTCAAGCTTCTGATTGACATAATTATGTATACTCATGGAGTATAATGTAATAAATATTTGACATGTTTATATTATATAATGACCAAATTAGGGTCATTAGCAAATCTATCCCCTAAAATATCTAGCATTTCTTTTCAAAGTCTATTCTTGGCTTTAAAGGGTGAACCAGTGCAACAGTGATACTCACAAGACTATGTTGAAAATGAACTTTACAATTTCAGGAGAGAGAGGAGAGGGGAAGGGAAAGTGGAAGGAAACAAGGCAGGGGGTAACACTGTTGACAAAAATATATTTATTACCTTCTATAACTGTAACCCTTCTATATATCACCTTTACAATAAAATTGAATTAAAAATGTTTAAAAAGTGTTAGTCAAGAATAGTGTCTCAGACCTGTAATCCCAGCCACTGGGTGAGCAGGCACATACCACTGGCACTAGTCATTTGGTTGAGATTGCATCTTAAAACATTTCATGTCCTAGCTGACTTTGATTATGGCTTCCAAATAGCTAAGGTTACAAGCTTGACCTATCATGCCTGTTTTACTGAATTTTTAACAATGCTCTAATATTGAGTGTTCATGGAAAACTTCCTGGGTTCCCAGCCTCAAAGGCAGTTTTGTAATGCTGTGGTTCCTATGGTAGTACATGTATAATGACATTTGCAACTTGCTTTCGTCATTGTGTATAGCATTTACCTTTGGCATTTGGGGTAAGAGCTCTTTAAAGTCAAATGTATGCACTACTTACCATTTCATTAGGGACATTTGCTGATTATCTAATTCTTCAGTGTGGGAGTGACTACATTAGTACCTACAAACAACAATGCAAGTTATTACATTCTATGATGTGTGCTACTGCATTTCAACCTGAAACTAACTTAAAAAAGAGAATTTGCATATGCTTAGTAGTTTATTCACTGGAATAGTCAAATGATAAGGTGAATTAAAGCCTTCAACCCACTAAATGAAATTGAAATATTTTCACCTAACGTTTCTTTCTTGTGCCAGTTCTGGGACGTGAACTGATGGCCTTACACTCTTTCTTGTGTCTTCTTTTTGTTCAGTGCCAGAGCTCTACCACAGAGCCATGCTTAGAATTCTGGCTTTTTACTGATTAAATGGAGTTTAACCAGTTTCATCTTCCTGGGTTGGCTTCAAACCAGGATCCTCAGATCTTGTCCTCTGAGTAGCTGGGATTTTAAGCTTGAACCACTAGTAGTAGCCTTCAAGGTTTCCTTTCTTATGTTCTTAAGAATTGCTTTTTAGAGGATATGAGATCAGATGATTTTATTTCTGGTAAAATATACAACTAATTGTCACAAGAGGGCAGCCTTTCAACATAAGTGGTTTCTCAATTTCTTGGCCTTATTATTATTTTTTAAATTGGAGGCAGTTACTTTATTCTATGAAATAATGATAAAACAATACAAAATGTTCAGCAAGTATTTTGCTTTATCTATGTTATTTCTTTTTACTGCCACTAGTTGAAAGTATTGGTACAGTTGAAAGCAGGGTTGAATTGTCTCCTGCTTGGGTTTCTTTAGACTAAGTCTTTTAAACAACAAAGGAGCAAGTCACAGTCTGACTTGAGAGTACCAAAGTTCTCACATAACCACATGTGAATCCACTTCTGACCTTCCCCCAACTCTAACCAGACAAAGGCAGCTTAGCATTCTGTGATCTTGGGATCCGTGAATGACACTAGATGAGATGCTTCCAATTTTCAACCTCTCAAGTGTCAAAAAATAGCACAACTTTCCTGGGGGACAATTGAAAACAGTAAATCGCAAGGTGTGTGTCAGAAGACACACAAAGGCCCTTTCCATCAGTAACACCTGCTTCTCCTTCTTCAGACACAGCAACCTTGGTGTGGCTCAAGTTCCTGTGTAGGAGCCATCCATAGTGGGACGACTCTCAGTTCCCCATCTTGGATTTCATTACTGAAATGGAACCAGCACAGGTGGTGCTCAAGATCTATGTTTTCGGTGATGTTGATGCAGGGAAAAATAATAAATAGCAGCTGCTGGCAGAGGCAGCAAAAGGGCCAGGTCCCCTGCTTGGATGAAAGCCCTCTTTCTGGCTCAGCCTTATTCTTTTTTATAGTCTGCAGCTGGGACCACCTGAAAGCTCTTCTCTCCTCCTGATGACCGAGAGTAGTCTTGACCTATCGCTGGAGTGTTTTAGGAACTCTCTGGGACGATTTATTTCTGCAGCATCTCTGACAGATTAATCTAAGGTGTAATTATACTGCTATGCCCTTTCCTTAAGCCCCTGTTGCAACTCTCGTGATTACGTCGTGAGGTAAGTGATATTCTTTCTCAGTTAAACCTAGATTTCATGCTTTTCTTTTTTCTTTCTTTTTTTTTTTCTTTTGTAATACAGAAACTTCTAAGTTTAGGGCTTTGTTCTTGCAAGGCAGACACTCTACCACTTTAAACCCTGCCTCTAATTTTCTGTGCTCTATTTATATTGGAGAGAGGCTTTTCCTTTTTCCTCACCCCAGTTTGTACAACCCTCTTTTTTAAAGCTTCTCCAGTGTCTAGTTAATTAGGTGTTTCTGAGTTTGTGTTTTGGTAGTCAGGTTGGTACTCTAATTATATTGACTGTCTTCAATCTTCCTGAAATGCATCCTGTTATGTTAGCTTTTATTGTTTTACCTTCTTCAGATTCCAGTGTTTCCTATGATGAGAACCTTAGATTTGCTAGTTTTACTTAACACCAATCTCCAATTTTGCCTGACTATTGACTATTCAAATATCCTTTTATGGGACTCTGGCTTCTTGTGGATGATATAGCTTTTCACCTTACACATGACACTGCTAACCCATTTCTCTTACATGTAATTGAAATAGTTTGAATTTTTAGTTTCCCAGGAGGGAGGATATTCTTTGTCAGATTCTGAATGGGCACCTCATTCCATGTGCCCATGTTATGCCAGGCTCAAGCTATTTGCTTTTTGCCTGGCTCAGCCGATCTTTCTCACTAAATCCCAAGATTCATATCCTAGGAGTGGCCCAATTAGTTCTAGGGTTGATATAAATGTTGCAAAATACCAGCCTTATATGTGGAATCACACAGTAATAGGAACAGGACCAAAGTGGTGGCTTCTTTAATTTCTCTCAGTCAGTGAAATTTTGAAAGCATTTTACTTTTTTTTCTTTAATATATCTATATATAAAATTGAATTTAGTAATGTAAGATTTAGTTTTTAATTTGTCTTTGTCTTTTAAATTGTCTTTGTTTCCAGATTGTTGATTTTGCAAGTGAAAATGGAAAATGTTTTTAGATTTTAGTGTCAACTAAGTGTTTTCAAAAACACTTGGAAAGTTAGAGAACTCATTTATTCCTTGAAAGAAAACTAAAGTGTAACACTGTTTTTATCCTGGTTTAACTTAAATATTAAAGTTAATATATGTTATAATGAGAATAGCATGACCTTTAATAAAAGTAAGACTAAAAGGCTGAGAGGATAAAAATTAGAATAACAATTTAAAACTAAAATCATAAAGTAAAACTAGACCTGGGTAGCTCATGCCTGTAATCCTAGCTTTTCTGGAGGCTGAGATCTGAGGATCCTGATTTGAAGCCAGCCTGTGCAGGAAAGTCCATGAGACTCTTCCCTCCAATTAATCACCAAAACAGCCAAAAATGAAGCTATGGCTCAAGTGATATAATGCTAGCTCTGAGTTTAAAAAGCTCAGGAACAGAGACTAGGCCTTGAGTTCAAGCCCTCTGGCCAAAAACCAAAGTAAGAATAGATTAACTTATTCAAAGTCGGTGTTGCAGAAGACTCCGTGATAAGATTGAGACAAAGAAGAAACAGAGTTAATCCTCTTATCAGACACTTGGGGATCAAAGCCTACACCAGCAACTTGTATATTTTGGAATTACATATGAAAGGATGTTTATCAGCTCCTTGATGCTCTAGATTAGGTTTCAAGGAAAGAAGAAATAAAAGGGAAAACAGGGATCACTTTGATGTGATGGGTGGCAACTGTTTTCACTAAAGAATGAACCTGGCATTGGGGAAATGTCTACTTGGTTGAGGGTTTGGAGGTAAGGTACTAAGGTCATGCAACCAGCTTGTAAAGAAAGAAACATTCATGAACAGTTGGAACCTGTAGCACACTGGCTAGAAGTCCCAGAATGGCAAATGAGCCTCATGTGGATCCTTTGGACCGGAGACCAGTCATGGGGGTTCCACAGACCTGCCAAAGTAGATGAAATCTTATAGTTGTGATTGTGATTGTGAGTATGGAAGTGAGTTTTGTTTAAACTCACATTTGAAGACTCAATAGAAGCAAATTATCTTGGTGGTTATCATTTCTTGTGACCTCCTAACCATTACACGATATCAGTAAGACAGATTTGTAATTTGTAATTTGTAATTCAATTTTGCTACCCAACAGCTATGCATATAGCAAGCAAATGCAATAGCCACTCTCATCTGTTTGGCAGTATCTTGCAACAATTTTCTCAACCCTATAAATAAGAGAAGTAAAGTATCCATTATTTTTATAAATGTATAACATGATGGAAAATAGCAGAGCCTGTTGAAAGTAGCCTTGATAAATAGATGTAAACATTCAACATATTATGATCTTTGCCCCCAGGTGGAAGGCCCTATTTACTAGCTAAACTTCAGACAACACAGATTAAAACATTTCAAAATCCACTAGAGATTTAAAAATCTACACTTAGGCTTATGAAAAATGATATTACTCCATTCATTTACATTGTAAATTATAAACATTTAAACTTCATTTTACTTTATACTAATAGAGAAAGTTATTAAATTCTTCAGTGAAATAAATAATAGCAAAAGTTTAAATTAGTAGAGTCTTGGATGGTATTTCAATATGATAATATAAAATAGTATTGAAAAATTTCTGTACATAGTAAAGTGTTAAATCTAGACACTTTAGGTCATTTAGTGATCAAACTACGGGAAAAATTATTTATATGTACTATGATATAATAATAACAGAACTTTTAGATTGCTTTATATATACATGATATAAAAGTATGCCTAATTGATGACCATTTAATTAATTAAATTCACTTGGATGAATTGACTTATCTGTGTATGGCTAAAAGGTTTTTAGCTTATTCCAAAAGAAGTACCTATGAAATATTTTCAAATCATGAATCACTTTAAACATTTGAAAATTCTAACACTAAAAAATAATCCATTCCTCTATAATAGTTATCCTTTCATATGTAAGTAATTAATAGGTTTTAGTTTGAACTGATTAAAGTAGTAGGTAGTTTCATGGAATAATGTATGGCGTCTCCTTTCTGGAACTGGAAATTTGTTTCCAATAGAGTGTATCTTATCTACCTCATGTAGTCTATTTTCTACTTCATGATCATAGTTTGTTTGTTTATTTTTGTCTTTGCCTTTGTTATTGGTGGTGGTGGTAATGGGGCTTGAACTCATGGCCTGGGTGCTGTCCCTGAGATTTTTGCTCAGAGATAATTTGAGCCACACAGCTCCACTTCTTGTTTTCTGATTGTCATTTGGAGATAAGAGTCTCATGGTCTTTCCTGGCTTTGAATCATGATTTTCAGACCTCAGTCTCCTGAGTAGCTAGGATTATAGGAGTAAGTCACCCACGTCCAGCATGACCATAGTTCTTGACAATGACTTTTAATATATGACACAAAAACACAGGCTTCAGAGTAAAAATTAACCATTAGAACAACAGATTAAAAAGGTTCATTACAGGGGGTTAGGGATTTAACATAGTGCACTTACTTGCCAGGCAAGTCCTAGACCCTGAATTCAGTTCACATCTCTGCCAAAAAAAAAAAAAAAAAAAAAAAAGTTCATTTTATCAGTTTTTTGAATTAGGGTCTCATTTTTTCTCAGGCTGGTCCTAGCAATTCCTTTTTCTAATTCTTCTTTCCAAAGCAAAACATAAATAGGAAATGGGATAGTTTCCTCAATCTATGATATTTCTTCTTCATGAAGGATTTCCAGTGTCAGAAGGGACTGATCACTAGTCAGAAAATAGACTAAAGCTTGAGAAAGGAAGCACTCTGTAGTAACTTAGAAATAACACGTTTTTATTTTTTTATATATCATTTTATCGTAAAGATACTGTACAGAGGGGTTATAGTTACATGAGGAAGGTAATGAGTACATTTCCTATAGAGCATTGTTACCTCCTCCTTTGTTTATCCCCTACCATCCCTTCCCTCCCCACCTCTGAAACAACACATTGGTACTCATTGAGCTTCAATACCTCCTACTATGGCATTGATAGAATAAGAGTGAGATTCCTGCAAGCTTGCTAATTATTATAACTTCCATTGACATCTCATTAACCTAAATAGTTTAGCTTTCCTGTTGATAGACTGCATGTGTTCTCATCTTTAACCTTTACATAATGTTTCCTCATTGCAGATTTCATTGATTCTTAATAGCAATAGAACAGCGATTGTTCATAAAGCTGTGTTCCAATTTGCTTTTCACCACTAAATGAAGTGATTTTTGTTCTTTATTTCACCCTCAGAGCTAATTATGTATTCTAGGTTAACAAAAATTCCAAATAACACTATCATTGGTTTTAACTTTACAAGGAATGCAATACATACACACACACACACACACACACACACACACACACACACACACACACATGACTAGTTGCATTGTAGCAACATGTAATTAATGAGATCTCAAAATATTTCTTTGGAGGTTAGAGAGGCCTTGAAGCAAATGCCAAAAGTAATTTGTTTATCTGATTTTCATTGGAGGTTTTTATTTTAACCTTAAAGGAGCACTAATGAAGTTAGTTAGACAGTAAATGGTCTCTGGTTAGAGAAGTTGCAAAAATAAAAGTGGATTATTGAATTTTTCGCATATTTTGATAGTTATTTTTTTAAGTCATGAAATACTTCATTTTAAAGGCGATGAGTGTCTTTTATTTAGAGGAGTCACCATTCCATTTTAGGTCACATAAAGCTGGTGGAGGAGAGAGACAGAGACAGAGAGATTAGACATATGAACGGAGCAGAAATATTTAGATGGCAAAAAGATTTTTATAGTCGTGTGATGGTTGACAACAGGGTATATTTTGGAAAAAGAAAACCAGATTTTTTTTGTCCCTGTGCAAAAATTCCCAAAATAAATCACACAAACCTCTTGGGTATAACCTATTGTTTGCCTAGGCTCTATGACATTGTCTATTTCTCCTAGACTGTGAAGTTACGCAGAATGTTTAGTATTGAAAATTGTGGTTCAGTCTAACACTATGATATACAAGTATCTAAACACGCTAGAATATAGAAATAGTATATAGAATAGAAAATAGAAATGGTACAATAAAATATGGCTAAAAAGAGAAAAAGTGTTGTAGTTAGATAGGTCACTACACATGAATGGAGCTTGTAGACCTGGAAAGTGCTCTGGCAGCGAATGACTCAGTGGATGAGAAAGGTGGGAGTATAATGGTTCAGGATGTTACAATGCATACAATGGTGACTTTATAAATGTTGTATACTTAGAATACAGTAATTATATAAATTAAAATATTTTACCAGGTGACAGAAGCTCAGACCTGTAATCCTAGCTACTCAGGAGACTGAGATCTCAGGATCTCAGTTTGAAGTCAGCAGTGGGTCAAATAGTGAACACTAGCCTGAAGACAAAAAAGCTCAGGGACAGCCAGTACCCAGGCTCAGAGTTCAAGCCCCAGGACCAGCACCATAAGAAAAAGAAAACAAATAATAAATTAACCTTAGCTTACCATATTTCATTTCACGTACTTTTAAAATTAATTAATATTTTGACTTGTAATAGCACTAAATATAAGACACAAACCAATTGTGCAGCATCTTTTCATGCAAAGTTTTGGTTAAAAAATTAAAATATGAATGTTGATCATCCTACAAGGGTTCAGAATCAACAATACCTCTGTTTTCTCCTCTCTCACTAGCATAGGACAGTCGTCCTGTGATTAAAATATCCTCCTGCTATGGCCTAACTAAGGCTGCTAAGCAGTACATTTTCTTATATAGAAGTAGAACTTGTGCACTCTATAATAATTAATGACAGCACAATGAATACATAAACCAGTAAGCATAGCTTTTCTTATTTCTATCTAATATGTACTATATGTATTGTATCTTCTATATTTTATATAAGACAACACAGCAGGTTTGTTTGTACCATAATCTGCCACAAACATATGAATAGCACATTCTTAGAATAGAATGTCATGACAGCTATGTCCTAACTAGGCAAATGAAATTATTCAGCTTCTTTATAGTCTACTGGGACCACTATCATAAATAGGGTTTTCATTATCGCCTAAAGTATTATATGGTATGTGAGCTATTATAATTCCCATGCATGCATATGGAAATTATTTGTTTTCATTTATAAATTAAAAACAAATAGAATCACTGCATGTTAACAGTAGTATGTTAGTAGATCATAAATAAAATTTGAAGAAAATTCTCCCAAAATTATTTGTAAAACAATAGCCTACAGAACCTATTTCTAATAGATTTTCTAATAGATGAGCAGGCAAACTTATGCACAAATGAAACAAAACCTGATAGAGGGGCATTTTTTTCTTGCAATATTTTGTTTTTTCTGAAGGCTTCCTGGAAATGTATAATGTTGCAGATTACAATAAGATGCATGCAGGGAACAAAAGATGGAGTATGGGAATGAAAACAAAGAACAAATAGCAACAGTAATGCTTTTTGGGCAAAATTATCACGTTAGTAATTTTAAAACATAAATTTCCCAGGTAGTCTTGTTTGAATGTACTACAGAAGATGGATTATATGTCCAAGGACATCAACACAATGGAATAGGCAAGAAAGGTTACTTACTAAAGTCCAGCAGGTATTCGTAGTTAGAATTAATGTAAAAAACCTTTTTTTTTGTGGGTGCACATAGTCTTCCTTAAATATCCTGTACAGATTTTCTTTGTGTTTGTCAAAAGTACAGCTACAAATACTTTCATTAATTAAGTCCATAAATATATACAGTTTGATATTCAGAATGTTTCAGCTTTTCTGTTCTTACAGATTTGCAAAATGAATGATAATAAATCAAGAGTTAATAATAAATACTAAAATTAATTGGATTCTAGAAGTTCAAATCTAGGCTGGGTTTGTCTTTGTGAGGTTCATATTTTATAGGCAACAAATGTCTGGATTTTTTAATAAGACTCATCAGTATGTGTTTTTGAATGAATTATTTGAGACAATCAACATTTATTATCATTACTGCAAGGTATAAAATACTTTCTGCCATTTATTGTTTTGTGATATTTTATTCTTTCCTGATTCTCATTTGCTTGCTTATCTAATCAGGAAGGGAGATTTATTCTTTCACATATTTTCCTGGATGTTTTTATCTTCCTGTTTTGTTTGTAGGATTCCATTATGCATCTTGTGCAGTGCTGTCTTAGTGATCATGAATTACGTTAGTTTTTGTTTTGGAAGGAAGGTTATTTCTCCTTAATTATGTTGCATAACTTTTTTGGATACAGTAATCTAGTTGACAATTATTTTTTTTTCTGGGCAAGAAATTCATTCTATACCTTCAGTACTTTGTGAAATTTTTTTTTTTTTTTTTTTTTTGGGGTCCGGTCATGGGGCCTGAACTCTGGGTCTGGGCGCTGTCCCTTAGCTCTTCAGCTCAAGGCTAGCACTCTACCACTTGAGCCACAGCACCATTTCCGGCTTTTTTCTTTTTGCTTATGTGGTGCTGAGGAATCGAACCCAGGGCCTTGGGCATGCAAGGCAAGCGCTCTACCACTGAGCCACCTTCCCAGCCCTACTTTGTGAAATTTTGTTGAAAAAAATTGTTATGATTCTTACAGGCTTGCTTTGTATGTAACTTGGTTCTTTCCTATTGCAGTTTTCAGGATTCTTTCCTTTGTTTATATATATATATATATATATATATATATATATATATATATATATTTAACGCTTTAAATATATGTAAGTATATGAATGTCTTGGAAATATTCTTTAGATTTTATTTTTGAGTGCCCAAAAGTCCTTCTTTACCTAGAAGATTGTTAACTTTTTAAGATTTGGGAATTGTTTAAAATTTATTTTTAAGTTTTGCTAGCCTTGCAGCTTGAACTCCTGGCCTGGGCACTGTCCCTGAGCTTCTTTTTTTTGTTCAAGGCTAGCACTCTACCAATTGAGGCACTAAGGACTTGAGCCCAGGGCTTCATACATGCTACGCAAGCATTCTACCACTAAGGCACATTGCCAGCCCAAGTTTTGGAAAATTGTTGTGTATAGTATTGAATGTATTTTCTATTTCTTCAGCTTGCAATTTTTGCCGTTCTTATTCTCTGGCCATGAAGCAAAAAGAGTAGTGCTAATGTTTCCTTTAAAGAGATAGTGCTAATGTTTTCTTTAAAGAAAACATTTTATACTAAAAGAGAAGACTTAATTTGTAACGTGCAAGATAAATAAATACCTGTGCTGTAATGTGGTCTGAGGCCTCACTGGAGGCACACATTTTTTTATTGTAACTTGCTCTTTTCTCACAATTATGATAATTAAGGTGTTGAAAGTTGCATCTGATGCTTTATAATATCAGTTGCATGAGATAGCTAGTGCAAATTAAAACATTGTAATGGCAGATGCTGTGAGTGGTAGAGTTTGACAGGCCATTGGTTGTTTGTGTAAGATGTAAATAATTGTGGGCATTAATGACTGTGATGGCTGTATATCATTGTGAATATGATAACAACAACTGCACATTTTATTAGCTAAATATTAACTTATTAATTAAATAATTAAATTTACGTTTGTGAATTGTGTTACCAAATTGAAAAAAATGCATTTAATGACATACAGTTCACTCAATGGCTATGCATATATGTTCTACTTTGAGTAGACTTTTCTGATACCTTTGGCAGCAAGCTAATGACATCCTCCTATGTTGAAAAATGATCATTTCAAGTAGATGAAGTTACTAGTTAGGCAATAATGATACTATATTCATAATGATGATTTTCATCTGACATACATTGCATTTATAAATACCCAGGAATCACTTTATAGACATTATTGCTTGCTACAATTTTCTGCTTATACATTTGTCTTTCTTGTCGTTGCTGACTTCAGAAAATGTCTAGGCTACAATGTTCTTCAATCACTGTCTTTCCCTTGTCAAAACATTTTTTAAGCCTCAGCAGAGTTTCCGAGAAAATATTTGAGACAGGCCTCATCAGTTTCTAGTTATTAATTCACCAATGTCTGTAGAGATTTTTCTTTCTCTTTCTCAATTGAACATAGCTTTGCTTTTAAATACCTTTCCAGTAAACGCCTTTGTTTATCCATCTGTTGCTCTGTGAACATATATCAACATCAACATTCATTTTTCTTTGGTCAACTGAAAACTGAAGAAAATGTGATTTTATGGCTAATTTTTAGCATTCTAAGTTACTTGTAGACATAAAAAATGCAAACACATAACCAAGACCCAGATGATAAGGGTGTTTTCCCAAGATCACATGAAGGATGTGAATTAGATTTTGAATACAGGATATTTACCGTAGAACTCATGCTTTCATCAAAATTTTGTTGCTTCCCTGGAGTGTACTCTAGGAGAATATGACATGAAATCAAATCATGCCATTAATTATATTGGTCATATTTCCTTTATATGTATAAAAGTCAATTTTGTTTTTGCATGCTATAGTCAGTATTATACATAAATCTAGAGATTTCATGAAATGATTTATGTAACAGGCTTACAAATATAAATTATTTTCCCAGTTTCAATTTTGTGTTAATAGCTTATCAATATTGTACATGTTAGATGTTAAATGAAATTTGGTTTAATGAATAAGTAATTATTAATGCATTAATAGCATGCTAAAATATTACTAATATAATACTATTAGATGTTATTAAATAATTTCAATTATGTAATTCAATTATGTAAGGGCTTTCCATATTCAATTTAAAATTTTTAGTGTTTCTCTTTTTCTAATTTCTTACCTAGAAATATTTTAAACTTATTTACCAGTTATACCTTTATTAAGTTGAGTGGAAGTATTCCTACAAGCAAATGCTGTATTTCCCTTATTAAACATTAATTTTATCATGTGGAGAAAAAGTTTTGTTGTTATTGATACAATGGTTTACTCTTTGCTTTTATTCCCTGTATAGCAGGTCAGATTTAATTAGTATTCAAAATAAACTTGCTAATTACTCTGTACTTGCACATGTATTGTCCTTTGTTTTCTTTCCATTTTCTGCTGTTTCACAGTCAGGAGATTTCAAATCACATAAAATATTATTTGAAGACTTTCATCTATAGTGATATCCCAAGTTTCTAACATTTAAAAATTTTAGTAAGAGCTAGAATTCAGAACAGAGTAGTAAGCATCTCTCCTTTTGCTTTATGTTTGGTATTGATATGAATTTGTTCCCAGAGGACAATCGACAATACCACATTATGGCTTTGTATACAAGGAAAAGCAAAAAAAAACCATTCATTTGAATTAAATATGGATTATTTTGATTTGTTGGCCAAATAACAAATCTGATAGTGTTGGAATTATGAACTCTAAATGGAGCTTTAAGTGCATACTGATAGGATTTTAAGACATACTTGTTTGGGTATTCTGAATAACTTGAATGCAAACTCATTGTTGGTGTCGTATCTTAGAAAGTGCCCCCTAGCATTATACCAAGAATCTGTGTGACTGTAGGCTCACTCTCTGTTTTCCTATGGAAAAAACCTTGGGTAGATAGCTAGAAGGTTGAAGGGATGTTCCATAATACATGATATGCAAGAGCAGATGTTACACACACACGCACACACACACATACACTATATATATATACACATATATATATGGTTGCTGTGGGGCTTGAACTCAGGACTCAGGGACTAGGCACTCTACCACTTGGGCCACAGTGCCAGCTCAGGTTTTTGAGTGGTTAATTGGAGATAAGAATCTCAAGGGGACTTTCTTGCCCGGACTGGCTTCTAACCAAGATCCTCAGAGTAGCTAGGACAAAGTGAGCCACTGGTGCTTAGCTGGGGTAGAGTGATAAATTTAATGCAGAGAAAGTCATATAAAGATAAAAATACAATGAATTTTCCTCATGTTCTTTTCTCCTAGCACTATTGGCAATATAGTTTAAATGACTATACTTGTATGAATAATCACAATAATTTTCATTAGAACCATGTAACTGACTTCTTTATGTTCAAGCACAAGGACACTGGGATTCCTTTAGCTATTACAGCTGTGCTTGTGAGTCATCACTATTTAAATGTATAATGGCCACATACCTGGTTTATAATTTAGAAACTGGAACCACTTACATAAGTCTACTCCTTAAGTCTTCTAGTAACTTAAACTATCAGAGCCTGAATACTTAAATAAGAGTTCTAGGGGCTGGGAAGGTGACTCAGTGGTAGAGCGCTAGCCTTGAGCTGAAGAGCTGAGGGACAGGCCCAGGCCCAGAGTTCAGGCCCCATGACCAGACCTCCCCCCCAAAAAAAAAAGTTTTAAATAAGAGTTCTTTTGTTGTTTTGTGAAATCAGAGTGTGAAATAGCATATTCACCTTTGTAGTGTAGTTAGAAATTTGGACAGTTTTTAACTTCTCATATATGATAAAAAAATTTTTCAAGTGACTTTATTTTCCTATTCATTTCTAAAAGAGATTCATCTTTTATTTATTTATTTATTTATTATTGTGAAAATACTATACAGAGGAGTTACAATTACATGGGCAAGATAGTGAGTACATTTCTTATCAAGCATTGTAGCCTCCTCCTTTGTTTACCCTTCCCATCCCTTCCCAGCCTCCCCACCCCTCCCACCAAAGTTGTAAAGTTCATTTTCAACATGACAACTTGTACTTCTCATTGTTGCAACGGGTCCACCTGTATCCTTATTTAAACGACTTGTTTTTCCCCTTCCCCTCCACAAATTATACCGACTTCAAATACAGTGAAAGCAGGGGTTATACTGTGGGGGAAGGACATACAAAGCAACAAAGAAATAATCTTATAAATGCTTTAGAAACAAATGCATGAAAGAAAAAAACATTTGAATACATATCTTAGGGTTCATTTTCCTAACATCACCTTATCTGACCTTTTCTGCTTGACTCATCATATATGATAAAATTTGAGTAACAATCTAAATTCAGACAGAAGTCAATGAAAATTGTTTCTAAGAATAAAATATAAAGAATAAATTCCTTCTATTAAGAACAAGGCCCCCTAAAGGGACCCAAAATATGTAATGAGGAGTTTAGGTGTATGGGAGATGAATAGTAAGTTCTTACTTGTATAAATAAACTCATGTTTGAGGTAAAATATGGTTCCTTGAAAAGTCTTCTAGGAGGGCTTGCTTGAAGCATGAGGGTATGAGTATAAAACTCCAGTGTTACCAAAAAATTGTTTTCTAGATATGGAATTGGATCAATGTTTTTGATGGAGTCATGAAAAAAGGCAGATCTGCCAGAAACGGAACTTGACATCTCAGATTTCATATAGAAGCAAATGGTGAATTCCAAAATGATCTATCAATGAGCCTTATATTGATCCTGAGTACAATTTCAGGAAGGCCCATTAAATGAATGTTTTGAAAACTCTTTGTATAAAGTGCTGGCTGCATAAATTCACTAAGCAATTACACTATGCCTACCTCTTTGCTATTATTATCTAACTGATTGTAAAAGGTAGGTTTTAGGTTAACAAAATAGATATTTTCAGGCTAATGCTATTTTAGAGATTCAGTTTTCCTTGCCTAAATCCTAGCCATCTCTTCAGGAAATCCAATGGGGAAAATGATTGACCTTGATACAGATATTCATATTGGTTGGCAATACTAAAGAAAAAGATGGATAATGCTTTAGGCTTCCATCTGCTCAGCTATAGGTCATATAAATATATTCCTAGCAGGCTAGGCAGAAGGTCCACCCAGTGGACACTATTAAACATTTTTGCCTTCTCTTTTCTCAGTACTTTGCAACTGAATTATAATTTTATCTTACCAATTAGGAAATATATATCTTGTACTGACTAATGTCTTGCACATTATGGGTACATTAGCATTTACTAATTTAATTGCCAATTAATAACTGCATATTTCTGTAAACCATAGAAGAAATACTTATTACCTTCTTCAGATCCATTGTCTGTCTCTGGTGAATTGAATTCCCATTTCATATGTATCTTCTATTTACACAAGTAGTACTGCATCCTTTACCCCCATTTGTGTAAGGAGAACAAATGACTAGTTATGTCTGCATTGCAGAAAGTTCCTAATTCCTGTTTTCTATCCCTTATCATTCATGTTTTCTTATTCCAAATTTCTATAATGTCCCTACTTATCATTTTCTATCATGGAATGTTGTCATGTGGAAGGTATAAGATATGCTATAAGATGATCCTTTTAAAATACAGATGACTACATTAGATTGTCATAGTATGAAATTACTATTCTCTTACTTGAAGTCATAATAATAATAACAAATAACAAAGCCCTTTAATTTGTTTCATTCTTTCAAATGTTGCAAATAATATCCATTAAGGAATTTTGTAAACTCAATGAAAAAGATATGTATATACATCTCTACAAATATACAAATAAAAGCCTATATTCTTTTGTGTGTAAGAAAATAAAATTATAAGGAAATATTTTTGGTATCTGTCCTCCAAGATATAAAATTTTGCATAGATAGATATTCAGTCTTACAACTTCACACAGAAAACATATTCTTGGCCTATTTGTTATTATGGTTCCAGATTTATATATCATTTTCCTCTCTTTTGTGTGTGTGTGTGTGTGTGTGTGTGTGTGTGTGTGTGTGTGTGTGTGTATACCAGTCCTGGGACTTGAACTAATGAGCTCATGCTGTAGCTCAACTTTTTTACTCAAGGCTGCCACTTTACCTCTTGAGCACATTGCCATTCCTTGCTTTTTAATGAATACAGATGAGTCACAGGAACCTTTCTGTCCAGGCTGGTTTTGAGCTCTAACCCTCAGATATTAATTATTATTTCTTTTACCTACAGCTACAAAATCATTCCATGGAAAATTTATTTAACATTTAGGTTGTTCGTTTGAAGGACACTATTTATAATGTCACCTATATTTAATATTCTATTATTTTAATTATCTCTATATAATAAATCTATGATGTTTCTTTATGTTAATCTGATGCAAAAGTGTTTTCAGAATTCCAATTGATTTTTATTTTTGGAAATATATTTAACCTCCACTGAATTTTAATTATGTATTATGGAATCTCAAGCTGAAAATGAATTAGGTTTTGCTTCTATTCCTAAGCTCATGCTTTGATACAGTGTAATAAAGTGTGTCAATATTCATACTGCACAAATGAAGATTACAGTGCTTACTAATATTATACAAGGTGAATGTTTAGTAATGCCTTCATGACTCATAAGTCCTACTAAACTAAGCACTTTGCTTTTAGCCATTTCATTTTCCCCAGTATCACTAAGTATTTTCTAAAAGATGAACCACAAGAAAAGTACTAAAACATTACCTTGATACAATAGTAACAAGCTTCCCTATCTTCTATGAATTGTCTTCCAGTGGCTCTCATTTTTATTCCCTTTAAATTTTTATTTTTCTCTCCCTTTCCAATGCCAGATTTTCTTGTTTGTATTCTCTACCTTTTTAAAGAGACACCTAAAAAATACTGTGATATATTTGGTGGAACTTTATAAATGTTGATTGCTACAAAAAGTCCTGTCTGTATTTAAAATGGAATAAAAAACAATAAAATATGAAATAAAAATGCACAGAAGGTAGTAACCAAATTTAAATGTTTATCATGGAATTTTCTTTATAATCCATCTGTTAAAATTCTGAAGAGAAAAATAGAATTGTAAAATTCTTTACATTTTAGATATTTGAGCTCATAAATATACAATTGAACATACCACACAAATTTTATTTATTTAGTCATTTACTTAGTATTTGGATTGCCATTCAACTAGGTTATGGGCCAGGACATAGATGATGGGTCTTTGTAGGACAGATTGTAGTTCTATACTTTGGATATAGTAACCAGAAAAGTCTATTTTCCATTCACTTAAAAACAGATGTACTGGCCATGTGCTGGTGCCTCTTGCCTGAAAATTACTCAGGACGCTGAAATCTAAAGATTGTGGTTCAAAGTTGTACCAGAGAAGGAAGTTCATGAGAATCTTACAGCCAATTAAGTGCCCCAAAAATCCAGAAGTAGAGCTGTGGTTCAAGTGCCAGAGTACTAGACTTGAACAAAAAAGCTCAGAGGAAGAAGCCAGTCCTCAATTCTAGCCCCAGGATCAGCACACACACACACACACACACACACACACACACACACACACACACACACACACACACACACACACACACACACACCACTCTCTCTCTCACACACACACACACACACACACACACACACACACACGCACATACACAATGTACTTTCAAAAAGCATAGTTCCTTCAGAAATGTCTATAAACCAATTATGAAACTTAAAGCATAAAAAAATACTCATTTAAACATTTCAATGAAAAATTAATTCTGTTTTTTAATCTCTTAAATATATTGCAATGTCTCCCAGGTGTGTAATTCTGTTGCTAGCACGAAATTTCAACATAAGAAAAAACTAATCTCTATTGAACATTCTCTACATACCAGCTTGCATAGATCATAAATACCTTGTTTTAGTCACCAGAATCGCAACAGGTCAGGAACTGTAGCCTCTGATGTGGTGGTGGTTAGATCTAATGAGGAATTAGCTTAATTGCATGATTAGATAGCTGGACTGAAGTCTAACCTCCTGTTAAACTGCTCTAAGGTATAACTAGAAAGAAATGGAAGTTGGGAAAATTATTGAAAATTTTGAACTATGGGTTATTTTCACAGGCTTCCAACACCAATCAACAATACTAAATTGAAGAAATGAAAGATATTAATTGCAGTCATTTAGTTTCTTCAACTTGGTAGTTAGGTTAGAGAAATATTTGGAATAATCAATATTCGAAATAATTCATCTTCCAAATAACTCAGAGCAAGTATGGAACATGGACTTAATCATAAAAGAAAAAATTTGAAATATTCAGCCTGAACATAGGAGATCACTTCTCTTGCAGTTTAGAGTAGAATTTCTTTTTTTTCTGTTATTCTTCTGTGAATGAGTGAATGTTGGAAAGAGAATAATTGATTGTACTGGAGGATGGAAAGAGATCTAGAATAAATACAAAATGAATTGGAAGCCACAAAGTGTCCCTATGTGAAACAAGATAGAGGGCTGGGGAAGAAGAAAGGAGAGGGAGCCAAGAGGTCAATTACCACCGTCTTTATGGACCTTCTACCAGTGAAATTGTTGGCAAGATATCACCAATAACTAGAGTTTTGTTTTGCTTTTTTTGGTTTGGCTTCTATTAGAGGTCTCTATAGCTATATAGTACAAATGATCTGGACATATTTTAGTCATAATTATTCATATAATGAACAAGAATGTATTAAATATTGGACTTAATAATAACAGTCATAAGGTATGGGAATTAAACAAAAACAAAATGAAAGGAATTCCATAGGCCTCATTGGATGCTATAATCTATATGTAACAGAGGTAACTGGAGATCATCTGTTGTATGGGGCTCCAGTTACAAATAAGTCTCTGTCCCTCCCTGTTCTTGTTCTGCTGAGCTGGTCATTTGGTTCACTCCATATAATTGTCATGGTTCATCCCCAGAGAAGTGGACAACACTAGCTAAAATTGCTGTCAAAGTTTTTCGGTGGTATTCTTTTTCAATGTCTGCAATGAGCTGCAACAGAAGAATTGGTTAGAGTTGTTTGACTATAAGATCAAGGTGTCATTGGGGGATTTAGTTTTTTGACTTCTAAGTATATTTTAGGTATGAGACACTTCTCTGTTGTCTGGCTAGTGAAGATCTTCTTCCAGTTGGCTTTCTATTGATCTTGCTAGCTATGTCCTTTGCCATGCAGAAGCTTTGCAGTTTCATTCAATCCTATTTGTCCAAACTTTCTTTGATTTGTTGTGCTTCTGGGTCTCTATTAAGAAAATTTCGGCCTGTCCCAAGGAGCCCTAGAGTTTCTCCTATTCCTTTCTGCAATGTTTTCAGGGAGTCTGATTTTATTTTGAGGTCTTTGATCCATTTGGAGTTAATTCTGGTGCAGGGTGATATATACGGATCTAGCTTTCATTTTCTACAAGTGTTAACCAATTTTGCCAGCACCATTTACTGAAGAGGCTGTCTTTCTTCCATTCTATTTCTTTAGCTCCCTTGTCAAAGATTAGGTGGCTATAGGTCTGTGGGTTAATTTCTGGGTCTTCAGTCCTATTCCATTGTTCCTCAGGTCTGTTCTTGTGCCAGTACCAAGCTGTTTTGATTACTATGGCTTTCTAGTAGAGTTTGAAATTTGGAATTGATATTCCTCCAGTGCTGTTCTTTCTACTAAGGATTGTTTTTGATATTTGGGGTCTTTTATTGTTCCATATGAATTTTTACAACATATCCTCAAAGAAACAAATGCCCGATTAATAAATGGGCTAAAGACTTACAGAGAGACTTCTCTGAAGAGGAAATAAGAATGGCCATTAGACACATGAAGAAATGCTCAACTTCTCTAGCCATAAAAGAAATGCAAATCAAGGCAATGTTGAGATTCCACCTCACCCCAGTTAGAATGACTATAATCAAAAAATCTAGTAACAACAGATGCTGGAGGGGATGTGGCCAAAAGGGAACCTATTGCATTGTTGGTGTGAGTATAAACTTGTTCAACCACTCTGGAAAGCAGTATGGAGGTTCCTCAAAAGACACTACATAGAGCTCCCTTAGGACCCAGCAATCCCACTCTTGGGCATTTACCCAAACAATCACAAACAAGGTCATATCAAAGGTACCAGCACAACCATGTTTATCGCAGTATTATTTACCATAGCAAAGATATGGAACCAACCCCAATGCCCCTCAGTAGATGAATAGAACAAGAAAATGTGACACACACACACATTCACACATACACAAAATGGAATTCTATGCCTCTGTCAGAATGAATGACACTGCCTCATTTGTTAGGAAATGGAAAGACTTAGAAAAAATTATATTAAATGAAGTAAGCCAGGCCTAAAGAAACTTAGGTTGTGGGGCACATGGGCAACAAAGATTGAGCTGAGAGGAAGTTGAGTGGGCAGAGTCCAAGTTGTTTACATTAAAACCTGATTAGATAAAGCTTAGGCGCATGATAGGTTTACAGTGATTGGTTGGTTCCTTTTCCTCCCCTTTTACGCCAGGTGGATTTTTGCTTTAAAAAGTGCTTGCTCTGTGGTAATAAAGGAGTTCTTGCTTGATTAGGCTCCTCGCTGTGTCTGACTGTCTCTGAGGCTAAAGGAGGCTGGGGAATGGGCAAGCAGCCACTTACCTTTCCTTGGACCCAATCGGTCTTCTGGTGGACTAAGACCCAACAATAGGTCCCATGGTTTCCCTTGTTTGCAATTACTAGTACATGTCTAGGGCAAGCAGAGAAGATCAAAGGCCATGTGCATATGACCACATGAGATAATGTTAAGCAAAATATACCCCACAAAGGGACACAAGTGTTTTTTTTTCTTTCTTGCTAGTGCACTATGTGATTCTTTTGTTTCTTTTATATGTTCTTCCCCCCACGGTATAACCCCTGTTTTCACTGGATTTGATGCTGGTGTTCTGCAGCTTGCATATACATTTTTTGTAATTTGGGGAGAGGAAGGGATATATATATATGCAGAACACTTAAATGGGGATGTAGGCTGACCCATTGTGAGGATGAGATGTACAGGACACTATGTTGAAAACGAATTTTACAATGTCGGGGTGGGGGAGGGCAGGCAGAGTTGGGGAGGTGGGGAGGGAAGTGATGGTAGGGGGAAAAGAAAGTAGGAGGTAACAATGCTCACTATAAAATGTACTCCATTACCCTACTCATGTAACTGTAACCCCTCTGTACAACATTATTACTATATATATATATGTGTGTGTATATGTATCTTTATATATATATAAAGATCAAGGTGTTTTGACTCAAAGACAGTTTGGTGGGAAAAAAAACCCACTATTGTAGCTAAACTCTGAAGTTTTCATTTTTTTTGGCTCTCACAAATCTGAGGGTTGGTATATTGTTTAATTTCTACATCTATAGCATGGTAACAAAAATGCAAGCACAGAAATATCTTTTTTAGGAGTTTATTATCAGACCCACCCAATCCTCCCCATCCCCCCCACCAAAGTTGTAAAGTTCGTTTTCGACATAATGACTTGTACTTCTCATTGTTGCAATGGGTCCACCTGTATCCTTATCAAGCATTGTTGCCTCCTCCTTTGTTTCCCCTTCCCATCCCTTCCCATCCCTCCCCAGACCCCTCCCCCACCCAATCCTCCCCCCCACCCCCCACCAAAGTTGTAAAGTTCGTTTTCGACATAAGGACTTGTACATCTTGTTGTTGCAATGGGTCCACCTGTATCCCTATTTAAATGATTTGTTTTTCTCCTTCCCATCCACAAATTATACCGACATCAAATAGCATTTTATAGTATGTTTAGTCTGTGAAAGATCACATGCTATCATCTGTTCATTGTCTAGAAAGTTTTAGCCAATAATATTGATGGAAACCCATAAAGTTAGAAAATTTCTTTATGGATAATAAAAATTTCCACCTTTTAAATAGGGGAGCAAAGAGTGATTTATCCAAAAAAATAAATATCCATGGCATTTGGCCTTTTTAATGTTAACCAAGGATAATTTAAAAGACCTGGACAATTTCTGAATCTTCATAGGTATATAGTATTTCTAAGAGATTTAAGAGTGGTATAAAAACCCATTATGAGTTTCCATGGGAGTTTTGAAACTACCTATCTTCGTGGAAGGTTTTTTTTTTTTTTTTGATGGGTTGTGGGGCTTGAAATCTGGGCCTGAGCACTGCTCCTCAGCTCTTCAGCTCAAAGCTAGAACTCTACCACTTCAGCCACAGCACCACTTCTGTTTTTCTGGTGGTTTACTGGAGGTAAGAGTCTCACAGACTTTCCTTCCCTGGACTGGCTTTGAACCATGATCCTCAGACCTCAGTAGGAAGGATTACAGGCATGAGCCACCGGTGCCCCACCCATGGCACCAGGCCCATGGAAGGTTTTCTAGAAGGCCAAGAATTTCAAAACCTAGATAATTTCCTCTAAGTTTGTCTTCCTATGATGACTGAAATTCGGCATAATTTTACTGCTCCTCTTTGTGTATAAAACAAAAAGTAGCAATGATGATTTTAATGGTATGTACAGTTGATTAAGACTTTTAGTACCAAATGTTCTCTTGTTACTAGAATCTCCTCTTTATTTTTTTCTTTTCTTTTTCCCTAAAGATGATTTTAAGCTTAAGGAACTTCATAAAATAGTAATACCTTTGCACAATTTTCCCTCAGTTAAACGATATACAATCCATGCATTTATTTGACATAAAATTGCCCACACATTTGTAAACCATTGTAATGATGTTCCTGCTAGGTAGAAATATTCATGCGATGAATACTCTAAGGGAAAATATGCTTGAAAAGGAAATATGCTTGAAAATAAAAAGTATCATACTAATATTCCTCTAACTATAACTATGATTCTCCCCACCAAAGACTGAAGATCTCTAAATCTCTCTTTATTTATCAATTTTGGATTATAGGAAGATTTCAATATAATAAGTTCAAAGCCTCTTTGATCATTTACGAGGTCAGACTAACACTTCCAAATAGCTGCTTGTCACACAGCTAATTTGTATGATAATTTTGAAGTGAAAATGGCATACTTCTTTTTAAGCACTAAGGTATGGACACTATCAATTCACACTTCAAATACACAATTAACTCCAATTCAATCCTACAAGGAAAGATGCATTTTGTAGATCTCATTCCTGTAGTGAGGTGTTAATAAGCTGTGTCCTTTATTTTTTTAAGTTCTTCTCTTTTGAATATAGTATGTAATGCTAGAGTTTGTATGGAAATAAAGATATACACCAGTGAAAAACGTTTTCTTAGGGAGATCACTACAAGGCTTTGTATCTTCACATAGGTATAGAAAATCCATACATTTTGGTAAAGTATTCTACTTTTCTCTCAGATGTATCAAATTACATTTTCCGCATTATACAGCTAGTTTACATGCCTTCCAAAGTGAAATATTTTATAACTATCAATACAAAAATGTGAATTTATAAAGTTTAAAATATAGTTTTTTTGAGAGAATGTACTTGAATGAATTCGGAAAGCAATTACATTAGTTCCCAGATATACAATAGAAGAAAAATAACAGCTTGTGAAATCTTCACAGAACTAAGTCCTCTTCAGAAACTTTTATATGCCCATAACTTCCCCAATAGTTACTGTCAGTATGAAGAGATCACCTAATAATAAAACTGTCATTCTCCTCTCCTCTCATATTCTTCTCTTCCTATGTGTACTTTCCATTTCAGTGGGAACACTGTCTCCTTAGAAATTGTGGGGGAGAGGAGAAACACGTTTAATTTTACCTCCTATAATATACAGCTTCATTAATTACAAGTCAGTCAACAAACTTTTTCAATTATCTTCCTACTGATGTCTTGTAATTGGCACCCTGTGTCAATTTAGATTTTTGTATTATCTGAATAGAAAGCTAACATTTGTTAGAACTGACTATATTCCAAAATCTCTATTAATACCATGTCTCTTTTTTTTAATACCATGCCTTTTAATACACTTATTTTTCTAATTAATGTTCTTATTCTAATGTCAAAAACACGGGCTAAGAAGCTTTAGAATATTCCCTCATTGTAGAATTCAAGACTTTTAAGAGAAAGAAGCCACAATGGCACTTAGATTTCAAACTCATGTGTTGATGCATCTCCATGATTTTCCATGAGGAAAAATGAATCACCTTTGAACTTTAAATACAGAATTTGTACCAAAAAGCTCAACTCATGACCAGACTTATAAGTTATGATGTGGGTACCAAGGCCATGTGTCTAATGACTTAGTAACATAGAGTTGCTATGACTATCTGATAAACAAATCTATTTTATAATTTCTCAGGACAGATGTTGCATTTATGATAGTGGCATAATGATTTATACCCACTTTTGAAAACAGGACAATCATTGGGGAGGAGGAAGGAAAAATGAGGGAAGGGTAACAAGTTCGACAAGAAATATACTGACTAACTTATGTAGCTCTAACCTCTATGTACATCACCTTGCCAATAAAATTAAAATTAAATTTAAAAAGAAATATGTTAAAGATACTAAAAAAGAAAACAAGACTATCAAAGCAAGATTAGCATTTTCAATAAGGAAGATCTTATCCAAATAGTATCAAAATTATATTAAACAGAATATCTCATTCTTCAAGCAATCTGGTTAATAATTCAATTGTTCAGTGTTATAAAATACTCCAAGTAAAATTTGTGAAAGTTCTTTTAACGTTGTGCTAAATGTAGTTGGCAATTATTCTTGGGAATCAAAGGGGGAGATTTCACTGTCAAAGTATTTTGATATTCTCTTCCAATTTCCATTTCTGAAGAGATCTGAAATGGGGAAGCTTTGGACAAAATAGAGAAATATCAGTTTAAAATTGAAAGTTATTATAAAACTCAGCCTTTTACTAAACTCCAGCAAATCTGTTAGCAATATTTTTGTTTTTGTTTCCTGTTGCTCCTGGGGCTTAAACTCAGAGTGTGGACACTGATCTTGAGCTTTTGTGCTCAAGGATAGCACTCTACCACTTGAGCCACAGCACCAGTTTTGGCTTTTTGGTGGTTAATTGCAGAGAAGAGTCTCACTGCGTTTCCTTCCCTGGCTGGCCTTAAACTGATCCTCAGTGATCCTCAGTTCTCAGATGCCTGAGAGTAACTAGGATTACAGGTGTGAGCCATTGGTGCCTGGCCCTATGGCAATTTAAAACTCTGTCGTTGATGTTATTTTGTCACATGTTACATTGTGGTGTCCCAAATTTAGTTGACAATGTATATTCATAGATGACAGTTTGGCATTATTTATTTATTTTTTTATTTTTTTTATGGTACTGTGCCATACTTATTCCAGTGTCATTCTCTGCAGAGACAGAGAACCAACCCCAAAAGTTCTGGGGAACCCCCAAAGTCATGAACACCCTATCAGTTCTGACCAAAAAGAAAAAAAAAAAAGCAATGCAGGCAGCATCACATTTCAAGGCTTCAAACTTTACTACAGTGAAAGTAAGGAGAAACACATAGGTAATGGGTTAGAAATGGATGTTAAGAACAATATAACAGAATAGAAGACACTTAAACACCACTAGCCAGTTAATTTTTGACAAAGGAGCCAAAAATATATGCTGGGATAAAACAGTATCTTCAACAAATAGTTATGAAATAACTGAGCATTCATATGCAGAAGACTGAAAATGGACCCTTGTCTTTCATTTTGTACTAATACAAATCAAAGCAGATCAATGATCTCAATGTATTACCTGAATGAGTAAGGGGGAAAATAGAAGTTACTGGTTTAGGCAGGAAATTTTCCTGAGTAAAATTCCAAGAACTCAGCAAAGAAGAGGAAGAATGGAAAAAGGAGATTATGCTAAGCTGAAAAGCTTCTATGCACTGAAGAATGTAGTTACTAAGGGGGAATCTTTGCTGGCTATATCTGACAAGGGTCAAATAAAGGTACTCCAAAAACTAAGACCCCAAAGGATCAATAACCTAAAAAAGGACCTAAATAGACATCTGAAGAAGAGGTAGTAAAAAAGGCCAGTAAGTACAAAAATGGTTACTTCCCTTAGCCACCACTAAGAATATAACCAACAACCAATGATAATGAAGATGCAGGATAAAAGAGACCATAATGCTCTATTAGTGGGAATGTAAATTAGTGGAACCACTATGGTACTCAGTAGGGAGATTACTCATAATAAATTAAAATAGAGAACTATCCTATTAGTGAACTGATTACCTGAAAGTGAAAATACAATAAATGTACCTGCAAATCCATGCCCCATGTAACACTGTAGCACTATTCATAGCATCTAACTCATAGAAACAGCTTATATGAATTATGACTAATGAATGGATCAAATAATGTGATGTGTGTGTGTGTGTGTGTGTGTTTGTGTGTGTGCGCGTGCTCTCTCTAGGGGTCTGGTCAGTTACAAATTGGGATTTTTAAGGCACATGATCAACTATCTCAAATATCAATAAAGATAAAGGCTTATGTAAAATGAACATTTTAAAGTTTAAAACATTGCCTTGATCAAATGCAACATTAGTAGTCTGCTAATAAATTATTTCCTGTGTCTATGAATATTGAGCTTTCTTAGATATTAAAAAATTACTTAAAATTTTATTTTATCTCAAGGAAGAAAGGCCTTAGGAAAAAAAGCTTGACATTTTTTGTCGGTCTTGGGGCTTGAACTCTGGGCCTGGATGCTATCCCTGAGTTCTTCAGCTCAAGAATAGCACTCTACTACTTGAACCACAGCACCACTTCCTGTTTTCTAGTGGTTAATTGGAGGTAAGAGTCTCACAGAATTTCCTGCCTGGGCTGGCTTCGAACTGTAATCTTCAGATCTCAGCCTCCTGAGTAGCTAGGATTACATGCGTAAGCCACTAGCTCCCAGCAAGAAGACTGACTTAAATATATATATATATATATATGCATTTGTATATATATATATATATATATATATATAATTGTAGAGGTGATGTACAGAGTATTTACAGTTACATTTTTTAAGACATAAAAGTAGAAGTGGAACTGTGGCTTAAAGTGGCAGAGCACTAACCTTGAGGGGAAAAAAAAAAGCTTAGGGACAGTGCCCAGGCCTATGACCAACAATAAAAGAAAACGAAAAAAAGAAGTGGTATTGATCAAGATGCAATGTATTCATAGACTATTTTGTTGAATGTCAACTCCTTTCTATGACTACTTCAAGATACAGAAAAGAAAGAGAGAAAGGAAGAAAGAGAGAAAGAAAGAAAAAAAGAAAGAAAGAAAGAAAGAAAGGAAAGAGAAAGAAAGAAAGAAAGAAAGAAAGAAAGAAAGAAAGAAAGAAAGAAAGAAAGAAAGAAAGAAAGAACGATTAATTCCAGGACATTAAAAGTAAGTTTTAAAGATTTTAACTTTTTGACACAAAGTCAATTTTATGCAAGAACAAGTGATGATTGCATAAAAATAACTTTCTTATTGACATTTGTCAATGTGTCTGCAAATGTTTTGTTTAATTGGTATGTTCCTTTTTAACAATAGTTTAGTTTAAAAAGCTTAGCAGTGGAGAATTTTTTCATCAAACTATGAACATTTTGAAAATGCCAAAATTCAATGAAGTTTCAAGTTGAACAACTGCAAGAATAAATTTTTGCACAAATGTGTACACTCTGCTACAACATTATACTATACACACTAACTGTTTTGATTTTATTGCATTTTATCCTGATAAATCTAGTTAAAAATCAGATTCTGAATTCTGTCTCAGTAAGTTTCTCCAAGACATTATTATATGTGTTATCTAGTGCTTTCAAAAAATACCTCCCCTCCAGTTAACTAGACTCTAGTCTAGTTATTATTTTTTATTTTATAAAATGCCTCCACTCCCATTAACTAACTCCCCTGTGACTTAACTAGACCCTGGAAAGTGTTTAGATTTATGCAGAGATATTAAAGTGGAATGTTAGAATGTCTACTGTATTCTAATGGCTTTGTGGCGAACTTGTTATAAAATATTTAATAAAAATAGATTAGCTCACACATGGAAATTTTGAACTTTATGCACCAAATAGAACTTTCTGTGATCAACTGTTGAAAAATATGTGCATATGTTTGAAATGACATTAATTTTATTGCATTATAGTATGGTGCAGCTTCTTGATCTTTCATCATGAGCATTCCTTAGCATTTTCACTATGCTACTAGCTCTTAGCTGACCAGCATTCCCTTACCACTGACACTATTCCTATGTCAATTACATTTGAATGGTGGCACCATTCTGCTTTGTTATTGGTTTTATCTCTCCTTCCATGTTTTTGTGACTGCCTTCCAAGTTTTTTTGGCTTCATCAGAGATTTTCACTTTGTTTTTGTCACTTCCTTTTTTTTTAAATCTTCCCGTAATTTACTGCAGTTACATCTGCCTATGCTTAGTTCTCCTTCAGATTTGTTTTTAAGACTTCAAACCTTTTCCTTATTTTTAGCTCACGATACTTGCAAAAAGTCTGTACCCTTTTGATTTTTCACTAGATACGTAGTCAGATTCTTATGTTTTGTTTTTATTTCAAAAATACCAGAAAGTGAAATGTCTCAGCAGCTTGGTGAGCAGAATATTTTATTTAGAATTCAAAAAAGTTTTACTTCTTTGAGCTAAGTTGAAAATGTATGTATAAATCCCCTACCAACTTAAATATCTGGAGAAATAACTGATAATCTTTATTATTCTATGAAAATTTCATTCCTCTACTCAATAGAAATAATGAAAATACAGTTTTGTAGGGAGTTTCCTTCAACTCTTAAAAAAACTATCTCTAAGTACCAAGGAGTTATCAGTCAACAAATTCCCTTATGAATACAGTGCATCTTGATCAATGCTAGGCCTTTCATCAATCTTCCCTATGCCTCCTAACCATATCCTGCCTCTCAATTTTCTCAGTTTTGTAGGCTATACATAAATTTTATGA
The DNA here is from genome assembly GCF_019054845.1 of Dipodomys spectabilis. Lineage (NCBI taxonomy): Eukaryota > Metazoa > Chordata > Mammalia > Rodentia > Heteromyidae > Dipodomys > Dipodomys spectabilis. Next base: position 10,540,081 of record NW_024870709.1, read on the forward strand.
CTGAAGTCTCCCCCAAAGAACATATTTTTGTTATTACTATTAATTGACTTTAACTAGCCACATAATTACTTTGTTATTATGAATATTCAATTAACTTTCTCTAAACAGAAAATTATAAGATAAAAACTATTATTTTTTCATACTTTATATATTTGTCTTTCCTGGATATTAATAGAAATCAGGGAATTATTAGCAACCTGTTTAGGGAAGGCATATATAGGAAGGAAAAGCTCATGACTTATAAAACTGACCCATTTCTATGATGGAAGGACTCCCACAGTGTCTAATTTAGTCAGATGAAAATATTCTAAAGAAAATATTCTAAATGTAGAAATCAGTTCTCGCAAGGCAGTAAAACCAGCTTCATCATATTACTGAAAACATTTATTAATTTTTATAAGAATCAGATCTTTAAACATATATTGGAATTTAAAACTTTAAAAACAATAAGCCACATACACAAGTTTTGACAAAACTTCAATTCTACACATTATCTCCTCTCCTAAGTATTATCAGCATTGAAAGAGTACAGATTTCACACGTGGTCATTATTCAGATTCATAAGTTTGACTTTTATAATTTCAGATCCAAAAGTTTAACCTATAGCATTACCAACATATTCTTCTTAGAGGTTTATCGTGGAAGATGTTCCTTGATCTCCAATGTTTCTCTTTTGAACACACTATGTAGCAAACTGACATTATCTCAAAGATTTTATGTGATGGCAGTCCTTTATTACTACCCCTTTTCTAAGCTGTATTCCCTGTTGCTCACAGCCTGTATATACACTCCACAGGCAGATTAGCAGTAGACAAAGCATTTGTTAAGTACATGAGAAGAACATAGGAAAAGTCCAAGAAATCCAGTGAAATTAAGGGCTAGTATTCTACATATGTGCATTTGACAGTATGAGTTATTGAAATCAGCATCTCAGGAAAACTAAGTGACACTAACCACTTATGCCCCTCAAATTTACAGTTTTTGTTTTTCAGATAGGATTTTTTTTTTGACCTGTCCTGGCCTGTCCTGACTCTCACTGCTTTCCTGTGGCTGCCTCTTGAGTAGCTGGAATGCAGGCATGGTATGCCTCAATATTCCTGGCTTTATACAACTTTACACAGAAAGAAGAAAACAGTTGTAAGCAATTAGGGAACAGAAAATACTTGGGGAAAAGATTTATTGATTCTTACAAGAATCTTGGCTTGGGCTGGGAAGGTGACTCAGTGGTAGAGTGCTTGGCTTGCATGCGTGAGGCCCTGGGTTCAATTCCTCAGTACAGAAAAAGCTGGAAATGGCGCTGTGGCATGTGGTAGAGCACTAGCTTTGAGCTGAAGAGTTGAGGGACAGTGCCCAAGCCCAGAGCCTAGGCCCCATGACAAAAAAAAAAAAGCCAGGTGTAGGTGGCTCATGCCTATAATCCTAGCTACTCAGGAGGTTGAGATTTGAGGATGGAGGTTCAAAGCCAGCCCAGGCAGGAAAGTCTATGAAACTCTTATCTCCAATAAACCACTCAGAAAACCAGAAGTAGTGCTGTGGCTGAAGTGGTAGAGTGCTTGCCTTGAGCTGAAGAGCTGAGGGATAGTGTTCAGGCCCAGAGTTCAAGCCCCATGACAGACCAAATAAAAAAATTCTTGGCTTGCATTTTCCTCTCATGTGATGTATTTTAGTTTTCTTGGTTGATTGAACTCCTGGGAAGAAGATTGATAACAAATAAATGGATATTAGATATACAAGGGAACTTTATCTTTTATTTCTACATTTTTATTGTTCATTATTGTTCTGTGTGTGGTTGTGTGTGTGTGTGTGTGCGCGTGGGCGCGCATGTGTGTGTTTGTAAGCTGAGTAAACGCCCATCCTGGGGCTTGAACTCAGGGCTTAGAAAACATACCTTGAGCTACCTTCCTCATGGCTAGCACACTACACTCTGATTTTTCATGGCTAATTAAAGAGTCTTGGAGATTTTCCTGCCCCAATTGGTTTCAAACTGCAATCTTCAGTTCTCAGCTCCCTGATGAGTGATGATTGTGGTCATGAGTTACTACCTGGCTACTTTAATTTTTTTTTAATACACCTTTATTTAGGAGTAGTGTACCATTATAGCATTTTACTATGGGGTATTTCCTAAACTCCTGGCCTGTTTTTGACCTTCTGCTATTCTAACACATAATTTGAATAAAAGAAAATATTTACTTACGGACTATTTTTTTTTGTAAGGGAACAATTTTCCCATTCATATTTTGCTAAGTTTTTTTTCAATTTTGAAGACAAAAATTTAAGCAAATATCTATGGTTTTCTGCTCCATATTTATAAAAATAAATTCTTGATTACTATTACAATGATCAGTTGCCAAGGATGTATCTAATTAAAAGGCAAACTCCATTTCAGATTTATAGACTATGCATCAATTGCATGACTAGAAAGTAAATTCTTTACTATCACATAATCTGGTGTCAGGAAACTTCTGAAAATTTATGGTTAGATTGTGAATTTAAATCTTAGCTTTCTCTGATGAATTTATTTGCTTTGTGCAGACTAGACAGTATCTTAAAGTATTGTTTTCCAGTTCAGTTCTAAATCTGTAGTGGATCCATCTCCTCATTATTCTTTGGATGTTATGGTAGATAAATGGTATCTTCACAAAGATACATTCGTTCTGGTATTGAAAGTGCCTACTTAAAATTCAGCATGAATAGTTTTCTTGAAAAAAATATGTGGACAACCCATTAATTATACACAGTGACTTGGAACAAATTCTTACAAAAAGCATTGTATGCCTTCCATTAAATGTATATACATTTTATTCAAAGTTACTGAAAGTCTTCCTATGACTAAAAAATAAGTCTTGAAAATGAACTACAGAGCTCCCTGCAAAGTAATTTTTTTCCATGACATACACATAGGACATGCACTCAGATTTTAGCTCAGTTAAATACTTGAGAGTAATTTTAATACATTTTCTTCTGTTTTTTAAAAAGTCTGGTGGTGCAAAAAGCTGCCCAATTATCTTACTCCATTTTATTTTGTTTTGTAATTATTCCTCTATTTTGGTTCTCTTTTAGAATTGTAAAGAATCAAATCAAGAACGTGGAGAAAATTTAACTGAGTCAGAATGTATACTGCTGTAAAACTCTGTCTGGAAAGTGTTCAGTTATAGATTATACACTGAGTATGAAACTCACTGCATTTCAAGCACATGAAGCATCTACTTGCTCACATATTTTACAACAGTACAGGATTTATTCTTTTTATTTGAAAGGAGATACAGCAGATTAATGATCACTCTATTTCTTACAGTTTTGACTTTGGTAATCTAAACTTGGAAGTTGGCATGGATTAATGAAAATTGTGGAATTTACCATGTATTTCTTTTACTGGGAATAGGGCACACATTAGTAATTATATATATGAAAATAGGTACAGAAAGTGAATCATAACATGCTTGGCAAATAACTCTAAACATGCCTTAAGATTTGTAATATTGATGGCCTATGTGGATAGAAAACAAACATTTCTGGAGTAAAGATGACTAAAAATCTAAAATATATGGCAAGTAAATTTTTCATTGCTATCAGAAATATGACTAGTATGAAATTGTAGCAAATGGTAAATATTTCTGAAAAATGTCTTTGGAAAATAGAATTTCAAAAGGATTACAACAAATACCATTTCTGGGTCTAGTATTATTGTAATTATTACATTTTCTTTATTTCCTCTGTTAGGGTCTGAGCTCCTTTAGAATGAAAAAAAAATTTTCCTCTGAATTCATCTTTCTTTTCCTTTCACTAGAAGAGAATATGTATTCCTTAACTATGTTAAGGTATGCGGGAGCTAGTATCTCAGATCTATAATTCTAGCTACTCAGGTACATGAGATCTGATTTATCACAGTTAGGAGCCATCCTGGGCAGAAAAATCTGGTAGATTCTTTTCTCCAATTAACCAGCAAAAAGAAAGAACTGTAGAAATAACACAAGAGGTAAATTTCCATTTGAGAATTAATGAGAACATAGGTCCCAGTATCAATATAAATAATCAACCACAATAAAAAGTGAAGATATTGATATGCAGAGTAGGACTCTATATCTGACATTATTTGGGGTTAAATGACATCAAATAGAATCCATGTGTCCCATAGACTTCTTTAATGTCTATATTCCCAAGATTCAGCCATAAACTGTGTCTGTCTTGTTTTAAATTTGTGTCTCGCCTCATGGAGTCTTCTCATAATTACTTAAAATGAAAATCTGTAGTAGTTTCCCATCAGAATTTCCCATCCAGGTTCCAGGGAGTTTCTGGAAAGCAGCACTACTTCAGCCACTTTCCTACACGTCATTGCTCACTGAGCTCTAGCCACACCAGTTTCTTTGATTCCCACACGCAGTGTATACTGTATTCCACTGGATGCTTTATATGCCACCTTCCCTCCTAGACTTTACATCCTTTTCCCCCTGTTGGGTTTCCCCTTATTTTATAATTTAACCATTTGTCTTTCTCTTTGTCTAAATGTGGATGGTCAGAGCAGATGATGAGAGAATTGAATGAGAAGTTTGGAGTATTTATGCTCCCTTATTTACTCCTTAGATAAATCTTGTTAAGTTCATCTCTTAGAGAGGTCTTCTAAGCTGATTATGCTTACCAAGTCTCTGTTTGTACTTTTTAATCACATTATATTTAGGAGTTCACTGTTTTCCACTACTAGTTTCTGAATACTCTTCAATAAAATTGGCTAATTTCATTAATTTCTGGAGAATAAACCTGTCATTCATTGCCTTAGGATGACTCCTTCCTAAATGCCACCACTTCCTGCTAGCGTGTCATCCCAATGTGTTGGTGCTTATTCTTCTTCAGCTCTGAGAGTGGCCATTCTTCAATATTCAATATTCAATGAATATGCAATGAAACTTCCTCAGAGATTAATTGAAAATGACTGCATGGCCTCAATCACCCTTAACTTACTGCACTGGTTTCTCTATTATATGTCCTAGGATAACAAATTATCTTATCTGTGTTGGTTTATTCCTTGTTCACCAACCAATGATTCATTCAGTGATGTGCATTCTAGTTTATAGGCTCTTTGAGAATAAAAAGAGGCAAAATAAGTGTTCAAGTAATTTTAAAAATTCCTTATTAGCTCACATCCTTCTTGTCATTGCAACTTTTAGAGATGAACTCTTTAAAAAATAATTCTAACCATTTTTGCGGAATACATTAGCAACATCATTCCTTATTTTGACTTGTACTATGAACATCAAAAGTTATTTTTGTAAATGAGAAGGATGATGTCTTAATACTTGGAAGTAGACAATGTTTTTGTAAATATCAATTGTCTAAAGCACTTTTATACAAATGCCTACATGTCTAAATGCCTCTCATTAAATTTCTCAAGGAGGATGTGGATGGCATTAATTCCAACAGCATTTCCTTGGTAAAGGGTAGAATTGATTCAGCAGGAGAGTGGGAAAAAAACAACTAGGCAGATACTGTAGAGAGGGGTTACGTTTATATGAGTAAGGTAATGAGTACATTGTTACCCCCTCCTTTGTTTTTCCCCTACCATCCCTTCCCTCCCCACCTCCTCAAATCCTCCCTCCCCCCCACAACTCCCAAAGTTGTAAAGTTTGTTTTCAACATAGTGTCTTATATATTATCTCATGCTACAATAGAATTATTCATGTCATTTGTTTGTTGTGCTAAACTCATCCCTTCTTACAGAAATCTTTAACATCTGCTCCCTTGTTTTATGTTCTTCTTGTGTCTTCTATGTGGTCCCATGTTCTTATTTTTTTCAATTGAACACTGAACTGTCTTGCTGTGTTCCAAAGACCCTTAGTTTGCATTTATTGTCATCATAGTACTAGATTCATATCTCAGCCTCTGACTAAATTCAGTGCCTCCCATTCCTAGGGAGTTGATCTAAAGAATGACAGAGTTTCTCAGCTTCATTTTTAGACTAATCCTCTTGGTAATTTCCCTGTTCTATCAGTATTTATGTTAATATCCTGAATTAAGGAATCCTAGCACTGAGGAAACAGAGAAAGTAAGTTATTTCCTCTTTAATCTTCTTTTAGCAACCACATTCCTTTGATCTTTGCTATTAGATTTCCTATGTGTGCTGCTCAAAGCTTTTTATTATTTTCTAGTTTGAAAAAAAATATTTTAGTGGCACTGGGCTTTGAACTGAAGGCCTTGTGCTTGCTAGGCCAGTGCTGTACCACTTAAGCCACACTTCCAGGATTGTTTTTGTTTTGTAAATTATTATTTTTTTATAAGAATGTCACATATTTTTGCCCAGGCTTAGCCAGGTACCCTATTCCTTCTATTGAGCTTCTCAAGTAGTGAGGAGTATACCTGTGAAGCACAGTGCTAGGCCTTTTCTCTCTTAAGCTTACCAGACATTTTAGTGTATGTTCCTACAAGGAATGTCTATTCTGATCCATCTTCTTTTGGTTCCAGTCTCAGTATTGACATATTTTGGTGAGTGATACTTTGTGACTTAAAGCATCCCATGCAACTTCAAACGAAAATTCTTAAAACCTTTCTATTTTTATTTTTTAAATTTAATATTATATCAAGGTGACATACAGAGGGTTACAGTTACATATGTAAGGTAATGAGTACATTTCTTGTCAAACATTACTACTCACCCCTTCTTTTTACTCCTATTCTCCCTCCCCACAAACTCCCCCTACAAGCTGTAAAGTTCATTTCCAACAGATTCTCTTGTGAGTATTGTATTGGTTCGCCCTTTGTCCTTTATCTCACCATCTTGTTAACAAATCTAATTTGATGGGATTTATCAGCCCTTATTTGGCTTTTAAAGTATGCATACATATTCAGATCTGTGAACTATAAAATGAAGTTATAAATGAGACAAGTTGGATATGGTGGCATCAGCCTGTCATGCCAGCTACTCAAGAGGTAAAAGCATGCAGATTTTTGAGTTTGAGGTTAACCCAAATAAAGTTATTAAGACCAAAATAGAAACAAATGGGGTGGGGATATTGCTTAGGTGGTTGAGCATTTGCTTACCAAATTCAAGATACTGAACTCCAACATATCACACACACACAGACACGCACACACACACACATGCACACATGTGCACACACAAACACATATACACAAATCAGACATGATGTTTGAAATGATTATTATTTTTATAATGTTATTTTTGATTTAATAATAAAATAGAATATGTGGGTAAGATTGTACCTTTCTTAACTACATAGGTGTGTACTGCTGCCAAGATAGCTGAGTGCTGTTGTTACAATATTTAGTTAAGAAATCCTAACTATTCCTAAACTCCTACTTTCTTTTAAGTTAATTCTACACTATCATGAAAAACATTTTCATTGTTTGTCTTTTAAAACTATTTTTCTGATCTATTGACATGTATTTATGTTAAATTAAAACTGATTTTCATTTCTTAAAGACCATCTTTAATTTGCAATCCTTTAATGTGTCTTCCTCAAAACAGGTTCTAGTTAAGGAAAGCTCTGAATTTATTTAAAATATTATTGAGAAATATAAATTGCATGCATTGATGGCATACAGCATATTTTGAATTAAGTCTACATTGCAGAATGTCTAAATTAAGTTTATTAATACTGTAATATTTCACTCTTGGTTATTAGTGGTGAGAAGTTTTACTTTATTTTATTTTTTTAATCTTGTATTTTTTTTTTATTGTGAAATACTGAAAGAGGGGTTACAATTACATGGGCAAGATAATGAGTACATTTCTTATCAAGAATTGTAGCCTTCTCTTTTGTTTCCCCTTCCCATCCCTTCCCATCCTCCCCCCCTACCCAATCTACCTCCCCGCCCCAAAGTTGTAAAGTTCGTTTTCGACATAAGGACTTGTACATCTCATTGTTGCAATGGGTCCACCTGTATCCCTATTTAAACGATTTGTTTTTTCCCTTCCCCTCCACAAATTATACCAACATCAAATACAGTGAAAGCAGGGGTTATACGGTGGGGGGGGGAGAGGCATACAAAGCAACAAAGAAATAATCTTATAAATGTGTTAGAAAAAACATTTGAATACATATCTTAGGGTTCATTTCCCTAACATCACCTTATCTGACCTTTTCTGCTTGACTCAGACATATACTAGTTATTGCAAATAAGGGAAACCATGGGACCTATGTTTCTTTGGGCCTGGCTTACTTCACTTAATATAATTTTTTCCACGCCTTTCCATTTCCTAACAAATGGGGCAATGTCATTCTTTCTCATTGGTGAGAAGGTTCAAACATATTTTTCTAGCAACATTTGAGCATATAATACTTTGTTGTTCTGTGTACTTATTGTATTGTTCAAGAGAGATCTTGAAGTTATTTTTCCTACCTGAGAATTTGAATTCTTTGATGTGAGAAATGGTTTTGAATTTTTGCCATAAATTTCAAAGTCCTTTCCATATTTTGAAGTGCATTATTGTTACCTTAAATTATGTCTTTTTGAAAATCTAAAATTATTATGTTGTATTCTAACAATATTTATTTTTAAAATCATTCTTATGATATAATGTTTTATTAGCCTTACAGTTTTTGTCTTTTTGTCTTATTCACAGAAATTTACCTTTCATTGAACTAATAATTTATTTTGACTATTTTTGCAAGCAAAATGATTTTAAGTTTGCTATCTATATTTAATATATTTCTCATTTTATCTACTCACCATCTTACATTTATCATCAAATAACTTCAAAGTAAGTAATACTATTAAAACTGCTTAGGTTTTGGGGACATATATAAAAGTATTATATGAAGACTAATCAGAAAAATGAACTAAAACATAGTATGCAGATGTTTCAAATTAGATATCTTAATAATTATATTTTGTAAGTATGAAGATAGCACTTGGTATATGTATCCACTAAATTTGATATTATACAATTAGACAGATTATTCTGAGTCTGGTATTAGTATGTTTATAGTTTATAAGTTTTATCATGTTACTGGTGAAAATATTTAATACATAGCCTAAAGGAAAATTACTTCTTTAGCATGCTACTAGACATAGTTCACCAAACAGTTAAAGATACATAAGAACAGAGCATTCAAAGAAATATTTCCAGAAAAGTAGATGACATTCATTTGAGCTTCATATTCTTCTACCTCTATAGTCCACAATGTACAGATAAGTTCTATATATATCTTTTAGAGAGAAGATAAACTTGCCAGAGGTATAGTTCTCTGGTAGGCTGACTACTAAAAACTGTGAAGCCATGAGTTCAAACCTTGGGTACCAAAAAATGGATAAACAGATAGGTAGATAAACAGATAATAAATAAATTTAAGAATATGTTAACAGGGAGACAAAATAATTTTATTGTGTATATTTTATTGTGTAAATTACCATCTCATACCAGTTTCTGCTGATATCCAAAGCATTCTGTTGTAGGGATTGCCATGGTGGGCTCTAATCTAGATCTGTAGGCAAAATTGCCACCTGTCACTGAAGCGTAGGAAAATTACATAACTTTTCAGTGACTTAGTTTTATACTACTATCTACCCTCTATGTTTGTTGTGAGAACAAAGTTAGCATATATATGCCAAGTTCATAGTATTTAATAATTATAGTAATACTATTATATGGGGTATGGCTATGAGTTTACTGAATTTTTAATAAGTGCAGAGCATAGGATAAACTGATTCAAGGAAAAGCTAGAAATGTTTTAAGCTTGAGTCCTGTGAAGTATGAGAAAGTTCATAACACGTTATTTGGCTAGTGAGATCCTGATACAGAAACTGACTTCTCAGGAGGCTGCAATGCTTGATAAGAAATGTACGCATTATCCTGCCCATGTAATTGTAACCCCTCTGTACAGTATGTTCACAAAAAAATAAAATTAAATTAAAAAAAAGAAGCTGACTTCTCAAATTCAACTTCCAAAGGAGAAAAATATAAAAGCCAGAACAAACATAAAAATTCAGGTAGTCAAGTTTCCTTTATGTCCATAGCTTATAATAAATAAAAGCAACTTTTTTCTTTGTGAAAGAATCTAGCCATTATAGGAATTTGTATACCTTTGAATTTGGACATGTTCATGTTCATGATAATAGTTCCCCAATCTTTACCCAAAAGTTGACACATATGTCATCAGGTTATCAGATTAAAATCAATATGTAGAAATAAAAATAAATATAATTTGTAATTTGCTCAAATATTAATCTTTTCAATATGGCACCAATAGTTTTATTCTTGATCCACTGTATACTCACCCTTCTTTTCCCATTTTTAATCTACACTAAAATTCAGAATGGTGTCATTGACTTGTACATAATCAATCAAACAGGCTAAGAAGCTATTTGAAGTAATATTCTATCACTAAGCAGCCTTTTGGGAACTGGATAATTGGTCTGTTTCACTAGACAGTCAAATGCATGCAAATGTGTTTAGTGCTTATGACTTTCTTCCAGGTTGTCCCTGGGGTTCCCATTACCAATTCTTTGTAAGTATGTGATTTTATATGTTGTATGTCCAAATCTTTATTTCAAATAGCTGACTCTCTCTATATTTTAGGCTTACATTGTATAATAATAGTGGCAGGAAAATAAATTTTCACTGAGAGTCATAAATAACAGCAAGGCCATATTTTAAATGGCAGTTAATCACACAGTCCTCTGCTGTTTTTAGATAAGTATAGAGAATATTTTGAATAATTTTTCCAGAACACTTTCAGAGGTTGAATGCATTTTTCATTTCTTAAGTATCAGTTAAAATATATTTTGCATTCTCTCTGATCATAAGGTTTTGATGTTGTGTGCAATGAACTGAACAGTGCTGTAAAAAATGAAATTTTTATACAGTTAACAGCTTGTCAGTCTCTAAGGAATCTATTCAAGTACTGTCATATCTTGGCTCTCCATAGTATCAAAATTCACACACAATTTCAGATGTCTTAGGAACTAGGTCTAATTAACCAGAAAAAAGCATAAAATTATTTCCTTAAAAGACAGAAGAAAAATAGATTCTTGCCTAACATATGATAAAGTGGTAATCTAAAACCCAGGTGTTTAGTTCATCATCAGTGATATTGTGCTTCATATATAGATTTTCTTACCTGAGATTCTTTGCATTGACTTAAACCTAACCTGTTTGATTTATCTCCAAATCTCATTATTTTTAGGGAGAAGAGGTCATTAATTAGGCAGATATCAATTGGAGTTTAGGTTTATAGTTCTGTGGCATGGGTTAGACTTCCACTTGAAATGTGAATCAACCATCTGTGAGAAAATAAATCCATGCTTACACTTCCACATAAGTGAAGATCAGCAAAACTAGTTCCATTATCAAGGTCAAGTAATAAACAAAAAGCTATTAATAAGAGTAATAGCTAACCATACAAAGCAAGGAGAAGGAGAGGGTAGCCAATGTTTTTAAGCTCTGTTTTTAAGCTCTATAATCTTACTTTTATCAGTTGTGGATTGTGGATAATCATGTTTGAAATTACCTTCTGCCTTTGGAGGCCAGAGTGATTGCTTATCTGCTTTTATGTGCCTGGGTTTTTTTGTTTGTTCGTTTTACTCTTACAAAATGTACAGTGTCATCACTGCTCAGATGATGGCGTAGGTTCTCATCTCCATCTTCAGGTACACTCTGAATCTGACTGTATATTTGAGGTCATCACAACTTATCTACATATTCTATGCATTGAGGTCTCTCTATATGGCTCACATTTAGATCTGCTGAATTTGTTTTGATTCTATCATGTAAGTAAGAAGTAAATAACTGAGATACAAGCCTGCAGTACATTCTTTCCCTTCAATGGAATTGGCACGCAGATAAAGAAAGGAACTCAATCATATTTTCCTATAAACGTACTAATGATAGAATTTTTGGAGAAATAAAATGGAGATACTTGTTGATAGGATAGTTGTCATTGGAGGAATTAATTTGGAAAGATTTATAATTTTCCAGGTATGTCACTAAGAAACACATGGAATCCATGCATTTATAGACCATGGTAATGATGTGATTATCCATTCTGGAAACCTCATTTCTCCCATTTCAGGGGGCATGCTAATGGGGTAAGAAAATATCTATTGAGTTATATTTGAACCTTTCTCTGTTTGTTCTTTATCCCCTGACCTATTCTTACAATTATTAATCAAACTTGGAAAGGTTAAATTATATGGTTCTTATAATACTGAATATACAATCAACACTTGTGCATCACTTTACTCACCAATGTAATTTTGACAGTAAGCAATGACCTTATGAACATTTTCCAGATGGAGAAACAGGAATGGAAATTGTTTATACCTTACGTATGCAATAGAGATAAGTTCAAACTTAGGTAAACTAATTGTAGTGCACATCTTCTTAGCCACTCTATTGGCTAGCCTCTTGATGACCTGGTAAGTAACTTTTGCCAGTCCATAGTTTAGCTGTTTTCCAAACCTCATTAGCAAACATATTTAGGGATGATATAATTTAAGACATGAAATCTATTGTGGCTGCTATTAAGTAGAATTGATTGTCTAATGCCTGTGTCATAGCCAACTCTTATTCAGCAACTAAAGAGGGTTGGTGATGCCAAAGATTGAGCACAGAGTGCATGCAAACTACCGACCTATTTATAATAGTATTCTGAAGTAACTGCATGAATATTTAATCACCCATTATTGTATGTTTCAAGATGATGAGGTAGTTTATGTCTAAAATATGCTATATTAACATAACTTAATTCACAAAATTTCTTTATAAACAGGGTTACATTTTTCAAAATTTGCACATTTAGATTAGAGATATTACAGTAACACTTCTGGTTTGAGAGCAAATATGAAGACTGAATTGACATTGGCAACCATAATTGGGAACAGTACACACTGAGGAGACACTACCCTTCATAGTAGAACTAATAATTTGTCAGAATTAGATCTTAACATGATTGGAGCTGCCAGTACTTTCGATATTGTCAATTTCTACATGCTAGTTATGATTGAAAATGAGTTATATATGAAATGTACTTAATGTATAGAAAGGGAGTTATATTTGCTTTACATAAATATTTTATTTTGATTTACTTTTTGTAATTTATTTTTGAGAAGTCATACTACTTAAAAGTAATCAGTTTATTTCTTAATTAGTATGATAGGAGCACCCTGATCATAAATGAATTCTATTTTACTGTTGAATATATATCAGAGTATCTTGTCATTACTTACCATGATATACAAATATGCATGTACATTCCTTACCTGTTCATCTGATTCCAGTTAAGCTTTCTTTTTCTTAAATTTCTAATTAAGTAGGCAGATATTTACCTTACAATTAATTAAAAACAGGTAACAGGTTTCCTCCCACTTCTGCTGACGATATGATGGTATTTTGAGAGCTCTATACTGGCAGAAGGGAGGTATCACTAAAATACATTACATTACATTCATGAATCAAAGTGTCATCTAGAAACTCATTGCAAGTTATTTCCTTTCTCTTTAACAAAAGCAGTTTGTATATCATAATCAGACTATAGAAGGTATAATGGACTAAAATCTCAATGATATTTAAAAGTGCCCTTACATTTAATGCATTTCCCAATTCAAGAACATTTAATTTCTCCATGAAATCTGGTATTACAGCTAAGTTTTCAGCATACCAATGGCTGGTAAACATTTACTTGTGTGAGCAAACTCAGTAGTTCCATCTGGACCAGGTTATTTCCATATCAGCTTCATAGTTGTGAGTTATTTAGCTGATGTTGAAACAGATTTTATTTCTCCATCTGTTGAATGAGTTAATATGTGTAAAGATTTTCAACCAGAGCCTGGCATATAGAAGCAATATAGAATGTGATGTGTTATATTTCTTGTCTCAAATTTTAATGCCACGCATAAAATTTAAGATCAGACAATTTATCTGACTAAGAAGATTTAAAATACACACATATTAACCCATACTTTTTATTGTGAATTTATTCCAGATTTCACTTGTTATATACACAAATTCATAAAATACTCCTGCTTTAAGAAGTACTACACATTATTTTACTTAGCATACAAGAAAAAATTCCTCTTGTAGTATCAGCTTATGCAAATTTCATGGAACGTAATTTTGTACTTTAGGAATAACTACCTATGTTATATGAACAGTGTAATCTTTGGCAAAATTTGCTTTGAAGTTCTATGAAGTACCTCTGAAAATTTCTTCAGGAAAATATGGTAGAGCTTTGATTCTTGGAGTCCTTTATTGTGTTAGCTGACATTGAGAGGAAAATTTATTTATATTTTAAATGGCTCCTCCAAATGTTCATTTAATGAAAAATGTTTGCTTGAAAGAAAAAACAACATTTGAATACATATGTTAGGGTTCATTTCCCTAACATCAACTTATCTGACCTTTTCTGCTTGACTCAGACATATACTAGATATTGCAAATAAGGGAAACCGTGGGACCTATGTTTCTTTGGGCCTGGCTTACTTCACTTAATATAATTTTTTCCAAGCCTTTCCATTTCCTAACAAATGGGGCAATGTCATTCTTTCTTTGTATGTCCCTCCCCCACAGTATAACCCCTGCTTTCACTGTATTTGATGTCGGTATAATTTGTGGAGGGGAAGGGGAAAAACAAATCGCTTACATAGGGATACAGGTGGACCCATTGCGACAATGAGATGTACAAGTAGTTATGTCGAAAACGAACTTTACAACTTTGGTGTGTGGGGGGGAGGGAGGAGGATGGAATGGGAAGGGGAAATAAAGGAGGAGGCTACAATGCTTGATAAGAAATGTACTCATTATCTTGCCCATGTAATTGTAACTCCTCTGTACAGTATTTTCACAATGAAAAAAGTGATTGCTTGATGTCAGGAGAAACAACCTCTAATTTTTCTAGTTATTTTTGATAATCTAGTTTATATTTTTCAGATTAAAAATATAACATTCAAAATGGTTTCAAATATTATAATTTCAATATTAATGTATTTTGATTAGTATATGCTAAAATGTATTATGATATAAAAAGAGAAATATAACATTAGTTTTTATATTTGTTTAAGTTCCCTTGCAATCACAACTTTCTATTGGAAATGTTACAATGATATTGCTTTACTAGACTATGCTTTTAAAGTAAGTGATTCATTTGCCACTTGAGACCACTTTCACACTATCTGGACTTCAATATGAAATGATAATAAATACATAGTACAGTTCAGTTTACCTCTACATATATTTTTGTTACTATATAGCTAAAAGCTTGAAAGATGAACAGTAATAGTACAGAATAGAATGGGATATCAATGTGCAGACTTCTTAATCTGCAAGTAGATCAAGTCTATGATCCAAAAATGAATATGATCAAATTCTTAGAAAAAGGTGTACACCAAACTTAGCTAGCTTTTTTCTTATCTATAAGGATCCACTATATGGGATGTATGGCTATAGGTAAAGATACCATAAGTAGAAAATTACTATAAAATACCATTTAATATACTTCCAATAAATTAAGAGACCTTGCTGGAGACACATAGGCCTCTGCCATCTAAAGAAGAAATCATTAAAAGGTAAGTAAATTGCAAACTCTATAAATGGATATTTTTCCTTTCAGTGTGTCAAATGAAGTAGAGGAGAGGATGATTTCATTGAGTAAGAGATAAACAAGAACTGTACTCATTAGCACAATTGAAATTTCTATGTGAAAACCATAGGAGTTTTGTGTGCAACTTCCTACCTGTATTGATCAAGTTTTTAAGCCCTCTATGAACTTAATTGACTCAGGTGTAAAAATAAATCAATAAATTTCACTTGACTGTGTTGGAGTAAAATTAAAAAAAAATAAATGGACAGATTTCATAGACCCCTTCAGCACACAGTTTTTATTTATTA
The DNA here is from genome assembly GCF_019054845.1 of Dipodomys spectabilis. Taxonomy (NCBI): domain Eukaryota; kingdom Metazoa; phylum Chordata; class Mammalia; order Rodentia; family Heteromyidae; genus Dipodomys; species Dipodomys spectabilis. The sequence continues at coordinate 10,555,916 of NW_024870709.1, forward strand.
TGTTGAAGTAGTACTTATTGTGATTACCATTATTTTAGCAGTACAGTGAAACATGAAAGCTTTTATAATAACTCTAATAATATCCAATTATCTCTGAAAAAATACAGCTGTAATTATTTACAAGGTGGATTTTACTGGCAAATGCTTTGTTTATGGTTATTGAATACAATTTACTTGATATCTTTTTTTAATTTTTATTTTTTTTATTGTGAAAATACCATACAGAGGGGTTACAATTACATGGGCAAGATAATGAGCACATTTCTTATCAAGCATTGCTGCTTCCTCCTTTGTTTCCTTCCCATCCCTTCCCATACCAACCCCCCTTTACTTGATATCTTTAAACATATAATTAAGCTTTGGCCACAGTCAGTCCACTCTCTGTCTCTTTCTTTGTCTCTCTCTCTCTCTCAGACTCTCCATCCTCCTTTTAAAATGTTTATTCTGTTGATAAGATGACTGGTCCATACAAAGCCACAAAGAAATCATCTTATAAATATGTTAGAAACAATCGCAAGAAAGAAAAAAATACATTTGAATCCTTATCTTGGGGTTCATTTTACCTAACATCAACTTGTCTGACAGTTTCTGTTTGTCTCAGACATATACTAGTTATTGCAAATAATGAAAACCATGGGACGGGACCTATATTTCTTTGGGCCTGGCTTACTTCACTTAATATAATTTTTTACAAGTCTTTCCATTTCCTAACAAATGGGGCAATGCCATTCTTTCTGATGGAGGCATAGAATTCCATTGTGTATATATACCACATTTTCTTGATCCATTCATCTACTGAGGGGCATCTGGGTTGGTTCCAGATCTTAGCTATTTATAAGATGATTTCTTTGTTGCTTTGTTTGTATGTACCTCCCCCAGGGTATAAGCTCTGCTTTAACTGTATTTGATGTTGATATAATTTGTGGAGGGGAAGGGAAAAAATGTTTAAATAGGGTTATAAGTGGATCCATTACAACAATGAGATATACAAGACGTTATGTCGAAAAATGAACTTTACAACTTTGGCGGGGTGGGGGGTGGAGGGATGGGGGTGGGGTGTGTGTGTGTGTGGGTGGGTGGAGGGGGGAAGGGATGGTTTGGGGAAACAAAGGAGGAGTCAACAATGCTTGATAAGAAATGTACTCATTGCCTTGCCCATGTAATTGTAACCCCTCTGTATGGTATTTCCACAATTAAAAAAAAAAAAAAAAAGACTGTTCGAAAGTTCTTCCCATTGCTGGGAAAGTAAAGGCATGTCTCCCGAACACATACACACCAAAGTAGGCTGGCTCCTAGATTCATGTTTTGTTTTGTTTTGTTTTCTTTTTCTTTTTTTTCCCTCCTCCTCCTTCTCCTCCTCCTTCTCCTTTCTTCTTCTTCTTCTTCTTTTTTGTCTGTGTGAGCCTGTCCCTCAACTCTTCAATTCCAAGCTAGTGCTCTACCACTTGAGCCACAGTGCCACTTCGGGCTTTTTCTGCTTATGTGGTGCTGAAGAATCGAACCCAGGGCCTCATGCAAGCACACTACCACTGAGCCACTTTTCCAGCCTCTAGATTCATGTTTTCTTATGTCCTCTGTCTGGACCTTACTACTCTCCCCACCGTTTCTCTTTGTTTCTAAAAGCACCATGAATGGCTGTATATTTTACATGTCATCGATCTTTCAGATCTCCTCTCAAATTATTTACTCTGAAAATGCCATTTTGAATGTTTACTTTTTCTTTGATATTATGGGAAGGAGAACACCCTTATAGGCAATCTCTTATTAGTGATGATATCACCGGTAAAACATAAAACAAAGAAAGTCTTTGGAGCTGAGTTCTTTTTCTTTGCATTCTCCCCCAGATCATTTCTGGCAAACTCTAGTTCCCAGTAGGTCTTTTTTTTTTTTTTTTTTTTGTCAGTATCAGGATTTTGACTGAGGGTCTTTCACTTGGCACTCTACCACTTGAGCCACACTTTTTAGCCTGCTATTTCCTGGTTATTTTGGATATGTTGTCTCATGTGGATATTTCTGCCCAGGCTGGCTTTAAACCATTATCCTCCAGGACTTAGTCTCCTAAATTGCCAGGATTATAGACATAAATGACTGGCATACAGGTCCCTGAAGGTCTTACAGTGCAAACTCATATTCTATTATCAGGCTCCAAGAACTATCGATGCCTTTAGCAGGTTTTGCTTTAAACTTTACATCTTTATACACTTATCATTTAGACACTTGGATTATGACTGCTATAAATCTAGGAATTATTTATTCTAGGAATTATTTAAACAATTCCCACCAACATCCCGAATTCTCATCAGTACACACCACCTGATGCTTCTAAATAGTATTTCTAACTTTCTGATCTAATATTGTTTCTCTACTGCTCTTAAGAGAGACAACACATCTGGGACGTACAAAATTAATTCCTTTCTGCAATTTTAGATATATGCTACTATCTCTCTGTATTGTTTTATTCTCTCCCAGATGAATGCAAAGCACAGTGAAGATTCTATCATGCCTCTGCATCACCCTACTCAGCACAACATATACAAATAACCATCCAGGCTCTAGCCAAAGTGGCACTTAATGAATATTGCTGACGTTTGACTTCGTGACCACATAGCACTATAACATAAACAAAGGAGCCACAGTCAAATACCAAGGAGAAATGCTAATGCACGTTTCAAAAGTTATATTTATTGTCTTTAGAAAAATATTTCTATTTTATTAAATTTCCTATAAGCTCTAATATTTGAACTCAGAAATTCTAAGAACAAAGGGAAGAAACAAGGGTGTGCACAGTGACAATGCTTGTGTGCTTTGTCCGGGAAAACAGGGAATAACAAAGCATCAGATCAGTTGCCATTTTCAAACAGCAGGTTGAGTCAGAACACATGAATAATTCAAGGAAACATATTTTGTGGCTTTAATACCCTTAGTATGGCATTAGAGTCTAGGCAATCATCGCCATTTCTTTGTTGCTTCTTCCACTCACCTCCAACAGCAAAATCCTACATCAAAGTGATTAGCTGCTGGACAGTTCTGCTTATTAATAGGACATTTTAATTAATCCACGTAAGCAGTACCATCCCATCACTTCTAGAAGCTAATGATCAAAGGAAACACATGATTAGGCATGTCAGGTGAGCAAATTTCATCAGTCTCAAGCTTTTTCAATGATTTAATTGTCTGAAAGCTATCATACTTGAAAAAGCTCACAGACACTTAACCTTCTTTCAAACAAAATTGGAACAAACCCTAGTGATAGGGAACATAGAGGGAAAAAAGCAAGAAAATGAGCAAGAGTGAAATAATGATCAGGAAAAGAAAAGATTATTTAGCTACTACTTTGTATCATATAATAGTAACCTCATATTCCAAATCTAAAAGAATATAAGGCATCCAAGAGTACTTTTTACCAGTTGGTGACACTACCACCATATGGTCCTCATCGAAGCCTTTCCTGTCACTGGAGAAAAGATAGAACTAGCCAATCACAACAGATGTGCCTTTCAGGGGGAAAAAGGCATTTAGTTCACTATAATTAAAAAAATGGAAACTAATCACAATATAATTTGATTGGCAGTGTATATTTTCTAATTATGCACAAAATATATACAGTAAGGACTTTTTAAACTGTATTTTTAATGAACATTTTATAATATGGAAGCTATATAACTTCCTGAGAAGTAAAAAAAGTGACATGTGTTACATGGAGCATATAATTTTATTGCTCTAACAGAACTGAGATTTGGAAATATGTTCTATGTTGTAGCACATTAGGAATTCTAACATGGTGATCATTTGAAAAATCAGTAGTAAAATTAGTAAGACATAAATTATTTCTTACAAATTATTTCTACAAGCACATAGTCTAGATGTCAATAAGGATGTGAATAAACTGCTCCCATTACAGAGAAAAGTATCAGCTAAAATAAATTAAAACATCTCTATATAAAGCATTGATTTTTTTTCTCTTTTACAGTTTGAATTCATTCCTAAATATCTCAAAACTAGCTATTACATTTCTAACATGTATTGGTCACATTCTTTGCGATGGCTGCAAATGGTATAATGTCCTCCTGTGGCAGGATACTCTGAAACATGATTACAGCCATGTCACCCTGCCTAATCAACATGGTTCATCAATAAAGAAGAAAAGGAATTGCGGTGGTTGTGTGAAATCATCTCCAAAACTTTCCTTTAAACTTAAGTCATCGGCCAGCATCGGCCAAATTTCCTACCCATGGAAATATCATTAACTTTTACTAGCCCAGAATAAGTGACACTCTATGTCATCTGAAGATAGGTCAAAAAGTGCTACGTAGATCTTGTTATCTTGGATTGCTTGTGCTTGGAATGACCTGTCTTGACTGTGCCCTGTTGGGACTCAGCTGACATGGCAGTAGAAATCCCAAGTGACCGCTGAGAGGACACCCACAAGTGTTACCTACAATAAATAGTCCAATATTTGCATGATTCCCACTCAGGTTCTAGGACATGAAGGACAACAACTCTAGATGATGCTGAATAATTGGTTCTTCCTAGCCAAGGGTTCAGACTCTGTAGATGAAGATCAGTCCTTTTTTTCTATGTCTTCTTGCTATACCTGATGCACATATCTCAGACTAGTGTAGAACAGCTTCCATTTAATGCCACAAATTCATGGGGGCCATTATTCAGCAATAGAGACAAGGAAAAATAGTAATTATGTTGTTATTTAAATAAGTGTATTTAGAATTTTTACTAGAGTATGTTTAATCTTAACAAAACCTAAGGGAAAGATATTTTAAGTCTGCTTACACATGAAAAGCTAGAGTTCAGAGAAGTTAAGTAACTTTCCTGACAGCTTTCTACTTAGAGTAGAAGAATTAAGATTGACAACCAAGTTTTCTCATGTCTAGAGGTCATTAAAAGAAAATCATTGATTTATTTTGTCCCTTCCCCATCATAAAAGCTGAGGGGAAAAAAAGGTATCCTCTCAGTGATTATTTTTATGCTCCATATCCTGGCCGTTGTTAAGCAGGGTTCAAATGATCATCCTATCTCCTCTTTCTCTGCGGAAAAGTTTTATATAATATTCTGGATCTAGAAGTTAGTAATAAATTAATATTTCAACTAATCTAACACCATACTCTTTTTTGTAGCATGCTCAATGAAAGGATGAGTGACTTGATAACTAGGATTACTAGTTCACATTAGTGGTAGATGTCTTTGGAAAAGGTTCTGACAGATTGATGGCTTCATAGCAGAATGCAATAATAATCTTTCATTATCATAATTACTTATTTTCTATTTAGTATATTTTAAGAAAGAGAAGTAGATATTTATGTTTATTACTGTAAATGAGTAAATTACCTAACTGAAAGGAATAAATATTATTCTGATACACTTACACTAGAAATAGTTGGTCTACAGAGAAAAGATTTTCAAATATAAAATTCTGGAAAGAATAGACTGGAGATGCAGAATTGGATCAGACTTGGCTAGGTCCTTAAAATAAACTTAAAATTATCTGTAGCAAGTGGAAGATTTATAAAAATAAGACAGGGAAAGATATTTCATGTTTTGGAAGAAAAAGTGATACATGAAATAATGTCTCATTAATATTACTACAGGTTAAGTATTTCTTATTCAAATTCTTGAGATGAACAGTGTTTCAGATTTTAATTTCCTTTTTTCCAATTTTGGATATATACACCTTAAGGAGAATGGTTATGTATCAAGAAAGCTCTATTGAATAAAGCATTGTTCCTTTCGCCAAATTCACCCTAACTACACCAATAGCTAGGATATTATCTATTGAGCCCAACCAGAGTGAAAAATCTGTTTTTCAGCCAGTTTGAATATTATTTTCTCTATCTCATTTTCATTCTAAGGACTATTAGTATTTTCTTTACTGATTTACAGGATGAAATTTTGTTGAGAGAAATCTTATTCTACCAAACAATCATTATATTCCAATGGCCACAAGATGTAAACTCAATAAATTATACTCACTGTGAAAATGCTTTTAGGATATCCACAGTCTAGGGCTAGTATAGCTTTTCTAGACTGGCTTCTGTTTTCTTAGCCTCTTTGTCTACTGGGGAGTGAGATCAATGCTGTGTACCTTTTCTGAAGTTCTATTTCTCTTCTTTACTTATTTCCAATCAGTAACTGACTTCAAACATGTGTGAGGGTAAGGAGTTAGCATTCCTACTTATATGTAGTTAACTGAAACGTCAGCTTTAAAAGAAGAAAAATCTTTCCCTGACATACGGTGCAATATCTAGTGAAACAATTGCAACCCATGCTAAAACAATTGAAAATCAATTCATTTAAATTGATTTTGAGGGGCTGGGAAGGTGGCTCAGTGGTAGAGCGCTTGCCTTGCATGCATGAGGCCCTGGATTCGATTCCTCAGCACCACATAAGCAAAAAGAAAAAAGCCGGAAGTAGTGCTGTGGCTCAAGTGGTAGAGCGTTAGCCTTGAGCTGAAGAGCTGAGGGACAGCGCCCAGGCCCAGAGTTCAGGCCCCACAACTGGAACCCCCCCCAAAAAAATTGATTTTGACCTTTAATAATCATATTTTAATAATACAAGTTTTAATAGCTAGATTTTAGATGAAATTGGTTGTAATAGTATATTCTAATTTCTCTTAAAATAATTGGTGATGGTTTCTTCACAAATGTATAAAGAATGAATTGACTAATAGACTTTCCAGAAACTGAGGAACTCCATGTTTAATTTGGATTTGTTCAGATCATTTGCCAAACTGAACTAAAATATGGCTTTTATTTAGTTTTTTTTTCATGTTCCAATGAACATATTTTAAGAATGAGGCAGGGTGCTGCTATTTTTATTTTTATTTATTTATTTATTATTGTGAAAATACCGTATAGAGGAGTTACAATTACATGGGCAAGGTAATGAATACATTTCTTATCAATCATTGTTGCCTCCTCCTTTGTTTCCTCTTCCCATCCCTTCCCATCTCTCCCACGCCAGCCAAAGTTGTAAAGTTCGTTTCTTGACATAACATCTTGTACATCTCATTGTTGCAATGGGTCCACCTATATCCCTATTTAAACAATTTGTTTTTTCCCTTCCCCTCCACAAATTATACCAACATCAAATACAGTGAAAGCAGGGACTATACCATGGGGGAGGGACATACAGAGCAACAAAGAAATCATCTTATAAATATGTTAGAAACAATCACATGAAAGTAAAAACATTTGAATACTTATCTTGGGGTTCATTTCACCTAACATCAACTTACCTTTTTTCATTTACAAAATAAATACTAATTAGAACATTGGTGAGGAGGAGATGCTGCTTGCCCTGTTAAATCTGATTTCTCTATAGCAATATATTAAATTATAAAGTAAAATGGATGATTGGAGAGTAGAGAGATACGCTATCAAAGGAAGGCTCCTTGATATAGTTACTGTAAAATGTGTCTATCTAGAGTTTATTTAGAGTAGACCAGGGAGAGAGATTACTATTCTTCCCTCCCCCTCCCATTTTTGTCGTGGGGCTTGAACTCTGGGCCTGGGCACTGTCCCTGAGCTCTTCTGCTCAAGGCAATTGCTCTACTACTTGAGTTACAGTGCCACTTTTGGTTATCTGGTGGTTAATTGGAGATAAGAGTCTCGGACTTTCCATGCCTGGGCTGGCTTTGAGCTGCGATCCTCAGATCTCAGCCTCCTGAGTGAGTAGATAGGATTACATGCATGAACTATCAGCACCCAGTGATATGATTATTCTCTCCAAGGTCAATGTTCAGAATTGACAGATCATACTTAATTTGTAACTTACACTTGCCAATACCTTTCTTTTTTATATTGAACACAGACATTAAGTATCTGCTTGGGTCCAAGCATAGTGGCACATACTTGTCATTCCACTTAGTGAAACTAAGACAGGAGGACTATATTACAGGCCAGCCTGAAGTACATAGCAAAATTGTCTAAAAACTAAAGGATAACTAAATGCTGCTTTTATTCACTCATTTTTAATCCTTCACTGGCTTTCTTCCTATACTCCTTACATTTCAGCAGCTCTTCTAAAAGCGGCATTTTTTACTCCAGTAATAAAACTCATTTTAATGTTGGCATAAATAAAACATAATAAAGGTGATGAACCATCCATTAGAAAGCCACATAAAATATGCCAGAGGTAAATGAAAGTGACATTTGCTTAATAAACTTTTTTTTTTACATTCATGCACTGATTTGTCTCCATTAAAAGTAAATATTCAGAGCCACTATGAATTAACTAAAATGTAACAGTACAATTTTGAATTTTCCCAAATTCATCTTGATTAATGTCTAAATCATTAAGTTTCATTTGTCCTCATTTCCAATGAAGATTATCTTCCTTACTTTCTGCCAATGACTTTCCCTAAAATATCAAAGATAGATTACTACTGATTTTCTGTTGTGCTATGTAATTTAAAAAATAGATTCTTTTTTTTTAGTAATAAGACTACTTTAAATATTATGTTCCACATAGGTATATTATTCATAAGTTTTACTACTTGCCACAGTGGACTTCAGGGAGAAAAATGGTCTTTAAGTTGCCACCTGTGAAAACTATTTCCATTAAAAAAATGAGTTAAGCCAGGCCAAAATCAATCATAGGACCTGGAGTTTGACTTACTATTTTCTAGAATGGATTTTAGAAAAAAAAATGTCTCTTTCTCTGATGCTGTATGTAATTAAGAGGTCTTTGTGCTACAGTTAAATTTTCATTGATATGTTTTATTTTACTTGGTGTTTGTTTCTTTAGCAAATAATACTGCCAGTAGGAGAGAAGGGACTGTGATGTCAGTTATTTTCAATTTTTCAGTGTAAAATTTTGTCTACATCCCCCTTTTTATGTTAGACATTTAAAAAATGTTATTATGAAGGTAATATACAGAGAGGTTACAGTTAAGTAAGTCAGATAAAGCGTGCATCTGTTTTTAGACAATGTTACCCCATCCATCTCTTATTCCCAGTTTTTCCCACCATCTCCAATCACATGTTGTTTAGTTCATTTTACATCACGTTGTGGAATGATAAGCCATCAACAAGTTCATTATTTTTTAAATTTAAAACTTAATTCTCTGGAAAGACTCATTTCTTTGTCTTTATAGCTGACATTAGGCAGGTACCTTTGCTTAGATCAGTAACTAAGTTACAATAACTGTAACCAGATCAGTAACTAAGTTACAATAACTGTAACCGTAAAAGAGGTAAAAGTTCTTGACCTCACTTGTTCTTTTCCTCCTAGGTAAATTTGTTTGCATCACCACAAGTGTGCTCTTCATGATTATTCCATAATTCTATATGTGCTTCATATGTGTTTATTTGTTCAGAGAAATCCTGACAATTTATATGTGATTAAAAATAAGTCATTTTCATATGGCCAAACATCTGGCCAGGCCTTGGTGGCTCATACCTATACTTCTAGGTAATCAGGAATCTGAGGTCTAAGGATTTTTGTTTGAAGTGAACCCAGGTAGGTAAGTCCCGAGGGTCTCCATTGAAGTTCCACAAATTCACAGGTGGAGCTGTGGCTCAAGTGGTACAGTGTGAGCCTTGAGCAACAATGTTCTGGGAGAGCACCAGGCCTTGATTTCAAGCCCAGGACTGGCACATAAAAACATAAAACATAAATTTATTAGAATTTATAGTGTTTAGTGTATAAATCTTTGATCATGATTACAGTTGTTATTTTAAGGGATCCTTTCATGTGGCAGAGGGTTATTTTAAAATATCCATGGTGCTATGTTTATTTCTGCTTTCATTTCTAAATTTGATTTTTGTTTTGTGGGTCTGAAAACTGTATTTATTGTGAATTAAATATTATTAATTATTATAAAATGTTTTTTATTTTAACCTTCCAATACTTCAAATGAAGTATTTAAATCTTTGCTTGCAACCATTTTCTGCAATGGGTACTTTTATTGAAGGATATGATTGGTGGGATTTTTTTTTGGCTATGTCTTTGTGTAGAAGGCTTTCATGGTCTTCTTTCATGCTTTCACTAGCACTTCTGTTATAAGAGGCAGTTTTAAAACTCTTACATGAGTTTTTTTATCCCCAACATTTACATACCTTACTACTTTAACCTCACCAATGTTATATTGCTATGTCATACTTTTTTATATTTTTATATTTCCTAGTAATTGTTAAGTCTGAACAATATAAAAATTTTTGATCAGCAATGCTGGCTTATTCCAATAATCAGGTCTAGAGTTCAAGCCTCAGTACTGACAAGAAAAAATAAAAATAAAAAAATAAACAGAAAAAAACCAACTTTTAGAATTTTATTCTCTTTAATCATGTAACTAAACATATTATCAAATTTAAAATAATGAAGTCATATTTTTATAACTAATCAATACTTTAGATATATCTCTCTTTTTACCTTGTTCTTTGAGAATATCTGTATATTGAAGCCATGACCACAGACTTACTAACCCTGTTGAATGGTACCATGTTTTGTAGTTGGGTATGTAATTTTAAAAATGTTTTCTATTTATTGATAGATTAGCATCAATACTTTCTTACTGGCACATTTAAGTTCTTATTTTAATCCATTTTTCATTTTCAAGTCGATATTTTGGGGGAAGAATTCATCTGTATTATTCCTTCTGATTTTTATTTGTATGAAATCATATGTAGTTAAATTATCTGGGGGTGTGTAAATTACCACTATGCTGGGAATGTAATTCTTTATTCTCACATAAGGTATATCTCTACATATATGTAACAATTTGTAGGCAATTTTGAAAATAATTTGCTAGCTTATTATAAAATTAAATATTTATTTTTTACTTTAAAAACTTTTTCTATTAATATTCATTAATAGTACAAGGAGGTTTCACTGTGTTAATTCCCTAGATATAGACAGTGTACTTTTCACCAGTTTCCTTGTCTGTAGACATCATTTCATTTGACTTAGCAATAAGAATTCTTAGATGAAGCCTAAAAAAAGCTGTTAAAACAAATTTTAATATTAATTGGGTGTTTTAGTTTAGGAAAGAATCTTAAAAATAGGCTGAAGAATGAGATCACCAGCAAGGATTTCAACATACAATATTTGCTTTCACATCTCTCCAAGTTGATTGTATTTGCTCACTATTTTCAACATATGTATGACAATACTTTCCTTCTTTTATGTTGCAAAAATTTGTTCCCTTAGTGTGGTGAATAGTTTAGGTCATTTTGGTGCCACTGAAGGAAACATGCTCCATCAAAACATCAGCATCGTTTATTAGAGTTGTACCTTCTACTTTATTGTTTAGTAGGTAGCTCCAGGTATAATAAAAAAATTAAAAAAGAAACAATGATATATTGGGTTTTTATGAACAAAAATGAGTTGTGTGTATCAGCATGTAAATAGAACATCAATGAGCTAAAACACAGTTTAGGCTTCTTGATTATTATACTGAAAGAATTTCCATGTATTAATTTTATTATCAATATATTGAATTCCAGGAACACTATGTTCTCCTATTACTACTCAGAATTCCATCCACTATTTTGTATTTCCAAGTACAGTAGTTCAAGCTAATATGATTGAGACAAATATCTTTTGTGTTATAATTTTGATAAAAAGAGAAGTGAAATAAAAGGCTATAATGAATTCTGCTGTATTGTCTTCTGTATTGTTTGTGAATGAAGGACTTAATTATACTGCTACTGGTTGCACTGTGGCAGGGAGTCTTGTTATCCTTCCTTAGAATCTTCTTTGTTAGCCACCTCCCTCCATGCTCAAGTCTCTGTCAAGGCAGCTTTCACCAAGATTAACTGGTATGTGAGCTACAAGGATGACTGTCCTAGTCAGACACTTATAAAGGTCCTGAAAGGATTGGATGAATTTTGTTGAGATTGTGTCTCTGATATTCTCATCCTTCGACCTATAATTGTTATCTTTTCCCCCTTTTAGTAGTTTTACTCTAAAATATTTTTCCTTGTTTTATCTTGTGAATTAATTTCTATTTCAGATTCTGGAGAAACCTAACCTATCCTGGACAAACAACTCCTGTTGTACTATTATAGGTGGAGATCTTTTGTTTAGTATACCCTGGCTCTATTTTCAGCATAAACAAAAGAGTCCAAGGCACCAGACCTGCTATACCTCAGGGTTTATTTGATTTTATCTATTTGGGAAGTTCATTATTTAGTCAATAAGTATCTATTGTGGCAGTTGAATTTTGACAACAAATAAATAGAATACTGACTTACTGAAATATTATTAAAAAACAACTCTCCTTCATAAAAATCTCTAATCACAAAACAGACAAATTACAGGCATAACAAATGCAGAGAAGATAATAAAAATAGGATAGAAATAATAAGTAGTATGAAGGGTAATATAAAGAGAGAGGGAGATAAAGTAGGATGAAGAAAGGCTTCTTTTCAGAAAGGATCTAAAGGCACAGATATATGCAATGACAATATAAGAACACATGCTGAAGTCCTTGCTAGAAGAGTAAGGTAGTTGTAAGGGAGAGTCAGTGTGCCTGAAGCGTCATGGATGTTTAAGAAGGTTAAATTTGGAGACACCGATGTGCGGTGTGAGTGTTCTCCCACAAACAATGGAAAGTTTTCAGAAGCCTAACTTGTACAGTGTCTGGCTTGTGAAGAAGACGAGGAAGTGTAATGGATGCATTGCAGGGACCTCTCAAGTTCGTGAAGTTTGAAATACAAATTGGATTTAGGTAGAGCGATGAAGAGGGAAGCACTGACATCGATATAGTAAAGTCTGGAGTTGAGAAACAGGATATATGGTGGAGGCATTCGTGAGACAAGGGAATTGCTGAGTTACATGAAAACTGAGAATTCTGAGCTTGTATGTAGGGACTTAGGCTAGAAACAACCAGTAGTATGATGTAGGAGAACAGATCGAATACAATCTTGTTGAGTAATGTTTCAGAGTTTGGCAGCACCCATTTCACCATTCTCTTTGTGGAGATGCGCAAGCTGGACTCCGGAAGCCATCATGTACAATTCATCCAGCTACCCACTGGAACATTTGACACTTTCTTATTTAAATAGTCTAATAATATTAATATGAATATATAAAATTGTATTTAGAGATCCATTCTGATTTTTACTTTTGCTTAGTATATCATCCTTTATGTAAAATTAAATTTAAGTGTTTTATTCAAATTGAACTGCTGAATTTTGCTCTAAAGACAATGAATACTAGATGAAAGTTTCTGAATATTAAATACTAGTTAAATTTTGTTTGTGATGTAAAGTAAGATGCCACAACAATTCATCAAGTGTTCAAGGATTTATAACATTTGACAAGAAACACAATTTGAAGTAAATTATACATGCAGTTGGTGTTATAGTAATTGTATACATTATGGTAATATTTTTCAAAAATATTCTTGAGGAAATTACACTGTAGTTCAATGGTAGAGCACTAAACTTGAGCACAAAAACTCAGGGCAGTACCCAAGTCTTGAGTTTAAGCCCCAGGACTGGCACATAGGCAAAACAAAACCAAAAAATGAGCATTTCATAAAAGGAAATAGTTACCTGCAAAAAAAGAAAAGAAACAAAAGTGTATTCCAGTGAAGAATTGCTTTAGCTCTTTTGATAGAAGATGAAAAATAGGTTAAATGCACATCCACATGTGTGCTTAGAAATATTTTTATTGTTGAAAACAGAATTGCATTACCAATTTTGCAAGGTTTGCCCTTTTTATACACAAATATTATATATAGATATCTATATACAGAAATATCTCTATTATAGAGATATCTAGAAATTCTATAGAGATATATAATAGAGATCCCTATCTCTGTATATTTATTTCTATATTATAGATAATATAATATAGATAATAAATGATAGTAAATAATAAATCTATAATATATCTAGATATCTCTATATATTATAGATAGCCATATATAGCTATATAGGTATCTAGCTATATACCTATAGATAGCTATATATATATATATAGTATCTATATAGATATCTGTTGGTATATATATCTATGTATATCTACATATAGATACATATACCTATATATATGTACATATATATATATATATATATATAGGTATATATGGGCTGGGAAGTTGGCTCAGTGGTAGAGTGCTTGCCTTGCATGCATGAGGCCTGGGTTTGATTCCTCAGCACCACATAAGCGGGAAGTGACACTGTGGCTCAAGTGGTAGAGCGCTATCCTTGAGCTAAAAAGCTGAGAGACAGCGCCCAGGCCCAAAGTTCAGTCCCTCATGACCAACTAAAAAATGTATATAGATAAATAGATAGGTAGATAGATAGGGATGTGAGGGCGATCTGGCTGCAACATCTGTCACCCCATTGATCGCCAGGGTTGATTCGGCTGATCTGGCTGGCTAGGCAGGTGTCCCCTTCCTCCCTCGCCGCTCCATGTGCGTCCCTCCCGAAGCTGCGCGCTCGGTGGAAGAGGACGACCATCCCCGATAGAGGAGGACCAGTCTTCGGTCCTACGAGTAGCTGCGCTCCCCTGCTAGAACCTCCAAACAAGTTCTCAAGGTAGAGAGATAGATAGATAGATAGATAGATAGATAGATAGATAGATAGATAGATAGATAGATAGATAGATAGATAGATAGATAAAGAGATTGATGTGATATCAATCTCTATATCTCTATATCTGTATATAATATATATTGATAAATACATATATTATCAATATATATGTATTGATATATATATATCTACACCTATATATGTGTATATATTGATATATATACCTACACCCATAGGAATGATTATTTATCTATATAGGTATATATATAGATAGCTATATAAATCTCTCTCTCTCAAATATATGTCATCTATAGAAAGAGTGAAAGATTATAGGAAATTTTAAAAATAGCTGATTTTTGAGAAACAGCATTGTAGCACTTTGAGTGTACATAGAAAGATATCTTCATCCTCTAAAAGCCTTTTAAAAATATGTACCATAATCATTACTGGATAGCCAGAAGACAATATTTTCATGCTCAAGCTTTCCTGTCCTAGGGTTAAGAACTTTTTCAATCTATTGAGGATGTTGCTTTTTTTCTGACCTGATTGTTTTTATTTATCATTTTGAAATAACCTTTTCTTTAAATATTTTATAAACACATTTGCAAAGTCTTCATTCTAGATGGGAATTTTCAATGTGATTTCACTTAATCTGGTACGATTGCTTAGTTCATGAAGTTCCTACATAAATAAATAGTAAAATAAATAATTAATAACAAATAAAAATAAATTAAATTAAATAAATAATTAGTAAAAACCTGACTAGCCATGTGGCCTCATGCCATTTATGTGCTATGTCCAACCATATTTTCTTCTCTGGCAAAAAGCATCAATAAACCCACTATTTCAGTATTCTCATTTTTAAGATTTTCCAATACATACTGGAGGCGTTCAAAAGCATATATATGAAATTCTGATGGTCTCCATTTTTTTCACTCCTTTGGGAAGTGATTCAAGTAGTTTCTTCTAAAGCCAGCTGACAGAATGAGAAAGCATGAAAGGGGACTTCCATATGCTTTTGGAAAGTTTGGAAGGCATGGGATCACTTTTCTTCAGTGCAAAAGAACAAGGTTTCAACTTTACTTTTGGAGGCAATCTACTTTTAAGATTTCAATTTTTATCTTATTTGTTATTTGAAACAATCCTATTCATTGATGGGTTATTCACATGCTACCTACCTTCCTATAGGTAATATACACAACTACAGAGATATGTGTATACATATATGTGTGTGTGTGTGTTTATGTATAACTGAAGAATGAATGTTAAGTACTGATTGGCAATATCTAGTAAAGTTTCCTGACCATAAAAATTATATATATATACACTTAAAAATTATATATATACACTTAACAAAATGATTTATTTATCTGAAGTGTGCAGTGAATTATACATTAATTTCAATGTATTCAAAGTCCAGAATGGAATTAAATGCTAAAAACAAAATTGCACTTCTCTGATCCTTAGAGATGCCACTTGTATGCACAATGAATGTTTTCTTTCCTTATATAGCAGTCAGTCTTGGCTTTTGGCTCTTTCTAAAATCTTTTGTATCATCTTAATAATCATTTTCCATTTGAGAATTGTAAGGCATGTCTTACTAACTTGCTTTCATACTAAATGCTTTGCAATACAATGTAGCCAAAGATAAGTAACTTTATTTTAGTATTTGAATTTTTATGGCTGTCTAATCACAATTTTTGATGGCTGGTATTTAATATTGCACTTTTTAACCAATACTACACTTTATTGGAAAGACTTAAAAATCAGTCATGTACAGTAGCATTAATTCAATATAAAGGAAATCACCACCAGGAAATGGAAGCAAGTATAATCAGCACAAGTTAGAAGAAAATTCAACGAGACAGCAGATTTTAAAAAGATTATTTGTGATTCTCTGGCTCTGTCACCTTGGGAAAGTTATTTAAGATTTCTGAATCTTACTTATTTAGGTTTCATCAATGAAAATTTCATAGAGTTATAGCAAATATGAACAAAAACAGCATAAATTAGGGAGAGAATGTAAGATTATTTAATATTGGCTATCTTTTTTGCCTTGGCCCTATTATAATTATGTTGATGTTTTTCCCTGGAAATTGAATTAGCACATAGCTCTATAGCACATAGTTTCTCAAACATAAATATGTATGTGTGTCAACTGGGACTTTATCAAAGTGTAAAATTTGATTCAGCAGGTCTGATTTCTAAGGTGCTACAGACCTTATTTTTGCTATTGGTCTATGGAGAGACTACACTTGTAGCAACAGCTATGTAGAATGTCATGTTCTCAGTAAGTAGAAGTGTGCCAGTATCAAATACAATTGAACAATAGAATTAGAAATGAATCCCGATGTCAATCATTATCTACTATGACTGTAATACAGATTTAAAAATCAGCAAAAAAAGCTGATTTTGATAGCAATTGTTAAGAATGTATCTCATTGCAGCCTATTTGTGTTGGAGGTAGAAAGACTTACGATAGCAATCGTAATTCAAGAGACAAACTGATAAGTGCAATGTTCATTTAAACAAAGGTTATTGGAGTGGAAGTTAGATTATTTTCAAATTATATACACCCACAGAAGAAATACTTTTTGTTTTGTTGTAAAATCCTTCCATTTTTTATTTTACTTTCCTTCTAAAGTCTAGAATATCGTGTAGACAAATAATTCATCCTAGGTAATAGGAAATAGTGTAAATATTTTACATAGATTAACTAATTGCATAATTAGTATGTGTTATGTCATAATAGCATTATTGTTCTTATCCTAAAGTAGAGGTAGTTGAGAATCCGAGATATTAAAATAATATCAAGAGACTAAAATATTAGCCCTAGCTATATTTGTTTGCCTTTCTTGGAAAGCCAAATGGCACCTCCATAATACTGTACTTTCTGAATTTTTTCTCATTGTGTCATTCACTTCAGTACTATTTCTTTCAGTGTCTATTTTTCTAAGATGACTTCCATTATTCCTTTATATAGAAGATTCTAAAATGCACTGTCATATAAAGTCAATCTGTAAGTACATGTTAAATTGTAGTAAGCAATTCAGTTTCCAAAAGATTTATGCATTCCTCTGTGAAACATATTTTCTTTTAATAGCAATGCTCTAGAAGACTCAGAAAATTGCTACACAGGTGAAAATTGTGTCTTGCTAGTAAGAAGATTAAAAGATGTGTTACACCCTGTGCTAGCTCTATGTTATCACAGTAATTCAGGCTTCTCTTTTTTTTCTACATGTTGACTCAGCACAATATAGTTTATTTTCTCATATGTAAATGCATGCTCCTTTTACTTTTTCAAAGAGTGGAAAACATTATGGAATGATTCAATAAAGTTCTTCTCTGAGTTACTTTCTATTACTTTGAGTTATCCATTTTATGTAAAGTTTTAAGATGATGCATTAAATATGTATGTGTAACAAATTTTAAGATGTTGAGAATAGATCTTTTAGAATCTTCTTTGTTTCTATCATTTTCTCCCACTGATCATTATTTGTTACAATTCTCTTCCAAACTTCACTTCATCAGTAAATATATACCACCAAATTGACATCTAAAACTCAATGCCGTTTTAGGAGGTGAGGCTGGTCATAAAATTGATCAAATATAGGTTACCTCAATCACCCAGAGACTGGCTCTCAATCCCTTTCCTAATATTTCAAGTGGTGCTAGACATGAAATGATAATTATCTCAGAGATATTTCTCCAATCAACTTTGGCCCTTGCTTTCTTATCTTTTGTTTTTCAATGTAAACTCAAATGGAGACAAGAAAATATTTTCAGGCTTAAATAACAAACAGCCTTCAAAAAATGAATGTGAGCATATGGATGGTACAGTGTAAGCTCAACTTCACTGGACCATCGTAAGTTGCAAAGTATTTTCACTAGAAAAGCCATTAGTCTAACATAAAATTAAAATCACTTTATATAAAAATACAATAATGCATGTGACAGTGTTATACTTTATGCAAGATTAATACTATGCAGTGTTGAAAGGGTTGTGGTTTTGCCTTTGAAGAAGCTAAAAGGTCAGAAACCACAAAAATGCATGTGTGCTTTTATTTGCACAGTTACTAATTTTTCTCATTATTTGCATAATGAGATGTACTATTTCAACAGAGAAATCCTCTGGAGAGTAGCTTCTAATGTTTTCAGGCAAGCAGTTCCTTTGCTTTCATGTTGTGGCCTTAGCTAAAGAATCCGGACAGACTTTTCTTTTCTTTATAAAAAATATATGCAGTTTCAATAATTACAAAAATACAGGTTATTCATTACTCTCTACAATTGTGATGTAAACTCTATTCAGGCAAGTATTATATCAAGGTTTTGTACCATAGGATGCACCATTTTGCCATAATGGATTAGAAAAAAAATCATGGACAAATATTTCAATAAATGAAACAATGAACAAATGAAGTTTAGTAAAAGGCTTGTTCTTTAGTCTGGCCTTTAGAATAATAATGCAGAAAAACATAAAATTCACAGGTAAAAATATCACTCCTTTAGGGTTCAATAGATCAATTGAAGGGATAAAATGAGTATTCTTAAAAGTTTATATTAAAAGTTAGGGATTTTTTGCCAAAATAAGAAAAACTTAGATTGAGAAGTATTATCTACATAGAACACTTTATTTTTCATCATTTTTACATCGTTAATTTTCAGGACACTTCTTTGTACATTTTACAGGGTTTCAACAGAACTTTTTCATGTATTGTTATGTACATAAAGCACTTTGGTTGATCATATTTACCACCCCCTTTTCCTCTTATATCCATCCTCCTCATCTCCTGCAAGTCCTATTGCTGTTAACATGTAGTTTCCTCGTTTTCTATTTATTTCTAAAAAAGAAAATAATAACCAGACTCTGAATATGAGACTTTATGAAATATTTTCTTTGTGAGTCTAGGTTGTCTCATGTAACATAACATTGTCCCCTTTTATCTATTTTTCTGTAAATGACCTTTTTTTTTCCTTCTCGATAGCTGAATAAAATTCTATGTGCCTACAAATGGAATTTTCTTCGGCTATTTACCTCTGATAGGAATCCAGGTTAATTTGATAACCTGACTATTGTGAACAGGGCTACAATAAACTTCAATGTACAGATACCTTTATAGTATGATGACTTAAATTCCACTGGGCATATTCCCGAGAGTTGTTTAGTAGGATCATAGAGTGGGATCATAGTTTTAGTTTTTTGAGAAATCTTCATCCTCTTTTCTATACTGACTGTACTAATTTACAATCCTACTAACAACCTCTAAAAACTAGGAATAATTTTATGTGCACAGAACTAAAATCTTGAGGATAAACATTGCAAACAGGAAACAAATAGAATATTAATATTCCAAGTTGAAACAACTTCCATTGTCCAGGCAAATCAGAGAAGCATTTGTAAGTCCAACTACAAACTGAGCATTGAGGGGTATATATCATGCTTTTGTGATAGAATCAGTAACTATTTGAGGTAAGAATAAATATAATTTTCATTATCTTTTTGTTGAATAGCAATCATACTAATAATTCAAAGTACACTTACTTATATCTTTATTCTTTGTAATAGTTTATAAAAATTTATACTTAAGTAGGTAATTAATGGTTGAGATTAATGGAAGTCCTTTAAACTCACCTCCTCTCATGCATGAGGCCCTGGATTCGATTCCTCACATCACATAAGCAGAAAAATCAGGAAGTGGCACTGTGGTTCAAGTGGTAGAGTGCTAGCCTTGAGCTGAAGAGCTGAGGGACAGCGCCCAGGCCCAGAGTTCACGACCCATGACTGACAAAAACAAAAAACAAAAAACAAAAAACCTCACCTACCTCTTTGGAATAAGGAGCTATGTATTGTTTGGTTTTATTTTTTTTTTCAGTCAGTCATGGGACTTGAACTCTCATCCTGGGCACTGTCCCTGAGCTCTTCAGCTAAAGCTACTGCTCTACCGCTTGAGCCACAGTACCACTTCTAGTTTTCTGGTGATTTATTGGGGATAAGAGTTTCATAGACATCCCTAACTGGGCTGGCTTTGAACCACAATCCTCAGATCTCAGCCTCCTGAGTAGCTAGGATTAGAGGTATGAGTCACCGGCACCCGGCTAGGAGCTATGTTTTAAACTCACTGTTGTGTGTAAATATTGAAAAATGAAACCTACCTTGACAATTTTTTTAGAGCCAAGCATAGAATGATTTGAATAAATTTGCTTATAGTGAATCTACCCATATACTTCCTGCTTTAAGTCTTCTACCTCTACAAAGTAAAAATTATAACCCATGTTACAATATTTTAGACTATGGAGGAAATTCTTTTGCCCAAGAAATGTATTCTGGCACTTAATAAAGTAAGCCAATTAATATAGTGCCTTTAATAAATGCCCATTGTTCCTATAAGTTTAAGTAAATACAACTTCTAATGCTACTTAATATGTTGGAAGGTTAATAGGCAGGTAATAAATTTTCCTGTGGAGTTAGTTGAACTTAATTATTGATTTCTTCATTTACTGTTAATTAATTCCAGCTACTCAGGAGGTAGAGATGAGGAGGGCTGCACTTTGAAGGCAGTTCTCAGGAGAGAAGTTAGGCAGCACTCTAGCTCAACCAAATAGCTTGATTTGGAGGCATGTGGTTGGTTATGTGGGTGTCAAGTGTTTTTGTCCTCCCTAGACTAAAATGAAGGACCTTACATTAAAAAAATCTGAAGCAAAATGGTTTAAGGAATGGCTCAAGTGGTAGAACTCCTGTTTTGCAAAGATTAGGCCTTCAATTATAAAAATAGTCTCAAATCACAATAATGACTAGTAATAATAACAATGATTAATAATAAATTACTAATCGTGTTTTTGAAAGAAGAAATTATTGTGTTTGCTTGCTAAGTCTTTTCTAAAAATGATGTGCATTACGGGCTGCTTTGAAAATGTCTATTTGGCCTCATTAGAATAACAATTTCAACTCACATTTAGCTGGACATTTCTGCTAAACATTTTGAACATAATTTGCCTTTCATCATTTCAAATGATGGATTTTCCTTTATAAATAATCTTTATGCTTAGCATTCATTTGAAATAATGCTATTTGGTATGATTTGTTATCACAAACCTGATTATGATACTAGCTACTTTCTAGTCTCTTGATGTATATTTGTTGCTATTTCTATTACGTTTATTGGCGAATTAAACAGTATACTCTAAGATGCTGTATATATTATATGCTATATATTATACACAGAATGTAACTTTGAGATTAACAGATGTTATTTATGTAGCCCAGAAACTCCGAGTCTCTTTTGACTTTGAGCCAGTGGTTCAGTCTCTAATTCTTAAAATGCAGATGCTAGTAATCCTTCACAGAATTGTGATTAAAAAATAACTGGAAAAAAACCTCAGACAAAGAGCTTGGCACTCAGTAAGTATGAATTTCCTTCCCTTAAAATTTGCATTGTCATAATTAGAAGATTTCTGCTTTGAGTTACATTCCTAAGCACACTCAATCCTTGAGTTTTTCATCCTTAGATTCTAGCAAACTTAGTGTCTCCATTAAGAAAATACCGTTAATTTTTGGTAAGTGGCCACCCCCTCGTTCACTTTGTTGGTAGTTAAAATGACTGGAGGTGTTCTGATAGAAGTTTGAGGAAATTGTTTATTGTGACAGAGCCGTTCAGTCACGAATATGGTCGAGGGAGTGTTAAATGCTCCAGAGGAGTACAACTGATCGCCGCCCCCAGCCCACTTCTCCGGAAACTGCAACAAGCATTGCTACATCTCTGCTACGGGGAACTCCAGTGTGGCGGGGGAGGGGGGTGGGGGGGCGTGTGCAACCCCTGCCAGGGTGGAGCCTGAGCCTCCTCCTCTGTAGCAGCACCACGGACAGCTCCCAGAAGCTTAAAGGAGGGAGGCGGGAGCAAAGCTGCTCTGCCAGCCTCAGCTGGGAGAGTGGTTTAGCCAGCAGATGGGGGTGGCAAAGGAGGATAAGAGAGACCAGAGGAAGGCTCTGGGCAAAGAGTAGAAGAAATCTGGGAGCAGCCAGAGCAGCAGGTTTGGGGGTAGTTGTTCCGTTGCATTGCCCTCCTCGTTCGGAGGGACGCTGCTGCTGAGCTGGCCAGAGCTGCTTATCCGTCCCTCTGCACAGAGGCTGCCAAGTAAAGCTGACTCCAGGTGAGTTGAGCAGAGGTTTTCTGAGGGGTCTGGAACTGCAGGTGTGCAGCTGGGAGGTTATTCGGCTTCCTAAGCACTGTTGGCTGGCCCTTCTTCCAAAGTCATGGGTGGACTTGGTTTTGGAGGTGGCTGCAGGAGCTGGGGGTGGAGGAACGGGTGGGTGGTGGGTTTAGGGAGCCTCACAGCAGGGTGGAGAAATTGGCTGGAATTTCACTGAAGGGACTGGGTTGTAGGAAATGCCCTGCAAGGCAGGAATTCTACATATGTGTTTATGTATAAGCTTTTAAGACAATTTCACCCCAAGCTATTCATGTCCATGTTTCCTAGCCAAGCCAAAGGATTGGAAAGGTATGGAAGGAGAAAGTGTAAGCAGGTGTGGAAGGGAGCAGCAATGTTTGCCCTTTTGACTCACAGTATTCTTCTCACCCTCTGGGTAACTCAGTTCCTTTGCTCTGAACCTTCTTCAAGCTGATTAAAGGGAACTCCAGGCTCTCTAAAGAGATTTCAAAATGCCATGGCAATTTAGCTTAAAAGCCATATTGATTCACTTCATCTCCTCTTTATCCTTTGTTCCAAAATTGGTACCTTTTTGGATTTCTTTAACAGCCCAACTTTTAAGTGGATGTGTGGAGAGTAGTTTTCTCCTTTTGAAGATTCTATAAATTAAGAGAAAAGTGAAGGGCTTCCACTAAGAAGAAGGTAACTTTATTTTCATAGAAGGATAGCAGGGAAAGAAATTGATAGGCAAATCTTGGGAATGAAATTCTGGACAATTCCTGTAGATCTTGGTTTTGGTTTGGTTTTGTCTTTTAATTTGCTTTGATTACAGCTAATCTATGTATACATGTGTGTGGTGGTACAGGTTTGGGAATGAGGCGGTCAATATACTTTAGATGTGTACAAGTTAATTTGGTGTACATAATTGTCCTCTTACTAGTAACCCTAATTTATGTTCATGACAGTATTGAGAGTTTGCGTACTGTTTTACATTTAGGTGATTGGAGTCTGTGTTTTGAATTTGATGATTGCAAAATGGACTTTGCAGGGTCCTTATCAGTAGAATTTGTACACTATTCAGATGGGTTAGTATGAGTTAGTAGTTTAGAAAGTTAATATCAGAATCCCAAATTGGGGGTGAAAATTAAATATCTGTCATTTTTTTAAGCTTTCTGATAGGGTTAATCATTTTACATTGATGGGTTTTTCTAATTGATTTAGACACCTTGGATATTAGCAATAAATTACAATGGTCTGTTTCACTTTTTTTCCCCTTTCACACAATTTGGATAATTTGGATTTAAATACTACTTGAGTGTGTATTTGAACCCAAGATTTTTCACATATCTTTGTTCCCTAATTTATAAAACACATTTGAAAAAACAGGAATATCAGTTGTATTTTGCAAAAAAAGGATGTGACACAGAGGGATTAATCATTCTGAGTATCAATAATTATTGTTATACATCATAAATTTTGACCTGTGCTATTTAATTTTAAGTTTAATTTCTTCCTCACACAAGTGCAAAGCTTTATTTAGTTAAGATGACTGGAAAAATGATATGTAAATATGTCACATAAAACATTTCAATATTCTTTCTTATTTTCCTATTTTGTAGACAATAAATTTTAATATATATTTTCAAATTCATATGCTTCTTACCTCCAAATAACTTTTAAACTCCTAAAATGTAACAGGTGTCACCTTTGATAAAAGTAAACTGAAAAGTAGTCTTTTCATATTTATTTAGAATACATATGGAAATAATGTATGCTTATAATCAAGAAAGTAGCCATACTTTAGGCGCATTTTCAAACAACTTAGTGTGAACTTGATATACATATAAAACTTTCCTTGAGGGTAAAATGCCATATTCCTTGACACCACTGACAAATGATACATACAAACTACAGGACTTATGAGATGAGGAGAGTTAGAAACTGAATTTTATTTTATTTTTTAATATGTGACCATGTTCATAAAAATTTGTGATCATTTTTGCCTTTGATGTGGATGAATTTGATATAAGCTCATTGTAGCTCTCAGATAAAAATATCACTGTATCATTTGACTCTGTTTTTTTCCCCATCATTATTAAGAGGGAATTATAATCTGTTACATGTAGACTCTTTAGGAATCCTTCAGTTTCAAAAAGAACCAAAGTATGTGAGGTTGTGTGTGTATGGGTGCACATTTAATAAATATGTTATTCTGGTGAAAGAAGATCAACAGTTATAAATACGAATTAGAGAACTTCTATGAAACTGTTTGAAACTATTTTTTCATGTTACATACATAAAAGTCAGTTACATTTGTGATATAAATATTTGTTTATAACTATACATCAGAGTTTAGCTTTTCTTGTACACTTATAGGTCTCAGAATAATTGGTTCTGTGGCTACTGGGCACATGACCTGTTCCTCTCAGATCTTGACATTGAAGAGATGACTTAAGACAATTTTCTGGAATATTGAAATCTCTTCTTGTCTCAGATCTTGTATAATACCTCAAGTAGTGTTTGGATGTATGTGTGTATATGGTATTACTCATTTCAACATTTCTGAAAGAGAAGATTTTCTTGAGTGATGAACAAAGCTCTATTTCTCTTCTCATTCTTTCAGATGGTGATAATAATAGGGCAAATAAAAGAAATAAAAGGTCAAAACCAGGAGATATATCATTTTATTCTCAAGAAAATAGGGCCTGTTATATATGTGTATACATATTTGTATATAAATATTTATATATACAGGTATATATATGTATATATATATATACATATAGACCTGAGTGAGAACATTTTATATATTTATTGAAGTAAAATAGGTAATCAACTTCTAGTGGTCTCTGTGCTACATAGAGAGTTGGAAATAAGATGAGCATCTTGGTAACCAGTTGTTAGGGAACTATGAGAGACAGTACAGAACGGACAACAGAGTAACTCCAAGTAATGAGTGAAGGAACTGGTCTGGTCTCTTTTGTTGATTAAGCACAATTCCAGGGACCAAAGACACTAGTAGGTAAAATTTTTGAGTACATTTGTGGACAGCTATGACAATTCAGGTGGCCCAAGAAAAACTTTGGAAACAATCACTTCTTGCCCTTCCAAATTATTGTCTGACTTGAATGAAAATAGTGAAGTATGAGAAGTGTGAATATGAAAGTAATTTCTTTCTTTCACATATATAAAATTCATTATACTGTTCTTCCTTGCATAAAAAGACATAAGATCTTGGACTTTTCATTCAAATAAGTGCTATATTTACTAAGTTGCTCATACTGATCTGAGAAAATAAGGTAAGACATGCCATACCAAGATAATCAAATAACATTCTTTACTTGTCCCTCTTTGTGGAAAAGATTTCATGCAAAGCAAATATGTGAAAAGTGAAGAAAATAGGGAATCACTGAACTTGTTTCAATGAATGAAAACTTAGAGCAAACACATTTTAATTCCTAAAATATAGAAACTGTAATATTTACATTAATGTAAGGTTTGGGAACTATAATGCTTACATTAATAGGTTTTGATTCTTTTGTGAGTGTGTTGCTAGAGAGTGAACTATGCATCTTTCACAAGTGTTTAATTTTTAAAATGGCAGCACTATATAGAGATGAAAAACAGTTGACACTGAATGGAAACTCTGATACACATCATTCATGCTGTATTGCCAAAGTCATTAAGGATATATATATCTATATCATAAATATTACAAATTTAAATAATATGTAAATATAGAAGACTTATAGAATTATACTTTCATATCATATTCAATTTATGTTGTGAATATAGGAATGAACAATCCAATCTTTTCTCAACTGTCTAAAAGATTTATTTTCTATCGCCTTTGAAAACAAATTTAGCAGATTATTATGACGAATTGTGCCTTACTTCAGCTTCAAAATTTGCAACCAAAACAGATACATATGTTGAACTTTTCCTTAGAGAACTGTGAGCAGAATGAGCAGTGAAATTGCAAAAGAAAAGTCAAGAAGTTCAGCAATTCTCAAACTGAATTAGAATATGGATAAAATATATTCATTGGATACCAGGTATTGACATCCTGTTTAACAAGGATTATCTTAGCTAATTGTGGAAATAATTTGTATTTGTCTTCTATGATGAAGATCTGAGACTGAAATAGTCTCTTGCTAGCTTTATGAGCTTGAAACAAATGATGTAAACTCCCTTAGTCTCATCTGCTTATTTTATCAAATGGGGATGGGCAGAATAATTATATTTGAGAAAAAATTCAAATTATCACCTCAAGTTTTGGTTTCTAGAGTAGTGTCAGGTATTGTTAGGACTAAACCACTACTTTACAGATATATTCACTCTTGTATCTTTTATTAGCTTGTGAATTTGACCAAGATCCCCTTTATTAACCTTATTTGGAACTAATGACTTCTTATGCTCTAATGCTTTTATATCAAATGTCAGTATATTAAAGAGAATGCTAGCATTGTGTGGCCAAGGGGATTAGCACATGGTAGTTCTCCAGTACTATTTTCCTTGCCATCCACAGATAAATCTACCACATGTTATTTTACTTCTCAAATTCATTATCAGCCTTAAACTTCACATTCCCTTCCATCTCTGCCTTTCCTGTCTAATGTTCGGTAGTCATCAGACTACAAACAAGTAGAACGATGTCATAATATTCCCCTTTAAACAAGTGAAGTGGGACTGGTTATAGAACAACTTTCGTTTTTTAAAAAAGGGAATAATCTTTTGTCACAAAGCACTCTCTCCTCTCAAATGCTTGCCCTGTTCTGTCAGCATTTACATTAGAATTTCTTCTCCTTTTCGGTCCAGGATCAGGACTTGAACTCAATACCTGATGCCTTCTCTCATTCTTTGATAGGCTGGCATTTTACCATCCTAGCCACACCTACAACCTCCACCTAAGATTTTTGTGCTTCCATAATTTTCTTTTTATTATTATAGAACTATCTTTGGACTTAGGACCTTATATTTTCTAGGCATGTATTCTACTGAGCCACCTAACCCATATTTTTCTGAAATATTATTTTATTGATCAACTTATTAAATTAGAAGATAACTGCATCAAATTTATTTCTTTTTCTGTTACATTTTATTAGCATATATTAGCTGAAAAGAAGCGTTTTTATTGTTATCTTTCATATACACATATGAAATACCTGGTCACGTTCACCTGTCAGTTTTCTTTTGTAGTGATATAATTTATTTCTGGATTTTATCATTCTCACTAATATGATGATGATGATGATGATGATGATGATTAATCTTTAAGTAGCTGTACAGAGGAGTTTCCTTTTTAAAAGCAGTATCTCTTGCTCAACGTCACCATGGATTTATCTACTTAACATAAAGGCAATGGGGAGTCAAGCAATGATTTGTATTTATCAGTAGGAAAAGCTGTATATTTTTTGGACATTAATCCTTTGTAAGTCCTTAAGATTGACTCTGTTGACTGAGTAGGCATTCCAAATTCACTGCTTGTTGTATTCGTAAGCATCAGTTTTGTATCTCTGAAGTATTATCTAGCTTACTGGGTTTTAATTCTAGATGCAACTTTTTTTTTATTGGTCATAGGGCTTGGACTCAGGCACTGGGCACTCTCTCTAAGCTTCTTTTGCTCCAGGCTATTACTTTACTACTTTGAACCACAACTCCACTTCCAGTTTTGGGGTGTTTAATTGAAGAAAAAGAGTCTCAGGGACTTTCCTACCCAGGCTGGCTAAGAAAAGTGCTGCTCATATCTAAGTCTCTTACTATCTCAGATTACATTCCTGACCCACCAGCACTTGGCTAGAATGCAACATTTAGTTTAAAAAGAGGATTCAGATACATAGTTGCTCTAGGGCAAAGTCAATTGGATTATAGAAGAGATGAAACAGAAATTGTTTATGTCTAGGTTGTATACACTAGTCATATCATGTTGACTAGGTGATAATGATGAAAATGTGAATATATCAGAACACAGGGTAAGAAAATGACATATACCACTCTTCCTAAGATAAGTCTTGTTATTTTGATTATCCTACCATTTATTTTTCTAGAATTTCTTAACTACACTTTATTTATATGTAGCTTGGTTTTGCTGCAATAACAGCTGATACCGATGTACTAGCTTGAAACAAAATATTTACTGTCTTATTGTTTTACATAAAATGCAAATTCATACTCACTAGGCTAAAGTTAAGGTACTGAGGAGAGAATGTTTGTGCCTTAATCTGCTGCTAGTGGTACATCAGTGTTTTGTTGGGTTTTGATTATCTCCTCCATTTTCAAAGTTCTTTCTCTTTATATGTTCCTTTGAACCTCTTTTAGGACTTTTGTGATTCTATTACAGCCACTTGAAAAACCCAGGGGAGTCAACCCATCTTCAGAACCCTTAGTTTATTCATATCGATAAAGTTCCTATCATTGCACTAGATTCATAAGTTCTAAAGACTCGAAATAGAGTATATTTGGTAGAAATTATTCAGCCTACTATAGATAATAATTATATTTTTGGGCATTGGGTTGCTGAAATGAATTTATTGGCTGATCACTGAAAATGTCTTTGTGAATAACACTAGTTTTAGGTCAAGTAGAATGTAATGATAAGAAAAAGTTTTCTGATTGACAATAGATGATTGCCAATTAAATGCCTTTAAGTATCAAATATACTTGTAATAAGTTTAAGTAAAAGTATCTGTATACCAAGTATAAATATTAATTAAACCTTGATGCATCAAAGGTAGCATCCAGATTATTAGTTTTGTTTTTTTTTTGGCCGGTCGTGGGGCTTGAACTCTGGGCTAGGTCGCTGTCCCTGAGCTCTTCAGCTCAAGGTAAGCACTCTACTGCTTGAGCCACAGTGCCACTTCCAGTTTTCTAGTGGTTTATTGGAGATAAGAGTCTCACAGACTTTCCTGCCTGAGCTGGCTTTGAGCCAAGCCACTGGCACCTGGCTAGATTATTAATTTTAAGTGAACGTAGAATAGTATCTTCATAACTGAGCTTATAAAATCCTTATTTATAAGATTAGAATAGTTCTCACTCTTGTTTATATACCCTAGTCTATTTAGGAAGAAAACTATTTCTTTTTCTTATTTAAACGTTATAGAACATAAATTGTATGGAGACATTGGATGGTTGCTGCTTTATAATTGTTGCACTACATAAATGTTCACTCGGAATATTTTATCTTTTGATTTATAGATATGATTTGGGATCCTAAATGTAATGATAACCATGTTGGCTTTTCAAATCTTGCTGTGATCCCAGGGAACTATTGTGCAAGATGGATTTATTTTTCCTCCTATACTCTTTTCCTAAAGAGAACTTGAAATGTCCCATCTGAATTAATTGCATGCAAATGAATTCTGACTGTCTCACAGATTCGTCCTTCATTTTTCTTAAAATGATGTTGGAAATGAATGTGCCATGCTTTACTGTTCGTTGTGCAGGGGGCAATGCCCTTCCTTAAAAGCTCCCTCATTTGTCAAAAAGAAGCAATTAAGAGTGAAGTAAATTATCTTATCTGATCATAGTATTGCCACTGACCTTAGGATAATACATTTTATAATCAACACAACCATTTAACAATGTGTGCAGTTGCAGAAATTCAACAGGAAAGCTGGGAAACAATAGTGTATACTGTATAATCACAAAAAAATACCCACCATCTTTTTGTCCTTTTGTCTTGTAATAGAGGTGTGAAGAATGTGGGTCTGCCTTATTGCTACCTCCTCTCTCAATAATTTGAATTGAAAATTCTTAAATTGTTGTTGTTATTGTTGTTGTTAGTGACTTTTCATCAGGCCCTCTGCATATGCATGGCTGGTTTTCTACTGTACTTCATCCCCAACCATCTTCTGATATTTTTAATATCACAGAAATAGTATAAGTTTATGAGTATCAAGCAAGTTGAGGTTGATATATGATAAAATTGAACAAGGATGATTATGGATAGTTATTTTTGAGACAGAAATCCCTTAGTAGAAGGGATAAGAGTGAAGGAAGATGATATTGAATTAAGGAACTCTATTGATGTTCAAGTCACTTATAAGAACAATCTTACATGCATGGTTTCCTGTCCCAGGTCTAGTACAGCACCTGTTAATAAATGGCCTTTTCCTACTCATGAGGAAGCATTTCCTCTTCTACCCAAGCTATTCTAAAGCACAAACACTTGAACTGAGTTTTCAGCAACCATAAGTAAGAGAGATGGTATGATAGGCTGTCTGTGCATATGGCCTTCTTCAGCAAGCCAACTGTTACTCTTGCCCACCCACATCACTGAGGACATATGGCGTTAACTTTGGCTGCGGAAGAGAGTGCGTGTGGACATGTCTCAGTGTGGGTATGAGGCTGCTTGGTTTCCTCCTCTTGTTGCTCAAGCAGCCAACTGTCTCAGTAGAGAAGCTTATTATCCATCACACTAGGCTTGAGTAATATTATTTTTGTGTCTATCTCTGCTATTATTGGGGTTGAATTCATGGCTGATGCCTCTTAGTATTTTGACCAAAGCTAGGACTCTACCCACTTGAGCCATAGCTCTACTTCCAGCCTTTGAGTGGTTAATTGGACATAAAGTCTCATGGATTTTTCCTGTCGTGGCTAGTTCGAAATGCATCCCTCGGTTCTCAGCCTCCTGAGTAGCTAGATTAATTTAATTCTTTTCTCTACTAAAGTGACAAGATGTATTAAATATTTTTGTCATAAAATTTATAAGAGGAAATAGTAACTTTCCTATAAACAGCTGTCGAGTCTTTTTTCAAGTGTGTTAACTAATTTAAAACGACAAGGATTCTATAAAACCAGAATAGCAGAAGGATAATAAAAACTATTAAAGTGTTTTGTTGTGTAATAATTAGTCAAGACAATTTAACAGTTATTAGTTTTAACTGTGGAAAACTTAGAATATAGGATAATATAGTTTTGAATGGTTATTGAATCTGAATGTAGCTCATCTGTTGAGTTTGTAGCATTTTAAAGCGATTTTCTTCTTACAGTTTTTATTTGTTTTCAGTATTATGAACTCTGAATTGTAATGTGAGCCTTTTTGATACTTGAAATAATTTTTCACTATTCAATGGCAGGCTGTAGAACTACATAGAGAAGCTTCTGTTCCATGTCCTGTTTGGATAACACAGCTAAATGGCTGATGTAAGGGTAGAATGGCTGCTGCTATAGAGGAAGATAGCGACAATGAAAGGTGCCTTGTCCTGTTATTCCTTGAAAACTTATATTTGCTGAATGCTTCTTTTCCAGTCAACACAGCACTTAACACACATCATGAGGCAAATCTAAAACTATGCTTCCCTCAAATTAAGTAAGCCAAATCATTATAGGTAACTGATAAAAGAGTATTTCTAGAATTAACGATAGCACCTTTTGAAAATATTTTTGCAGGTCCCTTGTTCTATGAAGAACTCTTGTCATTCTCAGTATCAGTGAGTTTATCAATCGACATTAAGGCACATAGGTAAAAAGATTTGCAGAAGTGATTGATGTACAACATACAGCATCATTATTGTCACTTTCTGATCTTGGAAGTTTCACTTTATATGTTTTATTTACATTTCTGTAATATGGGTTAATAAACAAATTATTTGTCTTCTCTAGTTGCATTTTTGCTATTTACTTTTTGGATCTCTTTGTAGTATTTTTTATTTGTTGAATTTAGATTGCCTAGTGCTACTTTTTGTGCTGAGATATCAAATGAGCAATGTTTACTCTAATGGGTCAGTGTACATTAAAACCAATCAGCAAGTTTACTAACAAGAAATATACAGGATTACTTTTACTAACAACTCTATGGTTATGCCTTGAAGTTTTGTATGTATATATTCATGCATATATACATATAATTAGCATCTTTTAAGTATGCATTTATACATTTACATATTCAGAAAAATTGATCTTAGAGTTCTAGCTAGAAGATTAATTTTAAAGTGCTTCTTAGAGTATATAGTTATAAAATTCCAATAATTAGTTATAAAATTCCAATAAAATATCCATAAAATGAGGAAGTAAAAGTGAAGTGCTTGGAATTCAGTTTTGAACACAGAAAATTCTATTTATTGTATATATTTGCATATTTATACAAATAGGTGTTATAAATACATATGTACATACTGGTGTTATAATTATAAAGTGGATGCTATCTTTAATTCTGGAAATACTCTTTTATTAGTTATTTATAATGATTTTGTTTACTTAATCTGATGGAAGTTGAGTTTTAGATTTGCCTCTTATTTATCATAAATATACACTATAATATATATGCACATATATATAGCAAGAAATGTATTCATGTATTATATAAAACATTTCTATTTCATTTCAATATCTGTAAATTTATCAACACCAATGAAAGGAAAAATTTAATTTGATGATTTGCTTTGCACATCTAACATCTTATTGCCTCATATTTATGCCTTTCTGTTGTTATTTTCACTGTGAGTGGACCTTTAGAATCATCTAATATCAATGATGCTGATCCTGTGTGTTTACAGTAGGTGCCAAACTTTGTGTTTTATCCTACACAGAGAACAGGCAGTCAAAAATAATCAGAATATAACAGCATCACTGAAACTGGTAATAAACAATTCAACTAATCATTAAGCACGTGTTATGAATAGTTAGTCCTTGATTCAATGTTTTGTGAAAATATGAACGAACATAAAATTCTGTCCTTTCTCTTGAATGTAAATGTGCAGTACTTTTGTTCAAGCTGAAATACTGTTCAAAATTTGAAATAAAATTTATAGTTCCCAATTAATCAAGACAGACTATATTATTTATAAACTCCAAAACTATAAGGGAGCAATTCTTCCATTCTTCCTTCTATGGAGTAGTGATAGGGAAGTACAGATGACTGCTTAAATTTACATAATATCATATTACATAACTTGAATAAATGCTGAATTGTATGTAAAAAGTTTGTTTTTCAAGTTGGTAAGTGGTCATAAAACAGTATTCAAATAATTAACTATGTTTTATAATTGCAAATAATGATAATGTATGATTTATAAATTTTAATACTAGAACATGTATAAGCATCTCAGCATTTGATAAAATAATAAACCAGCTGGGCACCAGTGGCTCACACATGTAATCCTAGCTATTCAGGAGGCTAAAATCTGAGGATTGGGATTTGAAGCCATCCAGGGAAGAAAGGTCTGAATGACTCTTACTTCCACCAAACTACTCAGAAAAAGCTAGAAGTGGCACTGTGGTTCAAGTGGTAGAGTGCTAGCCTTGAGCACAAAGAGACTCAGGGACAGCAAGCAGGCTCTGAGTTCAAGTCCCAGGACCAGCAAACAACAACAATAAAAATTATTATTATTTGTAAGTGTCACTTGAAATATTAGGGAAAACTTAACTTTTCAAAGTTTAGTTCCCCCAAATAAAGATATGATTAAGAAAAAATATTTATGAATGAAATGTTTTCAAATGCAAAACTTTTGTGAGAATTGGTGATATATGCCTATAAACCTGTGGTCAGGATGAGGAGGAAGGATTATGAGTTAGAGCACTGTGGTTACATAGCATACTAAAAAATAAATAAAACCACAGAAACTAAACAATCAACCAAATAAAAGATTAAAACTTTTGACATTCAGGGCTGGGAAGGTGGCTCAGTGGTAGAGTGCTTGCCTTGCATGCATGAGGCCCTGGGTTCGATTCCTTAGCACCACATAAGCAGAAAAAGCCGGAAGTGGCGCTGTGGCTCAACTGGTTAGAGTGCTAGCCTTGAGCTGAAGAGCTGAGGGACAGCGCCCAGGCCCAGAGTTCAAGCCCCATGACTAGCAAAAAGAACAAAAAAAAACTTTTGACATTCAGATGATACTATGCATAGGCATAAAAACAAATGAAATATGTGTCACTTAACATATTTGATATTTGAAAAAACAATTTTTAGTCCAACTTAAAACCAACAATACAACTTGGGGTGGAGTGAGGTTGGGAGTGGGAAAACTGGGAGAGAATGAGGGAGGGATAACCCTGTTCAAAAGGAAATGTGCTCATTACCTGACCTGAACTGACAGTGCGTCACCTTTACAATGAAATTCACAAAGTAAACATTAATAAAAAAAGAGCAAAGCACTTATTCAATGAGCATGAATAAACACATAACTATTTACTATTTGGTACATGACAATTTCTGTTTTTCAATGAAATGTAAAAATTGATACAGACAAACATTACATGATAATATTAATGTTCAAAAAACCATAAAGTATTTATGTTGTGAAGAGATGCATATAAACTAGTTATATTCTCTGACAACAATGATTTTCTCTGAAAGTATTAATGGTTAATATGATTTATATGATTAATGATTAATATTCATTAATTAAAGACCTAGGTTTGATTTTTGAAACGATATCTATTTATCTACATATTATGTCATAGATATATAGATATACACATAAGGGTAGACTATTTCATAAATTTTCCTATTTTCTTTTTTTAAAGAATATTTTATTGTAAAATACTGTACAGAGGGGGTTACAGTTACATGAGCAAGGTAATGAGTACATTTCTTATCAAGCATTGTTGCCTCCTCCTTTGTTTTTCTGCTACCCTCTCTTCCTTCCCACTTCTACAACTACACCTCCCTCCCCCCGGCCTAAATTCTAAAGCATAGTGTCTTGTATATCTCATTGTTGCAATGGGTCCACCTGTATCCCTATTTAAACATTTTGTTTTTACCCTTCCCCTCCACAAATTATACCAACATCAAATACAGTGAAAACAGGGGTTATACCATGGGGGAGGGACATACAAAACAACAAGAAAATCACATGGTACCTTATAAATATGTTAGAAACAATAGCAAGGAAGAAATAAAACTACATGTGTCCTTATCTTGGGGTTGATTTTGCTTAACTTCATCCTGTCTGGTCAAATGTATATAGCTTTTGACCTTTTCTACTTGTCCTAGACATATACTAGTTATTTCAAATAAAGGAAACCACGGGACCTATGTTTCTTTGGGCCTGGCTTACTTCACTTAATACAACGTTTTTTCCAAGTCTTTCCATTTCATAACAAATGGAGCTATATCATTCTTTCTGATGGAGGCATAGAATTCCATTATATATCACATTTTCTTGATCCATTCATCTACTGAGGGGTATCTAGGTTGATTCCATATCTTAGCTATGGTAAATAATGCTGCAATAAACATAGTAGTGCTGGTAGCCTTAGTATGGCTTTGTTTGTGATCTTTCAGGTAAACACCCAAAAGTGGGATTGCTGGCTCATAGGGGAGCTCTATGTGGAGTCTTTTGAGGAACCTCCATATTACTTTCCAAAGTGGTTGAACAAATTAACACTGTAGGGTTCCCTTCTGGGCACATCCCCTCCAGCGTCTGTTGTTATTAGAATTCTTGATTATAGCCATTCTAACTGGGGTGGGGTGGAATCTCCCAGTTTTGATTTGCATTTCTTTAATGAGAAGGGATGTTAAGCATTTCTTCATGTGTCTATTGGCCATTCTTATGTCCTCTTCAGAGAAGTTTCTCTTTAAGTCTTTAGCCACTTATTTATTGGGCAGTTGTTTCTTTGAGGATTTGTTGTTGGGGGATTTAATTTTTTGAGTTCCACGTATATTTTAGATATGAGACCTTGTGCATTGTATGGCTAGTGAAGATCTTCTCCCAAACCGTGGGCTTTCTATTGATCTTACTAGCTATGTCCTTTGCTCTGCAGAATCTCTGCAACTTTATGCAATCCCATTTGTCCAACCTTTCTTTGATTTGTTGTGTTTCTGGGTCTCTATTAAGAAAATTTTAGCCTGTGCCAAGGGGAAATTTTCCTATTTTCTAATAAAGCAAATAGGTACTTCATTATAAATGCATGCTCTTAAATGGGCAGTCTGCTTTACATTAGGTTTTTTTTTTAAGCTTTATATCTTCACATGTATGTTTAAACCTCTGACTACAGGCTTCTGTGTGAAAGCAGATTTTTAAGTATAAACACACATGGCACTTTGTTTTAATTTTATAGCAGGTAGTAACTAGTCTAGATGTCTTATCAGAAACTATATTTCAACAATCATTTACCATCTAGTATTATGTACTGTAGGTTTCACTGCTTGAGAAAGATTTTTTTTTTTGAGGGGAGGGAGTTGGTCATGGGGCTTGAACTCTGGGCATGGGTGCTGTCCCTTAGCTCTTCAGCTCAAGGCAAGTTCTCTACCAATTGAGCCACAGTGCCACTCGAGTTTCAATGGTTTATTGTGGATAATTGTTTCAAGGACTTTCCTGCCCTGGCTGGCTTTGAACCGTGATCCTCAGATCTCAGACTCCTGGGTAGGTAGGAGTACAGGCCTGAGCCACCGGCGCCGGGCTGACGACAATTTTTTTTTTTTAAAGAAAATGCTTTGATGTAACTTTTTATTGGGAAAAGCTTTTATTTTTCTTAAGTGTTTTGTTGCCAGGGTATGCTGGATGTCTGGCAATGGAGGTAGGAACAGATGCTTTTTTGTGATCTATGCAATGAACCTGTTTCCCTCAGCATGCAAGCCATCAAATGCATCTGGCTTCTGAACATAAAAGTTAATTATGTTCCCAAACGTGTTTCTGTGCATGACACAGAATTCCAGGGGCAGACACCACCTTATAATTCCCTCGAATGGGAGATTTGCT
Organism: Dipodomys spectabilis; assembly: GCF_019054845.1. Lineage (NCBI taxonomy): Eukaryota > Metazoa > Chordata > Mammalia > Rodentia > Heteromyidae > Dipodomys > Dipodomys spectabilis. The sequence continues at coordinate 10,593,201 of NW_024870709.1, forward strand.
TAATTATGAAATTCAAATGAGACTAGACATTGAAGAGACTAAATACCAAGTTGAAAACAACCTGAGCAGGTGATATTACTGCTGTGTACTAAGACTGTAAGTCCTGCAGAGGAATGGCTTAGAGGAATAGGGAGTAGAGGGAGACTGTGTTAATAAGACAAATAGAGGTTGCAAAGCAGAACATAATCAAGTGTGTGTAACTCTTAACAAATGTAATCTGATACAGGAAAGGAAATAGGTAAAGGCTGAGGAAAAGAAATACATAATACTATGGTTTAACCATGGTGTGATGAGAATAATGACTTTTGTTATACATGAAAGAAATACTAACTGGAATATCAGCAAGGAGCTGATATGACCCATATGTGCATATGGTGTGTGATGCGTGGAAATTTTTTCTTCTATGTCAAAGCAACCATACTTCCTGTTCTACTTTATAAGTAGTCTTTGATTTTTGCTTTTTGGTTTTAGGAAACAACTCTCAATTGATTTTTTAAAATTGCTTTATATTAGAATGAAAACTGTAGTGTGATGGTTTTATTTCCCAGTAGATGATTATGCAAATGATATGCACATTAAAATGAGTGTATCATTTGAGGGCTATAAAGTTATGAAAGTTTCCCCTGATTATATGAGGCTTGAATGGTTCATGGTAAATTGGTTCAGGTGTAATCTTTTATTATTTGTGTGCCAGTCCAGGGACTTGAACTCAGCCTGGGTGGTGCTTTACTATTGTGAGCTTTTTTGCTCAAATCTAGTTCTCTACCACTTGAACTCCAGCTTCACTTCTGGGATTTTTGGTGTAGGATTATTTGGTTACTATTTGCCAAGGACTAGTACTGTGAAAACAGTTTATTATTTCAATTGAAGACCAGAATATGGGGCAACTTTTACTTTTTTTGTTTTGAGAATTCTTTGGTGGGGATTGAACCCAAAGCCTGACATAGAAAAAGCTAAGCCATACACTATACCTTGGACTCAGTATAACTGTTGGTAATTGAATTTCTATTATCCATTCTGATTTCAAATTTATGAATTATTCATACATGATATGTAATAATAAAGGGTAAAGTCTGGTGATAAAATCATACGAAACATGTCAATAGCAATAAGCTATTGGAGATGAACAAAGTTGATAAATTAGTGATAACAGACAGATTTTCCCACATCACAGGATTAAAATGAAATAAATAGCATAAAACTTTGAATTCATGTTCTTAAATTCCATCACGGATCAAAATTAAAAATCTGAGATAGTTACATTTTTATAACTTTAATAAGTTTCCTTTTTGCTAGTATAGAACAGGGACTTGAACTCAGGGCCTTGTGCTCAATTGCCTTCTAGCTCCCTGCTGGTTCTCTACTACTAGAACCATATCTGTTGTTTAGTATTTTCTTTGTTTATTGGGGATGAGTACTCAAAGACTTTATTCCTGGCTTGAGTCCAAATGTTGAACCTCTAGGTCTCAGCCTTTGCAGTAGCTAGGATTACAGGTGTAAGCCACCCGCACCTGGCTAAAAAATTTAGTTTTAAAATGTGAACATTTGGATATGATTTTCTTTTGTTATATTGCTCATCAGTGAACAAAATACATGTGACAAATACAGTGATCTGTATGGAGTATGCTAAAGTGTGCTTATCCAGGAAATAAAGGCTTTACTAGCCAAAGGAAAAACTTTCAAATTCCTTTTAAATATGGAAAGAATCTGGTTGAACTTAATAATGCACATCATAATATATGTTACCTTCTTTAACTTTAAGATTTCTTTCTGTTTGATAATTGAAGTCATTAGACTCACAAATTAAAATTATTTTATTAACTTAATTTTCTCTAAAATCCTTTTAAAATTCTTCATTAATTTGACAAGCTTTATTTTTAATGTTTTTTTCTAAACCATGTTAAATACACTTTATCTTCTTTGGTAGTTCTTTACTTAAAGCATATCTTTGAAGTTGGAGTTATTTATGTTCTTAAAATTGTTTGCAAGGAACATGTGTCAGAGTCCTTGATAAATGATTAATCTGATTAATTCTCGGAAGCAAGTTGAATTAAACAAAAATAGCAATATTAAAAAACAAGTAGATTTTGAAATGTCTCCATTAAACATTTTAAAGTAATTCTTCAGTTCATTAATTTGAGTTATTATAGTTGGCCTTGACATTAAAAAGATTTTAAAATGGAGATCAATTGAGGTTGGTAGACATCATACAAATTTGAATAGTCACAATTCCCACACCTCATCTAGAAAAGATTGTTTCCAGTATCCCAGTGCTTTGCTCAGAAATGCATTTGCTATTCACTCCTTTTTTTCAGGAAACTTAACCTGTATTCTCCCCTGAGTATGCTCTTGGAGATGAAATTCTAGTTTTTGACTGTGAATGAAGCTTCAGGACATAAAAGGCAGCTGGAAATAGGCAACAGGGTCAGCCATTCGCTGGCTGCACCTCCTTTCATGGCCTCTTTAACTCTTGATCTAAAGATCTATGTATCTTTATGGATTAAAAAAAAGGAAGTGTGTGAGCTTAGCTTATGTGTTAAAATTCAAAATTAAATAGAATTTAATTTAGTTCTGCTATTTCTTGCTGAAATGAGCGAGAGTCCATTTTTTAAATTATATTTTACCATCTTTAAGTAGTTGTACAAAATGGTTTCAATTCAACGTCAGTACCTTTCTCAATATCACTTTTTCATCCTTCTCCCCGATCCATTTCAACCCCACCAATCCCATCAGTTTTCCTTGTCTCATAGGATAGACAATGAGTATCATCACTGCCTTCTCCTCAGTCCCTCTCTTCTTCTGTCTAACTCTCCCCTCCCCTTGATCTTTCCCATGCACAACTCAAGTGTCAGTTTACTGATACTGATTTTGTTAAACTAGAAGTTGTTCAAAGGAGTTACACTATTTGAGGTTCCTTTTTTCCCCTCTGAATTTCTTGGAAATGTGAAACAAATTTTGACTTTCATAAAATAAGTCCAGAAAAATTCTTTGTTGTCAAATTTGCATGAGTAGTTATTAAATTCTCTCTCAATGGAATCTGTGAGAGGGATCCAGAGCCTTCAGTTTTCCTCAGAAGAGAAACTTTGACATTGTTTACTTAGTTAATAATTGACCAAATAGGAAATATATTTATTTCAGACTTTTTCATTAAATTATTTTTCACACTTAGAATCATAGGTAAGCACAGCTAAATGACCCCTTCCATATAGAATCATGCACAATCACTAGCTACGACATAGAAAACCAATTTTGTAATAGGTGGAAAACAGCAAAAGAATAAACAAATAATAAAATGAGCCCTTATAAAACCTGTTTCATTTTCTCATTCCACATATACACATTTGTACAGAATTTCCTCCTTGATATTATGGCTTGACTAATTACTCAATCTTCTGAACTAGGGACACTTAGAAATGTGGAAAGCAAGGGAAATTCTATTAGATCTTTTCTCTTTGTTTTTATTTTTGAAGGTACTGAGCTTTGAACTTGAGGCTAGTTGGGCCAGTGCTCCACAATAAGAACCATGCCCAACCCAGTCCTTTATATATATATATATATATATATATATATATATATATATATATATATATATATATAATATTTCATTCAGGGCATCATGCCTCTTTCTCAACTGGCTTTGGACCCAATCATAATTATTACCTCCTCCTGAGTAGTGTCCCAGCTCATATTCTGATCATCTTTGCAAATACCCCAAGTTTTATTTTCTTACAATTAATATAATAGCTGAGGTTATAGGAATTATCTGCTATATTGAACAGCCATATCCTCCTTTTTCATCTCATTGTACAGTCCCAAAGTAAGATGCAAAATTCATTTTTGTCTGATTTTTAATTTATCATTGAAGAAGATAGTCTACATAGATTGAAGATACCTTAATATGTATACATGTAGCCTTTTAAACTTTCTTAATTTTTCTCTTAAAATTAGCTTTCTTTTAGATTAGCACCGATTCAATGGTGGAAACTACTTTTTAATAATTGATTTACATTACGGTTATTATAGAGGTGATGTACAGAGGGATTACAATTACATGAGTCAAGTAATGAATATGTTTCCTTTAGTATAGTTTCTATTTTGGTAAAAAGCATGTATATGCGTATATGCTTACCCATAGGGTTGACTCTATGTCTACATATTGATCCATAAATAGATTTTTCATTTTAACAACAGTCTCATATACAGCTACAAACCTCCATTTTATTGTGCAAACTCTTACTCAGCCTGTATCTAGAACAGGTGAACAAGAATTATTTTCAAGTTAGCAGAGTTTTCTTGCCCTGTGTTACCTTTGCTTTGTTGCCAGAAAAGTATTGATGGCTCATCAGAATCAGCTTCATAGTTGGATTCTTTTGTCTTTATTGTTCTTGGTCACCTTATTTCTAGAAGTCTCATACCAGTTCCTCAGTTTTCACATGCTTGAAGACAATGAAATGACTTGTTTACTTTCAACAATGAACCTGTAAACTGGATAAGACTCTTTTGTATATATGTCCATATGTTGAATATTTACTAGAAATACAGTATTCATTGAATAAGATGGTGAATTTTAGAGTATGAAGGGAAGTTTAGAAAATCAAGGAATTATTTGATTTGAGGAGTTTTGACGGAGGTTATTATGACATTAAAATTTATTTATATATTTGCTAAATTTCGATTTTTTCTTTTATATATGGTTATTGTAATGGTGATGTACAGAGGTGTACAGTTACATAAGACAGGCAGTGAGTACATTTCTTTTTGAACAGGGTCACCCCTTCCCTTACTTTCTCACAGAGTTTCCCTCCCATCCCCACCCATAAGTTTTATAATTCATTTTGAACATATTGAATAGTGAAAAATCACTGCTGTATTTATTCACTGAGGATCACAAAGGCTCAATAGCTACATGCATATGATCATATAAAATAATATTTATTAAAATGAACTCCAAGAAATAGAAACAAGAGTGGTTTTCCTTTGTTCCTGTTTTTTGTATCTTTTGCCTTGTTTGTAAATATTTTTGTACTAGTTATTAAACTATAGAAAAATGTCAAATGTGACTTCAATGTTTCCTTTTTACTTACCTTTGCTATCAAAGGGTGACTTTTCCTCTTCCTTGCTATAGATGAGACACATACTTTCCTCACCCTCTATGGACCACAGGTCAGAAGATGAGTTGGTGGCTCTTATTTGCTTTTTCTTTCTCCTCTCACCCATTTTTGGTAAGAGTATTATGGCTTGAATTCAGGGCCCTTAACGCCAGGCTGATGTTCTTCCATTGAGCCATAGCTCTACCCCTGGCTTTTGTAGTTAAAAGTCTCACACTGTTAGAGATATCTTTGAACATTGATCCTCATGTCTCAGCCTCCTGAGTAGCTAGGGATACAGATGCCAAGATTATTTTTGCCAGTCGTAGGTCTTGAATTCAGGGCCTGGGCACTGTCCCTGAGCTTCTTTTGCTCAAGGCTAACACTCTACCACTTGAGCTACAGGACTACTTCTGGCTTTTTCTGTTTATGCGGTACTGAGGATTCGAACCCAGGGCTTCATGCATACTAGGCAAACACTCTACCACTAAGCCACATTCCCAGCCCATGATGCCCAGATTATTTTGTTCTCTTTTACAACTTCCAGACTGAAAATTTCTCTCTCTCTTACAAGTAATATGCTTTGAAACAAAAAGGCTATGAGAATATTAACTGTGGTTTATTATTATTGATATCATCACCCATCCTGGTCACTCTTGTCATTTATTTAAGAGTTTAAATCCTTGATCAAAATCTTCTTCAGCCATGAGTTTTCATGTCTTAATGTCTTAAATATATACATGAAAGCACAAAGGAAATCCACTTTTCTATTTATTGAAATCTTTAACTTCCTTGATTATTTTTCATTCTCTAGTTTGTGATCAAATCTGAGGAGGACATTGTAAGAAATAGCCCATGTTCTATATATCCTTCTTTTAGTTCACCTGCTTAGTTCTCCTAATTGCTACATTTCTTCATGCCCATTGAAATTCTCCCAGGATATAGCTTCTAATGTTCCCATTCAAATCTATCAGTACACTATGACTTCAGTTTCCAAATTTGTTCCTTTTTAGTAGTTTGCAAATATCTTGAGCTTCATTTCCTACAATGAATAGAACATTATTCCTTGTTATTCTTCCTCCATTCAAAGTTTGAATACTGAAGTTTTTTTTATCAGTTTCATTTTGATAACAAGTTTCTTCTGTATATTTTTTTCTCTAAACTCTATATCAAAAAGCAAATTATTTTCATTTTGAGAATTTGGCCCAGCCTATCCTTTTGAGAAGCCATAGTTTACTTGAATATCGAAACTGGATAATTAAAAGATAATGTGTCCTAGATTCCAGACATTAGTAAATGGCAGCAAAAAGCCATTCTGATACCCAAGCCAGAGCTTTTGAGTCACTTCTTTATCTATCTTCTAAGTGCTGACTGTATCCAAGTCAACATTCTATTTAAAATATTGCAGTTCATAATATATCTAAGATTTCTCCACATACTTTGATTTCCAATGACCCTAGTCTAGCTAAATCTTCTTGTCTCTATTCTACTTTTTTGCTTCATTGTTAGTATATTCTCTTTAACGAGTATTACTGCATGATATATGGTATTAAAATTTTTCAGGCTGGGAAGTTTGCTCAGTGGTAGAAGGCTTGCCTTGTATGCATGAGGCCCTGGGCTTGATTCCTTAGCACCATATAAACAGAAAATGCCTGCTCACCTTGAGCTGAAGAGCTGAAGGACAGCACCCACCACTCTCTCATACACACACACACACACACACACACACACACACACACGCACACACACACACATTCATATTGGTGCACTCTATGACTACATCAAAAACAAGAAAATCTCATAGCTATCCTTTTTGTGTGCTCAAATAATTAATAACTATACATATATTACCATTACTAATGTCTTAGTTTTATATTTACTTCTTTGGCTATATTTTATCACTCCACCTGGATCATATATTTTTTTTTTTTTGGCCAGTCATAGGACCTGTACTTTGGGCCTAAGCGCTGTCCCTCAGCTCTTCAGCTCAAGTTGAGCACTTTACCACTTGAGCCACAGTGCCACCTCTGGCTTTTTCTGCTTATGTGGTGCTGAGGAATGGAACCCAGGGCCTCATGCATGCAAGGCAAGCACTCTACCACTGAGCCACCTTCCCAGCCCCTGGATCATATTTTTAAAGTATTTCCCCATGCCAAGAGCTCTCTCATATCAAGGTTCTTGGACATTCTTGTTTCCCTTCCTATGATACTTTTCCCACTGTATAACAATTTGATTTTATTTATCTATTTAATCATTATTTTTGTACCAGCCATGGACTTGAATTCAGGTCCTGAGCACTGTCCCTGAGCTTCTGTGCCCAAGCCTAGTGCTTTACCAGCTCCATTTCCAGCTCTTTAGTAGTTAATTAGAGATTAGAGTCTCATGAACTTTTCTGCCTGAGCTAACTTCAAACTGCCATCCTCAAATCTCAGTCTACTGAGTAATTATGATAGCAAGCTTGGCCAAAGTTGTTTATTTTTATTTTAGGACTTAGCTTAAATAATACCATCTGGAAGAAGTGATTAACGTATATATAGTCCAAATTAATATATATATATATATATATATATATATACTTTCCTATAATCCAAATCAAGATAATATATCTGAGGCTAGAGCTACTCCATGCTACTTTTGTATACTTAGTCTTTTGAACGTGAACATATTTTGATTATTCCTCTTTTTGTTTATTTGGTATGTAGTAATATTGCCATCTCTAGAATGAATATACTAGTAGTACAGGAACATTCTTATTTACCAGTTTGACTTGTGACTAGTATATTACCTGACACATATTTGTTGTATGAGTTAATTAAATGTGGACCAATAGATCCATTGGAGCCTACCTCTGTTTCCTTCATGTAGTATCCAAAGCTTATGCATTCTTCTACTCTCTCTTAATAAAAGAGATACATACCAGGGAATCTGATCTGGGGATAGCAAAACTTTAAATCTATCTGAGCGTTAGGCTAGGTTAGGAATGGTTTTGTGTTGCTTCAGAAATTCCACAATGTGCTGGGCATAGCAGTTCACAGTTATACTACCATATGTTTGTGAGTCAGATCTTAGGAGAGTTATGGATCTGGGCTAGCTCCAGCAAATGTATCTGAGAACTCATCTAGCAAATCAGCCATAGGTGGTGATTTATATCTGTAAACCTAGATACACATAAATAGAATGAAATTGAAGGGTTACCTTGGGAAAAAATTCTACCCCCTATCTGAAAAATTACACAAAAATGTATGCTGATGTGACTCAAAAATATGCCTAACAAAAATCAAACACTGAGGTTAAATATCAGTACCACCACCAAAAGGAAGGAAGGCGGGAAAGAAAGAAAGAATGAAAGAGAGAGAAAGAAAGAAAGGAAGGAAGGAAGGAAAGAAGGAAGGAAAAAAGAAAGCAGGAAGAAAGAAAGGAAGGTAGGAAGGAAGGAAGGAAAGAAAGGAAAGAAATAAGGAATGAAAGAAAGGAGGAAAGAAAGAAGGGAGAATAGAAAATTAAATGCCAGAGCATACAGATTCTACAGTGTTTAGGAGGGAAAGTCATCCTGTCTCCAGAAAAACTTGAGCTTCTCTGGGGATCATGTTAAACTCAAAAAACTTTTTGATTTTTTTTCTGGTGCTACTGGGGATTGAAAAATGTCTTTGCTAGCAGACATCACCACGTTCATCTTATTTGCAGAGACAGTATCTTGTGTTAAATTTTTTCCCTGGGGTGGTCTCCCCCCTATCTCTGCCTACTGAGTAGTTGGGAATATAGGCATACTTTGCAGCTTTTGGTTTCTCTGCCATATTTAATTAAAATGATAAAGACACAAACTATCTCAGTTTTCTTTGTGTTTTCAAATAAAGAAAGTTTAAGGTTTCTTTGAAATCTATTGATAACATTTTATGTAGATAAAATTATGTTCATGAATAACTTCAAAATGAAGGAGAACAACTTGGTTTATTACAATGCATATTAAAAGTATTTTCCTTCCAAGGATGTGATTTTGCCTGCCCTTAACAATCTCTAGGACTTCATGTCCCATTGGAGCCATTGGATTACTCAAAGGAAACCACTGATACTCCATTCTTGAGGAAACACACGTGGATGTTACATTTGATGATGTCTGGTTATTAGCAGTACAAATTGGAGAATGATTTACCAGATTTTTCTCAATTTATGAGACAGTATTATTTTGATCTGTTAGAATGTGTAGGAATCTCAGATATTTTGTTTTTGAAATCTCAAAGAAATTAGGTAAAAAATGAATTGGTTGGCATTGGGCAGTGCTTTACTTAAAGTGATATCATTAGCCTCTAAGTTTTATTCATTAAGAAAAGAGGTGAAATAATCCAAAAATACATTGATTTAATTATTATATCTATGCCTAAAATTTATATATTGTAAAGTTCACTTGGATTATACTGAACTTTGGCCCTCACTATTAAAGGTCAGGTATAATTTAGACTGACATGGGTCCTATTTTAAAAGATATATATTATTTTTGAAAAAGATTTCTTTTAAAAGTGATTTTGTGGTGCCCAGTCTAAGGGCAATGTTAGAATGAGGCTCCAAGAGATATCTTTATCTAAGTTATTACTGAATATAAGTCATGTGATGGCCCCTAATGAAAATTTCCCATTGAAAAAAATCAATGTTAATAACTGGAACTTGAAAGTCATAATGGGCTTTGCTATGTTTTCCTGGCTAAGGTTGTGTTCTTTTTATATGCTGAGAAAAGGAATTGATGACCTGTGAGCTATGGTCACTTCCTGATCTCATTTGATGCTTTCTTTGCTCTTTGGTTTTAGGAGGGTGACAAGAGTGGTTGCTTTATAATGGAGAAGCTGAGCAAGAAGCATACCAGTCTGAAAGCCCATTGACATAGCTTAGCTTTTAACATTGAAGCTCTTCAGTAAGAATGCCTGTTGGCAGGACAGTGACTTGCAAAGAAACTTGCAAAGAAAAGCTTCTATAAAGCAGTTACTGTTACAAAACACTCATACTAGAAGCTGTTTTATGTCACTATATATTATAAACCTGATATATATATATAGATAGATAGATAGATAGATAGATCAGTGACGTAACAAGTGAATGCATCACTTGACTAATAAGAAGTAATTTAAGAATCAGCTTTATAATACATTCTATACCAAAGATGGTTGATCAAATCTAGGGATGAAAAAATATTGAGTAGATCCCTGTGAAATAGGACCATTAGAGGTGGAAAGAGAAGACTTGAAGCTGGGATTTCAAATGGAATATAGATGTGGTCAATAAGTGAAGTAGTTCTAAGTCCTTGTAATTTCTACTTCCTTTCTTTATAGCCACTTAATTCAAGACCATCTCTCCAAGTTGGTATCTCTAGATGTAAACCAATCACCAGCCCAGGTGATGTCACGTGGGCTCCATCTAATGGAGCAACATCCTTGAGATATACCATGGAACCTCAGGATTCTCTGATTCCATTCCAGAGTGTTCACATCTTTGAAAGACTTATATAACCATACTAACTTTACTATTGCATAAGCAAGAAGTAATTCACAGTTCATTCTTAAGGTTTACTTTCTTCTTCTTTGGTGACTGAAATATTTGAAGGAAGAAGGTGAGCACTGTTGAATCAAGATATATTTCCATAATCATTACAAATCTAAAGGCCTACTACGCTCTACCTCTCTGATCTCTGATTATCAATTAGACCATATATCAGGAAAGCAAAATGGGCTCAAGCTATACAGGTGTTAGGATTTATTCCAATCTTAAAGTGGTAATTGATACAAATAAATGTTCATAAAAGAAGCATATATATTCCCTCTAGTTATTATTTCTACATAAAATAAATTTCTGCATAAAATAAGTGTTCTCAAGATATTAGCATATTTATGTAGTCAGTGTTACTTTTTTGGGGTTTATCTAACTTGCCTTTTTATAGATATTTGCTTTTTTTTGTAAAAAATAAACAACATACACATTGGATTTACATTGCCTGAGCATAGTTGTTAATGTCAAAGTTATACAGAATGTTATGATTTTCACATTTATGGTATGGCAAAGATACATGATAGTAACCTGGCATTTAAGAAAAATATAGTTTCTCACAAATATCAACTTAGGAAGGAAGATAACATATACTTTTCATTAGAACAACATGTTGAAAGCCATCTGTTCTTTAAAACTTTTACTAAAATCCATAGGGAAACTTGGGTTTTATATGCAGATCCTTCCAAAGGAATGTTTCAAACACAGCCCAGTGCTATGTACAGCAGTGAAAAATTATGTCTCGACAGTGAATACTCTGTATAAGTTAGAAAGAATTAAGAAAATGTTAGTGCCAGTATATTCTGCCTCTTGTCCTAACTACTCAGAAGACTGTATCATTGTTCTAAACCAGATAAGGCAAGAAAGTCCCTGAAACATCTCTCAAAAACTTGAAAAAATTCAAAATTGGAGCTGTAGTTCAAATGGTACAGCACAAGCCTTGAGTTAAAAAGAGCTCAGGAACAGCACCCTAGTCTTGAGTTCAAGACCCAGTACTGGCACAAAAAAAAGTGCAAGAAAAGAAAAGAAAGAGAAAGAGAAAAGGAAAAAGAAAGAAAGCAAATATTATATAAAATAAATTTGTAAAAATAACGAATAAATTTTAATATTGTGGTAAATCAAATACAGTTACATAATGGCCAGAAGGGAAGAAGGCTTTAACAAGTAGGAGTTAGAAATCTATATATACATATACAAAAAGACAGACATATATTTGTATACCACTTATTCCTCCATGGGGTTAATTGTGAGCAGTTAACTTCCTATCTTGCTCCCTCCTGCCCCCAATCAAATATTTAGGCATCACACGTGCTTTTTCCTTGTATTTTTATTCACCTTTCCTTCAATGTAAAATTGTAACAATGCCTGTACATATTTGTGTTGTCAGGATGCAGATTTGCCTTGAACAATTCACTCTTGAGACGACTGAGGTTTTTAGAGATTATTTGAAATAATCCAATTGTGTAACTTGTAATTATTTGCTATTTGACAAGATTTATTTGGGACAAAGGACCCATGGCTCTACAAATAAGAGAGTTCTTTCTTCTCAACATCATTTTTGAAATGTATACTAGATTACACTGAGAAAATCCTTGAAGTTCTGTTTCAGTGATTAGTTGTTCACAGAACAAGCTTTGGTACCTGCTTGGTTTGGGTCAAGTCAGAACAAAAATATTCACTAATCAAGTGACTGAGGAATTACATGTGGTTTTCTCTAAGTTTCCATTTTGTTACCTGTGAAGTATGATTTTGGAAGTGCTTCAGTTCATAGAATTTCTGTGAGAATTAAAGGACACAAATGATAAAGGCCAGGCATAGAGGTACAGGTCTATAAACCCAACAATATAGAAGATATGAGTAAGGAGATCAAAATGCAAGCCTAGCTCTGGACATAAGCACACAACTGTATCTACAAAGTGAGGTAAGTAAAGTTCCCCATGAAAACAAACCCACAAAGCACAAACATAAACACAAAACAAACATAAACACAAAACCAACATAAATGCGAAAAATAGACTTTGGGCATGATTTCAATGTAGAGTTCAAGAGCATAAGGCTCTGAGTTCAAAGCCAAGTAATGCTAATAAAGTGGAAGAGGAAAGGCATTTAGCATAGATAAATAAACAGGAATACATTAAAATTTATTGGCCTACTTGTTAGTAGTAACACTATCATTGTCTTCACTATTCTTATATTACACTTGCCATGCGACTTTCTTCTCCTCCTTGCTCACTTAAAAGGAGGAGACTGAGTTGATGGTTCTGAAAGTCTCTTGAGATCTGCTACTATGGCTCTGAAATGAAGTGACACCATGTGGGACTGCAGTCTCTTCTTTCTTTACATAAGAAAAAGGAAAGTTTTAGGTATCTGATTCTCTTTCTACTTCTCTAGAATTAAAATTATGTAGCACTTTGAATAGATGACTTTTTCCTGAAAAAAATCATTAAATTTACTTTCCTTGGCTCCACAATTGGTTAGTTGAACTAATTGAGACCTGGGAAAGATGTTAAATCACTTTTCATCACTGTGCCAAAGTATCTGAACAAATTAGAGGAAAATTTATTTTGACTCAGTTTCAGAAGATGGCCTGCTAGCTCCATAGCTTTTAAGCTGTGACAGGCAAAAATCATCAAGATAGCCAAGAGCACGTCGCTCACAGATTAATCCTAGCTACTTGGTGGGAGGTTGAGATATGAGGATCAGGTTCGAAGTCAAAATGGGCAGGAAAGACCATGAGACTTCATCTCTAATAAACTACTCAGAAAAAGCTTAAAGTGGTGCTGTGACTCAAGTGGTAGAGAACTAGCCTTAAACAAAAAGAAGCTTGGGAGTTCAAGCCCCAGGATAAGCAGGCACGCACGCATGCACACACACACACACACACACACACACACACACACACACACACACACACACACACATCAAGATAGAAAAGCATGGTAGACAGCTGCTCAACTCAAGGTGACCAGGATGCCAGAAAAGGGAGGGGGAGGTACAGAGAGAAGAAGAGAGGAAAGGAGAGAAAGAGGAGGAAAAAGAAGGGAGTCAGTGGGAGTGGAGGAAAAGACAAGGAAAAAGGTGAAAGATGAAGGAAAAGAGTGAGGGGGGAAGAAATGAAGGGAGAGGGGGAGGAAGGGAGCCAGAGATGAAGAAATAATGATAGAGGAGGGAGCTTTGGAAGGAGGGAGAGAAAATGATAAGGAAGGTGAGGGAGAGAAAAAGAGGGAGTAGAAAAAGGAATAGTAGGGCAGGAAGGAGGAGAGACCTGCTTTCCTCAACAAGGTCTCAGTGCCTAGCAGTCCATGCAGCTAGGAATTTACATTGGAGAAATCCACTGATGAAATTTGCCTTAATCCTATCACCTCTCAATGGTGCACCAGCCTGGGATTAAGTCTTCAGATCACTGACCACGTGGGAGAACCATTTCATGTCCTAATCATTAAACAATGTTTTTCCTTTCTGGCTTAAAATGTATCTTTATAACTATTTAATATGAAATTTTGCAAATTCTGAACTAGGGCAGTGAAGGTATTTGCAGTTCTTCTGCATTGTTATGTTTCCTCAAATGCTTATGTAGTTATATAAAGTGTGTAGTTTTGACTCATATATGTTTTCATTATCAAAACTTGTCCATGTTGGTACATGTAATATCAGTTTATTCCTTTTAGTTATTATATATTCACCCACTGTATAAATAGGTAAAGTGTTCTTGGGAGATATTTAAGTGTTTCCATTAATCGGTATGAAAAACTGAATCAAAATGAATATTCCAATGTATTTTAGCATATTTAGGTAAATTGATGTATATCCTTCAATATATAATGGTATATATGAATACCAATAGGTTGTATATCTAGAATTGGAATTACAATAACATAATAATTTGTTTAATTTTTTTCTCCACTTTAAGCTCACATATTTAGGCTTTTCTGTGGATGATGGTTTTCTTTTCTGTTTGAATTATACTTTAACTACATTAACCATTTAACTGGGAAAATATTTCTTGAAGTATAGCAAAGTTGCATACATCTATGAAAAGTCATTTTGTATATGCAATATCATCCTGTTTTTAATGTATCAGATTGCCTAAATAACAAGGTAAAAATAGTTCCCATGGACAATTTTGTTTTTGCTTGGTTGCACTTTCAGTAGCTATTTTGTTTCTACATTTCAGTTATTCATAGGTTTAATGGCAGATTTTGCAAAAAGAATACTGAAAAATGTCATTTGGCTGATTGTTTAGGAGATGAGGTTAAAGATGAACGATTTTCCCATTTATCAGCATTGTAAGAATTTCAAAGGGAGGCAGGATTTGCAAATATATGTCCCTGTAAGTAGGATAATTTATAAATGTACAATGCATTTTAGATACTAGATTTGAGTGGCAATATATTTCTGTAAGAATATAATTTATTACCCTTTTCCCACCCATTGCACTCAATATGCAGAGTTTAAAATGCAATGGCCCGAAGACAAGGAACTGCCACTAGAAGCATGTGGACATGGACTCCCGGACTGCTGCTGATGACAGTGATCTTCTGGGGTCAGCAGGGAAATGGCCAAGGTCCAGGTAGGTGCACGCCCACTCCAGGTCTCTGAGAGCTGGAGTTCTATTTTACAATACATTTCTGAGTGTCACTGGTTTGGTATTTCAATCAATGTCTTGTAATCTTTCCTGGAGTATTTTTTTATTATAACCACAGTGCTTCTGATTGACTTAAACTGAGGTAGAATTATGTGGCAGTTGTATCAGACTGGACACCATCTTCTCCAAAATTGGTTTTACTCTGCAGCAGAAGATACTGCCTGTATGGATGTATTTGTGGATGTGGAATTTTACAAGGGTATGAACATTTAAATGCTTTGTACTTTTTTGAAGAAAAGGGTTTTTTTTTAAACTCTGTTTTTATTTTTGAAGAAAAGGGTTTTTTTTTAAACTCTGTTTTTAAGCTATGCATATTTAAAATTCAAAAGTGTTCTTCAAAGATGTGATGTTCTTCAGAAATTAAAGCAATTATGTGAGGTCTCTCATTGGTCTGCCAACTGTGGCTGGAGGGAATCAATCACAGTGTAGAGCCACAAAGTTGTGGCTTCCTGAAATGTCCTTTAGGAGAGCAGAAAAGGGCCATAGATTTTGCAGTCAGTTTTTTAATACAGTGTTTTTATAAATAACTCTAGGGAATGGTTGATGCCAAAGTTAGTGTTTGTGACTGTCAATGTGATAATATATTACTTCTGAAATATGTTGCCTGCTCAGATAAAACTTGAAAATCAGCGTTTTTTGTGATTGAAAAAATGTTAGAAAGATTAGTTTTTTTTCTGTTGGTGTCTTTGACTTTATTTCTGCATTTGTCAGGATTTGACATGAAAAATGGGCACAGGACCAGTATCAATGCCTCAGTGTATTATTCTTGATAAACTTGAAAGTGCATGATGATACTACATAATTATGATGAGACTGACCCTTACAAGACATGTTCAATCAATATTGTGTATACTTGAGTAAGTTTATTAACTCTTTCAAAATGATAATTCCACAAACACATTGTTTACCTCCCAATGAATTTTTGTAAATGAAACAGGAAGTTTTTATTGTGGTTTTGAGTTTTTATTTTTGTTTTTAATAAATATAAAGCCTGACGCCATTGGCTCCTGCCTGTTATTCTAGGATGCAGGAGCTGAGATCTGAAGATGACAGTTTGAATCCAGTCCAGGCAAGAAAGTCCATGAAGAGTCTTATTTCAAATAAACTACTCAGTGGTAGAGCACTTGCCTTGTACACAAAGAGGCTTAAAGGCAGTGCTTAGGCCCTGAGTTCAAGCCCCGTGACTAGCTAAATAAATAAATAAATACAAATATATATATATATATGTGTGTGTGTTTATAAATATATAGATATGCAAAAATATCAGTTTTAATAAGTAAATGAATTTTAATTTCCCTTCATACATTAAGACTATATTAGCATCTACTAAATTTTTATTTTTTCCTTTTTTGTAGTAAAATTAATGTAGGAAAGCAAACATATTTAATATACAAAATACTTTTTGCATTAAATGTCTATAAATGGAATCTGTAGGCAGTAGATACATGGTACTCATTTTTTGTTATTATCTTTAAGAAATGGTACAAAGGAGCTGCCATTTCACAAAGCACATCATACTTCTCTTGTCTAAAAGAATTTGTGCATTCTCTGACAGTGTGTAAATTCTCTAACATGAGGCCTGACAGCTGGTGTTATGCAATAGTCATCTAATAAGATGTCTAACACCACATGCAATTTTCAATGGGCTTCTGATCATCATTGGGATGATGGCTTGCTTCACATGGGTGGGGAATTGTTAAGTATTATAATACATGAGAAATATACATATCCTTTCTGTCTCTCTCAAAACCCTTTACTTTTCATTCTGTATTGATTGCTCCTCATTTATAATTTTAAAAAAGTCCTGTAATCAGTCTCATTCTTAGCAAGCATAAAGCTTCTGATGATAAATATAAGTACTTAACATTTCTTTTTAAAAGAATAAGAATCCAGTGACTCAAAGGGTAAAAGAAAACTTAATAGAAAACATAATCGAATATTTCCATGTTATATTATATTATATTATTATCCTTAAGGTAATTTTTTTTCCTTTATGGTTGCTAGATTGCGTGACACAGATCTTTTCAGCATAATAAGCAATTTCCTTATAATTGCAAGTAAAAGCCAA
Organism: Dipodomys spectabilis; assembly: GCF_019054845.1. Taxonomy (NCBI): domain Eukaryota; kingdom Metazoa; phylum Chordata; class Mammalia; order Rodentia; family Heteromyidae; genus Dipodomys; species Dipodomys spectabilis. The sequence goes on from NW_024870709.1 coordinate 10,610,530, forward strand.
GCCACATATCATTAATGTTAATAAGTTTTATTACATACTATTTTCACTTTATACTTGCAAATTAGAGAATCAAAAATGTAAAAACATTAAAGTTAGGCCATATACTTCTAATTAGTCTTCAAATAAAATTTTCATGGCTCTTGACAAGAAAATAATGAGTTAAAATATATGAATGAGTTTTCCTCTATACTAAGTTAACAATAGGACCATAACTGTGGGTTAATGTAGTCCCTAAGTACAGGATCATGAACAAGAGCCAATATGAATGAATGAATCTTGTAGTAAATATGCAAGCAAGAGATAATATTATATGCAGGCCAACTAGTAAAGATCAATTATATTTCTATACAGAGTCTTACCTTTATAGATTATAGTTTAAGTGTAAGTCATTGGGAAAACTTCATTTGCTTTCCAGAGGACACTGTTAGAAATGATATTTAAATTGTGAGGACAGAAGTAAAATTCTACCTGAGAATGTACTTGAAGCATTGTCATGCTCAGTATTTTTGTCACTGTGTGTAGTCAACCTGTAATATACACAGTAATTATGATAAATTAAACATAGAATGAGCCCTAAATAAAATGTTGTCCCCATTTTCTTGCCCATGTAATTGTAACCCCTATGTACAGTATTTTCACAATAAAAAAATGTTGTCCCTTGATATTCCTGGACATGTCAGAGTCTAAATGAGTGGACACAAATAGACTGTGATAAACTGTGTGTCAGTGGCTCATGCCTGTAGTCTTAGCTACTCAGGAGGCTGAGATCTGAGGATCAAGATTCAAAGTCAGGTGGCCTCTTATCTCCAATTAACCACTCAAAAACCAGAAGTGGAGCTGTGGCTCAATGTGGTAGATGCTAATCTTGAGGTACTCAGGGACAGCTCCCAGGTTATGAGATTAAGCCCAAGTATCAACAACACAACATCAACAAAAAGAAAAGACTGTGACTTTAAGTCAGATGGAGTTCCTTACCAAGTTTTTTCTAGTCAAAGGGTGTCTGACTAAGAGCATCCATGTCCTTGATGTGTTCCTTCTGGACTAAAGGTATTTGTCTTCAGCATATAAGGAAATGTTTAGCATGGAAATTGAAGATAGTCTTGAAAATAGGGTAGAACAAAAGTAAACTTTAAAACGAAATTTCCTCCACAAATAAAAGAAGTGACATGATTTCAGATTTATTTTGACTTTTTAAGACACTGACACAAGTCTGTTTCCCAACATTAAATTGTACATTGACTTTGAGATCATGTAGATAATACCAAACCATAATACATGTATAACTAACAGCATGACAGGGAAAACCATGCTCCAGTTGTCTGAAGAGAAGGACTAGAAAGAAACACTGCTAATCCCAGTTCATTTATAAGTCGCTGATCTGTTTTTTTGTTTTTGTTTTTTGTTTTTGAGTCCAGTTGTAGGGCCTGAACTCTGTCTGGGCCCTGTCCCTCAGCTCTTCAGCTCAAGGCTAGCGCTATACCACTTGAGCCACAGCGCCACTTTCGGCTTTTTTCTTTTTGCTTATACAGCTGAGGAATCGAACCCAGGGCCTCATGCATGCAAGGCAAGTGCTCTACCACTGAGCCACCTTCCCAGCCCTTCACTGACCTGTTTTTAACAGAGAAAATGTATATAAACAAAGCAATACTATCTCTTACTTCCCCCAAATATGCTGAGGACTAATATATTTTTCATGCTAATAGAAACTGCAGAAAATATCACCCTCTTTGTTAAGTGTGAATGTAAAGTCCATCTAGTTGAACAGTTTGGTAATAACAAATACAGTGAATTTTACTATAAAAAGCAAAGTAATTCTTACTTGTTTAGCAATTTAAACAACTGCCACCTTAATGGGTATAGTAAATGAGTGATTTCTTTCCTGAAATATAGTAAAGGTGTATATGCTAACATTTTTTCTTTTAAATATTTTATTGTAAAGATACTGTACAGAGGGATTACAGTTACATGAGTAAGGTAATGACTGCATTTCCTATTGAGCATTGTTATCCCCTCCTTTGTTTTTCCCTTACTATCCTTTCCCTCCCCACTTTCCCAACTCCTCCCTGCTCCCTCCTCAAGTTGTAAAGTTTTTTTTAACATAGAGTCCTGTACAATGGGTCAACATGTATCCTTGTTTCAGCATTTTGTTACTTCCCTTCCCCTCCCCAAATTAGAAAAATATAAATACAAGATGCAGGACACAGGAATATTTTCTTGCACATAAGAAAAATAATAAAGAATGAAATGGTTATCAGTCCGTTCTAAAACTAAGTTTGCCACCATTTTCAAATTAGTTTTTAGTACTTTTGAAACTGATATGATTTTTAGATATAGTAATAATTTTAACATTTCATGAAGACACCAAAAATTATAATTGATTTAATTTCCATGATGAGTTTACTTGCTTAGATTCAAGATAGCAACACTGATTTAGATGTTTGAAAAGATGAAATTTGAAGAAGCTAGTAAAGAATATTTATAGCAAATTTAAGTCCTGAGGATAATTCAATTTCATTTATCTTGTGTATTCATGATCAAATTCTGGGTCAGATATTAAAAAATCTGACACAATAATGTCAGACAATCATAGACTTCACTGTTTGGATTTCTGTTATTAAATAGTATTTTTGTTAAGCAGTAAAATTTTGAAAAAGTATAACATTTGTTTGTTTGAGTTTTTTACCATATCAAGTTCTTAAACTATATTGATTTTCAATTATTATCTTTTATTATCTCTTCTGTTTGAATTTTATTGTTACATATACAATTTTTCTGTATGTCAGAGAGAAAAAATATGTCCAAGGATTAAAGTGTGATCAATAGATAAAGAAATATTTCTGCCTGTGTCTGCTCATCTCTCTTAATCTTTTCTTTTTTTTTGAAATTTAATTTTATTTTTTTTTTGTGAACATACTGTACAGAGGGGTTACAATTACATGGGCAGGATAATGCATACATTTCTTATCAAGCATTGCAACCTCCTCCTTTGTTTACCCTTCACATCCCTTCTCTACCTCCCATCTATCTCCCCACCACCCAATCCACCCCCCTCCCCCCCCCCACCAACGTTGTAAAGCTCGTTTTCGAGATGACCTTGTACTTCTCATTGTTGCACCAGGTCCACCTGTATCCTTAAACGACTTGTTTTTCCCCATCTCCTCCACAAGTTATACTGACATCAAATATAGTGAAAGCAGGGGTTATACTGTGGGGGAGGGACATACAAAGCAACAAAGAGATAATCTTATAAATGTGTTAGAAACAAATGCATGAAATAAAAAAGCATTAAAATACATATCTAAGGGTTCATTTTCCTAACATCACATTAGCTGACCTTTTCCGCTTGACTCATACATATACTAGATATTGCAAATAAGGGAAACCATGGGACCTATGTTTCTTTGGGCCTAGCTTCACTTAATATAATTTTTTCCAATTTTTTCAATTTCCTAACAAATGGGGCAGTGTCATTCTTTCTGATGGAGGCATAGAATTCCATTGTGTATATATACCACATTTTCTTGATCCATTCATCTACTGAGGGGCATCTGGGTTGGTTCCATATCTTAGCTATGGTAAATAATGCTGCAGTAAACATCGTTGTGCTGGTAGCTTTAGTGTGGTCTTGTTTGTAAACATTTGGGTAAATGCCCAAAAGTGGGATTGCTGGGTCATAGGGGAGCTCTATGTGAAGTCTTTTCAGGAACCTCCATACTGCTTTCCAAAGTGGTTGAACAAGTTTACACTCCCACCAACAATGAAGTAAGGTTCCCTTCTGTCCACATCCCCTCCAGCATCTGTTGTTGTTAGAGTTCTTGATTAAAGCCATTCTAACTGGGGTGAGGTGTTATCTCAATGTTGTTTTGATTTGCATTTCTTTTATGGCTAGGGAGGTTGAGCATTTCTTCATGTGTCTATTGGCCATCCTTCTCTCTTTTTCAGAGAAGTTTCTCTTCAAGACTTTCGCCCACTTATTTATTGGGCAGTTGTTTCTTTGAGGATTTGTTGGGGGATTTAATTTTTTGAGTTCCAAGTATATTTTAGATATGAGACCTTTGTCCGTTGTATGGCTAGTAAAGATCTTCTCCCAATCCGTGGGCTTTCTATTGATCTTGCTAGCTATGTCCTTTACCATGCAGAAGCTCTGCAACTTCATGCAATCCCATTTGTCCAACCTTTCTTTGATTTGTTGTGTTTCCGGGTCTCTATTCAGAAAATTTCAGCCTGAGCCAAGGAGACCTAGGGTTTCTCCTATTCCTTCCTGTAATGTTTTCAGAGTGTCTGCTTTGACTTCGAGGTCTTTGATCCATTTGGAGTTGATTCTGGTGCAGGGTGATATATAAGGATCTAACTTTAGTTTTCTACAAATAGTTAACCAATTTTGCCAGCACCATTTACTGAAGAGGCTGTCTTTCTTCCATTCTATTGTTTTAGCTCCCTTATGGAAGATTAGATGGCTATAGGTCTGTGGGTTCATTTCTGGGTTTTCAATTCTATTCCATTGGTCCTGAGGTCTGTTCTTATGCCAATACCAAGCTGTTTTGATTACTATGGCTTTATAGTAGAGTTTGAAATTTGGTATTGATATTCCTCCAGCAGTGTTCTTTCCGTTGAGGAGCGTTTTTGCTATTCGGGTTCTTTTATTGTTCCATATGAATTTTTGGATTGCCTCTTCTATTTCTTTGAAGAATGAGGTTGGAATTTTGATAGGTATTGCGTTGAATTTGTAGATAGCCTTGGGAAGTATTGCCATTTTCACGATGTTAATCTTTCCAATCCAGGAGCATGGGAGGTTTTGCCATTTTCTAAGTTCTGTTTTGATTTCCTTTTTCAAGATTTTAAAGTTTTCATCATAGAGGTCCTTCACTTCTTTGGTTAAGTTAATTTCTAGGTATTTTATTTTTTGTGGGGCTATTACAAATGGAGTTGCTTTCCTAATTTCAGCCACACTTTTCTCATTGTTGGCATACAGAAAAGCCATTGATTTTTGGGGGTTAATTTTATACCCTGCTACTTTGCCAAAGTTTTGAATCAGCTTGAGTAATTTGGAAGTGGAGTCTATGGGATTCTTTAAATATAAGATCATGTCATCTGCATCTCTTAATCTTTTCTCAGCATATGCTATAGTAGTTTTTATTGATTCCTACTTTTATTCAAGAAATTTTAGGATTATAAATTATATTATCTGAATAATATACCTGGAGATAACATCTAACTTTCAATTGAGGCTTATACATAGTTTCTTCAATTTAGAAAATCACAGAAAATATGATTTATGAACTATACTATTTTAGAACCTCTATTGGAAAGAAACTTTGAAGGACCTTATTACCATGCAGATTTTATATTTTTGAAGTTGTTTGATAAATTATTTTCATCTTAATATTGATTATTGTCTCAAAAAAGATAAGCTCAGAAATTTGAAATGGAATATTGAATAATGATTAATTGTGAATCTCAAGGGACAGGACTTACAATGTCACCAATGTAAGTGGTGCTGACATTAAACTCCGGGGCATATTAGAAGTCTTAATACTTCGATATTTCTTAGAAGATATGAGTTTCTCATTTACCTAGATAAGACAACGTACACACAGACTTTTCCATGTATACACCGAACAGTTTATTTAGACTGTGATACATTTTGTTTCTTTCATTTTGGTATGTTTTTGTGCCAGTACTGGGACTTGAACTCAAGCCTTGAGCACTGTCTCTTAGCTTTCATAGCTCATTGCTTCTAGCCACAGCTCCACTTCTGGCCTTTTGATGGATAATCAGATATAAGAAGCTCATGAAATTCCCTGTCTGGCATGGCTACATACAATGATTGTCAGATCTGTCTTCTCAGAAGCTAGGATTACAGACCTCAATTACTGGCTCCAGCTTGTTTTGAACTTTAAATGAACTTTAATTATGAAAGTAGGTGCTATAATAAGACAAAGGTGAGTTGTAAAATATCCATGGGGGTATGGGAAGGAATTGACAATCTATGCCTCACAACAGTGAAATTACATTATGGTTCTCATTGTTTTGTTTGTCTTCATTCTCAGTTTATAAAACAGTCTCAGTTTATAAATAGTCTATGAACTTTTAGTAAGGCTTTTCTGATAAAACAACTAAATAAAATTGGAAAGAGGCTGAAGGAAGACAGTCTTCCAAAGTCATCATTGATTTCTTTCTACTTTTCATCTGGGTTCAATCACACAACCATCCCAAGTGTTTTGATGTAAAATCACTTTGATTTGAGAATAGTTTCAGTAACAAAGTCAAGTACCATATCCTTGATGTTGGAGATCAAGCAATGCCACCTAGTATTATGTCTAATACAGGTTCAACCGACTTGGGAGAAATGATTGCTTATTCTTAAATACATTTTTGTGTTCTTCCTTTCTAACCTGCAATGCCATATGTACTCAGTAAGAGAAAGCTTAGGAATCACTTCTCTGTCAATTATTGGTCTCCTTTAAATAGCTCATGAATGACACATAGATTTCAAAGTTGCCAGCTGAGGTTTCAAGGACTTAAAAGAATAATCTGGCACCTTTCCCTCAGGAAGTCTGTACTCAGTGTCGCCAATGGTTGTTTTTAAGGGACCTGGCCCCATCCATCAGCAACTGTGCTTCTCTAAATCCTACTCTCGTCTAAAAGCTTTTTCTCAAAATTCAGGAAACAGTAAGACTGATATATGGACATATTAGACAATGACCTATTTATTAACTAAAGCCATATAAACACATAAGCTACTTTTTAGTTTTATGGTTAATTGTACATGACCTAGTGAGACGTAATGTTTTTTATTTTGTTTTTTCTTTTATTTCCTTGAATGTATTTTCCTCATGGCAAACATATGGTGACTGTTGGTGGGGGCTTCCTTTGTTTCCCTTTCATTTCATTATTTTTGTTACTTATTCATTTCAGATCTCACCAGAGTATGCACATTTCTACATTCCTCATTCATATTTGAGCTGTCATCTTTCAGTTGACATAGCTCTCCATATTCATCACTGTTGGTAATTCTCAAACTGCACTGTGATTGCTAGTGTGTAATATTAAAATTAAACAAAAATTAAGATATTTAGAAAAGAATAGCTTTTTTCAGAGAGGATAATAAGCATACAAACCTTGAACAAGATCATGCCTGGTCTTTCTCAGGAGTAACACAGAAACTATTATAGCCAGAGAAAAGTACAAGTGGTAGAGAATAGCAGAAGAGGAGAGAGATAGAAGAAGAGAAGAGGAGAGAGAAGTGAACAGGTCTTACTTGCTATCGCAGACTTCACAGAGTTTTTGGAGAAATGTAGAAAACAGAGTATGTTGAGTATTTTTTTCTAACCATATGCATTGGGTTTTGAATGGTCCTGTTTTCGGCTGAAGAATGTTGCTTTATTTCTCTTGTAATCAAATACTATCTACTGAATTATAATAATTACAATTCTAATGGAAACTGATTAATACAGGCATTTACTGTTTTCTTTTCCATTACTGAATATCTTACTTTTAATTAATTTGAATGCCTTCTCAAATAGTGAGCCAATGCAAATTTAACATAGTGTGTAACATATTACTTGTCCGATTTATGTACTTAATTGAACTTGCTGATTGGAAAGGTCACGTTTCTTTGGAAGATGTTGATAGAAGTATTTTCAAATTACTCTCACATCAATCAAAATCTTATGAGAATGAGTTTCTAGAACTCCAGTGAGGACAGTGGTAATGCAAATATCTTTTATCTTCATAGTTAAGGAGCATGGAAATGGATAAACATACTGACTTTTATTTTGGTAAAAAAGATACTTCTTTGTGGACATTATTTCCCCTTTACGAGACTATTTTACTGTTCTGTGGCTTAGTATAATCTCTAGATTATACTATTTTATAGCACTAGAGCTATAAAAATGTTCAGGTGAATGCACTATATTAAATATGTAAAGTCTTATCTACATGAGTTTGATTATAAAAACTAATAAAATATTCTCTAAGCAATGAAAAGAACAATAAAAGAGCAAACAATAAAAAGAATGTCTGAGGGCCGGGAAGGTGGCTAGAAGTGGTAGAGGGCTTGCCTTGCATGCATGAGGCCCTGGGTTCGGTTCCTCAGTACCACAGAAGCAGAAAAAGTCAGAAGTGGTGCTGTGGCTCAAGTGGTAGAGCGCTAGCCTTGAGCTAAAGATCTGAAGGACAGTGCCCAGGCCCAGAGTCCAGGCCCCACAACCAACAAAAACAAAAAATATATAGAACTTATGTTAGGGACAGAAATAAAAAGTAAACATAGAAATACACACCAATCAATGTGGGATGGACCACGTGGCGTGCTCTGAAGAAGAATGGTCATTTGCATATTGTTGAGAGTAAGCGGTAGGCAGAAAGCACATATCTAGCCACAGAAAAGGAAAGAATTTGGAGCTGAGGTTTAAATAAAAACATGAAATGAAGAGCTAGATATCTGGGGATCCAGAGGATTTTGAAACCAAATTAGAAAGTATAACTATTTCTAAACAAAAGATGGCTTGATTTCTTTTTCCCTTTGGGACAGAAGGAAGCCTGGCTTGGATAGGATGCATAGGAAGGAAGAATGTAAGGTGGACAGGTATGGCATGAGAGTTCTCTGGGTTAAATTTCATTACAATTTTTCAGGTGAAGCTTAAATTTGAATTAAATAAAGGAAAAACTTTAATACTACTGAAGTAATATGATCACAGTAATCCAGAGTTCCAGCTGTCTTCCACATGACAAGTGAGTTAATAGGCCAAGGTGTAATAGGTGGTGGTTTATGTGACAATTGTCCTTGTCCACTTGAAGGATGAGGGCAGTTGGATATATGATTGTAGCAACAGAGTTGAGAAAAAGATTGTTTGAAACTGGAAGTTGTTTTGAATGAAGAGCCAATAGAATGTACTGATCAAGAATCATACCCAGGTGCTGTGAATTAGAGATATATTGCCTTGTAGATGTGATTACTGAGACAGAAAACTTGATGACATAGAATATGTAGTAAGATGCAGAGATGTGGATAGACATGCGTATGATTGGCTTTACCCAGTTTTACACAAAATTGAGATACCTGAAGAAATCCAAAGGAATATCTCCAGTTTGTACTCTCTAATAACATCATTGGAAATGTGAGCTTGAGAATTACAGAAATATACACTCTGCTTCAAGTCATTGGTCTCAGTAAGAGGTTTATAATCTATAATTACTTCTACATTTGGTCTGTCTGTCAATATGTCACATGAACTTGAATATCTTCTGTATTTTAAATTGGGAAATAAAAATACAGATCAATTATGGTGTTTTGTGCCTATAATCCAGTTCTGTGGGAGACAGAAGTAGTGGGATCATTGTCAAGGCAAAAGGGGATAGTTAGTATTAGACCCAATGAATGACAAACTAAAAGCAAAATGACTGAAGATGTGGTTCACCTGTTAGAGACCTTAGCTATCAAATGCCAAGGTCTTGAATATAATCTCCAGGAGCTCAAGTGAAAATAAATTAAGTTTATCAAATCACTTTGGATAGTTTCTAAAATTCTCTTTTTAGACCACAAAATCCACAATTCTAGTTCTTTGCTAAATATTTTATGAGTATTTGGTCTAGTAAGATCAAGCCCTCATTAGTACAGTATTGATTTAAAAAAAGAGATCAAAATTGAAGTGGAAATGAAAATTAGATTGACTACATTGTATGGGGACTACAAACCTAAATATAAGGCACATAAGACTTTGAAAGAGCAGTAGATCTAGCCCAGCACTGGTGGCCCACAACCTGAGGATTGTGGTTCGAAGCTAGGTTGGTCTGCAAAGTCCCTGAGACTCTTATCTTTAATGAAGCACTAAAAACCTGAAGTAGAGCTGTGGCTCAAGTGTAAGAGTGCTAGCCTTGAGCACCAAAGCTCAAAGATAGAGCCTAGGCTCTGAGTTTAAGGTCCCTTCCCCGCCCCCCATACACACACAAAAGTTCAGCAGAGCTGTGTCAGTAAAGTAAATGAAGAATTTGGGGCCAACAGGAAATATCTTAACCATTTCATCCAGTTATACAAGGAGTCCAGGAAGAAAATATGCTATGCTTGAGGAACTGAGAGAAGGTTAATGTAGTTTGAACAAGAAAAGCACATGGGAGGATGGCATTACATCTGGCTAGAGATGAAAGAAAGGGCCAAATACTGCAGGCCCTTCAGAGAGAAGGACAAAGTCATTACGGCATTATGAAGGGGATAAAAGCAAATCATTTATGGTAGGAGAGAACATTGTGGCTGTCTGTGCAGACAGGATGGAAGGAGGCCAGCATGAATAAGGAATTAAAATTGCTCCCTGGAATTAGTTAAGCAACAGACCTAGGTAAGTTGGCAAGCAATAGGTTTGATTACACAATCTATCTTGGAAATTGGCTTAAGCATGAATAACAATCAAGAGCTTGGTATTGTATTTAGTGAACTTTTATTAATCCTCTCACTTTGTAGGTGCACAAAATGAACAACTCCTAGCTTAAACTTTTCCCCAGATTTATGGTTTATTAAGCATAGAGCTGATGACTAGAGCACTCCACATGACTCTACTGATGCCTAAATTCTACTTTATATTTTCTTAGTTCATAATTTTATGTATAATGTCTTACATGTTTATAAGAAATTTTGTCTTAGGCTGTATAAATAGCAACTAGAAAAAAATGATCTTGAATGCAGTTATATTTCCTTTATCTGTAGTTTTTAGTGATTCCTCACGTAGACCGTGGCCCTTTCTCATGGGCCTTCCTTTAGAGCATATAAAACACACACCTCTTTTTGCAGCTGCTACCTTATTTAGTGACATTTATCATACACACTTGTTACTCTTATTGGAATGTGTCTCCTCCACGAGCTTGAAACTCCATACTGCTTTGTTTAAACCATAATAGCATTTGTGTACTCAGAAATGTAAGTAGCTTTTCTATCTTTAAATCAGATCTTTTAATTTACATACTATTTTCATAACTAATTACCTGTTATTTTATGAAAACATTTTCATCCTGCAAACACATTCTAATTTGAACTTTACAAACATCTAATCTAAACTATGCCACTAATGTATATCCATCATCTACTTTAATATTATTTTCTGTGTGGTATTGTAGTCTTGCATATTGATAGTCCAATGATTTTTGTTTAGTTTGGAATATTAAATCATAAGGATTGAGATAATAAGTGTATACATTTTAGATAGTTAAAATTTTAGAGGTTTTAAATCTAAGCAACATGTAGTATGAAAAAATGTAGATATTGTTTATATTTTTATATGTCCCTGAATTTATTTTAAGTTATAGTATACATCTTCACTTTTTTTTTGTCAGCCATGGGGCCTGAACTCTGGGCCTGGGCGCTGTCTCTCAGCTCTTCAGCTCAAGGCTAGCACTCTACCACTTGAGCCACAGTGCCACTTCCAGATTTTTTCTGCTTATGTGGTGCTGAGGAATAGAACCCAGGCCTCATGCATGAAAGGCAAGCACTCTACCACTGAGCCACCCTCCCAGCCCCAAGCTTCACATTTTTGCTGGAACAGACAAACACTTTCTTTTGATTTTTTCTTAATATGTCTATTGTTATTAACCAGTCCTATCCCAGCTTTTTCCTTATTCTCTTTCCTTGGTAAGTGCTTTTATTTGGGAAGGGGGTTTCATTTAATACTTACTAATTTTTATTTCTTTATATACAGACAGAGATTCTGTACATTGCCATTTGTAAAGTTTGTCTTAGAGGTTTTAAGTAAATATCTTTTACCCATGGATCCTCAGAGCTCTGTTCTGTTGAGTACACTGATTTAGCATGTCACCAACAAGGAAGCATAAATACATGAGAGTTGAAAAGTCTACTGACATTTGCTTTGACTAAGATTGAAATATTCACTCAATATAATCTAGTAGAAAGTTTTTCTTTTCATGTTATATTGCCTTACATAAAAATAAAAACAAATAAAACCCCTCAGAAACTGTGTTCTGAAATAGTTCCTTTCTTGATAATATAGGTTTTGTCCCCTAACTTTTCCTGTCACTGTTAAATATATGGAATATATTTAACACCTTATAGGGAGCATTACTATGACAAATCATCAGAGAAAGGGATTTGAGGTTGCTGTATACATTCCAGGGGTGACTGTCCTGGAAACTATTCAATACATTAGCATACCTTTAATTCATTTATCATCGTAATTTTGTGTTCAGTGTGTTTTTCTCTGTTCAATTTTTTTCTTTGAGACCTCATTGGTGGTTTGTCCTTGAGGATCAAGACCAAAGGTAGGTGCATTAACTTCCAACTGGAATTTATTTATTTTATTTTATTTTTTATGATTCGTGCCAGTCATGGGGCTTGAACTCAGAGCCTGGATACTGTCCCTGAGTTTCATTTTGATCTGGGCTAGCATTTCTCCACTTGAGCCACAGCTCCACTTTTAACTTCTCTGGTGGTTAATTAGAGATAAGATCTCATGGACTTTCCTACCTGTCTGGCTTCAAACCATCATCCTCAGTCAGATCTCAGTCTTCTATATAGCTAGTATTATTAGGAGTGATCTACTGGGGCTGGGTACAACCTAGGAATTTTTGCCAATGTTTTTTATCTCTGTTTATGTACATATAGTGCATGTAAGCTTGTATGTATCATCTGACTTCATCAAAAACTATTTGACAGGGTTGACATGTCGATGCTGAATTGTCATCCCTCAAAAAAATAAAATTTACCCTAAAACTGTTTTTTTTTCTTTTAACAAAATTAGAAGTTATCATTTGTGCAAAGAAAAATAAAAGAAATAATTAGAAAACAGATTTCTGTCATCACAGCTTCTGGCTTTCCTCTCAATTTCCCATTTCCAAAACCAGATGTTGGTCTTTTTAAATAAAATCGTATCAGATATAAGCACTTTCTCCTTCCAGAAGAACTAAAATATTGCATGCACAGGGTTATCTCTTAACAAGGGTATAAATAGAATATGAAATCCTATTTATAATGCAGTTCTAATGTATTTTCAAGGTAGGCTGAAATGCACATTTTTTTTAGTAAATATTGTGACTCCTGTACTTTTTAAAAAAATTCTGAACAGTTGGAAATGATCAGTTTTCATTTGATAATCTTTTCAAACAGGTAGGCTTTTTATCATGTACTGGCAAATGTTTTCTGTAGAGCAGTAGAGGTTAATATTTAGGCTTTGCTGACAGACATGAACTCATGCTTCTATTCCTTCTCATCATTCTTTTTCTCAGATGAGATATCAATAGTCTTTTAAAAAATATTGTAAAAGGGTTTCACTTGCAAAGGTAAGGTAATGAGTACATTTCATTTTAAACAATGTTACTCCCTCCTCATTTTCTTCCCCTCCCCCTCTCAAAAATTTCAATGACCAATTTAAAAAATGGGCAAGATCTTTGATTTGTTGTGTTTCTGGGTCTTTATTAAGAAAATTTCAGCCTGTGACAAGGGAGTGCTAGAGTTTCTCCTATTCCTTTGATCCATTTAGAGTTGATTCTGGTGCAGGGTGATATATAGAGATCTAGCTTTAGTTTTCTACAGGTGTTTAATCAGTTTTGCCAGCACCATTTACTGAAGAGGCTGTGTTTTTCCATTCTTATTTTTTTTTTGCTCCCTTATCAAAGATTAGATGGCTATAGGTCTGTGGGTTCATTTCTGAGATGTGGACACAAGAGGCTTTTCTTTGTTGTTGTTTTTAATGTACTATGTGATTTTATTTTGTTTCTTTTTTATGTTCTTCCAACCTGTAGTATATCCCCTGTTGTCACTGTATTTGATTTTGGTACCCTGTACCTTGTATATACATTTGTCTAATTTGGGGAGGGGAAGAGGAATAACAAAATGCTGAAACAAGGACACAGGATGACTCATTGCAACAATGAGACTCACAAGACACTATGTTGGAAATGAACTTTACAACTTGAGGGGGGAGGAGCGGGGGATGGAGAGAGAAGGGATATTAAGAGAAAAGCAAAGGTAAAACAAAGGTTGGAATAATAATGCTCCACAAGAAATGTACTCATTACCTTACTCATGTAACTGTAACCCCTCTGTACAGCATCTTTACAATACAATAAAATAAAAAACAACACAAAAAAACCAAACTCATACTTCATAGTCAGAAGTGGGGAGATTGTGATAAGAAGCCATTGCAGGCAAATAGGAAATTTGAGAGATTCTATTTCCTCCAGTGGCCGGCTGGTCGGGGTGCAGCACTGCTGTGATACCAGGTTGAGCACAGAGACACACACCTGATAATCCTCAGGGACAAGGAGAAGCCCAGACATAAGCAAAACCCTTCTTTACATTTGTAAACGTAAATGGGCGTGGAGGCATGGCTAACATGGTTCTGTGGCAGCCTGCCAAGTTTCAAGCCCTTAATTCAATCCCCATTACTTACAAAAAAGAAAGTGTGAATTAAAGTAAAACTGAGTCAGATCCTGATGTCTCAAGTTATTTTCATCTCAAGAACAGGTTACTGAACTTCATTCACAACATAGAAAGCCTTCTTTGGTTGCTTAATACTTCATCAAGTCACTTTGATTTCGGTTCATATTAATTGTTGCTAAGTCAGAATGTAGTTATACATAAGTGTGACACCTTTGTAGTGTTTTGTTTTTTTTTTGCCAGTCCTCGGGCTTGAACTCAGAGCCTGGGCACTGTCCTGAGCTTTGTTTGTCCAAGGCTAGAACTCTAGCACTTGAGCCACATCATTCAGGCTTTTTCTGTGTAAATGGTACTGAGGAATCAAACCCCGGGCTTCATGCATGCTAGGCAAGTACTCTACCACTAAGCCATATTCCCACCCCCCTTTGTAGTATTTTAAATAGCCATGTCTTACATGTTTTAACTTTCCTGCTTCCTTTGATGTTACTCTATTATGGCCATATCCACTGTGATGTGGGCCCTGATAAGGCCAAATACATTATCAATACATTACTTCCCACACTGGGTCTGACTTACATCCTTGCTGCAGAGTCAGCAGAAAAGAAAAGTGTTAAGAGGAAATACAAGATATACTATGTTGATGGGAATGGTGCTAAATTTTATTACCCTGTGTTTTCCTTTGTTTCCCTTGATACATATAATATTTCCATTCCAAAGCCCTCTAGCCTAACTACTCTCAAAACTTATGTGGCTGGCTGGATTCTTTCTCTCTCTCTCTCTTTCCGTCCCTCCCTTCTCTTTCTTCTTTCCTCTCTTTCCTTCTTTCTTTCTTTCTTTCTTTCTATCATTTCTTCTTTTTCTCTCTTTTCTTTCTTTTGTGCAAGTCCCAGAGTTTAAGGTCAGGGAGTGGGCATGGTTCCTGAGCTTTTGTGTACAAGGCTAGTACTCTACCACTTGAGCTGCAGCTACTTCCAGATTTGTTTGTGCTTTAGTGAAGTTAAGGAATTTTATAGACTTTCCTGACTAAGCTGGTTTGAACAGTGATCCTTGGATTTCAGTCTCCTGAGGATTATAGTCATGAGCCACACACTCCTCGGGACTTACTTTTTCAATACATACTGTTTACAGAGATATACCATAATAGGAGTTCAGCCTCATTTAAAATATAATAATAAAGACCATAGAAAAAGTATTTTATTTTCCTCCTTTTCTATTTGGAGATATAGTCATTGCTGTCTGTACTTTCCCATATTTGAAACAGTTTTCTAAGAAGAAAAATCCATATACAAATCTGTTTGGGATTACATTTGCTGAAGATAGTGAAAATAATTTTTAAAACTCTACTCTCATAGATTTTCCCCAGCATTTTCATCCATTGTAGAAGGATCCTTATTAATATCTTGGAGAGATAATGCATCATAAAAATACTCAAGTGTAGACCAAGGAAGTTTATCCAATAATGTAGATATGTAACTTTTAGTATAATAATATGAAATTTCTGGAATAAATTAATCATAAATCCTTAAGGTTATTTTTTTGTTGCTGTTCAGATGAGGTAATGAACAAGCTAGAAAGTTAAGAAATGACATAATTCCCAGTTAGAGGTATGACTATTGCGGTAGGAAATTAGAAGAAAGGAATACTAGAGACGAATAAATAAATTGACCATTATATTCTCCTCCTATTTGAGTTTTTTCTATGACCAATAGAAATAATTCATTTTTGAGTTTACATCACCGTATACGTGAATCTCAGCAGTAGCTGTAGGAAGCACTCAATATGCACAACAAGAGATTAGATGTAGGTTTAACATGATTATTTCATTTATTAGCATGAGGACCGGTGAGGAATTTCCACTTAAGCTCTTGTTTTCCAGAGTAGTGTTTAATTGAATTCCAGCATTCATTTTCCAGTAGGGCTCTGAGCAGAATATAAATTTATTTTCCAGGATAATAGTTGGTACACATAGATCTCAGAGTAGCTTTATGTCAATATACCTTCTTTCCAACTTCCATTTCATACCTTTTAAAACAAGACTAATCTTATAATGTGGTTGTGAAGGTCAGAGGAGACAATGATTGTAAAAATACTCTGCACACTCAAGATGTGCTCTGTAAACTTCATTGCTGTTAACATTTTGTGTTTATGAAACTGCTATTCTCCATCAATTCAAATCAAATTGTGGGTTTGTTTCCCAAGATAAGAGATGAGGTTTTAGGAGGTTAGTGCAAAGGTTGAAAATACAACAAACCTGTTTTTACAACCTGTGTCATTCACCTTTTCTATGTGCTTTCCTATCATTCTGAAGCAGCTTTTATCATCTAAAGATGGGCTACAGCTAGGTGCTGTTTGCTCACAGATGTAACCCTAGCTACTCAAGAGGTTGAGATCTGAAGATTGGGGCTGAAAGCCATCTCAGGCAGGAAAATCCATGAGACTCAAATCTACAATTATCTACCAGAAACCCAGAAGTGCCACTGTGGCTCAAGTGGTAGAATACTAGCCTTCAGCTGAACTGCTCAGGGACAGACCCAGACCCAGGCCCAGAGCGCCATGATTAAAAAAAGATGGGCTATGAACTCATATAGATAAATTAGGCTAGACTAAAATGCACAAAAGAATTGAGACAATGGTAGGCACATCACTTATGCTCAAATAAAGGGAATCAGCTTTGCCGATCCTAGGATCCATTACCTTCTATCCTAGCTGTTATCTACAAAACAACATGCCAAGGACAAAATAGGTACTCAATCACATTTGCTATTGGGTAGCTATGGAAAGTCTTAGCTCTTTTAGTGTAGGACTATGTCATATTTCCTTTTTGAACTGGAAAATATATGTTGACCCTTGTTAAAAACCCATATTTCATCTTGTTTTTCACGGAACAGTGCCTGCACATAGCAATCACATAACTAGCATTCACTTTCAATGTATGGTTAGTAGCAGGTCATTTCTTTCCTTTCAAGTGACTCTCCTGGTTTTAAAACACTTTGTACCTGGCTTACTTCACTTAAGATAACTTTTTCCAAGTCTTTCCATTTCCTAACAAATGGGGCAATGTCATTCTTTCTGATGGAGGCATAGAATTCCACTGTCTATATATACCACATTTTCTTGATCCATTCATCTACTGAAGGGCCAGGCCCAAAGAAACATAGGTCCCATGGCTTCCCTTATATGCAATAACTAGTATATGTCTGAGTCAAGCAGAAAAGGTCAGATAAGTTGATGTTAGGGAATGAACCCCAAGATAACTATTCAAATGTTTTTTTTTCCTTTCATGCAATTGTTTCTAACATATTTATAAGATGATTTCTTTGTTGCTTTGTATGTCCCTCCCCCACAGTATAACCCATGCTTACACTGTATTTGATGTTGGTATAATTTGTGGAGGGAAGGGAAAAAGCAAATCGTTTAACTAGGGATACAGGTGGACTCATTGCAACAATGAGATGTACAAGTCATTATGTCGAAAAACGAACTTTACAACTTTGATGGGGGGTGGAGGGAGGATCAGGAGGCGGAAAGGGGAGGGAATGGGAAGGGGAAACAAAGAGGAGGCAACAATTCTTGATAAGAAATGTACTCGTTATCTTGCCCATGTAATTGTAAACTTCTCTGTACGGCATTCTCACAATAAAAAAAAAAGAAAGAAAACACATTGTAGT
Source organism: Dipodomys spectabilis (assembly GCF_019054845.1). Lineage (NCBI taxonomy): Eukaryota > Metazoa > Chordata > Mammalia > Rodentia > Heteromyidae > Dipodomys > Dipodomys spectabilis. Next base: position 10,628,575 of record NW_024870709.1, read on the forward strand.
AAAACAATTATAACTGCAAAACAAAACTTGGACAATGACTTTCAGTTTTTGTGCAAAAGCACATGGATTCTTTTTTGTTTTTAGTTATATTTATAACACTGGTAATGTTGATTTAGATTTATAAAATTGAAGCTTCTATACTTCACTTTAGTTAACAATAATGATAATACGAAATTTGAGTTTTTAATTTAAAAATTATTTTATCTGTTCAAGATGTGTAAATAGATGTAAATATTGAAAAATTTAAGATCCATCTACTGATTTTCCTAAAATAATTTTAAATAATGCATATGGAAGAAGTTTAGAAAATAGTTTAATGATATGATGCCCATGTACATATGGCTTTAATTTTAGTAATTGGGATATGAACCAATTTTATATCTCCTTGCTACAAATTCTATGTATTTGGGGAGATTTTTAACAGGATGAGAACAACTCTTATATTCTGCCTCAGGATCTTATTCACATTCCAAAAAATGGGGAAAAAAGTATCCATTGGTTTGTTCATTCATTCCCTCAAGTTTTCATTTATTTATCCACTAGCTGCCAACACACTTACTGAGCATAATTTGCCTAAGATTTGATATACAGGGCTAAATGATACATGATACCTGTTTCTGTAGATTTTATGCTTAATAGAAGAAACAGATAATAAAACAATATTTCCAGCTATATAATTATAAATGGGATATGTGCTAACAAGGAAAGTGTTAGAGAGAATTATGTTGTATGAATAATAGGAGGCTAAAAGATGGACAGAGGTATGCCGGGGCTAGCATGTCAAAGACAACAGATGTCAAAGAAAGTATTGCAGGAAATATAAAATGTGTGTGTGTGTGTGTGTGTGTGTGTGTGTGTGTGTGTTTGTGTGTGTGTGTGTGTGTTGAGGTAGAGTCAAAGAATGAAAAGCTGTGCTCAGAAAGCAATTGTTCTTTTTTATTGTGAAAATACTGTACAGAGTGGTTACAATTACATGGGCAAGGTAATGAGTACATTACTTATCAAGCATTGTTGCCCCTCCTTTGTTTCCCCTTCCCATCCCTTCTCATACTCCCCCCTACCAAATCCTCCCCCCCCCACCAAAGTTGTAAAGTTCGTTTGTTGACATAATGACTTGTACATCTCATTGTTGCAATGGGTCCACTTGTATCCCTATTTAAACGATTTGTTTTTTCCCTTCCCCTCCACAAATTATGCCAACATCCAATACAGTGACAGTGGCATAAGATGATGAATGTTTATCTTACAAATTTTCTACTTGCAAGTAGACAGTGCCTGTTTATAGGTGAAATTTCACCATAAGGATTAACAAAAAAGGTAAGAGCTAATGTCTCACATTTACAATTTGTCAACTATTGACCATAGATTGGAAATTCTTAGCTGCTTCTACGTGTAAAGTGAGCGATTTTCAGGGGGTTCCTTTTTATGTTTATTTATTTTTATTTTTTCAGTGATTTTATTTCACTTCAGTTAGCTGTCATGTAGTGACTATGAAACCTCTTGATTTCTTTATCTCAGTTTCTAAGATTGAGAAGTTAAACTTTTCTACTTTTAAATTATGTAATTATCACTATGAAAATTACATTGTTTCAAAGTAAGAAAAATGAAAACAATTTATCATCTTGTAATATATCCCATATTTATTTCTATTTCAGGCTCAAGAAACAAAAAATATTGAACAACGAACATGTTCTTTGATCCTTATACCATTTATTCTCAGTCATATTAGGAAATTATATTTTCATAGCATTCTGTAGGCCATAACTTGTTGTAAATAATTGTTTCTCCTCTATGAAGCATTTTTAGTCACAGAAGATCTTAGGGCCTTGTGTATAGGACAATGTTTTATATTTGTTTTCCTGTATTTTGTATTTGTAGTGAGAAAGCTACCTTTTTATGTTTCATTTAGGGGTTCTTAGATAATATCATAATTCCTTGATCTTAAATTTAATGTTCCATGGAAAGCATCCTTGAAGTTTAGAATGTGAGAGTTTTTTTGGTAAAGGACTTCATCTTGAAAACAATAAGAAGAATATATCTTAGTATATAGTAGGGGAAAAACTAACAACTGACTTCTCACCCGAAGCAAAGAAGGGTAGCCAGATTATAGCAAGACTCAAGTACTGAAATAATGTGTTCTTTTTTAGTTCTGTGTATTTTAATGAAATTGTAGCTAGTGAGATCTTGTATGTAAGAATGTAAGAAGAAACATTTCTAAAACAGAATGTCAAGAATATAAGAAAAAATGTAGTCTGAACCAGTTTTTAGGTCTAGCCTTACTAGTTGCAATATGTTTTTCTTTGGAAGACTCAAAAAAATATAATTTCTTGCTTGCAAACTAATTAGGCTGGAACCATCATCACAATGCCTGAAATGTACATTTTTATCTATACCTTGATTTTAAATGAACAGATTTTATCATTTTCCTACTTGAAGTCTTTAATATTTTGTTTTCTGTTACATGAACTCCTTTATACGCCCCCCCCACAATTATGTGGCAATTATGTTCTAAAATATTTTTATTGTGCTTTGTGAGATATGTCTTCTTTTCCGTGTGACAGTTCAGCTGAGAGAATTGCTCTTTAGATTTCATGAATTTTCTCCTTTTTGTTGTTTTTGTTTCAGACCTTACCTTGCATCTTATTTGAATAAACCATGAGCCATTATTCCTTCAAAACTTGTTTTCTCTCCTTTAGGTCTTCCAGTTGGGTGACATTAGAAATTCATTGTGTCAGATTTGTAATGCCTCTAGTTAGATGCACATTATTTTTACTTTTATAAATGTGAACTTGAAGTAACATCTTATGATATAGTATAGAACAGAATTAGAACTAATTATAATTAATAGATTTATGGGGCATATTTAATATTAAACTTTGAAACTGAAGTAGTTTGGGTAAAAGCATAAGACACAAAATTTCAGAAACGTGAAATAGTTTTTCACCAACATCTTGACTGAATGACAGATTATTGGAATTTTGTATAGAAAAAATGTATGAGAGTATCACTTACTAATTTGTATAAAGTTACTCATAAACCAGTCACAATAGAAACCAAGATATTGGTAAATTAAAGTAATAAAATTAAGTGAGATTCTTAATTGATACAGAAAATAGTAGAATTGGTGCATATATGCTTGAAAGGCATATAGTGCAATGTTTGGCATATGTCTTGTTTCTGTAATGACTAAATGCAGTTAAAGCATTGTTTCATTTATTAGCATTAGGCTAAAATATGTTTGTTTTATATATGTTGTATGTATTTAATACGTTAACGTACGCAAATTATAAGATTGAAAGCTTAATATTAAAAAATGGATAAGCATGATCTATTCCATTAATATTGGCTTATTTTTCTGGACTTATGTACACCCTTTATGTGGATATAGAAATGCCTTTAACTAGGAAACAATGACTGTAAAATAGTTGAGTAGATACTACACTTGCCATACTGGAATTGAATCATGCCTCTCCTGCCCAGGACAACAAAATATGAAGAACCTTAGACAAAGCAGAACAGAATCATCAGACTCAAATTGCTATGTAGTTCAAATTAGATAACTAATGTAAAATGCAAAGCATGGTACCAGCTTCAAATTTCTCAATCATCACTCTTTGCTCCCTAATCCCTGGTCTCCACTCTTGTATTGTAAATAATAAAAAAAATTCTTACTGTAAAATAAATGTTTTACTTCATACTTTCTGTATAAAAAAAAAGAAGAATCTATATTTTCTCATTTAGAATTTTTTAGCTCCTTATCCTTTTGAGTCTCTAGAGTTAAATGTCCTCAGGTATTTAGTTAATTTGATCTCATCTCTCTTGAGATGAGTTTTTATCAACATACTGCTGCTTACTGTCTAGTATTAGAAAACAGGCTCTTTGATTTCATGTGTGTGTGTGTGTGTGTGTGTGTGCATGGCGATTGCCTGTTGGGAAGAATGTCGTCCTAGGTATTGTTTTAAGTTTGAAGGAATATAACAATTTAATTACTTTAACTTGGAAACTCTTCATCAATCTTTCCCCTTTTTTTGTAAGTATCTGAAAATGAAATGACTGTCAGCAGGCAGAGGCACATGCCAGTGCATCATGCCAGCTTGAGACTTCTTATCCCAAGACTTTCTTTTTTAGAATTGTCGATATGCCAATCTTAAAAAAAAAATCACAGTGACTTTCAGAGTTTTGCTTTGTATAAAAGTGAGTTCAGGTTTGATATTTTTAACATGACTACTAGAAGCATGAAGTCAATTATTTGATAAAGTGATTCATATTTTCGAAGAATTTTAGTTTGTCATGGCTTCATCATATATATGCACGCACCTATATATGAATCACAATATAACAACTGTAATAATTATAATATCAAGAATGAAAATACAAGTTTGATTGTGCCTGTCATGTTTTATACATGTTATGGATACATTCACATGAATGATTTGTCATGAACCAAAAAGATACCCACATAGAAATCATATTGTTAAATTCCATCACCTTATTTAGTAAGCATTAGAAAGCAAGATTTATTTTTGGCTATTAAAATAAATTATTAGAGTTGCATAAACAAGATGGCAGAGATTTTTAAGGAGTTACTTTAGCAAATTGTCCATTTTTACAAAAGAAAGATTGGAGTTAGTGATTAATGAAGACAATATTTTGAATGCATAATTGATGTGAAGTACTATTTTTTTTAAATATTACCAGGGCCTGGAATTGTTCGTACATGCCAAAAATACCGAAAAGAATGCATTAAATAAATTTAAATGTTTTAAAATAAAAAATGATTATTTTAGTGTCGTACAAAACACAAGTACTAAGTTCAAGTGAAAATTTCAAATATTCAGAATACCGTAGTTTTTACCTTGTTTTTATAGTTGTGGTTGAGGTTGGTAACTCATACAGGCTCAGAGAAACATTTAGGATGACAGACATTGGAGTAAATATATTTTCTGTTTGTTTCCTAGGTTTGGAAAATAACAAGGCTAGGATTTTGATTTGTTATTGACAATAGATTTTCTCATAAAGCTATCTTTATTATTTCATTTTTCCTTTTCCCTTTTTCAGTCTTGGGGTTTGAACTTAGTGGAGCCACAGTTCCACTTCTGGCTTTTTGGATGATTAATTTGAAATAAGAATCTCATGGGCTTTCCTGTACTGACTGACCTCAAATTGTGATCCTCAAATCTCATCCTCTTGACTAGCTATTATTACAGACATGAGTCATTGGCACTTGGCTTTTTTTTTTTTAATTTTTATCTTTAATCACTGCTTCTCTACTGTTTTATTATCCTAATTATTTTAAGCATTAAAATGTTAATAAGTACATTAAATTTTACTTGCCAATAGGCAAGCAAATGGCATGAGAGTATTTATATATGCATGCATTCTTCTTGTGTGAATTTTAAGTGGATCATGTGTTGTTTTGATATACATGAGCACAGTGAAATGATATTATAGTCATAAAAATTAACATATCTCTTTTCTACAATCTTTTTGTTTGTGAATATGTTGCATAAATCATCGAAATCTATTCTTCCCTTATTTTAGTATACATTATTATTAACTCTGGCCTCATATTTAATAGTAGTATCGAGACATACATGTGCTTTTCTTCCTCCTCCTCCTCCTCCTTCTTTCTTCTTCTTCTTGTCATGAGGCTTGAACTCAGATCTTTGGCGCTATCCCTGTGCTCTTCAGCTCAAGTCAAGCATTCTGCCACTTGAGCCACAGCACCACTTCTGGTTTTTATAGAGGTTTAATGGAGATAAGAGTCTCACGGACTTTACTGCCCGGGCTGGCTTTGAACCCTCATCCTCAGATCTCAACCTTTTGAGTAGCTAGGATTTCAGGAGTGAGCTACTGGCGCCCAGCTAGGATGTTTCTTCTAAATTCTTCCCTAAAGTTGTCTATAAGTAGAAATCTGTGTTACATCACAAGGCTATTGTGGCTTTATTAAATTCATTGGAAAGGCTTTATCAAATAAGCAAATACATTATTTATTTATAAGTTTGAAGTATATATTCTCATCAGTGTGGATGCCAGTCCTTGAGGGATAAAAATCATCTATCTAATAATATAGGTAACAAGAGGCCAAATGATTTTTTATTCTTGCAGTTTTTAAATCCAAAAAGCTGTCATATATGTTGTCAGATGTTTTCAGCAAATCTACTTTTGAGAAATTCTCATAGACATGAAACAGTCTCAATAAGCAATTCATTTTTGAAGATTTGCTACATGCTAATAGGGGAAAAAATCTTTGGCCAGGAGCGTTTCAATCTTCTAATTTGCTCTGCAATCAGTTTTTAACAATCTACTTACAAGTTATAATGGAGAGTATTATGAAAGTCTCCATGGAAAGAAAAACATTATTTTCTTCAAAGCACTGTATTTCTAATGATTTCGAACATGGAATTTTTTCTTAATTGGGAAAGTAATTTAGTTCCAGTTCTCTAGGTGCAGGAGAACTTATCAAGGACTTTAATCATATACCCATAGGCATATTAATAAGATGTAGAGAGTTTCCTTAAGGAAATATAAATATATGCCAGTATTTATACACATATATACATACATATTTCATACATAAACATTTATTTCATACATATCTAAGGCATATAAGAATAATGTTAACATAAAGTTTAGGTAGATATTTCAGGTCCAGCATATGAGCAAAAGTATAAGGCTACATATATATAAGCAAAATGGATGCCTAGCTCAGTGTATGTGTGAGTGGCTCAGAAGAGATAGATTAGGATAAGTGGGCAGTAGACAGTTTTTCCTACAGGTAATTTCAAGGGCATTTCTTAGAGAGAAAGTCTTTGGCTTTATGGAAGATTGATTTTGATATTTAATAGTGAGATTGGTGGCAAGAATATTTAAATTCCTATGACCTCAAGCAAAGGAGGAAAATAGAAGTAGTTCAGAAAGTAATATATAAGGACATTTTTTAAACATTGAATAACCTTATGCATATGTTTTGTTACAAAAATGTCAGTGTATAAGATACATTCACCTAAATGTGAATGTAAGAGAAAAGTATTCAAAGTCAAGGCTTGGAAAATGAAAAGTTTGTAAGACCGAGAGAAAGGAAAGGAAACTCAGTTTATAGGGAAAATGTTAACATTTGATTGTAGATTCATTTGAAATAATAGCAGGACATGGAAAGGAAAGTCACTAAGAACAGATGGAAATACTGGTATCAAGTTATAGGCAGAGTGGTTTCTAAGTCACTTACTAAAATTAATATCCCAAATATCGGAGGTAGAATAAATGAGAAAAGGAAGAAGTTTAAACTAGTTCACAGAGCTAGAGGGAAAATGATGTGGTTAACAAAGAGAATGAATGAAACTGACATAGGCTGATGGGAAGTTAAAGTAAAGGGAGTGAACAGGAAGGTGGAGAAGCATCATACTAATATTAATGTATACCATGAGTCAAGTCTAGAAAGATAGGGAAATGGTTTTTAAGATAAAATAACAATATGTATGGAAAGTAATGATTCTGTGAAAGACAACAAGAGTTTGTTTGAACTAAAATGCCATTAGAGTTAGTCATTGTGAATTCATACTACTTGTAAAATAGAATGCATTTGAAAATGCAAGATATAAATGCTTAGGCACTCAGTACTAAAATTAAATATATATATAAATGTAGGAGAGTTTGTAGAAGCAGGAGACAATTGGTTCAAGTAAATATTATTGTTGGTTTAGAAATAATTGAGAAGTTTCCTGTTGCTGTTTGTTGTTGCAATATTTTCAGGATAAGATGAAAGACATGTAGTGGTTTGAATAATAGATATATTTCAAAAATTGAGAGAAGGTTTTTCTTCTTGTAGTAGTTACTGTAGGAGTGGTTTGGGGTAAAATATATTTTAAAATCACAATGAATCACTACAAAGATGAAAATACAAGATTAGCGGGACCACAGAACTACTTAACTTATCTATAAACCTATGGAAGGTAACAAATAGTTGTTTCATGACACAAATTTGGGAGGAGTATTGAGTGTTACAGAGATATGTGACACATTATTTTGCTGAAGAAAATCACCTAGTAAGTGAATACAGTTTTGTGAGAACTGATTTCTGGGACCCTAGCATTTTAAGAGGTCAAAAATTATGACATTTTGGCTAAGACTAAAGAGGACTGGTTAAAGAGGAAGAGGAATAAACAAAGGATGGCATTCAGACATTACATAGACAGTATTCCAACGGAGTGAAGTTTATGCTGTACTTAAATGCAATAATGTGAGGATCTGAAAGTAGATCTGGATTTAGCTGGGTAATATATTTGATTATTAATGAAAGAAATTTTGATGGAACAAGGAAATGAGGACAGACTAGAAAACAGGCTCAAAAGAACCAGAGCAAGGGGCTGGGAAGGTGGCTCAGTGGTAGAGCGCTTGCCTTGCATGCATGAGGCCCTGGGTTTGATTCCTCAGCACCACTTAAGCAAAAAGAAAAAAGCCAGAAGTGGTGCTGTGGCTCAAGTGGTAGAGCGCTAGCCTTGAGCTGAAGAGCTGAGGGACAGTGCCCAGGCCCAGAGTTCGGGCCTCATGACTGCCCCCTCCCCCCACCCCAAATAAAAAGAACCAGAGCAAGGGAAAAGTAGGTATGAGTAGAGATTTTTAAAAAAATCTAAGATTTATTATTATGGAAATATATGTGAAACAGTTAGTGGAGAGGGATGAATAGGTATCTGATTTTTCAATAAGAAAATATACATATTATATATGTGGAGATAAAAATATTAACATATTTGTATATTTAATTGTGTCCTAATTGCATCTGAAAGAGACAGAAGATGTACTGGTAGTTTGAAGAGTCAAGAATAAATAAGATCAAGTGGAGACAAGCACAAGCTATGTGCTAATAGTGTTGAAATCTCAAAGACTACATGAGCTAATCTGCTAAATGATTATGAATGGAGAACGATTCTGAGGACACGTTTCTTTAAATTGTTTCATAGCCAGAATACATAATGAGAATTTTCTTTTGATAAATATTTTGAGCCAGCAATGAAGACTCAGTGTAGAGCAGGTGTTAAAATGACTTGCCTATATTGTGTCCAAAATTAAGTAGTTGTTATTTACCTATACACATTTTTAACTTCAGTTTTGAGGGCTACATATTATTTATTAATTACCTTTGGAATCTATCATATAAATTTCACACAGATAAAATTGAGAATCAGTTAATCTTATTTTTTGAATGCATGCCATTGACTTCTATGACATGGTTTTATTTATTACATTATTTTCCAAGAAATTCTATTTTCCCAAAATATACCTGGCGGCCTTATAAGTGGTAAGGATTTAGAATTTTTTTAAAAATAACAATTTTTAAATTTATCTTTCTGCATGTGACATTTTTAAAGTGTTATATCCTGTATTGCCTAACACATATACTGTATAAACTTTTATCATTTCCTACATGAAGAGCAACATCAATTCAATTCCTCCTCAAATGTTCAAATTCTATCAGGCAAAGGCCTTTGACCTCCTGAGAGTGAAGATTTATAAAAGGAAGGGCTAACTTTCTTGTATTGAATGATATCACAAAAAATTAAAATGTACAGCTTTAGGGGTTTGTAGACTATGGGATTCCTCTTCCTCCTTCTACTTTCAGAGCAATATCAGTCCATGGAGAAAAAAAAAGAAAGAAAGAAAGGTGAAGCATTTTTAGGAAATGTCCCTACACCAATTGTTATTCATTCTTTTAACCTTCTATAGCTTTTGAAGGTGACTTAATTTATCTCTCGGTTGGTGCTAACTGTATATGATTTAAAATAATTCTGTTCAGTATGAATTCTATACTGATTCTTGAATTTATAAAACCTGCAGCAAACAATAAAAATGGATGAGGCATCTCAAATCTTCCTCATATTTATTTTTAAGTGCATTCCATGTATCCTCACTCCTGGTTATGAAGAAAGACTATTCACATGAAATACAGTTAGTTTCTGTATTCTTAGCCATACCTGAGTATTGGCATAAATTAGATAACACATGCATGATGACATTCTAGAAAATTCAAAGTGTTGTTACTCACCTTAGTTGGAAAAGGATCTGTCAGAACGTGTATATTTCTGACTGAGAAAACAAGTCTCAATGTAATATTGATATCTGTATCGGCTCTTCTTGATTTTCTATCAATAAAATCTCTCTCTAAAGTCAGAAAGATAAGCCATGAAATGTGAAGACAAACCTTATTAATGAGATGCAACATAAGAAAGAGAAGTTATGGGACATTCACTAATATTAAAATTGGCTACATTAATAGCTCTGCTTGTATGTAAAATAAATTGGTAATTGTTTTCCCCATGATATGTATTCAAACAATATTCGGGAGAGTAGGAAGAAAAAGCCAATAACGTTAATGTAATGGCATTAAGGTGATCTCAAATGTCAACTGAAAGTTTCAAATTTAATATTAGACATAAATGAAAATAATTTTATAGGCTCTAATTTTCCAGGGGATGTAGAATTATGTAACTATTTGCTTTCTCAGTCTCACCTTATGGACCCAGAAATACCTGTTTCTTCTATCTACAACATGGGATTGTTACTTTGTTTGGTTTTTCTGCTTGTACTGGTGTTTGAATGAATTTAGAGTATTGCACTTTTCACTGAAGCCTTGAACTCTACTGCCTTTTGCTTGTTAACTGGAAAGAGAATTCTTGGATTTATCTGCCTTGGCTTACCTCCATCTTGATCTTCATAACTCACCATTCTGAGTAGCAAAGATTACCAGTGTGAACCATCAGTATGGCATATGGAATTGTTTTACATATTCAAAAATGATGTACCTAAAATCATAAACATCTTCTCTATATAATGTGTGATAGTCAAATGTTAGTTTTAGATCTATCATTTATAACTCAAAATTGATGAGGATCTAAAGTCATCACTATTTGTGTGAAAAATGGGTTACATTATCTATAATTCATTTTATAGTCATATTTGAATATTTTCATTAATATTAAATATTAGAACACATTCTTATAAAAATACCGTTTCACTCTTAGCATTAAGGTCATACAACTCAAAGTAGGGTTCTCACTGGCATTACCTTTTCTCGAGGAAGAATGCAAAACTTCATAATTCTTTTGAATCTTGCTATGGTCTATGCCTGTAGAGACCTTTCAACCTTGCCAGCAAATCTAATCAGCTTAAGAGCATTTTATTGTACCTATGAAAGTCCTCAGAATTTAAGATTAGAAAAGAAAGCAGATCTTGTGACCTTCATAAGTAGAATTCAATGGTTACTCTGGAAAGGATAGAATTAGCTTAATTTAAGCAGTAATTTGATGGAAATGTTTTGCAAGTTCAAATCTGACACTCTACTAGTGCCTCCACATTAGGAAGTTATAGACTATGCATTTCTAATGCAATAAATACCAATTGAGTTAGACAAAATCACGTGTCATTGGTGAGCTGGAGGAGCTTGCCCTAGATGCTTTATATCCCAGTTTTTAATTTAACAGGAAAGCTTTAGTGTAGAATAGTGCAGAGTGTACATGACTCAGTTAGCAAAAAGTGCAATATTTTACTTCCACTTACCCAGAATCAAAAGCCCATGAAGAATCTGTTTATGAGTGGATTGGGGATAGGGAGTGGTGAACTGAAAGTAGAAAAAAAAGAGGAAAGAACCATTTTGAACATGACCAGATGGTAAGTTTTACTAGTTGGCAGGGTTTTGAAAAGCACATTTTCTGAAAGGAAAGTATGCATTATAGACTGGCACAACCAAATGTGTAAAAGCATCTAAAAATAGATTTAAAAATATTCCTTAGATTGGAAATAAAGTTATGATAAAGTTATATAGTGTGTGGTTTTCTTTAGAGTAAAGAGAGTAAGGAAGTTCACTTTACAATGAAAACTCATGGAGGAATTGTAACCAACTTGAAGATATGAACCATCTGAGTTTATATCTTTCGAAACTTCAATTGTACTCTTCGTATGCCAATTCCATGATAAATGGAAGGCTGGATAAAAATAATTTAATAGTAACTGCTTTCTTTTTCTGCTGAGAAATCAACCATTTTCACAAACTCACACCTTAGATATGCCAATTTAACAAATAATCTTAAAAATTGTTTTATTATCTTTAAGTAGTTGAACAAAGGAAGTATCATATAACAAACGTAGTATATAAATACAGTACTATACATCTTGATCAGTGTCATCCCTTCAATGTTCACACTTCTCTTTGACCCACCCCTTTACTTACTTTCCTTAGTTTTGTGGTATATATAATGAATTCTTAACTGCCTTCTCCAACCCATTTGTCTATTCCTCTCCTCTTGACCTTTCTCTCTTTAATATACCAAGTTCCTGGTGATGATTTTATTGTGCTCTGATCTAGTCTTTCTAAAAGATTGTACTATTCAATCTCTCCATAATCTATTATATTTCAGTTAATTCATTTGTAACCACTTAGCCTGTTTACCTACAGATTTATAGGCACATTCTATTTACCACAATTGAAGGAAACCATGAAACCTTTGTTTCTCTGACTCTGGTTAACTTCACTTACTATTTTTTCCTAGTCTTTCCATTTCCTTAGGAATGGTATAATATCACTAATTCTAATAGATGAGTAAAATTACATCGTGTATTTATACTGCACTTTCTTTATATATTCATCCATTCAGGTGCTTCTGAGCTGATCCCATATCTTGGCTCTGGTAAAGAGCGCTGCAATGAACATGGTTGTACTGCTGGCTTTATTGGAACCTTGCTTGTGTTCTATTAGATAGATGCCTTGGAATGGGATTTCTAGGTCACAGGGTAGAGCTAAGACACAGGGTAGAACACAGACACAGCTAGAAATGGTCACCATCATAAAGGAAATGCTAATTGAAATAACACTGAAATGCCCTCTCATCCCAGTGAGAATGGTCATTAATCAAGAAAACAAACAACAACAAATGCTTGCTCTTTTTTATGTGGATGCTAATTGCTTAAAAAAATGTTTCAAAAGGGCATTCCCTACATGCATAGTCAGTACCTTAATTAGATTACCTCAGTCAATGACTTACATTGTTTATTCCCACTACCCTTAGAATTCAACACCATATATGAGTCTCATTTTGTTATCTTCATTCAGAAATACAATGAATTTTTGGTAGTATTCACTTGCTAACATTTCCTTCCTTGCCCATCCACTCAACTGTGTGTGTGGGGGGGTGGGGGGGAGGTCCAATGTCTGTTTATTTTTATCATATATGGCTTTGTTGAGGTAACTTTCTTCTGTTTCTGGCCTATAAGATTTTTTTTTATTATGAAAACATCTTGTATTTACTTAGAAATTTTCTACATCAATCAACATAATCTATTTTTCCCTCTGTTTTATTTAGATTGTGTGTTGGGTTGTTCAATTATCATAAGTAGAAGCATACTGGATTCCACTTGTTCATTTCAATACATGGTAGCATTGACCTTGTTAGTATTTGAATAATGATATTTGCATAAATATTAACAAGGCTATTAGCTTGTTATTCTCTTGCAGTGGCTTTTATCTGATCTTGCTAACAGGATGATTTTTTTCCTGAGATTTATCATGTTCTTTTGTAATCTTTAAAAAAGTCTTGGGAAATTTAATAATGTAAGCTCTTCTTTGAATATTTTGTATAAAAATAAATGAAGATATCAGGTTTAGGAATTTTCTTTTCTATTTTTTTCCATTGATCGAGGGGCTTGAACTCTGGGCTTGGACACTGTCCTTGCGCTCTTCAGCTCAAAGTGAGAGCTCTACCGCTTGAGCCATAGTGCCACTTCCAGTTTTCTTGTGGTTTACTGGAGATAAGAGTCTCACGGACTTTCCTGCCTGGGCTGGCTTTGAACATGATCCTCAGATTTCAGCCTCCTAAGGAGCTAGAATTACAGGCGTGAGCCACCGACACCCAGCTACGAATTTTTTTTATTAGCAGATTTTTTTTTTTTGATTAATGAAACAATATCTCAACTACTTGTAAATCTGTTCAGCTTTTCTGTTTCTTTTAATGGTTCACTATGGTAGATAATACTTTTAGGAATTTATTCAATTCATGTAATTTGTCCAATGTTGACATGTAATTTGTTGTAATATTATAATCCTTTCTAATCTATTTTTCTTTATTATATTTTCCTTACTATTTTTCTTTATTCTATATCTCTCTGATCTTTTTTTTTTTACTTTTGTATTGGGAGTTCAGTTTGTTCTTTTCTATTCCTCAAATTGAAAATAAGACTACTGATATGTAGAATTACGTATCTTTTTAATGGAAGTATTTATAGGGCATAAAGTTTTCCCTTGGCTTTTACAATATGGTGTCTCACAAGCTTTATTACCATGTTTTTGTTTGTTTGTTTGTTTGTTTTAATCTATCTCTAAGTATTTAAAAAATTTTCCTTGTGATTTAAAAGAAAAACCTTTAGTTGTTCAGTGTGCTTTTTGAGATTCAAAAATATTTTGACTATTCCAGGTTTCCATGTCTTTGAGTTTTTACTTCATTCTGTAGTTGTTGGAGGAGATATTTGGCACATTTAGATATCTAAATTTTTTGAGACTTAATTCATTATGTCAGGCTTTTATTATTTTTAGTTTTATTATTTTTAACTTACAATATTAAAAATTCTATTAATATAAATGTGAAACTTTACATGGCATTTTTATAAATAAATTGTACAGACTGATTTTTCTTGATTTTCTTTTATTTCTTTATATATACATATAATATATATATTGCCAGTCCTGGGACTTAAACTCAGTGCCTGGGCACTGTCCCTGAGCTTCTTTTGTTCAAGGCTAGCATTCTAGCATTGAACCACCGAGCCATTTCAGACTTTTTCTGGTTATGTGGTACTGCAGAATCAAACCCAGGGTTTTGTGCATGTTAGGCAAGCATTGTACTACTAAGCCATATTTTCCAGCCCCAAGTTTGATATTTTTTGTCTCTTTGTTCACATGCATAATTTTTTGAGTATTTAATATTGCCCCCAAAACTTCCTGTATGAAAATTTTTAGAAATTAATTTAGTAAAGTGTGTAAACTTCTTGATAGATTTAAAATAAATGATATGTGTGAAAAAAATTTACTATCAAAGTAGTTTGCTTCCTGTCTCTTAATCTTGAGAGAATTCCTTTTCTGAATTTTTCTTGCTTTGATCAGGTGGCTTGACCCTGGCTAATTACATTTTAGTTACTTCCATACTTGTCCTGAGCTCTTTAACTAAGAAATCCTTTTGAAGCTCCTGGAATTTTAACTACATTCTGTTAGTTAATTAAGCCATATCCTTTTACAGATTTTTACCTGAGCTCAGCCAGTATGAGCAGAGGGGCGGAGCCTGCTGGATTAGGTATAAAAAGGGAGCAGCCTGCCTACTTGTGTACTTGCTTGCCTGGTTTTGGGCTGTTGCCTATATGTTCTGTAGAAAGAAATTTTGCCTTGCTGAGTTCCTTTCAAGTTGATGTCCTTATTTCTATGTGACACCCCAATATCCCAAGTTATTCCTAACATGTCAATAAAGGAAAATAATCCCCAAATCATATACAATATAAAAACAAAATTTGAAGACAATGAATGCCTCTGGGAAAAAAAAAAAAAAAGGGAATACGCCGGGAGCTGGTGGCTCACGCCTGTAATCCTAGCTACTCAGGAGGCTGAGATCTGAGGATCACGGTTCAAAGCCAGCCCGGGCAGGAAAGACTGTCGTGAGACTCTTATTTCCAATAAACCACTAGAAAACTGGAAGTGTCGCTGTGGCTCAAGTGGTAGAGCTCTCGCCTTGAGCTGAAGAGCTGAGGGACAGCGCCCAGGCCCAGAGTTCAAGCCCCATGACCAACAAAAAAAAAAAAAAAAATCCTTTCTCACACTTACCTGTTGTTTTTTCTTAAGCTCCACACAAAGTGTTTTATTTAATATAAGAACAATGACAAAATGAAACTTGAGGATGTGAGGAAGGAAAGGACAAATTCCAGAAGTATGTGAAAAGTATGCTTAATCACATGAAAAATAATTCTTGTAATAAATAATTGATTTTTCTTCTGCCATTCCTGGGGCTTGAACTCAGGCCCTGGGTGATGTCCCTAAGCTTTGGCTTAAGGCTAGCATTCTGTAGAGCTCTACTTCTACCTTTTTATTTTGTTAATTGGAGATAACAGTCTCAGGGACGTTCTATGCAGGCTGGTCTTAAACCATGATCCTCAGATCTGTCTCCTAAGTAGCTACAATTCCATGTATGAGCGATCAGCTCCCAGTTTAAATAGCTGACTTTTTAAGATCTAAGAAAGCCCTGAAATGTTTGTAACCATGGAATTCCTAAAATAACATTTCTAAAAACCATCATTAAAGTCTCCTTATTGCTGGCTTAATGAATAGTATTGACTTGAATATCACAACAGGAATCTGAGTAAGAACTTTTACTTCTGCTTTTTAAACTGTCCCCTATCAAAAAATGAAATTTACATCTATTTCTTGTTGTTATTCTTGTCTTATGATGGTTTTTGACACATGATGGTTATCTATTTTGTCAACCTGACTAGATGACATCCCATAAATACCCGGTAAAACATTGGTCCCATGAGTCTGTGCAACAGTGACTCTGGGCGAGATTAGCACTTGAATCTATAGATTGAGCCAAGAAGGTTCAACTTCATCAGTGTGTATGGATGATTATCGTGAATACTTTATTCTAAGGTGGAAATTTGGTTCTATTTATTCAAATTACACTACTTTATTTCCGTGTTGTAGTTCAAAAAGAAAGGTCAACATGTTCATTCTTTACCGATGTTATTTTCTACAGATCTTAGTGAGGAAGATACTATTTCTCACACAAATAATATCTATACATGCTATTTCTTGGGTCTCACATAAAACTCTTTTTGTGAAATTTTGTTGTAAAGATGCTGTAGAGGGGTCACAGTTACATGAGTAAGGCGATGACTGCATTTCTTGTCGAGCATTGTTACCCCTTTCCTTGTTCTCCCACTATCCCTTCCTCACATAATCACAGCATCAATTTATTTTTATATCATTTGCAATTGTAACTGATGATGTCCTAAGTTTCAGACTTAGAATGTATAACTTAATGTCTACAGCTATCTTACCCATAATTCCTCATATATTCAGTACATGATTTCCTCAAGAAGACTAGTTAACTGTTGGAAGTTGAATCAAAAGTTACATTTGTAATGTATATATATATATATTTATAGAGATTATGTTACATGAAATAAGTCAAACACAGAAGGAACATGTTCCCTGTAATAAAAGGGACCTAAAACAGTTTATTTCAAAACCAAAAGACCTGAGTAGTGTGGTTATGAGTCTAGGAAGGGGAACAGGAATGGGAAGAAAGGAACTTGCTAACTAGGACAAAACATAGCAATGTCAAACTAAGAAAGTCTACCACTTTTTTATATAATAGGGGAACTATTGATCACAACAAGCAACTACATATTTTAATGAAAAACTATAGAAGAGAAGCTTGAAGATTCCCAAATACAAGGATTTCATAAGGAAATGTAAAGGCTAATTATCCAGAAATAGTAAAGATTGCATATGTTAGTGTACCTCATAAATATGTACTATTGCTCTGTGCTATAATTTTAAGTAGTCTCAAAAATTTTGATACTAATGGCCATTGTATTCTCCATAATGTTTCAGCCAAATCCAAACCCATACAGCCAATATTTTTGAAAAATTGCTTCATAAGTTTCAATAGTAAAACTAATTAGAGAAAATTTACAGAAATTACAATGCTATTACAACATGTCTACATCTTTTAAATTGCTACAGATTACATTGCTTGTTACTGTTAATTTCTATTCATCCTACCTTAATTCACTCCTTTCTTTTTAACAAAGAAAATGTACTTTTACAACAAAGCATAGTTTCTGAATGAGGTGATTTGAGTTAAATCACCTAAAATCAACTCATTAAGATAAAATTGCTGGAGAGTGAAATCAAAAGGCTTAGTATTGCGATTATGTTGCCATCTACTTACAGCAAGCACTGTGTCACATACACAGTAAATAACAAAAAAAAATGGTGAAGCGTGTTGCTATTGCAAATTCTTTATTGACAAAGATCTTTTTTGTAAAATAAAAACCCCTGTATTTTATATATTTAATATAGTTCACCCATTTAAGGTATACAATCTAATAATCTAAAATGTTTCTGTATAATCACATGGATATGACCATTACCACAACCACCTCTAAACATAATCAAGGCATTAACAGCACTCCATTATCATTAGTCATTCCCAACTCTCCTGCGAATCTTCTCTGCTACTCTCTGGCCACCAGCAATGAGTGCAGTGTTTTTATGGTTCCTGGTACAAATTCATTACTCCTCCCCCCCCCCCCCCCCCCCACCATGAACAATGTCTGAAACCATCAACCCTCCTCAATCAGCAGACAATCAAATGTTGAAACCTGATTTTAGGTTGAGATTTTCTAATTTCACATCTAAGATGGCCCATCCCAAAGAGAACTGAATATACCTTGTAAGAAATTAGAAGGTTGCATCTGTATTATCATCACCATAGGGGAGAAGAGATTTCTAGTCTACCACTACAGACCTGGCTGAGGTACTTGCAACAAAAGATAGGTTTATAAGATAGGTTTAAAAAAGATTGAATATAAATTTCCATGATTTGCGCCTTCAGAAAGGCAAACCCAAAGAACCAGACACACCTATATAGTTCTAGGCTCAGCTTTACTAGGAGGAGATGAGAGAAGACACTTCTGCTGAGAATAATTGCTTACAGTGGGGCACGAATGAATGGCGATAAAGCGAAGGCAATTTAGGAAGGACTATGTGAGCAGGTTTTTCTGTCTTCCTGTGAGTCATATGAATGGCAGGTCACATTCTATTCAGGTCATAAATTTAGGAGGAGCTGAGAGAGAACCTCCCACTTCTGCTGTTTTTTGAGATCTCAGTTTACATATTGAGTTAGGATGTCCTGAACCACACTGCAAGCACATAGAATGGTACATAACTAGATACACTTATCATTGAAAGCTGCCAGTTTAATTTAAGATATTCATTTGTATGTACATCAAAGACGTTCAATTTAGCTTGAATCATTTAATAAATTTCTGTTATTTTATTAAATAAATCTAATAAATTTCCATTGACAGAAATTTATTATAATTTAATATAATGTATTATATTATTATTATTATTTAATATAATTGAATTTGGAAATTCTAGTATTTTGCTTACAATTTCCTCAGATGTTATGGTTTACTAATTTTCACTGAAGAAAAATACTTTTGCTTCTTTGTTGCTACCAGGAATACTTTCACTTGAGTGTCTCTAGCATAAAGTAACATTATCTTTTCCTATTTTCTGAAAAGCACAAAATTGGTGAATATTGAAATAATCTAACTTTATTTTGCTTCTTTCAAAAAACTGGGTCTTCAAAAATCATAGAAATAAAGGATACACACTAATTTCCTGTGATTTTCTAATTTGTGGTTTTGATTAGTATTTAATGAAAAGTCTCTTCACATTTACAATTTTGTAAAATTTTACATAGGCAAAAAGGCTCAAGCTTTTATATGTTGGGCAAATTTATGCATATGTTCCTTAAATGTTAGTAAGACAGTAATTTATTTTCACCCTCTTGACTTAACCCTTCATTATGCTAATTTTCAATTACATAGTCTGTTATTTGAGTTTTTACTGAAAATTTGTACACTTACTGAAAAGCCTCAGTTTATGTATTTTTACTTTCAACTCACTGATTTGCTATGTTTAAATTAGATATGATATATATTGGTTATATAGCATACCTAATATATATATTATACATATATGTCTAATATAGCACACACATATAATTTATAATGTACCTATGTATAACTAATATTGCACAACTCAGATATATAGGAAATATATCATAACTAATATATAATACTAATATTTTGATACAAATATTAGAACCATTGAATTGAATTTTCTGTTTTGACCAAATTGTAAATGGCTTCTATAAAAAACAAGCTACTTCGTTAAGAAGTTTTAAATTTAAACTTGATTGAACGTTTAGAGGAACCCATTAGATATAAAGGATAACTCACACAATTTAGGTTTGCAACATTGCTACTCACATTTGAAGCAGCACATAGGAAGGCAGAAAGCCAAATGTCAGCTGGCTTCATCTTAGAAATACCTTCATTTTCTTATTAATAAAGTGATACATAAATTATACTTATGTATCAGCCCATTTTGCACAATTCTACCTACCACTGATGTGCAGTAAAGTTTAAATTAACTTGTACTAATTTATACATCAGTCTAGGAAAAACAGCAAAGCCTTTCTGTCCCGGCATGAGAAGAAAGGCAGCTGTGGTATTGGATTTGCTATGCAGCAGCAGTGGCCAGCTGCAGCCCAGAAAAGCATCTGTTGAGAAGCTTCTCCTTCTTCTTCTACCGCAAGACTACCAGCTGATAAGTGAGGCAGGGCTTTCCATCTGAGATCGCTTCAAATTGCACACAACCTCAAAATGAAGTACTGGAAAATGACTTGAAGAATACAAACTGGCCAGGCGCCGGTGGCTCACACTTGTAATCTTAGCTACTCAGGGGTCTGAGATCTGAGGATCCTGGTTCAAAGCCAGACCAGGCAGGAAAGTCCGTGAGACTCTTATCTCTGATAAACCACTCAGAAAACTGGAAGGGGCACTGTGGCTCAAGCAGTAGAGCACTAGCCTTGAACTGAAGAGCTGAGGAACAGTGTCCAGCACTCAGGCCCAGAGTTCAAGACCCATGACTGATAAAAAGAAAAAATCAAACAAACAAACAACAACAACAACAAAAAACAAGAATACAAACTGTTCATAATATTCACTCTTAATAACTACAAAATGTTTTGTCTTCTCAAGCTTAACTAGTCTCTATTGTGTTTTGGACAATTTCTATTATTGTTCAAGTTTTTAGGATTTTTATGCATAGAATCTTACTTTTCTTCTTCACTGAATATAATGGGCAGTAAAAATGAGAGGATTACTCCTAGCAGTTAGTAATTTGTCCAAGATCACAGAGCTGATAGTACACCATGTGGTTCAGATAAGATACAAAAATAGCCAATAGTGAGTACCAGAAATGAGCAACATTGCAGCTATTATAAACACAGAGCCATCCCCCAATTTAAATAGTTTGACAGACTACTACAGTAAGCAAAGATTCAGCATTACAATGTAAGTGAATTCAAATAAAATTTATGTGATTATTTTTATGGCTTGCATCTGTTTAGGACAGACTGTGCTTTTTAGATGAACAACATAATCCTGCTGTAAGAAATTCTGGAGAAGTGTGATATCGGAACTCAATTAAACTTGATATTTAGAATCCTTGTATTAAAATACTAAATCTATTTGTGAACAATGCAAGAATGAGTCTTGGCATAAAAACCTGTATCAGTATGTTTTTTATAATATTTGTGCCTGGCTAGGATAGTAATTCATGAGAAAATGATTTGGCATTTTCTAACATCTGATATTTATGTGAAACTGGTCTCCCTTTTTGTGCATAAGCTTTCTACAATGAACCCTGAGAAAGAGTTATGATATATATTAGGTTAAAAATAAGGCCTGGCTGGGTGTCTGGGACTCATGTTTATAATCCTGGCTACTGAAGAGTCTGAAATCTGAAGGTCAGAGTTTGAAGCTAGACTAGGCAGAAATGTTCAGGAGTTTGCATCTCAATTAGCTACCTACAAGCCAGAGATGGAGATGTGGCTCAACAGGTAGAGCACCAGCCTTGAGTGAAAAATTAAGAGTTAGCACGATGGCCCCGAGTTCAAGCCTCACATCAACACAAAAAAAAAAAAAAGAAAAGAAAAGGAAAAGAAAGAAAGAAAAAAAAAGACTACTTATGACACATAACTAAATGGAAAACAATTGTATCAGTACTGAGAGTAAATGATTGAGATAAATTACAAGACATTGGTAGGGACTATTCAACATAAACCAAGATCTCTAGTTTACCTAAGCATTGTTAAGCCTTTGAATAGATGCCAGGAAGCCATGATTTTCCAGCCATATTCACCTTTCTATAACCAGACAGGACTTAGCAGAGAAAGGGAGGAAATGTAGTCCAAACATATCAAGACAGAACTACCTCACAATAGATCAGTATGCACCGAAGGACATTTTTGAGGCAATTTATCTCAAAAATCCATTTCAAATGCTATAGTAAAGAAAAGATTGAAAACAGTGTGTGTTTTTGCGTAAGCCAGTGCTGTTCAGTGGTGCAATATGTAGTTAAATGTAAATGCAAAATTAAGCAAATATTCATTATGAATGCAGAATTAGGGAAACAATCTTCTGATCACCTACTGTCTTCTTGTTCTTAGCCACTTACAACAAGTTATTTTATTTTATTTTTGTTCAGGGAAATGTCTAAGGCGCAGTTGCTTGCACATTTTGACAAATGTCAACTGTCTTAATAATTGTGATGTAAATATTTTAAAGAGCAATCTCCCTATGTGGAGTCAAGGACAGGGAAAGTACCTGCTGGGAATGAGAGGCCACCAGTCTATAGCACTCACCATATCTTGTTTACCATTAAAGTTAGCAGAGTGTTTGATACCTGAGTCGCAAGCACAGATCTTGGTTTCTTCTTGAGGCCCATTTCATTTTCACAGTGTCCTGATTTGGTAAAACACATGGTTGTGTTCACTATAATGAAGGGTCATTGTAATGAAAGGTCACATAAGAACTAGTGACTTTAAAAGTAAGCTTTAGAAAGTATGCACATACCTGTACGTCATGTCACATACCTCAGACACTGGGATTGGGATTTGTGAAGGTTGGGGTCTGCGTTCACATGTATGAATCACTTGAATGGAGTGGAAAACTTGTATACACATATGTGTCACACACAATTTCTCACCACAAACACACTTCCAGAACAACTTAATTGGGAATAAAAGTTTTATTGTCTCACATTTCAAAGTTTCAAAGATTGAATTCACTAGAGTATGGAAAGGATTGTTTAAATAGATAGGGCATAAGATCTTAAATAATTTTCAGCTCTCCCTATTAGAGAAAAATTAAGAGTAGTATTGGGATTTATTTATGTATTTGTTTGTCTGTTTGCTTATTTTTGCCTGTCTGGGGCTAGAACTCAGGGCCTGATCACTGTCCCTGAGCTTCTTTTGCTCAAGGCTAGTACTCTACCACTTGAGATTCAGCGCCACTTCGGGTTTTTTTCTGAGTAGTTTATTGGAAATAAAAGTCATAGGGACTTTCCTGGCTGGGCTGGCTTTGAACTGTGATCCTCAGATCTCAGCCTCATGTGAAGCTAGGATGACAGGTGTGGGCTACAACTCCAAACTGGGATTTATTTTTTGACTGTGATGAAAGATACTGTGTTAAATGTGGGGGGAACGCCATTAGATTCTCACTCTGGTAACAAGGAAACCAAGGTCATGTCTCTTCTGAAGAGCTTTGTTTCACTTCAGAGCCATCCTTGCCCGAATACACATTAATTCTTACGCTGAAATAATTGTGATGGATGGAAAAGAGAAGATGATATAAACTACTGGGCTAAGTTCACAGGAAGAAAACAATAGCTATCAAAAATAAAGTAGAATTTTAAAAAAAGAATAAAAAATGAATATCATACACATGATTCTTGGTAAAATTAAAAGTAGAAAATGTGTTAAAAGTATTGATGAGTATATAATTAACACAAGGACCAAGATATCAAGGGTTTAACAACAACTGTTGAGACATGATTGAATATACAAAATCAACTTTTGAGTTTGCTAATATTTTGTATCACAGTTTACGTTCTCATTAATTTTTTAGAGTTTCCTACCTTCTGCTTTCCTTCTACTCTCCAGACGTTTCCTATGGGAGCAGAGTTCATCTGCTTTTATACTCTAATAAACTAGGGTGTATTTTATGCTTTTTAAATATCTGAGCCTACACTTTTTTGAATTGCTATGTTCTGAAAGCAACACATATTCATGAAAATGGTTTGTTGACTTCTATAGTCTAGCATTTTGTTGGAGATATATTTGGTCATGGGGCTTGAACTCCTTTTTATTTATTTATTTTGTTGGTCATGGGGCTTAAACTCTAGGTCTGAGCACTATCCCTGAGCTCTTCAGATCAAGGCCAGCGCTCTACTGCTTGAGCCACAACACCACTTCCGGTTTTCTAGTGGTTTATTGGAGATAAGAGTCTCATGGAGTTTTCTGCCTGGGCTAGCTTTGAACTGTGATCCTTAGATCTCAGCCTCCTCAGTAGCTAGGATTACAGGCGTGAACTACCAGCGCCCAGCGAGGCTTGAACTCTTGATCTGGGCGCTGTCCCTCAACTCTTCAGCTCAAGGCTATCATTCTAACAGTTGAGCCACAGTGCCACTTCCAGTTTTCTGGTAGTTTATTGGAGATAAGATTCTCAAGGCCTTTCCTGCCTGGGATGTCTTTGAACCACGATCCTCAGATCTCAGCCTTCTGAGCAACTAGGATTACAGGTGTGAGCCACCATTCCCGGCTCTGTTGTATATACTTTGATGGAAGTTACCGGAGGCATCAATGTTGAAATGACTCTGTAGATTGACTTGTTTCCTTTAAATCTGAAAATTAGGTTATTTATAATTGTTTTAGTATTCTTTAGGTGCAGGTCCAGGAGTTTGAACTCAGGGACTGGGCACTGTCCCTGAGCTTTTGTGAGCAAGGATAGGGCTCTAACACTTGAACCACAGCTCTAATCCCAGCTCTTCAGTGGGCAACTGGAAATAAGAATCTCCATGGACTTTCCTATTCAAGCTGGCCTAGAACTACAATCCTCAGATCTCAGCCTCCTGAGTAGCTAAAATTACATGCACGAACTGCTGGCATGAAGCAATTTTAAATAATCATATAATATTCTTATAAATACATTTTACCTTTGAGTAATATATATAGAGAGTCAGTCATGGGGCTTGAACTCTGGGCCTGGTTGCTCTCCCTGAGCTCTTCAGCTCAAGGCACACACACCAGTACCTGGCCCTTTAGGTAATATTCACTACCTCATTTTCTCAATTCCTTCTATAACTTTCCCCATCTATTTATTTTTATTCTTGACTCTTATCATTAGAATATTCATAGATTTTTCCATTTATTCAACTTTATATTTTACTGGAAACTGAACTCACATATTCATTAGATTGCTATCATATTTACTTCATTGCCGTCTTATAGAGTAGCTTTCTTTATTGTTTCATGGCATCTCACATTCACCATCTTTTTCTCGGCATTCTTTACAGTAAGTATAATGTTTAATTCCCATTCTTGCTTTTACTTCTCCGTACAAGTGGAAAAACAAGCAGTCCCTTTTCCTGATGAGGTTATTGTTTAATTTCAAGGTCCCTCTTATGCCAATGTCTGGGAAAACCCAAGAATGGAAATATATGGCCCAAGGCAATCATTATGTCTCTTCTTTATAACATATAAACCTTTGAAATTTTAAAACCAAATCGTCCTCTGTTCCATTGTACTCTTGTACCATATTTTATTTGTATTTTCTGTGTCTCTCTCAGCTATATTTTTTCTTTTCTTATTCACACAGACTATGCATATTTAGATTGATCAACATGCTTCCTACTTGCTTTGCTCAACATTTCTTGTTGCATCTTTCACTTTCCTTCTGTAGTTATTTTCCATCTTGTAGAAATAACTGAAAAAAATTTTAAAGTGAGAATCTTTTGGTGGCAAACTCATTTCCTTTTAGGATTCCGGAATCAGGGTTTAGTTATTTATTTTCCTTGTATGTTAACTTACATTTTACTTTAGACCACTTTTGGGCATTTACCCAAATGTTTACAAACAAGACCACACTAAAGCTACCAGCACGACTATGTTTATTGCAGCATTATTTACTATAGCTAAGATATGGAACCAACCCAGATGCCCCTCAGTAGATGAATGGATCAAGAAAATGTGGTATATATACACAATGGAATTCTATGCCTCCATCAGAAAGAATGACATTGCCCCATTTGTTAGGAAATGGAAAGACTTGGAAAAAATTATATAAAGTGAAGTAAGCCAGGCCCAAAGAAACATAGGTCCCATGGTCTCCTAGTATATATCTGAGTCAAGCAGAAAAGGGCAGATAAGTTGATGTTAGGGAAATGAGCCCTAAGATATAAATTCAAATGTTTTTTTTTTCTTTCATGCGATTGTTTCTAACACATTTATAAGATTATTTCTTTGTTGCTTTGTATGTCCCACCTCCACAGTATAACCCCTGCTTTCACTGTATTTGATGTTGTATATTGTGGAGAGGAAGGGGAAAAACAAATCGTTTAAATAGGGATACAGGTGGACCCATTGCAACAATGAGATGTACAAGTCATTATGTAGAAAACAAACTTTACAACTTTGGTGGGAGGGGGGAGGATTGGGTGGGAGGGCTGGGGGAGGATGGGAAGGGATGGGAAGGGGAAACAAAGGAGGAGGCTACAATGCTTGATAGGAAATGTACTCATTATCTTGCCTATGTAATTGTAACCCCTCTGTAAAGTATTTTCACAATAAAAAATTGCAACAATGAAAACATGTAAGATTATATTGCACACTGCATGCTCTACTTCTTTACATTTTATTAGACTTTATATGTTCACTTTATTGCTATGTTGCCCATTAGTGTTGTGATTAAGCTATGGAAAGAGGTTGTATCAGTTTTAATGATTATCAATGCCAGATTAGAAGGGGAGAATTAATAGAACAGAATGAATAGAATTGGAAATGAGGGTTCAACATTCATTTGAACTAGAAGCAGGCCACAGCACATAGTTAATAAACATGGTTATGTTACCCATAGGGCAGTGCTTCTATCTTTTATTTGGGTTATTCAGCATCTCATATTTCCAGGCTCTCAGGCAATAACCTTTTGTACAAGTTTCTCTTACCTCCTGCCCACAAGATAGAACAATAAGAGTCTTCTCTTAAAATGTGTTTTATTTGAGCTGGGAAGGTGGCTCAGTGGTATAGCGCTTATCTTGCATGCCTGAGGCCTTGGGTTCAATTCCTCAGCACCACATAAGCAAAAAGAAAAAAGCTGGAAGTGGCTCTGTGTCTCAAGTGGTAGTGTGCTAGACTTGAGCTGAAGAGCTGAGGGACAGCACCCAGGCCCAGGGTTCAGGCTTCACGACCGGACCCCCCCCCCAAAAAAAAAGTGTTTTATTTAATGATATTTGATTACTTACTACCATTTATTTTCTACAATGCTCACAGAAGAAATGTGATTTTTCTCATTTACTTGAAGAATGCTTGAGATTATATAGCAAAGTATTGCAAATTATTGCATCTTTCTGATGTCAAAAGCCCTGTTCTTAATTGTTGTATACATTGTTTCCAACCTTGTTTATGTAATGTCTAATTCCATGATCCTTCATAGATTTAAGAAAAATATTAATTACTTAATGTTGTACCCATTAGCAAAATAGATCATATATAAAAGAATAGATATGTTCTTTCTGTACAGCTTCAGAAACATTGATCATAGTAAAACGGGTTTGATTAAGAACTGTAAATGGAAGTTGAGCATTGGTAGCTTAGTTCTGCCATCATAGTTACTTAGATGACTGAGATCTGAGGATAGCCTTTTGAAGGCAGCCCAAGCAGAAAATTCTGTGCAACTCTTAGTTCCAATTAAAATCACAGAAAAAAGCCAAAAGTTAGTGGTTCTATGGCTCAAGTTGTGGAGTGCTAAGCTTTGAGCAAAAGGAGGTCAGGAACAGTACTCAGGCCTTGAGTTCAAGTCTCAGCAACAAAAACAAAACAAGACAAAACAACTATAAATAGTTGTTCAGATGAACCACTAACTGTATAAAGTAGCAACTACTAAACAAAACTTAATCTGTGGCAAATGTATTTATATTTTTTACATAAGTTATGACATTTTTGAAGAAATTGGGTGTTTAATCTCTTAAATATACCAGAATTTACAAGGAGAGAGGGCTATTTGTTTGACCTACTTACAATGCTTGACAAGAAATTTACTCATTCCCGGGCTGGGAAGGAGGCTCAGTGGTAGAGCGCTTGCCTTGCATGCCTGAGGCCCTGTGTTGGATTCCTCAGCACAACATAAGCAAAAAGAAAAACCCCAGAAGTGGCGCTGTGGCTCAAATGGTAGAGCGCTAGCCTTGAGCTGCAGAGCTGAGGGACAGCGCCCAGGCCCAGAGTTCAGGCCCCACGACTGGACCCCCCCAAAAAAAAACAAAAACAAAAAAGAAATTTACTCATTCCCTTACTCATGTTACTGTAACCCGTCTTTACAGCATCAAAATTTTAAAAAATGGCCAAGTATTAGAAAAATCTAGGATTTTACAGGAAGAAAATGCATATTTATGCTTTATAACTTATCTTACTTTTTAGATAATCATAAATTGAATTTTCTTTGCAATTATAGGATAGCAGTTTGAAATGTATTAACTCATTTGCTAGACGCTTGCTCCTGAATATTCAATTCAATCGAAATACTTAATTTAGCATACACTAGCTGTGTTCCTGTTCACCGATTTAAAGATACTATAACACAAAAATTAAAGTTTTAGCCATACATGTTTTGAAAAACAAGCAATATCAACAAAATATTGTAAACTAAAAACTGAAACAACTCAAATATTGAGAGTTAGTTTATATTGTTCTTAAAAAGCACTACAGAAAACAGATTAGTAATGGTGATTAAAAGTCATTAAATGTTTTTTTTTAATGTTGCATGCCATGTAAGTTTTTGGTCTTTTATAGCTTCTTTTTGCAGAGCTGAGGACCAAACTCAGGGCCTTGCGCTTGCCAGACAGGTGCTCTTCTGCTGAGCTAAACCCCCAGCCCCTGCTATGTAGTTTTTGAGGTCATTTGAAAACATTCTGTCTGGAAATTGCTTTCATCTTTTTATTGTTAAAAGCAAATTGCCATGTCCTCTTATGACCACTAGATGGAACTATTTCACCTCCTTTTTAAAGTAATCAAACAGTATTAAGCTTAAATTTCTGCTATGCATAAAGAAACATTTCTTTAAAATAAGTCTTAAAGCAATTCATTATTTAGCATATTTGACATGCTATGTAGTTATGGTTCTTTTTGCCACATTAGCAAATTAATGGATAGAAAAAAGAAAAAAGATATATACTTTCAAGTGCATTCACATCCAGCTCAGAAATGTTTGAATATAATGAATGGTAAATTATCTTTGATAATTGTGTATTTTCATCTATAAATGTTATTATCGAATGAACTATAAAATATTTTCTGGAACTTATGTACACACATCAGGAGGATAATGTGATACAGCACACCCAGGATTTATGGATTTAAGATATTAGATAACCGATATGTATTCTAGATTTTTTTTTAATTTTTAAAATTATCTTTAAGTAGTTGTGCAAAGGAATGGTCATTTAACAAAGCAGTTTATGAATATATATTGATCAATATCACCCCTTTTAGTATTCTCACCCATTTCTCCCTACCTACTCTTTTCCATTTCTTCTTAATTTTATAGGATATACACTGGGTTCTTGACTGCATTCTCAATCAGTTTTGTTTTCATTGTGTGTGAGTGTGTGTGTGTGTGTGTGTGTGTGTGTGTGTGTGTGTGTGCCATTTACACACTCATATGCCAGTCCTAGTCCTTGAATTCAAGGCCTAGGCACTGTCCATGAGCTTTATTGCTCAAGACTAACTCCCTACCATTTTAGCCATAGTTCTGATTTTGGTTTTTTGATGGTTAACTGAAGCCAAGAATTTCACAGACTTTCTTATGCAGACTGGCTTTAAATCATGATCTTATCTAAACCTCCTGGAGAGTTAGGATACAGGTGTGAGCCACTGGTACCCAGCTGAAACAAAAAATTTGAAAGTCTATATCATTCTTTTCACTAACAAAGCCCATACTATCAAATTCTATTCATCACATAAAATTTTAAAAATAATCGCAATATGCTCTCTACCACTAACTATGCCAGAGATAGTGTAATCTACATTTTACATCCTATGGCTTGGGAATGAGACCTAACATAAACAAACCTGTTATTCATATTTTCACATCACTTATGTTTTTTTTCAAGTTGTAATAGGAAAACAAATCAATGTGGAGGGTAGGGAGAAGAGGTCACAGAGGCTATGAGTTTCCAGAAAAGACCATTTGGAGGGGAGATGTGCTGTAGCTCCTCGGGGTGGGGAGGTGAACGGCAAATCTCTAAGATCCTCTGCTTCTGCCCATGCTATCCGTCCTATGCTATCCGCCATCCCAGAGACTCACAAAGGCCTTCAGGTCCATTTTCTTCTCACTGGCAGGTTGGTGAAACACAAGAGACATCTGAGGATTTTCAGAGCCAACTGACAGTGAGAGGACGGAGGCAAAGAAACTCCAGGAAAGGAGACTTCCACTACGGAAATATATTTGATGGCCCTCTATTTCTCCTTTGCTCACTGTGTTTGCTTTTTCATCAGGATACATTTACCTTTTGTTTGGCAGTAAAGCTATATGCACACTTATACCTTGTATTCTGAAGTTGTCTTGGCTGTATTTAATGAGAAGAACATCAATTGGTAGGCCAGATTGGGGTAACCAAAGCCCACTATGGCAGGGTTAGAACTAGCACATTCTATAACTTTCTTCCCTTCTACCTGACCTAAAATTAGAATTGCACTGATGTTTCTGATTCTTAAAACAAACAACCCCCCCCAAAAAAAACATAAAAATAAAACAAAAACCCCTGGACATCACAAGAGCTTTCCACACAGATGGCATATAAAGTTTACCTTCTGAATTAATAGTTGAATTCCAGGTGAAGGAGCGGTTACACAGGACCAGAGAGTGTTTGTTTTTTTTTTATAAAAATGTAATGGACCCCTATTGGCAGGTCTTAAAAGCTTACCTAATCTCCCATTTGTAATAACCAAGTAAACGAAGTAAAACCTTTTCTTCTTTACCAATAGATTTTACTTCTGACAATGAAACTAATGATGGTCTTAGAAGAAAGTGTGGCAGGGTTTTGAGGAAAAGCTCAGAAGATGAGACTTATTCCCTTGTATTATAACTGCTTCATAGGAGTCAGTTATCTGAAGTTGAACTTCAGGTAAACTATAATAACTTGGGATGCATGTATGCTAAAAATTCATTTGCTGTTTTATGCTGAATTGAAAACTACTTATTTTGTTTGTGAAATCTAAAAATTCTAGTTTAGGAAAATCTGAGGGTAAGATGAATTTTTGGTGGGAACCTTAAGGAACTAACTTTGTTGGCATATTCATCAAGGTCAAAGAAGCCGGTAGACGGGAAAGAAAGGCTAAAAGTATTTTACACAGTTGGTTAGAGAACTTTGGCTGATTTTATTTTAGGACACACAGACAAAATGTTTTATTCTTAGTTACATATTAATTAACAATACTTACATTAGAAAATTAAGCATTGCACAGATGTAAACAAAGTCAAGCATAAGCCTAGCATTATGTGGGCAAAAATGAAAATGTATTTCGATAAAAGCATATAAAGTAACTATGAGATAGATAATATAACAGGAAAGTGAAGTCAGATTACTGAGTATTCTCCACTAATCTGTGGAGAACCTAGTGTGCTGATTACAAGTGGACATGTAGATGCATTGAGAAACATAATTCAACAGTAAAATGTGCAAAAAAAATTAGGCTCCCAAATCAGGTGAAAAGTAACAGAATTATTCCCAACTATGTAAGAAAGACATTTAAAAGTACTACAATTGACAGGGTTCCTGGATCATAAGGGACTTGTTAGTAGACTATAAAGAATTGTTAATGAAAGAAAAAAGCTGTTAACTAGACTTTGAAAATCTCCAAAGAACTACCATGTGAACTGTGGACATGCCTCAGGAAATGTAATGGACTAAAATTCAGAGCAAAAGAAGTGGTGTGTGTGTGTGTGTGTGTGTGTGTGTGTGTGTGTGTGTGTGTCTGTGTGTGTCTGTGTGTGTCTGTGTCTGTGTCTGTGTCTGTGTGTGTATGTGTGTGTTTAATTACCCGTTTAACTGTTTTAGGGTATAAATCTCCAGTAATGTTTAGTTTTGAGGAAAAAAAAAAACACAGAAAGAAAGAGAAAGGAAATGAAGGGAAGAAGGGAATCTATCAATGCTTACTTCTATGTCCAAATTTTAGAATCTCCTTTTCATCAGTTTGCTCTAACCCAGCTGCCTCTTTGCCCCTAGACTCATTGGGAATAGTTTTACTGTTTCTTTTTCTTTTTTATCTTGGCTTTTTCAAGGTAGGATTTTTATCATAGTTGGGACACTCTCAGTGGATTTTTTTTTTTTTGTCGGTCGTGGGGCCTGAACTCTGGGCCTGAGTGCTGTCCTTCAGCTCAAGGCTAGCGCTCTACTACTCGAACCATAGCACCACTTTGGGTTTTCTGAGTGGCTTATTGGAGATAAGAGTCTCACGGACTTTTCTTCCCAGGCTGGCTTTGAACCATGCTCCTCAGATTTCAGCCTCCTGAGTAGCTAGGATTAAAGACGTGAGCCTCCAGTGCCCGACGTAGTGGATTTTTCTTATATTCACTATGTGCGTGAATGTGCATGTGTGTATGTGTACCAGTACTGGGGCTTGAAGTCAGAGTCTCACGCACTCACTTAGCTTTGTTGTTGTGTTTTTTTTTTAAATTGTGAAAATACCTTACAGAGGAGTTACAATTACATGGGCAAGATAATGAGTACATTTCTTATCAAGCATTGTTGCCTCCTCCTTTGTTTCTCCTGCCCATCCATTCCCATCTTCCCCTCCTTCCCCCTCTCCACCCCTCAACCCCTCCTGGCCAGTTGTAAAGTTCGTTTTTCGACATAATGACTTGTACATCTCATTGTTGCAATGGGTCCACCTGTATCCCTATTTAAATGATTTGTTTATTTGTTTTTGCCCTTCCCCTCCACAAATTATACCAACATCAGATACAGTGAAAGCAGGGGCTATACCATGGGGGAGGGACATACAAAGCAACAAAGAAATCATCTTATAAATGTGTTAGAAACAATCACATGTGAGAAAAAAAACATTTGATTACTTATCTTGGGGTTCATTTCACCTAACATCAACCTATCTGACCTTTTCTGCTTGTCTTAGACATATACTAGTTTATTGCAAATAAGGAAAACCATGGGACCTATGTTTCTTTGGGCCTGGCTTACTTCACTTAATATAATTTTTTCCAAGTCTTTCCATTTCCGAACAAATGGGGCAATGCCCTTCTTTCTGATGGAGGCATAGAATTCCATTGTGTATATATACCACATTTTCTTGATCCATTAATCTACCGAGGGGCATCTGGGTTGGTTCCGTATCTTAGCTATGATAAATAATGCTGCAATAAACATAGTTTTGCTGGTAGCTTTTGTATGGTCTTGTTTGTGATCAGTTGGGCAAATACCCAAAAGTGGGATTACTGGGTCATAGGGGAGCTCTATGTGGAGTCTTTTGAGGAACCTCCATACTACTTTTCAAAGTGGTTGAACAAGTTTACACTCCCACCAACAATGCAGTAAGGTTCCTTTCTGTCCACATCCCCTCCAGCATCTGTTGTTATTAGAGTTCTTGATTATAGCCATTCTAACTGGGGTGAGGTGGTGTCTCAATGTTGGTTTGATTTGCATTTCCTTTATGGCTAGAGAGGTTGAGCATTTCTTCATTGTGTATTGGTCATTCTTATTTCCTCTTTAGAGAAGTTTCTCTTTAAGTCTTTAGCCCATTTATTTATTGGGAAGTTGTTTCTTTGAAGGTTTCTTGTTGGGGGATTTAATTTTTTGAGTTCCAGGTATATTTTAGATATGCAAAATTGGTTAACTACTTGTAGAAAACTAAAGCTAGTTCCTTATATATCACCCTGAACCAGAATCAACTCCAAATGGATCAAAAACCTCAGAGTCAAAGCAGACACTCTGAAAACATTACAGGATGGAATAAGAGAAACCTTAGGTCTCCTTGGTACAGGCCGAAATTTTCTTAATAGAGACCCAGAAACACAACAAATCAAAGAATGGTTGGACAAATGGGATTGCATGAAATTGCAGAGCTTCTGCATGGCAAAGGACATAACTAGCAAGATCAATAGAAAGCCCACGGATTGGGAGAAGATCTTCATTAGTCATACAATGGACATGGGTCTCACTCAGCTTTGTTGACTAGGACGTTCTACCATATGAGCCAGACCCTTTCTGGCTGAGAGGTGCTCTACCACTTGAGCCAGAAATCTACTTTGGCTTTTTGTTGGTTAACTAGAGATAGGAGTCTCTCTGATATGTCTGCCTAAATGGGCTTTGAACCTCAGTCCACATAACCCAGCTTCTTGAGTAGTGAGGATTACAGACATGAGCTATGTGTGCCAAGATTGCTGCCTAATCCGGCCTGCAATGTCTGTGACTTGCACGCGCTGCTGTCCTGGTTTGCTACCATTTGGCTTCTGGCTTCTTGTTCTATTGGTGGGGAAGGCCGCAGGATCACTGCAGCAAATGGACTCATGAGCTTCCTGTGTGCGCTCTGCTGTGCCCGGACAGCCTGCTGCCCCTGGGTGCTTTGCCTGTGCATCCATCCCTCATGCTGGGGGATTTTTGCTCTAATTAAGTCCTTAGACATTTTCCACGTCACCACGTGGACTGCCCCTAGGACATTTCAGGGACTAGGCATGGATCATCTGGTTACTGATCATATGATTTACAGGTTGCTATGGAACGAGCTGTGGTAAAATGCAGTAGCTTGGTTTCTCTGGGTGAGCAGTTTGGACAGGACTGAACGCTCCTTTGGTCGGCAGCGCTTCTGCTGGGGTAGCTGAGTCTCTGAGTTTATTTCCAGAATGTGGGTGCTGCCTGATGATGGGGGTGAAGGGGCATGGCTCGTATCTGTGGCCTCTCCTCCTGCATCTCTCTAGCAGCAGGGTCCGGATATCTTTATGTGGAGCTGGGGTGTCAAGAGGAAATTAGCCCCGAACCATGGGAGCTTAGAAGTCACAGAACATAATTTCAGTCACACTCTACTGGTCAAAACCAGCCACTGGACCGCCCAGTCCAAGAGGGAAAGGAATGCAAGTTCCCTCTGGATGGGATGGGGCCGGATGCTTTTCAAAGGGCATCAGAATATTCACGGCTGGGCTGTTTCCCTCACCCCACCACGCTGTGTCTCTGGGTGATTTGTCGTGGCCTTTGGGAAGAGCAGCTGTGTCTGATAGCATTTTGCTGTGATCAAGGCACATGCATGAACTTCAAATGTTCCTCTAAATCATTTCCAAAAAAAAAAAAAAGTTAAAGACCTGTTTGGGTGTGACAACATTGCCTGATTTTTTTTTTTTTTGAAAGTGAAGCAAGTCTCCTTCTCTTCAAATAGCTTGGCTGTGATACTCACAAGACACTATGTTGGAAATAAACTTTACAAGTTGGGGGGGGGGGGGGAAGGGGAGAGAGAGAGAAAGTGGGAGAAAATGAGGGAGAGGGTAAAAATGTTTGACATGCAATGTACTCATTGCCTTACTTATGTAACTGTAACCCCTCTGTACATCACCTTGACAATAACAAAATTAAATTTGAAAAAGCCCAAATAGCTTAGCTGTTAACTTAGCAGAACTAAACTGTTTCTGCCTTTATTATGTATTTTTTCTGTCTTTTTGGAGATAAAGTCACCTATACTGATTTAATAGGGTGAGATAGAGAGACTGAGCGTATTTACATGCATTGTAGATAGACAACTACAGGGATGAAAGAATATAACTGAAAGCCCCTTGCTAGATAGTTATTCTCGTCATTTCTTTTGTTTGAATTTTGTTTTCAAATAGGGAGGATTCAGTTAAATTATTTAAGTCCAACTACAAATGCATACCCTATACTAAATTGGTCTCTGAGTATGTGTGAGTACGTGTGTGTGTGTGTGTGTGTGTGTGTTAACCAATTGAATTTATGTTTTTGTAGTGTCACTTTGCCTCGTGCACAGCCTTTTCCATTTCTTCCTATGGCATGTAGAAGAAAGTGACAATTCTTTTGTGTGACATTTATAACCCTGACCTGTTTTCCGCTCCCACTCATTATGATCTATCTCTTGGGGCTGTTCCAGACAGCCCAACTACCTGTAATTTTCTCCAATGATAGTCTGGGTCAAAACTCTAACACTTTGCTTTTTCAGTTTCCTGTGTTAAATCATTGTTCTTTGGTCCCCTAGTTTTGTCCCATTCTCCTCAAAATTTATCCAAAAATAGTTCCTTCAGCCTTCACCCAGTTATTTATGTATGGCACTATTTTATAACTGCCTATTTTGTTGGTAGGATTATTTTATATATCATATTTAGAGTTCATATGCTCTTATGTTTGCAGCTGAAATACATAATTCCATTTAATTATTTACTCATCTCTTTCAACTAGACTTTGAGCTATATTACCACTTTTCTTTTCTGAATCCTTTCTTCCTAGGGAAATGCTTGACATAGGATTGACATTTAAAAAATAATATTTGTTGAATTAATGTACCTATATTAAAATCCATTTCTGAAATTTAGCCTTCCCGGTAACAAATATTGTAGTCATGTCCCAAGGCAGAAACATCGTATTTTCTCAGCATGAATTATCCAATATGATTCTGAATAGGTAACTCATGTATGATTCTGCTTTTTAAATTTAATATTTGAAGCATGATCCAAGCTGAATGTGTTCAGTCTAAAGATATGCTGAGCTAGATTTTCTCCTCTAAGCTGTAAACTAACCGGCAGACTATTTAAGAGCAACCAGAAAATCTCTTCCAGCAGATCAAGTATTTTATGTACTTGATTTCTAGAGATGCAGTAGTTGAGTGCAATTAACCAAAGGAAATCTGGATCTATGCGCCACATTAAAGTTTAGCAAAGCTAGACCTTGATAGTTATATGATTCCTATTTGCACTTAGAGCCCTATGTTCATTACGGATCAAAAGCGACAGGCTTGATTGACATTTCCATTTCATTGTAAAAGTTACTTCTGAGGCCCAAAATGCCAGCATATTTAAATATCTATATTTTTCATTTCCTAATAGGATTTTGTCGCTTCTTTTCAAAAATCTTCAAAGCACTGTATTACTCTTCAGAGGATTACTTTCTTCAGTTATATTTTTCTCTTCCATACTCTGCAACTTAACTCCCCCCCCTTCCCCCCCCCCCCTCTCTCTCTGCTTTTCTCTCTCTTTTATGCTGGTACTGGGGCATGGATTCAGGGCCTTGTGCTCTCACTTGTCTTTGTGTTTAAGTCTAGCCTTCTACTACTGGAGTCACACGCTGACTTCTGTTTCTGGCAAGGTGGCACCTGCTGCTAGGGTCGCTGGTAACCAAAGACCTATCAATGATCTTCATTGCATCAGTGCAATCTGACCTTGGCATGTGATTCCTAGCTGCAGGCATCTCAACTAGAGACGGTGTCTTTTCAGTGAAAGGGGCTGGGGAGGATGGATCTCTCGCCTGAAATTCTCTTTTCTAAAGAATCTGCTGTGTACATTTTTAAAAGTATGTATTTGAAAAAAGTGTTCCTGATTGTGACTGACCTCTTATCCAGTCAAGAAATGATACTATGGATGAGGGGAAAAAGTGATGACTAGGTATATTTTGTTCAGTCATAGTTGCAGCTATTTATAAATCTTAATATGATTAGACTGTTTTGTTTGTTTGTTTTTTCGGTCGTGAGACTTGAACTCTGGGCCTAAGCACTCTACTGCTTGAGCCCTAGAGCCACTTCCAGGTTTTTAGTGGTTTATTGGAGATAAAGAGTCTCATGGACTTTCCTGCCCGGGCTGGCTTTGAACCACGATCCTTAAATCTCAACCTCCTGAGTAGCTAGGATTACAGGCGTGAGCCACTGAAGCCCGGCTAGGTTTATTCTTTAATTTACTCAACATATAGCTTTAGAAACGTATCCCTTCCTTATGTTTTTACTACAATTACTACTACTACTACTACTACTATTAGTGTGTGTGTGAGAGAGAAAGAGAGAGAGAGCAAGAGAGAGAGAGGGAGGAGAGAGAGAGGAGAGAGAGGGGAGAGAGAGAGAAGAGACAGAGAGAGAGAGAGAGAGAGAGAGAGAGAGAGAGAGAGAGAGAGAGAGTATGTACTGGAGCTTGAATTCAGAATTCAGGGACTGGTGCTGTTTCTTAGCTGTTTTTCCAAAGGCTGGCACTCTACCACTCTACCTCCAATTAACCACAGCATCTTAATCTTGGAGATAAAGAGTATCATAGATTTGGGCAATTAGCCATGCTTTGAACAGTGATCCTCAGATCCCTGCCTCCTGAGTAGTTAGGATTACAGGTGTGAGCCATCCCACATTTGACTCATTCCTAATATAATTTTATTTACATATTTTAGATATCCTTAGCACTCATTTTGAAGTACAATCAATAATATGCTTGTATTTTTCACTGTAAAGTATCCTCAGATATTTTTAAAAATTATATATACATTTATAACTTATTTTCTTTTCAAAATTATTGTATATTATGGCAATAAAATGTTCTGTGTCCAAATGATCTATCTATATATTAACTAATAATGAACAATATTATGAATGTAAACATTTTCCATTCACTACAAAATAACAAAATATTATATGCAATCTAAAATGCTGTGCATAATTGAACAATTAATTGCAATTTAAAATGTAAGATTCTACAACTGTTATTCTAGTTCCTCAACATTTCTTATTATAAAATATTCTAATATTTTGTTCTGTAGTTTTTGTATCAGCACATGAAATTTATATGGAAAAATCATCCATAGCAACACCAGATGTGCTGAAACCAAAGTTTTATTAATTGTCTAGTATTGCTCATGGTATTAGAAATAAATTTAAAATCAATATTTATTTTAAAAAAGTACTCAATGGCTTATTGAATATTATAATTTTTAAAACTATACTTTCATGGACTTTATCTGTTAAATACTTTCATGGACTATATTCTGTTAATTATGACATATTTTCAAACATTCTTTCCCTGTGCCACACTACTTATTTTATGATTTTAAATCTCCCAAATATTTACTTGAAAAATCCTTCTGAGGGAGGATTTATATGGAGCTTCATACTTACCAAGAAAGCAATGATGGTCTTTGTAATTGAATCTACTTGAAATATGCATAAGTTTATGAGTATGACAATTATGAAGCTGTACATTTCCAGACTATCTAGTGTTGCTTTAAAAACTGTTGTTAGATACATATTTGGAGTTTTTTTATTTTGCATGCCATACCCTTGAAGAGGAGATCAAAACTTACATCATATAGAATTAATGGAAACAGATTTCCTAATTCTTTTGTCTCATTACAGATTTCTCCTTTCTCATCTCTGGAGTTGTCTAGCTTGTATATGAGTAGCATTTCACTTTTAAGAAGTGCATGTGTATTTTATAAACTAAACACTAAGCATTTTTGGAATCTCAGTAGAAGCTTTTAAAGATGTTTGAGGCATTTAAAGAAATTTGTACTTGTGGGATTTTGCACTTTTATGATTTTAATATTATGAAACACTTCTAGATATTAATAAAATCAAATTTGTGAACTTCTCATAGATTTATCTGAATCAAGCTAGTTAGGAAGTATTCTATGGATGTTCATTTAATGAATGCCTTTGACATTTTCGGTGGATTGATCCCCATAATGTTGAAACTCATAAGCAAAACAAACAAACAAAAAATAAATGAAAGAATTTTGCTTGTAATGAAAGAAACATACTGAAACATTGACATGAGATTGCTCTTAAAGTTTACCAGATATTCAGGGATGTCTTTCTAATCTCTGATCTATTAGTACCAGTTCATATGTTTTGAGTGTGTGTGTGTGTGTGTGTGTGTGTGTGTGTGTATGCGCGCGCACGCATATGTGTGTTTGTGTTTCTGGGAGAAAGAGACACAGAGCAAAGACAAAGAGACAGAGACATAGAGACAAAGACTCAGAGAGAGATTAGAAAGGCAGGAAGGGAGTAGAGGGGATGAGAAGAGAGAAGGTGAGAAGGGAAGTGTTGAGGAGGAAAGTGAGTGGACGAGATGGGAGGGCAAGGAGGACATGGAAAGACTGGGACAAAGGGTGAACTCATGGAGCAGTGGGACTCATCAGACACTATAACTATGCAGCTTGCGGGTGAAAAACTGGGAGGGAGTAAGGTAGCTGTCATTACCTTTCTTACATAAGTACCCCTCTGTACAACACTAGATACACACACGTACACATATACACACAACAAAACAAAAACAAAATAACACAAAAAGAACAATGCTCAACAAGAAATGTACTCAATGCCTTACTCAAGTAACTGCAACTCCTCTGTACAGCATCTTTACAATAAAATTGAATTTAAAAAAAGAAACAAACCTAGATTCGAAAGCCCTAAGAAACTCAGACAATGTCTGTGGAGAGGCACAGAGTTGCTAAATGTCTTCCAAAGTTATCGTGTTAATCTTGAAAACACAGAGATGAAGTTCCAGAAGCAAGTAAGAGTTGAGTCAACTTTATTAAACTTTAAACAAAGCCATTTCATGTTTTTGAGAAAGCTAGGTAATAAATTTTTAAGATCAGATGGTAGAAAAGATGGAACACACCTGAATTAGTGCAGTGTCAGGATTTTGAAAGACTGAAATGTTGGAAGACTTGAGTGTTTAACGCACACCATGCAGGTGTGGATAAGAACTTTAGTATAACTTGCCTTTTCAAATAGTGACAGATGTGTCCAGGTGTGCAGAGGTGTGTATGAATACCAGAGATTAAAATAGAAACTCAAACACGAAGCAGCACAGCTACTGAAAATTTATTCTTTTAAAGATTTTCTCTGCCCAGGAAGTACTTTAATGCCAGGTTTTATATATACAGCTATTCACAGCTGCTTAAGTGCCTTTTCTTTTGAGTTTTCACAAAATTTAAATTTTTGCAGTCATATTTTTAACCTTATTAAAGAGCTTCTGAATCTCAGAAATGAAAGTGATAAGGTATCCATATATCTAAAATGCCGCTCTTTGAACTATATATATATATATATATATATATATATATATGGCATATATATCTTTTCTATTTTTAGATAGCTATGACACATAGGTAGGTAGGTAGGTAGATAGATAGATAGAGAGACAGGCAGACAGACACAGACAGACTGACAGACAGACACAGACAGACAAACAGATAGATAGATAGATAGATAAATAGATCGATAGATGATAGATAGTTAAAATGTTAAACTATTTAAAGCATGCAGGTAGCTCTGGGCTGGTCTAGTGCGCTGGATTTATCCTACAAATCATGGTGATGAAGATTTTGTCCATCAGTGAACTGTCCATACTCGTGGGGCAGTGGGGACTTTCCAAATGTCCCCACCCCTGTTCCCTGTGGTATCCTCTCCCTGAACCCTTGGCATTTCCTTGAGCATCCATTGAGTCTCTATGGGTGCTGCTTTTTCTGAGCATGACGCAAAGAGAAAAATGACATATTTGCACTGTTGCTGTGCTGTAGGAACACAAAAGGATCTTCAGATCACATGACTTTTTTCTTAGTTCTGCTGATATTTGGGCCTCCGCTTGTAAAGACTGGGGTGTGGGGACAGTTAGAGGTAAATCAACATATCTGGCCTGGATTGCTCAGACTTTATGCCCTAAAATGCACACATTATACTCTAACAAGTGCTTCAGTAGTTACAATGCATAAATTAATATACTGAAAAGAGGCAGCCAGATAGCCAGCCAGCCAGATGATTGAACATCTTGTTTCTGGCAATTTGGACTCTTCATTAGTGTGGAACCTTGTGCAGGATGATTTGAGGTCAATTGACCATGTTGTGGACTCTTTCCATCCCTTTCATATGGGCTTTTCCTTGTTTGCTTGTTTATGAAGGAAGGACTCATTCTATGTAGTCCAAGCTGACCTTGAAGTTATGATCTTCCTGTTTCAGCCTTCTAAGTGCCAGAAGTAGAAGTATACACTACCACTTCTGGCTTCATTTTCTCTTTTATTATCTAGTTTTATTGTTTTGGAAACTTATACCCATAAGTAAACATTTATGGGCAGCAGGTAAGCCTGTAAATCAGAGGAATATTTTTTTCTCATCATGAGTGGGATCAGGAAGCATTAAGTTCTTCTCTAATTCACATATCTACATTTTTTTCTTGACAAGATGCAGAACGTGTCAGTGAGAGGAAATGTGGGGTCTTCAATAAAGACAAAAAAAGGTATAATCAAGTTAAAAAGATGTGGGCAACATCTGTACTGCTCTCCAAAGTGGTTGAACAACTTTACATTCCCACCAACAGTGTAGTAGTCCATTTTGGCCACATCCCCTCCAGTATCTGTTATTATTTGTTTACCTGATGGCCATTCCAACTGGGGTGAGGTGGAATCTTAATGCAGGTTTTATTTGCATTTCTTTTATGGCTAGAGATATTAAACATCTCTTCATGTGTCTATTGGCCATTCTTCTTTGGAGAAGTCTCTCACTGCTCATTTATCAATGAGTTGGTTGTTTCTTTAAGGATGTGTTAATGGAGGGTAATTTTTTGAGTTCTAAGTGTATTTTATATATGAGGTCCTTGTCTGATGTATAGCTAGTAAAGATCTTCTCCCATTCTTCTAGCTATGTCCTTTGCCATGTAGAAACTCTTCAGTTTGATGCAATCCCATCTATCTAGTCTTTCTTTGATTTATTGTGATCCTTAGGAAAGGAGCCATTAGTATTTCCTCTATCCCTTGCTGTAATATTTTCAGAATATCTGGTCTTACATTGAGGTCTTTGATCCATATGAAGTTGACTTTGATACAGTGTGATATTTAAGAACCTAACTTCAGTTTTCTGCACATGTATAGCCAATTCTGCCAGCACCATTTGTGGAAGAGGCTGCCTCTTTGGCTCCCTTCCCCACTTCTGGGCATCTGTCCAGTTGAACACAAACCAGCTACACTATAGCCACAACAGACCATATTCATTGCAGCATTGTTTACCATAGCTAAGATATGAAATCAAGAAATGGGTCAAGACATTAATCAAGAAAATGTGTTATCTACACACAATGGACTTGTTTCCATTCATAAGGAAACGGAAAGTCTGAAAAAGTTATACTAAGTGAGGTAAGCCAGACCCAAAGAATCATAGGCGGCATGTTTTCCCTCATTTGTAGTAACTACAGTATGCCTATAAATAAAACGCCTATACGTATCCAAGTAAACCCAATGGAGAGCAAATGGACAGTCAAAGACAATTATACCTGAGTGTGATTAACTAAACAGCAATCCAATCATTCACACATTGAGAACAAAGGATGATATGCTTAGGAGAGGATAGCAAGAGCTCAATAGCTATGTGCAAAAGATTATATCACATGATGATTATTGAAATGAACTCCAAGAAAAGGAAATAAGAGATTTTTTTCATTTTACTTTGTGGCTCTCTTTTCCTTCCTCTTCTTCCTCCTCTTCCTCTTCCTCCATTCTTCAAGAGCCAACTTGAAGAGTTTCAAGTTGTGGGAAAGTGAGTTGCTCCAGGGAAGGTGGCTATGTAATCTTTCCTGACTGGGACCTTCATGATTATAGTGGGGTGAGCGCGTGCCCTGGTCAAGTAATCAGGGTCTGGAAAGACTATGAACTGAGAAATCCCTACTGAGGCTGTTTGAAAACTAATATATGCCAGGTTAGAGGCAGGGATGGATATTAGAGCAAATGCCAAGTTTTCTCTTCTATCCCTATAGAATCACAGCCACAACCTATGTGGCTGTGATTGTCATAGATGTTTTATTTATTATTGCCTGTGAGAGAATGTAATTGCATTTTAATTAAACCTCATTCCTTTAAAAATGTGTCAAGAATGCATGCTCTATACCACAAGATTAAGAAAAGTAAGGAAAGAGGTGAGTCAAAGAAGAGTTAGAATGGTGGAGGAGGTGACACGGATCAGTAAGTTATATGCATAAACTGCTTTGTTAAAGTCACATCCTTTGTACAAATACTTAAAGATAATAAAATTTGTAAAAAAAAAAAAGTTGTTAGCTTTAGTGAAGTCTTGTTCATTGCAGCAATATTTACTATAGCTAAGATATGGAACCAACCCAGATGCCCTTCAGTAGATGAATGGATCAAGAAAATGTGCGATATATACACAATGGAATTCTATGCCTCCATCAGAAAGAATGACATTGCCCCATTTGTTAGGAAATGGAAAGGCTTGGAAAAAATTATATTAAGTGAAGTAAGCCAGGCCCAAAGAAACATAGGTCCCAT
Source organism: Dipodomys spectabilis (assembly GCF_019054845.1). Classification (NCBI taxonomy): domain Eukaryota; kingdom Metazoa; phylum Chordata; class Mammalia; order Rodentia; family Heteromyidae; genus Dipodomys; species Dipodomys spectabilis. The sequence continues at coordinate 10,672,766 of NW_024870709.1, forward strand.
GGTTTCCCTTATTTGCAATATCTAGTATATGTCTGAGTCAAGCAGAAAAGGTCAGTTAAGTTGATGTTAGGGAAATGAACCCTAAGATATGTATTCAAATATTTTTTTTCTTTCATGCGATTGTTTCTAACACATTTATAAGATTATTTCGTTGTTGCTTTTTTTTTTTTTTTTTTTTTTTACAGAGGAAAGAGATTTATTACGTGGCAGCCATAGAAAAACAGCACTTCAGTATATCTTTGGCTATTTTCTAGAGTATAGACATTGGCTTTAGGTTAAATAGGAAGAATTGGGGCAGGAGGTGAGGAAGGTCTGCATAGTTAAAACAGTTCATGTCATAGGTGTGGGTGGCTTGGTTGACCATATTTCAGTCTTCGCCTTTGGAAGAATTTTGAAATCATTATCACTTTTTTTTTTTTTTTTTTTGTACTTTTGGGAAAGCTTTAATTGCTTACATTTTTTTTTTATTGTAAAGCTACTATATAGAGGGTTACAGTTACATGAGTGAGGTACTGAGTACACTTCCTCTTGAACATTGTTACCCCCTCCATTGTTTTCCCACTACCATCCCCTCCCTCCCTCCCTTCCCCGAGGTTCTTTTTTTTGATTGTGATTAAATGATTACATAATTTCAAAGTCACAAGTTCATTCTAACTTCCCTAGAGCAAATTGTCTACCACAGTCTGTAATATATAACAGTGTTCACATGTTATATACCATATTTGTGATCAGCAGCATGGGGATATTTAGTAGTGGTTCAACCAGATGAGCTGGAGTTCTTTGTTTCTTAAGTCCTGTTAGTTTTGTCATATCACCTAACCTTTTGGATTTAGCATCCACTTATCAGGGAGACCATGTAACGTTTGTCTCTTCGTTCTTGGCTTACCTCACTCAACATGATTCCTTCTAGCTCCATCCATTTCCCTGCAAATGCCATTATTTTGTCATTTCTAATGGCTGCATAATATTCCATTGTGTATAGATACCACAATTTTTGGATCCATTCATCTGTGGTGGGGCATCTAGGTTGTTTCCATATCCTAGCTATTGCGAACAGTGCTGCAATAAACATGGAGGTGCACGTGTCCTTGTATATTGGTTCCTGTTGTTCAGGGTAGATGCCTAGAAGTGGTATGACTGGGTCGTAAGGGAGGTCAATCTTTAGCTTTCTAAGGACCCTCCAGACTGCTTTCCAAAGTGGTTGTATAAGTGTACATTCCCACCAGCAGTGTAATAGGGTTCCTCTTTCTCCACATCCCCTCCAGCATTTGTCGTTGGCTGATTTGTGGATGTGGGACATTCTGACTGGGGTAAGGTGGTATCTCAGGGTTGTCTTTATTTGCATTTCCCTCACCACCAGGGATGATGAACATTTCCTCATGTGTTTCTTTGCCATTTTTATTTCTTCATTTGAGAAGTCCCTCTTTAGTTCCCTTGCCCATTTAGTAATTGGTTTGTTAGGTTTGGGAGGGATTAGTTTCTTGAGTTCCCTGTATATACAGGATGTTAACCCCTTGTCTGATATATTGCTGGTAAATATTTTTTCCCAATTAGTTGGTTGTCTTTCTAGCTTAGTTGCTATAGATTTAGCTGTGCAGAAGCTTTTTATTTTAAGGTAGTCCCATTTGTCGAGTCTCTCTCCAACTTGTTGTGACCCTGGGACTCTGTTCAGGAAGTTCCTTCCTGTGCCTATTAGTTCAAGTGTCTCTACTACTCTGTCCTGTAGTAGTTTCAGAGATTCAGGTTTAATGTTAAGGTCTTTAATCCATTTTGAGTTGATGTTGGTGCATGGTGATAGGCTGGGGTCCACTTTTAGTTTTCTGCATGTGGCTGCCCAGTTTTCCCAGCACCAGCGGTTGAAGAGGCTGTGTTTCTTCCATTGTATGTCTTTGGCTCCTTTGTCGAATATCAGCTGGCTGTAGGCCTGTGGATTTATATCTGGATCTTCTATTCTGTTCCATTGTCTTCGGGTCTGTTTTTGTGCCAGTACCATGCTGTCTTTGTGATTATAGCTCTGTAGTAGAGTTTGAAGTTCGGCATGGATAGCCCTCCCATATTGTCTTTATCCCCTAGAATTGTTTTGGCTATTCTAGGTCTTTTGTTGTTCCATATAAATTTTTGGACTGTTTTCTGTATTTCAGTGATGTATGTCATTGGGATTTTAATAGGAATTGCATTGAATTTGTATATTAGTTTTGGAAGTATCACCATCTTTACTATATTAAGTCGGCCTATCCAGGAGCATGGGAGGTCTTTCCATTTCCTAGTGTCTTCTGCAATTTCTTTCTTTAACTTTTTATAGTTCTCATTAAATAGTTCTTTTACATCTTTGGTTAGGTTAATTCCTAAATATTTTATTTTTTGGGAGGTTATTGTGAATGGGGTTGCTCCCTTTATTTCCCTCTCTTCCTGTGCGTTATCAGTGTATAGGAAGGCAACTGATTTTTGTGGGTTTATTTTGTATCCTGCTATTTTGCCGAAGTGACTTATGATTTCTAAAAGTTTGGGGATGGAGTTTTTGGGATCGTGGAGGTATAGTATCATGTCGTCTGTAAAAAGGGATAGTTTAACTTCTTCTTTCCCTATGCGGATCCCTTTAATGTCTTTTTCTTGCCTTATTGCCCTGGCTAAGGGTTCTAGGACTATGTTGAAGAGGAGTGGAGACAGTGGGCATCCTTGCCTTGTTCCTGTTTTTAGGGGGATTGGTTGTAGCTTTTCCCCATTAAGTATAATATTGGCTATTGGTCTGTCATAAATGGCTTTTATTGTTTTTAGAAATGTTCCTTCTATTCCTATTTTCTCCAGAGCTTTTAGCATGAATGAATGTTGAATTTTATCAAAGGCCTTTTCTGCATCTGTGGCGATAATCATGTGATTCTTGACCTTGGCTCTGTTGATATGCTGGATTACATTTATTGACTTACGTATGTTAAACCATCCCTGTGTCTCTGGGATGAAGCCTACCTGATCATAGTGTATTATTTTTTTTATGTGTTTCTGGATTCTGTTAGCTAGAATCTTGTTAAGGATCTTTGCATCTGTGTTCATCAAGGAAATTGGCCTGTAATTCTCCTTTTTGGTTGGGTCTTTGCCTGGTTTGGGGATGAGTGTGATATTGGCTTCGTAGAATGAGTTTGGGATAGCTCCCTCCTTCTCTGTTTCTCTGAAGAGCTTGAGGAGTATGGGTATTAGTTCTTCTTTAAAGGTCTTATAGAATTCTGCTGTGAATCCATCTGGTCCTGGGCTTTTTTTTGTTGGAAGACTTTTGATAGCTTCCTGTATCTCATTATAGGATATTGGCTTATTTAATTGGTTAACTTCTTCTTTGCTCAGTTTGGGTAACTTGTATTTCTCTAAAAATGCATCCATTTCCGCCAGATTTTCTTCCTTTAGAGAGTATAGCTTTTGAAAGTAGTCTGTTAGAATTGTTTGGATATCTTGGGTATGTGTTGTGATGTTTCCTGTGGCATCCCTAATCCTATTAATATGGGTTTCCTCTCTTCTTTTTTTAATTAATCTTGCCAACGGGCCATCAATTTTGTTTATTTTTTCAAAGAACCAGCTTTTTGTTTGGTTTATTTTGGTTATGGTTTTCTGATTTTCTAATTGGTTAATCTCTGCTCTCAATTTGGTTATCTGGCTTCGTCTAGTAGCGTTAGGTCCCATTTTTTCTTGTTTTTCTAGCTGTTTTAGTTGCAACATGAGATTATTTACTTGGTCTGTCTCCATTCTCTTGATGTGGGCACTGAGGGCAATAAATTTGCCCCTCAGGACTGCTTTTGCTGTGTCCCACAAGTTTCTTTGTGAGGTGTTTTCATTTTCATTGAGTTGTAGGAAATGCTTTATTTCTTCTCTGATCTCTTCTGTTACCCAGGCCTTGTTAAGGAGTATGCTGTTCAATTTCCATGTATTAGAGAAATTTCTGCGGTATGCTTTGTTATTGAGAGCTAGCTTGATTCCACTGTGGTCAGATAGGATACAGGGGATTATGTCGATCCCTTTGTATTTGCTTAAGTTCCTTGCATGAACTATGATATGGTCCATTTTGGAGAAAGTTCCATGAGCTGCTGAGAAGAATGTGTACTGTGTTGTTTTAGGGTGAAATACTCGGTAGATGTCAGTTAATTCCGCTTGAAGTATGGCCTCACTTAATTCGGTAGCTTCTTTGCCAATCCTCTGGTTGGTAGACCTGTCCTTTGGTGAGAGTGGCGTGTTAAAGTCTCCTAGTATTATCGTATTGGGATCTATTTTATTCTGTAAGTTTGAGAGCATTTGTTTAACATATCTGGGTGCACCGATATTTGGGGCATATAAGTTGATGATGGGTATATCCTCTTCTTGGATTGTTCCCTTTATTAAGATGTAGTGTCCGTCCTTGTCTTTCTGTACTGATTTTAATGAAAGGTTTATTTTGTCAGATATCAGGATAGCTACACCTACTTTCTTATTGGGGGAATTTGATTGGTAGATCCTTTTCCACCCCTTCACTCTGAGTTTGTTTGTATGTTTGGCTGAGAGGTGGGTCTCCTGAAGGCAACTGATGGATGGGTCTTGTTTTCTGATCCAGTCCTCAGTTCGTTTTCTTTTAATTGGCGAATTCAGCCCATTTATATTAAGAGAAAGTATAGAGAGATGCATTGTTGTCCCTGCCATTCCGTTTTCCTAAGTTTTTCTTCTTTCCTTTCCTCCTGTGCTTGCTCAGTTAGACTTTGAGTAATGCCTGTTTGGGGCAGGTCCCAGTTCCTGGTTGCTTTCTTCAGGTTTTGCCCCCCTCTTAGAATTCTTTGTAATGCTGGCTTAATGTTTATGTATTCATTTAGTTTTTCTTTGCTATTAAAAGTTTTCAGTTCTCCATCGAATGTGAATGCTAGCTTTGCCGGGTATATCAGTCTGGGTTGGCAGTTATTGGCTCTCAGGGCTCGTATGGTGCTTTCCCAGGCTTTTCTTGCATTCATTGTTTGTGTGGAGAGATCTGCAGTGATTCTAATTTTTTTCCCGTTGTAGTATAGCTCCTTCTTCATTTTTGCTGCATGCAGGATTGTTTCCTTATTATTCAGATCCATCATTTTTACTATAATGTGTCTAGAAGTGTTTCTCCTGGGATCTTGCTTGTTGGGTGTTCGATAAGCTTTTGTGATGTAGTTAAGATGGTCGTTTTTGAGGTGGGGAAAATTTTCATTGACTATCTTGTTAAATAGGTGTTGCATTCCCTTGCTCTGGAATTCCTCACCTTCGTCCACTCCGATTATGCGAAGGTTAAATTTTTTAGCATTATCTGCTTGCTCTTGAATTTCCCTTTGGTTTAATTTGAGTGATTTTTCCATATCTGTCACTTTTTGGTCCAGTTGGTGTATTCTGTCTTCTGTATCTGACACTCTACCTTCCATTTCATTCACTCTGTTGACTGTGGCTTCTATTGTGGTTTGCATGGTGGAAATGGATCCCTTTATGGATTCAATGTTGGTTCTCAGAGTACTGATCTCACCTCTCAATGAGGTGAGATTAGTATGCATTACCTCTAATTTGGCGTTTATCTCACTTCTTACTGAGGTTTGTGCAGCTTCTATTTTTGCATCCAACTTTTGTTTGATATCCTGTATATCTTTTGATAGTTCATCCTTGTGCTCTTTCAATTTCTGATCCATTTCTCACTTTATTTCTTGAGTCATTGCCTCCAGCAACCCTTGGATGTAGTTTTTGTCTTCCATTCCTGCTTTGCTCCCACTGGGGCTCTCCCCTGCGTGGCTGCTGGCTTTTGAGGTGAGCTTGCTGTCCTGGGTAGTGGTAAACCTTGTGATTTTTCTCTGTGATTTTCGCATGGGGGTTCAGGAGACTGCTCTTCAATCTTGTTTTGGTGTGTCTGTCTTTGCTTGGTTGCTGATTCTGTATTGGTAGAGAGAGTCTGTGCCTGATCTGGATTCTGTTGGGAGCCTATTTCCAGCTGCTATTCTGACTTACTTAGGATTCTCAGCTCTCTGCTGTAGATTGCTGGCAATTCCCGCCTTTCGAAGGGTTGAGCAGCCTAGACTGCTTGTGTTTGCTCTTGTGGGTGCTCTTGGGAAGATCAGATGCTCTGGATGCACTCTCCCAAATACTGGAGTCTGCTATGGGCTCCTGATGTGTTTTTGTTTGTTTGTTTTGGGCTGGTTGTGGGCTTGAACTCTAGGTTTGGGTGCTGTCCCTCAGCTCTTCAGCTCAAGGCTGGCACCCTACCATTTGAGCTACAGCCCCACTTCTGACCCTTTTTGCTTTGTTCAGGTGCCGGTCCCCGGGCCTGGTTCCGGCCCCAGCCTGGAGCGCGCTCGTTAGGCCTGTGCTAATGTGTATACCACCTAGGTTATGCAGCCTGGAGGACACAGTTCAAATTTCTTCTACTGTTGGTAGTCTTGACCCAGGGGCGCTGTTCCTGGCTTGGGCATTTAAGCTCCCTTCCAGGGGCGCTCTTGCTCTGGCCTGGCCAGCAGAGTGTGCTCCACCGGCTGGTGGAGCTCTCGAACAGTTCCCAGTTTTAGTGGGTCCTGTGGTCCGGGTGTTGGGGTAGGGAGTCTAGGTCAGGGTCTGGGGATTCCCTCCAGCTCTGGTCTCCCTTGAGGGATTCACTGTCCCCTGTGGGGTACTCACCCTGTAGGTCGTCAGTTGTTGTTGCAATCCGAGTTCAGTTGGGGTGGTTGCGGGCTGGGTTGGGCGGCCCCCGCCGGGTAGTTGCAATCACGATTGGGCGGGTGGTCTGCGGACAGGTCCCTTTGTCGCGCTGCTGGTGCCGGGCGGCTTTGGCGGGATGGAGCCTCTCCGCTCCGGTGGAGAGTGAGGGGTGGGGGTGGGATCCTCGTGGAGACTCCCGGCTGGTAGGTTTCTCTGTTCCTGGCGATCCGCTGTTCTGCAATCCGGTACCTGGTGATCTGCAAGCAGCCCCCTGTGTCTCTGTGGCTCCGGCAGCCCCCGCCGGGCTGGCTGGCGGGCGGCTTGGCGCACTGCCGCGCGGCCAGTAAAGGTTGGGGGAGGGGTCTTCGCTCTTCTCTGTTCTGAATTTCTTCTTTTCCTCTCTTTCTTTTTTTGTTATTTTCCACCTCTGGTTTTTCTCTGAGTGTTCGTCTTTTTGTTGTTGTCGGTCTCTTGGGGAGATTAAGCGTTGGAACTCGAACTCTCTTTTTGGTTGGAGAGAGCTGTGGCGTTTCCCTACTGCCCCTTCGCCATCTTGGTCCCCCCTCTCGTTGTTGCTTTGTGTGTCCCTCCCCCACAGTATAACCCCTGCTTTCACTGTATTTGATGTTGGTATAATTTGTGGAGGAGAAGGGCAAAACAAATGGTTTAAATAGGGATACAGGTGGACCCATGGCAACAATGAGATGTACAAGTCGTTATGTCGAAAAACAAACTTTACAACTTTGGTGTGGGGGTAGGGGGGGGTAGCGGGGAGGATTGGGTGAGGGGCGGGGGGAGGCTGGAAAGGGATGTGAAGGGGAAAAAAGGAGGAGGCTACAATGCTTGATAAGAAATGTACTCAATATCTTGCCCATGTAATTGTAACTCCTCTGTACAGTATTTTCACAATAAAAAAATAAAAATTAAAAAAAAAAGTTCCCTGAGGAGTTTGGCTCTCCCACTTTTTCAAAATGAGTTAGATAAAATACTTACATTTTCCTTCACTGAACTGAGAGTGACAGACCTTGTATTTTAGCATGATATCTACCATTCCTATGTTGAGTGAACATATAAATCCACAGTACTTAATCCTAACCTCTTCTTCCCCTTGTCAAATTGTAACTCATGCCAAAAGATATATGTGTAAAGATATATATGATATATATATATATCTTCCTTGTGAACCATAGTACCTGGCACAAAAAAAGCTCAATAAGTATTAGCTGTTGCAAATTAAAAATAAAAGAAAGGAAAAAAAAATTAAATTCAGCTCTCTACTGCCCTCGTGTGGCATTTTACATGAATTATGTCATTCATAGTCTGAAGCATGGTTTTAAGGAAAACTCATAATTTTTCCAGTTACTCTAAGTTACCTATATCAACTCTCATTCAGAAACAAATATTGAAACACTAAATTTTAGTTACAACTTTGTCACATTCCATTTTGCAAAAGCCCAAACTCAAGAGGTTTCTGGAGCCAGGCCAGTTAGTTAAAAAAGAGTGACCAGGTCCCATATAATATGGTGAAGTAAATACTATGAGAACTTGGAAACATAGCTATACAGAAAACATTGAATTTTCCATAGTAAGTGCATAAATAAGTGTCAAAATAGATAGATTTCCTACCATTCACATTTCTTATGCTCTGTTTCTTTTAGTCTATGATTATTTTCTTGGTTAAAACAACAAGTTCTCGAGGGTTGTTTTTTTTTTTTTTTTTTGGTATGATTTTATAAACACTATTTCATGTAACAGGTATTCAAACTCCATTTCCAATCCTAACATTTTGCCACAGGTTTATTTTTGAAGGTACTTCAGGAAGTTTGCTGCTTACAACCAAATCTCCTGCAGCTGCTCATTTCTTTCCGATTTCCCTCTCTTCCTTCTTTCCCAGGGTTCAGGAAGCTATTCTTGTTACAGGACTTTTTCTTTTTTTTGACAAGCCAGTGACACTTTGCTTTAGGGAATACAGGTGTTGAGCAGTTACACATTTTTCTCTGCATTAAAATCACCTCAAAATTATTTTTCTGCAGAGGCTGTTCATTCCAGCTGCCAGCACTGGCTATATACATATCTAAGCCAGAAATGGAGTCTTTTGTTCAGGCAACTCTCTATTTTCCTTCTCTCTATATGAGGAAGCTTGTGCTGCTTACCATTTAGTTGACTTTTAGAGTACAAGGCTCTGTTTGTAAATGGAATCACAGAATTACTGCTTTCCTGGTACCTGCCAGAGACTCTAATCTCAAATCCACTGCTGCTCAATACCTTTCAGATGCTTGGCCAAGAGAACTCATATTTATGGAAGCAGGCCTGAAGGAAATGCAGTCATCCATTTGGCCTTACAATTTAAAAATCTATTTTAGGATTAAGGGAGACCATCCCATGATGCCTAGCTGGACCGACTCATACTGGGTTAGGTGAAATTGTGTCTGACCGAACTCTGTTGTACCCATCAGAAGGAAATATTCTCTTTCTGAGGACCTACAAGAAATATTATCTCTTCTTTTTTTATTTTTTTCTGTGTCCCAAATAAGTAACTTGCATTATGTGTGGTCTTGTTACTGGTTATATTTTCTTCTTATATATCATTCAGCAAAGTTTCAAATCAAACTTCTCTTTGGACACTGGAAAGGTTCATCAAGGTTTGTCATTAGCTATTTCCCTAGAAATAACCTTTTTCTTATTTTTATGTTCACACAAATTCTCTTTAAAGATTTTCAATACTTTACCTTGCTAAATTATGTGTATTTGTAAGCAGTGTAAATTCATTTGTGACAACATTAATACAGAAGTAAAAACCAAGAGATTGTTATGGAGGCATTACTTAATACAACTTAATTTTCTTCTCAACTGTCTGTCATCTAACCAAATACTACACGGCTCCATGAGAGATTAAGCATACCAGAAATAACATGGATTTTAGAAGATATGCTAATCCTATGCACAGTAGTTAAACTGGGAGGCTGCTGAGGGATGAGTATTTCTCACAGGAAAAATATTGCTAAGTGGAGAATTTTGTCTTCTGATCTGGTTCTAAACTTTGATCTTCAGATTTCAACTTCCAGGCAAGCTAGGATTAGAGGTGTGAGCCACAACCTCCAGCCTTAATTTATGCTGAGCTTGGTGGCATGTACAGTGGTTTTTTTATTTAGACTTCAGTGAATTATATTTATTATAACTGTTCTGTATCTATAAATTCAGTTTTTCAAAAGGTAAATAGAAAGGAGTCTAGATCGTCTATATCTACAAAAAAACAAAACAAAACAACAAACACCACAAAGGAGCACCTAATTCATTTTTCTTTTCACATATTTGTCTCTCAAGGTAATTCTTTTTTTTTTTCTTTTTTTTCTTTCTTTTTTTTTTTGTCAGTCGTGAGGCTCGAGCTCTGGGCTTGGGCGCTGTCCCTCAGATCTTCAGCTCAAGGCTAGCGTTCTACGGCTGGAGCCACAGCGCCACTTCCGGCTTTCTGAGTGGTTTATTGGAGATAAGAGTCTCACGGAATTTCCTTCCTTCCCGGGCTGGCTTTGAACCGTGATCCTCAGATTTCAGCCTCCTGAGTAGCTAGGATTACAGGCATAAGCGACCGCTCTGAACTTCATTCTTGGAGCCAGATGACCAATTTTCTTTTGGAAACGTTGTACCCTCCTGCACTTACGTTAATGTTTGCAGGTTTCATCCGTTGAGGCCCCTGAGCCACCTTGGGAAAGCAGGCCAACTGGTCATGGTCTGCACTTAGGCTTCAGTCTATGAAAAGAGCGATAAAAATGTGCTTCTCTTTATTATCTCTGTAACACTATCAAAACCTAGCAGATCAGTGCCTAAGTGGATGGAGATGGAGTCCCACAGCAATGGGAAGTTGATGCTTCCCCTTCCCAGGTAGGCGGAATAGCAAAGGCTACACATATGGCAGCCGGTGCCATCTTGACCACATGGCAGATGGTAGGGAGTTAAGTCTAACTGGCACTATCTTGTCTTCATGGCGGAGGAAGGGGAAGTCCCACCTCCCAGGTGATAGGCATGCCTCATAGTTCCTAGAGTCAGGGGATAGGTTATTAGGCCTGTCAGTCCTGTGCCTTGAACTCGTAAGTTTCCTGTGACCCTGCCTCTGCCCCTGACTCTATTTAGGTCAGGACCCGCTCAGGCACCCTTTCGCCCAGCCTCCTAGCTCCATGTCATGTCTGTGTGTCTCCTGGCTCTCCTGGTCACCATGACTTCCCATTACAGTTCTCCATTGGAGCTGATCTGGTTTGGTGATACTGTTTTTCTGCTCTTTATTTCTCTCTGGCTTTCATGGCTCTGACAAGTGTTCAGTGTATTCCTGGGGCTGCAGGTGTTTGTGGCAAGAGTCTGTCTGCATTCGTTGGCCTTCTAATAAAGACTCTTGATTCCATCTCTAAAGGGTGGCTTTTCTGTTTTCTGAGGTATAACAATATCTGGGCAGCCACAGGCAGATTCTTGTTGCTAATGCAGCTCTTGGCAGTTGGTGTTTATCCATCAGGACCTGCAAGGCTGCATCCATACTGCGCCCTTCCTCTTTGCTACCTATTCTGAGCCTGTCAGGTCTCTTTTACTTCCTCCTCCTCCTCCTCCTCCTGCTCCTCCCCCTCCCCCTCCCCCTCGCTCGCTCTTCAGCTCAAGGCCAGTGCTCTACCGCTTGAGCCACACAGCACCACTTCTGGTTTTCTAGTGTTTTATTGGAGATAAGAGTCTCACGGACTTTCCAGTCCGGGCTGGCTTTGAACCGTGATCCTCAGATCCTTCTTTCCCTCCCTATGTAGCTGATTCCTTCCAAAAGGGTTTAATAAGCAAACGTGAACCCACAAAAGCTCTCACGCATAAATGCTTGTGGCACCACAGACATTGATTAAAAACAAACAAACAAAACAACAACAAAGCCAACAATTTCTACAAAACATTTCTACCAAATGGCCTCCTATATTTTTTGTCATTTTATTTATTTGTTCATTCATTTGTTTATTCATTTGGATCAAGAAAATGTGGTATACACCCACCCACCCACCCACCCACACACACACACACACACACACACACACACACACACACACACAAATGGAATTATTTTATTTTTATAGTACAAGTGATGTACAGGGTTTGCAGTTACTTGAGTCAGGTAATGAGTGCATTTCTTTTTGAACAGTGACACCTGTTCCCTTGTTTTCTTCTAGTTTTTTTACCTCCTGACCCCTCTCCTCTATGAGTTGTATAATTCGTTTTCAACATAGTGTCTAGTGAGCATCGCTGCTGCATTTGTTCACCCTTTGTCCCACCATTTCTGTGCTTCCCCTGCTTCTCCCCAAACAAACTTACATATAAGATAGAAGGTACAGGAATCCAAAAACAGTAACAAAGGAGAGAAAAACAAAACAACATGCACCACCAACAAAAAGCAAAATAACAAAAGATCTCGTTTCTGAGTTTTGGAGTTCATCTCCATAAACATCATTTTATATGATCATTTGCACATAGCTATTGAGCTTCTGTGAGTCTCTCCTAAGAATATTCTCCTTGGTTCTCACTGTGTAAATTAAGCACAATGGATGGTAAAAGACAAAAAAAGATATAAAAATTTTACTTGAACATGATAAGCAGGACTACTACCCATAATTTAAATGTGCTGTTGATAATTTGATAGTTTGTGACCAATTATTTTATATCATGAGTTTACTGACCATATATATATATAATTATTTTCCCTGATGTTGATATTATATTATTCAGACATTAAGAAAAATGAATTATGTGTGCAGGAAAATGGATGAAACTGAATATTCTCATGCTGAGTAAAATAACCTTGCCTCATTGGTAGAAACTAGGGAAAACAAGATCAGCAACAAAATCCTACATGGACACACAAGTAAAAGGGAGATAAAGTGGAAAAGACAAGGAGGAGGGAGAGAATAAAAGTAATGCTGATATGAATATTATGTATATATATATACATACATATAAATGTATATATACACCTTACATATATATCAGATAATGTATACTGTGAAAATAGTAGAACCATTTGTATGATTAATATATGATAATGAAAAGAACTTTTAACTTTTTTTGCCAGTCATGGGACCTGAACTCTGGGCCTGGGTGCTGTCCCTCCCCCCTTCAATTCAAGGCTAGTGTTCTACCACTTGAGCCACAGCACCATCTCTGGCTTTTTTTGCTTATGTGGTGCTGAGGAATCAAACCCAAGGTCTCATGCATGAAAGACAAGCACTCTACCACTGAGACACCTTCCCAGCCCCCTCTTTTAACATTTTTTTTGCATTTATTTTTCTGCAAACACTTAAACGTATTTTGAAAATGTTAATATAGAGTCAGAATTCTATTATAGAAACAATGTGGAAGACACATTGACCAATAATTACATATTTCCAACACTGTTACTCAGGATGACAGTCATAATTTCTTAGCTTTCATTGCTGCAATCTGCACTTAAAATACTTCAACACAAAATTCTACCTGCAAAGTATTTGAGGGATTACAGTAAATACAATATCATATTCATAAATATTATATACAATTCTTTTCAGAGACGGTATTTCTTCCAAGTAAAGCATGCTTGAAATCTCTCCCATGAGCCATAAAACTTTAACCTGAACTGTTACCTTCCTAGCTTAATCTACTTGCCACTACACCTTTTGTATTTCAAAACAATCTATTTACCAACTTATCAAGTCACTGTTCTTGAGGAGTAAACTCTTGAAGTTGTACTCACAAAGTGAATTTAGACAGGCACTCAGAAACAGTTGCCTCTAGTTAAGTACATCAATGTCCTCCACTGCTATTACTACTCACTATGTATGTATTTATACATAATTTACATAATTGTCTTTCTATATATAATTATATAATTTATATATCATTATTCATATTTTATACTTATTTGGAAAATGTTTCAAATATAGAAATTTTAAATTCATCCTGTTCCACTACCTGAACTCAGGAAGTTGAGAAAACTCTATTCAAATCCTCAAGTTCATTGTTCATTACTTTGAGTTGTTATACTTTATTTGTTACATTTCCATCCACTATTTAAGACAAATTTGACTGCTTTTACTAATGCCTCTTATTTTTATGAGTCAGTTGCCTGCCAAAACCCATGTTCGTGTCATTTGAAATGAAATATTATTAAAGAAAACTCATTAACCATACAAGATTTTACTACTAACTACAATATAAAATACAGATTCTTAGGCTTGGCTCAGTGGCTCATGTCTGTGATCTTAGCTTCTCAGGAAGATGAGATTAGATTACAGGTTAATTTCAGCCAGAGGAAGCAAAGTCCATTAAACTCTTAGCTCCTATCCAACACCAAAACTCTGGAAGTGGGGCTGTGCCTCAGGTGGTAGCATTAGTCCTGAACAAAAAGCTTAGGGATAGAGATGGATACAAATAAAAAGAAATCCTTTGCTTATATGATGTTTTCTTTAAAATGTTGATTAACACCTTCAATTTTGACACATAATTGTATATATTCATAAAATTCAGTATAACTTATATAGTTATATAATATGTGCAATGATCAAATCAGGATAGTCTTTCCACTTTCTTCAGCAGCTACCATTTCTTGGTGTTGGAAACTTTAATTATCTTGTCTTCTAATATTTCATAAAATATGCAATTAATTATTTTAAAGTGTCGCTACCCTGCTTCAAGATATTAGAAATGGACCTTATATCTACCTAATATTCTTTTCTTCCCCCAATGAATCTCTGACCCTAAAGGCCATTGTATTCAAAATAAATAGACATTTTTTGAGTAAGTTTGTGTTTTGTAGGTTTCTGAAGGGCAATATTTATCGTAGGGCTGCAGATAACTTCAGAAAGAAGAAAGCCTCTCTATATAAATAAATTATAAATTAAGATGTGACAGGTAGCACTTTATAAGCTGAAAATAGGTTTACTAAATACTGACTTTGAGGCAATTAACTATAGTATGAGAATCAATTCATAACAATCCATATATGTACTATTTTAAGCATTTCAGATTCTTTTTTTGGCATTATTCACCATAGTCAAGTCATGGAACCAACCAAGATGTCAATCAACTCCTAAATCAATTAAAATATGTGGTAGATATACACAATAGAATGCATCAAGTCATAGGGATAAAACAAAAATCATGTTTTTCTCAGGAAAGTGGATGGAAATAGTTATCATCATGTAATAGAAAATTAGCCTGGTTTAAATGTCACATGTATTCTCTCCTATATTAAAGTAGAAAAGGGATTATTGTTGAATGGGAAGACAGGAAGATGAGCAGTCCTGGGGGAGATTGAGATAGATTATGGCAAAAGAGTTAATCCGATGGTAGTACTTTAGGTAGGAAATGCTATACATAAACCAGTCATGCTCAACAATTAATATGTTACTAAAAAGACAAACGTCATTTTGTAGACATAAAATTCTGTCTACAGAATTATTGTGTGTGTGTGTGTGTGTGTGTGAGTGTGTGCGCGTGTGCATTTAAACTATGTTTTTAAACCTGGATATTCTATTCCTACTGATTTCTTGGTACTCCTCCAATTTTCTAAGGACCAATTAAAATTTGACAAGATCTGATCATTTGCATTCTATTTTTATCATGTACAAGAGCTTTAGTTGTCATCCATCGCCTCTCAGCTTCTATTCCCTTTTCATTATCTTTGCTTCAATTGACATTAGAGGCCTGTAGGTTAAACACATTTGTGAAACTCCTGTGGTGTATAGTGATTATGATCTAGCCTCATATCTACATGGACTCTCATCTTTAAGTTTACATCAGTGTTTGCTGCTGATGTAATCCAGCCATCATGAGCTTGCATCTCTAAAGAAGAACAATGGTTTGTTATTTTTCCATATAGAAGACCTGGAAGTTATAACCTTTTCAGAAACAGATGTGCTGTGAAAATGCTTAAATATTCCTTATACTGACATCCTAAGCATGTTCTAGGTTGATATATGTCAGAAGGAAGTCACAAAATAGACGATGTGCTGCATTCCTCTACATTTGGAATGGTCCTCAGCATAGTATACTTTCAGGGTGACATTTAGATAGAACTTTATAGAAATATATCACTTCCTCAAGTAAGTACTGCAGAGTAGAGCAGATTTATAGAGCTGGGAGCCTCTTATGCACTGCTGTAGATCACAGCTGAGACTAGCTTAAAAAAATACCATAATGTCCTTTGTCTTGGCTTTTCTTGTTGAAGTAACAATTCCATTAGATGCCTTGTCTGAAAGTTCAAATTATTCTTTATTCTAAATCATTTCTTCTTAATTTTTTATTCCCAATCTCATGCCATAAATATATGTTTATGTTTTAGCCCCATGTGTCAGGAAAGATAGATCGAACAGCAAAAGCATAAATGTAGACAGGTTGTTAAAAACTCAATACCATAAATCATTGTACATACCATGTGTTTGTGAAGGGTTTATGATTAAAAACAGAAATTTGGTGAGGTAGAAAAGAAATCCAATACTATAATTTTAGGAGGGTAGTATTATTCAGTGCAGAATTCTAATTATTATACAAAGGATATTTTGGAAAGATTCTGTAGTTATTGCTACACTACTTATTCTAAGATTTTATACTGTGTGTCTTTTAGGCACAAAGTGTCTCATCTGTAATTATAAAACTGTAAACTACATGATAAAATAGCATGACAGTTCCCTCTTGGAGAGCAGTACATAGGAATATCACATATCAAAAAACACTTTACTATTACTGTGTATGATTAAACCATTACCGTCTCTAAGGACTTGGTGTGCTTTTCAGTAGAACAGGCTAGAAGGCCATTTTTTCCTTTTTAGAACTCTGACTTATACAGTTGAATTTAATCACTTATCATACCAATAAACCATTTCTATATTCTTCAACTCTGCAAACTACTGAAGGCAGCATTATTAGTCATCACATCCATGCAAAATATTTATTCATATGTAAACAGAAAATCTTGTTTTATAGAGTGAGACATAAATTTTGCATATAGCTACAATAGAAATTAATCCAAAAGGGATATTATGTTAATATAGAAATGTAATTATAGTCTGAGTGATAACCTTACTTCTTAGTATAGCCTTCTGATTGTTATCTAAACAATTATATTTCAGAAAATTGTGTTATTCAACCCTGGGCATTTTGGCTTGAATTCTTTTTATTCTTTTTTATTTTTTGTCAGTCGTGGGACTTGAACTCTGGGGCTGGGAGCTGTCACTGCACTCTTCAGCTCAAAGCGAGCATTCTACCACTTAATCCACACCACCACTTCTGGTTTTTTAGTGGTTAATTGGAAATAAGAGTCTCATGGACTTTCCTGCCTGGACTGGCTTTGAACTGCGATCCTCAGATTTCAGCCTCCAGAGTAGCTAGGATTACAAGCCTGAGCCAAGGGCGCCAAAATCTTTAATCCTTTAATTGGATAGAAATGCCTTCTCCAGAAAGTGTTGTTCTAGGACGCTGCTGGCTATTTCTACCTGGCTAGTACCCCTAAGGGTTTTTCTCCTGATATTGGGAGTTATAAATATAATCTGACAGCTGCTGGCTAATTTGGGCACCATTACACCTGTAAATAACAACTTCAAGATTTTTGTTTAACATATCAGAATTATGGTGACTATTCCCATTTTTTTCCAAGTCAGAAATCCACACTGCTCTTTTATTCTTATTCTATGGAATATAATAACAAATCTTGGACTCCTACTATGGGAAGGTGGCTTATTTATGGGCAGAGAAGTGAAAGAAAATAAGACATTTCTATCTATCCACTATCTCCACTATGGAATTTGATTTAATGTATTTTCATCTTGGACAGTAGTCGAAGTTTCAATATTAGAAATTTTAGAAGCATGTTCTGGCGATACTTTTTCCTTGAGGAAAGGTTTATCACACAAATTTACTATATTTGAGGTTTTTGATTTCCCTAGGACTGTTTGAATCTACTGGGGAGAATCTATAACAGCTAATGCTTCTGTCCTTCAAAAACATGATGAAGAATCAGTGTTCAGGGAATTCACATGTGAAAATCTTCAACAGATCAATTTTATGTGAAAGTTTAACATTTTTTGTAATTATTATCATTTAAACCAATTTTAAAATGGGATCTTTTTTGCTGAATACACTTAGATGATTTCTTAACTTATCTTTAAGTAGTGGTACACAGGAGTTGACATTTTCAAAAAGCAGTTTATGAATGCAGTGCATCTTGATCAATGTCACCCCTTTCAACATTCTCACCAACCCCTCCCCTCTCCCTCCTCCCCTCTCCCCCCTTCTCTTGTTTTCCTTAAATTTATAGGCTGTACATTGAATTCTTGACTGCATTAATCCCTCTTCTCCTCTTCATTTGTCTACCAATTTCCTTTGGACACCACCACACCCCTTTATTGGTGTTTATTTTGTTGAAATTTTTGAATGTTACTTTTACTTTTCTAAGAAATTTCAGTATTTGTATTCTCTCTTGACTCCACCATATTTCAGCTAATACATTTGTGTACACTTTAATATCAGATGAACCTTTTATTTCTGGGTTTATACTTACATCTTGTCTCTCCTGCTAAGAAAATCGGCTAACAATTAGGCAGCATACTACATTTCAGCTCAGTTGTTTGAATTCTCTATGTTGCATTATTCAGACTTCTGTTTTGTAAAATATATTTATTTTAAAGAGAATGTGTAGTTATTGTTGCCTCTGACCAATAGTGAATACTGATGTAATGTGGTTTATTGCTTTTGTTACTTGTGTACTGGAATCTGATGAATTGTGCTAAAGTATCATTAAAAAAGTAGGGATGTGTACTGGAAAAATTGATGAATTTTTTTTTCATCTACATGTGTGTGTTTGCCCAATTATTTTTAACATACAGTCTGAAATACCAATGTCTTTTTGGAAAAAAATGATATAAGATTCAGAGTTGTATTCGTTTTCTATAGTTGCTACAACAAATTCATACTGATAGTTTGGTGACTTAAAAGAATGGAAAATTAGGCTTATCAGTTCTTAAGGTCAATTGTCCATGTAGACTAATTTACCTTTGTCCATTTGCTTCTTTATGTACCCATTAAAACTATTTTGTGAGACATACTGCAGTGACAAAAATAAGCCTGTTAGCAATCATACAAACATAGTCTCAAATCCATGTTATACCATATATCCTCTTTTATTTTATAAGCCAGTGGTTTAGGATATAAAGAACTCAAAATTGATGTATTTTCAAATCACTTTTGATGTTCACTCATACTGTGTTTTAGTATTTTAGGGATACTTTGATGGATTTAAAAATTGGTTTGCTCTGTAACACTACAATCTAAGAAAGTTTTTCTTGGCTGTTAAAGTCTAATCTCTAGGACTAGATAATAGTCTTTCTTTCAAAATTTTTTCTTAATTTTTTTTCTTGGAGACATATCAAATTATTGGTTCCTGCAGGATATGGAGAATAGAGCTTCAAAACATGGTGTAGAAACATTTTCTTCTTATTCTGCCTATAATTCTTACAAATTAGCAAGTGCTATACTTCTTAGTTGAATCTCCTTCTTTATTTTATATTTATGTTAGGTTGAATATACACCAAATTACATATTTATTAGTTCATTCACTAAATTGTATCTTTTTCTTTATGGCTCATTTTTATTAAGATTCAAAGTTCAGTTCACAATATGTTAATAAATTCCTATGATATACATAAAGATATTACTAGAAAAAATTGTTTATTTTTGACAAATCAATCCTCCTAGTACAAGTACAGCTTAAATGATACCTTAGTTAATTGCAAAACTAATTTGTGATCTGTATACAGGAATTGCATTTTAGACAATGAAGTGACATTTTAACAGCTATTGCTTCCCTCACCTTGGCGATTATTTATATTAATACTATAATTATAGATAAATGAAATGAAATAGCTAAAATCTGATCATATTTATCTCCATGAAAAGGTCCCACATGAAACTGTTGCAAAGGAATAAAATAGGAGAAAAGTAGTATTTTTTTCACATGTAAAAATACCCTTACTTCTGGGAGTTTTTTGTGTATTAGTGTGTCTAAGCATGATAATAACTTTACAAGGCACGTTTACATTATTTGAAGGGTAAATACAATAAAAAAAAACATAAAAATGTGAATGATGCAGTAGAGTGACAATTTTGAAGAAGCTTATCCTGAATCTGTATAGCTAATTGAAAATACAGTGGAACAATGGAATTCTATGCCTCCATCAGAAAGAATGACATTGCCCCATTTGTTAGGAAATGGAAAGGCTTGGAAAAAATTATATTAAGTGAAGTAAGCCAGGCCCAAAGAAACATAGGTCCCATGGTTTCCCTTATTTGCAATATCTAGTATAGGTATGAGTCAAGCGGAAAAAGTCAGAGAATGTGATGTTAGGAAAACGAACCCTCAAATATGTATTTTAATGTTTTTGTTTCTTTCATGCATGTGTTTCTAACGCATTTATAAGATTATTTCTTGGTTGCTTTATATGTCCCTCCCCCACAGTGTAACCCCTGCTTTCACTATATTTGATGTCAGTATAACATGTGGAGGAGATGGGGACAAACAAGTCGTTTAAGGATTCAGGTGGACCTGTTGCAACAATGAGAAGTACAAAATGTCATGTCAAAACCAGCTTTACAATGTAGGAGGGGGGGGAGGGGGGGTATGATTGGGTGGGGGGGAGGGGGGAGGCTGGGAAGGGAGGTGAAGGGTAAACAAAGGAGGAGGCTGCAATGCTTGGTAAGAAATGTATGCATTATCCTGCCCATGTAATTGTAACCCCTCTGTACAGTATGTTCTCAAATAAAATAAAATAAAATTAAAAAAAAAAAAAAAAGAAAATACAGTGGAAAATTCAATCAGAGCTTTCTAATTCCAAATGAAAAATAATTATAAATAGATTTGGTTTAAGAAACTACCTTATTGAACTTGTTTTGCAAAGCAAGATTATTATAATGCTTATGTGGGTATTGAACCAACAATATTTCACTAATATCGACATATAGGTATGGTTTGAATTGTTTTACACACATCCAAGTCCTACTTAGATCAATTATGTTTATTTTCTGATACCAGGTTAAATAAGTTTATACTCATACATGAAACATTTTATTTGTTTAGAATCTTAAAATAATTAACCCGTAAGAGGCAAATTGTTTTTTAGTTGCTATACTCCAGTATCTATAATCACTGTACCAAGTGACCTAAAAAGACTATATCACCTAGAGCTGTCAATATCTAGTATTTTAAAATAAACCAAACATGAAATTTATGGACTTGTGTTTAGTGTCTCATCACAGTTTTCCTATCTTCTCAGAATATGGGAACAGGAAGATAATCAATGAAAAACAACCCAGGGAAAATATCTCAAAAGTGACTATAATAGGGGCTGGGAATGTGGCCTACTGGTAGAGTGCTTGCCTAGCATGCATGAAGCCCTGTTTTTGATTCCTCAGTACCACATAAACAGAAAAGGCCAGAAGTGGTACTGTGGCTCAAGTGGTAGAGTGCAAGCCTTGAGCAACCGAAGCTCAGAAACAGCGTCTAGACCCTGAGTTCAAGCTCTGGGACTGGCAAAAAAAAAAAAAAAAAGCTTACTATAATAGTTCATGTCTTTAATCTTACCTATACAAGAGGCAGTGGAAGGAAAACAGTGTAAGACTGACCCAGGCAAAAGCTTAAGACCCTGTTTGAAAAGCAAGCTAAGTACTGGGGGTATTATTCTCAGAAATATATTTGTTTTATGAATGTAAGGCCTTGAGTTCAAACCCTATTACTTCCCAAAAAGGAAAACCATAAGAAATGTACATATACACTTCTTATTGAAGGTACAGATGCTTCTTGTACTTATTCCATTAAACAAAATGTAGGTAGTAATTAAAATACTTAACACACATAAAGTCTCTTATACAGGCTATAAACCTAATTTTATTATAGAACTTGCATTGCACTTATCAGCTGACAACCTTATCGTGCCACACTAATGCATTTTTCATTAAAATGAAACATTGTGCTTCAAAAGAAGGAGCCAAGAATTGGGCCTTAAATTGGCAAGGGCCACATGTATTCTGTACAATTGCTGCCTTCCAAAACAGCATATAACCTGGTGTTTCTCACTTTATTACCACATCAAGATGAGCAGATTTAAGCTCTAATTAAAGAGATGCCATACATTGTCTTTTTACAACTTGGGTGACTTTAACTGTTGTACTGTTGAAACAGCTTTGGTAAATTATAACTGTTGTTCTAGATTTTTATGTAAGCTCTGACATGTAGGTTGAATATATCATGAAGTTGGAGTATTGACTATATTTCCACGAGGCAGTATTTCTTTGTTTATGTCTAACCAATACTGTGATGTTTTTAGTTGCTGGCAGAGGAGAGTGAATTTTATTTTTATTTTACTTATTGCTAACATAGTTTTCTTTAAGAAGGCATAAACATGGTGTGAATAGCATCTTAATTAAGCCAATGAATGAAATTGTGATCATTTACCTATTTACTGATAAGGCAGAGGAAAGCTAAATACAATAACAAATAAGGCTGTTAAGAATTTTATATAAATTTAGTAATTGGTTTTAAAATGCTAAAAATCTTAAATATCAAGTTTCTTCTTAAAGGATTAAAGTGGAAAAATCTTATGAGGTTGGTGTAATATTATTTTGACATTTTACAAAAAGAGAGAATATGTATAGTGACTAAGGAAAGTATGTGACTATGAGACACTGAAATTATAAAAAAAAAAAAAAAAGCATTTGGATTTAAAGACAAAAAGGAGTAGTAGATATTCAAATGTGCCTAGATAAGAGATTTAATAAAAATAGGATAACAGGAAATAATCAGTGAAGTGGATTGGGAATCAGAGAGGACAAACACAAAGAGAATATCTATTTGAAGTCAAGTGCAAACACAGGGTACCAACTTCTATAGAACACAATATCCCTTACCACCAACATTAGGCAAAACGTTATAATTGCCTTATTTCTCTAGATCTTAGAATGAATAACCAATGGGAGATTGCGACTGACAACCCCTTCTGTCATTTCCATTTCCTTTTTTTTTTATAAACACTGCTTCGGTTTTTTTTTTTCAATTCAAACAATGGAAAATATATTTTCCTTTAATGGTGATTAGGAAAACATGGAGCTCAATAGATATGGGCATATGATTATATAAAATGATACTTATCCAAATGGAAACAATAGTTTTTTTATTGCATTGTTTGCAGTTCTTTTTTCTTTCTCTCTTTCTTTTATTCTTTCATTTTTTTGTTTTTTTTCCTCTTCTGTCACTGTTTTTGATGTCAGCACTCTTTGTATGGATACAAGTTTATCTGATTTGGGGAGGGGAAGGGGAAGCACAGAAACAATGGTTAACCAATTCAACAGTAAAACCTACTAGACACTGTTGGAAAGGAACTATACAACTTGTGGGGAGGGATGTTGGGAGGGAAAGAAACTGGGAGAGAATAAGGAAGAGGGTAACACTATTCAAGAGGAAATGTCCGAATTAGCTGACTTATATAACTGTAACTTCTCTGCATCACCTTCACAATAAAATTTTTAAAAAATTCCTGAAGTGTATCACGCTTTCTAAAAAAAAAAGAGAAAGAAAACATAGAAAATCAATATGATAGGCATATGAGAGTGGACAGAAAATCAATTCGATAGGCATATGACAATGTTTAATAGTTACAGTATTTTAACAATGTATATACTTTCATTAGTTTTTGGAAGGCAGATCCTGTCTTGCGTTCATATGTCTATGTTAGTATTTTAATATTGTTCATCACATAAACTCTGAAGTATTCTTTATACAAGTAAATTTAGATGGGCTCCTAGAGTTTCGGCATTGTTTGCATGATAAAATCCTAGCATGTCAATGTACTCAGAGGTAAGCTTTAAAAGACTACTATTGGTTGTTAAGTATCTTTCCTGGTAGAATACTGTATTACAATCTTAGAAAAACAAAGAGCTTAGAATACATAATAGGGGAAGGACACATTCTGAAATAGTATTTATTCTTTGTTTTAGAGAAGAATAAAATATTTAAGAAAGGTATACCAAGACTAAAATTGTATTTTAGCATTTTCTTCCCCCAAACAATGGACCCGAAGTTTATGATAATAGGTTGGTTATTCTAGATTCTGTTTAAAAGTAGCCACTTTTAAATCCCAAAACATAAAATCTAGATTGGCCACAAGAGAAAGATATTCTCAAAGATTTTTTGCTTGGTTCAAAGGTATGGTTCAAATGTTAGAAGAGTGCCAGCCTAGCAATCACAAGTGACATATTGGATTCATAGCTGATAGAGACAGATAGACTGGGTGGGTACAGAGACAGAGACGAGAGAGAAAAACAGAGAGAGACAGAGATAATGAGACAGAGAAAGAGATAGAGGGAGAGGGAAAGGGGAGAGAGTCAGATAGACAGACGAAGAGGGAGAGAAGAGGAGAAAGGAGAGGGGGAGAGAAGGGAAAGGGGCAAAGGTAAGAAAGGAGAGAAGCTACAGACAGAGAGACAGAGAGAAGAGAGAAGGAGAGGGAGAGGAGAGAGAGGGGAAAGAAGGAGAGAGAGGAGAGACTCACCTTTCCAATAACATTGTTATAAGATACTTGAGTCAAGGGAAATAAGAGCCGTCATATACTGTATTATTGTCTCCAACTATTTCGTGATAGGAAGATATGAAAAGGAATGACCTTTTCATGTTTTTAAACCAAATCAGTGTATATAAATGAAAAAATCATGAGCTATATCTTGACATTTTCATGCATGTATGTGTTTGTGGCTGTTATCTCAACTTTTGCTATTCTTAGATGCGACTGAAGACCTAACACAGAATGACCTTCAGGGCAGTTATCATTCAGTCCTGGGATAAAATCCAAGCATGTTTGTTTCTGCTGCTAATACCAACTTGTACAAGATTTCAGGTGTAAAATTGAAGGGTGAATTAATTATATTGCAAAACTGGGTACTACCCTTGGAATAGAAACCAGAAGCATCTCAGCTGCTTTTAAAGAAAAATTCTATTATTGTTGGGTCTCAGTTTTACTCTAATTTTACATCAAATTACTTCTAAATTGCTTCAAATAGTTGTTTACAAAGAGCTGTTAATCATATATATCTATTCATACTTGCTCAGATGCCACATTTATAAATGGAAATGTCTAAAAATAGATACCAAGCTCTATTTTCATCATTTTCACCACTTAAACCGAAAATTACTGTTTAATTTTAGGTTTGCCAGGAATATGTAGGTTAAAATATATAATTCCATACAAATATGGCAGAGAAAGAAGGTTACATTATATTTTCCTTTGAAAACTAGGGTATATATTAGATTATAATTCAAATCTAATTTGCCAATATCACATAAAATTATACTTTTTTTCCTTATTAATTTTCCCTTGGAAATACAATCTAATGCTGAACATACTGTTTTGTTTTTGAAAAGAGTGACGAGGTGAACTTAATGTTTTTTCTTTAGAAACAGCCTTCTCAGGTTCTGAAGCCGGAGAGGAAGTACCAGCAGTGCAGTTATATTCAAGTGGATTTAAGTCCCATATCATGCAATGAGTAAAGTTTTGAATTGTGTACGTTTTTAAGAAATAAACAGACATACATGTTTTAATTCATGTAGTCTTTCTCTTACTTAAATGCTTAGCTAACAGAAAGAATGTACCTGTGTTTCCAAAACATAATGCTGATACTTGAATTTTGTCACAGTTCTGTTTCTTCAAAAAGTTTCAATGGTAATGCAACAGAACTCTGTTTTCTCTGTAAATATTGGAAGCTATGCCTCAGCTACCTCAGAGTAATATTTGATAATATGGAGTTAGCTCATCCTCACACAGGGAAGAAATCAATAAATGGCAATAAAAAATACAAGATAACTTACTGTTACAGCAGTTTCCTGCCCTTCCCATAGAATTACATGAAAATGAGAAATTCATTTATGTCCCAATCCTGAAACTGAATGAACAATCCACTTATATTTCATTCTGTTTAGAGAACAGATTACAATATTCGCATAGAAAACCCACATCTTAGGCTCTTGCCAAACTCTCTTTTCATGTACATTATTTTCTTCTCTCTCAAATCTGCTCCCACATTTTTTCTTTAAATTCTTTTAAATTTCTTTTAAATTCTTTAAATTCTTTTAGGTTCTAAAAATTGTACAATTCTCCTTTGTCTCTGATCTAAGATAAAACATGACACACATGTGCAAACACACACCAGAAAAAATGAAAGGATAAGATATCATTTTTAGAGCAAAAAAATTTTAATTGGAAAAATAATTCACATGTGTACAGAATCCAACTGGGTTTTTCTAGTAAGCTTAGAATCAAGACATAGGAGTGAGGGAGTTGGGGGAGGGAAGGGATAGTAAGATAAAAAAAAAAGGAGAAGTTAACAATGCTCCACAAGAAATGAATTACCTTACTTTTGTATCTGTAAACCCTCTGTACAGCATCTTTACAATAAAATTAAACAAAAGACATAGCCTTTTGTGACTTCTACAGAAAATCAGGCCCATGAGTCTACATTTCTTCTCTCCAAATTACTGCATTCATTCCACAAACATATCATCTAAGCTTTCCCGCTAATCTGTTCCCGCTAATCAAAGAAACACAAGTCTGCTCTTGCTCTAAATCCTAACTGATGTGAATGACGAGCAACTCCAGTCCAGGCCAATGTAAGTGTAAAAAATGGTATGACTATTGCTATTACCAGAATTTAGAGGAGATTGTCCAGAAGAGTTGGCATTTGAAATAGATGACTGCTTCAGTATGCAACAGTTTAATGAACAGAAGAGAAGAAAGCTAATGTAGATCCAAAGAAGCAGATGTGTAGTGACATAAAAAGACACCAGATGCTCAGAGCAATGAGAAGTTAAGTGACAGGTTGTAGAATCTGAGTTGTGAAGTGAGAAGAGGAATACAAGGATCAAGATATGACAGAATATTTGTAAAAGAGATTCCTGATTGAAGCATACTTATTTTGAAAGTACTTGCTGAGTTCTATTAAGTAAGAGGGAGTGACTGCTTAGCAGAGACCAATTAGAGGAATGAGAAAGGCTTTTCTCATGAGCTCCTTCAGGTCTCTGCTCTAGCATTACGCCTCTATACAGATGGATTCTAATCATATTTAACATCAAAGTCCCTAACATTGCTTATCCCCAATTCCTAATTTGCTTGTAAATCATTGCAAGGACAGTAGACTCATGGTTTCCCCCTAGAACATAGATTTATGGCTTGTGAAATCATCACAAATTTAGTACCAAGTCAGTAAATACTATTTTGAATAAATTGAGAGTTTGATGAGCACATTGGGAACTGAACTTAGGCAATAACTGTGGCATAAACTGGAGTCAAATGACTGCTTAACTTGAAGCCCAACAAATACACATGATAATTGGGTAGATAAATGAAGGAAAAGTGTAAGAGAGATAAGATGAATTATGATGGTGCTTCCTTAAAAGAATACCTTTGGAGTGGTAAAAATAAAGTCATATCACACATGTTGAACATCAATTTGTGTCAGTAAATGGAAAAGAAATTTTGGGATTTGGACCTGGCAGAGAATGAGACCAAAAATTAAAAGAGATTGATTTATCATTAAAAATTGATTATAGCAAAAAAACAGATAAAAGTCATATAAAGAACATAGATTATGAAAGTAATATAAAGTACAGTATAATGACTAAGAAAATAATACATAGGCAAGGATAAAGTACTATAAAGAGCAGAAAAGAAACTAACAGCAAGTTTTAAATAAGTGTTAAAATTTCATCAGTGCAAGCTAATCTTTTTATAGATTTGAAAGGTGAATTTAAGTCTTAACTTGACCATTATTCATCAACAGAATTTAAATTTTACCTCTTTTTAAAGTCAACAGCATGGAAAAGTAAAATTAACCCTTGTAAGATTTGGTTGTGTCATTTTTATATTGCAAAGTTAAGTATAGAAAGCCATTTACATTCCAGATCTGAGAGATGAGTAGGCTAGTATTTGAACTTTGCCTCAATCAGTTACCATAAGACAAGTCATACCTAATATATAATGCTTCTTTGTCTTTTACCTATTCTCTCATAGAGCTGCAGCTGAACTCTTTGGTATCTCTAAATAAGGTTGATGGACTATCTAATCATTTCCTACTTGATTTTCCTGCAACCATAAGTAACCAGTTAAGGTTGCATATCTAGCCTGGTACTGGTTTCCAATTGTGATTCTTCTACATACAACTTAGGAATAGCTGGGGCTTCAAATGGGATCCACCATACTGAGTTCATTTGTTGACATGCTGTTTTTGTTTTTAAATTTAATTTTATTGTCAAGGTGATGTACCAGAGAAGTTACAGTTACATAATGGGTAATGAGTACATTGTTACTTCCTCATTTTTTCCCACTTTCCCTGCCTCTCCCCATTCCCCACCCTTTTTTCTTTCTTTCTATTTAATGGGCCTGCCTTGAATTGTGATCTTCCTATTCTCTGTCTCCTGAGTAGCTTTCCATTCCTGGCCAAAGCATCCCGTTGTGTGTAATATCTGCTCTTACTAGAAGACATTCAAATTGCAACTAGCCTTCTTGGATTTCAGTGTAATATAACTGGCTTGGAGAAAGGAAACACACAACTTCAGACACTTCTACTCGCTCTCTAATATTAAAGGCTGGGGAAGCTAGGGAGCAATTGTAACTAAAATCTACAATAAATTCTGTAGATCTAAGGGAGAACCTTCATATAAACTATGGACTTTGGGGTTGTTAGGATGTGTCAATGTGAATTAATCACTTATAAGAAATGCACCACTGTAGGGCAGGGTGAAGACGGTGAGAAATTTTCTCAGTGTTTGCAGTTGGGAGTTATGGAACCCTTTTATATTTTCCAGTCAAGTTTGCCATTAACTTAAAACTATTCTAAACAAGGAACTCATTAATGAAAAGTTCACATACATATATACTTTACAATTGTGGGAAAACTTATGATGTCAGTTTAGTGTTTTATTTTACTACTAACTTGACCCTGAAATCATAAAAAAAATCTTCCTTTATATTTCTGCTATTGACTGAATATTTAGCTGATCATGTTATACTCTGTTAACTCTATTGCCTAAGATATAAATCTATTGCCCAAACTATTGATATAAAGATCTCTATTATCAAAAATATTAGAAAAATGCAAACATATTCAGTGATTCAGCCATCCTTCACAAAAGAGCAATTTAAAGTATTTTCTTGGTAGAAATCACTGAAGACATCAACTTATGCATTCATAGAAGCATCTCTCTCAAATCACTTTTTATTTAATGTGCTACTCATGAAGGTATTTAGCATCAAAGCTCAAATATAGAAAACTTATTCCCCCTTTTCTATGAAGTAAAACATGGTTGATTAGGTCTGTTTTGGGATACTTTTGAGATGTAAATTTTGCTTTGAACAAAGGAAGTTGATTTGAATTTTTGAGTCTTTATATTTGTCTTCATTGTGTTTCATTCAGTTGCCTCTATGTAAATGATGAGATTATGCCCATCACAAAATTTAATACTGAGATACATTGTATAAAGACAGGAATACTTTATGAGAACAAAATGCTTCATTAAGTGATTTATTTTTCCTATCATGGAGTATGTTTATACAAACTAAGATTGCTGTAATGTCACTAGGTGATATAACTGTATGGAACTACCATTATATACCTCATGAGCCATTGACCTTAAATGTTATCTGCCTCAAGACTTAACATGGAAATCTAAGAGGTTCAAACTCTTAACTTACTTTCTCATTTATCAGATGTGTGAGAAGACTTGTATTTACCTGCTTTGTTTCCTGTGGTCCTTTTCTTCCACAGCAAGTGAACTTTGAAATGGCATTCTAAAATATGCTTTGGTCCACAAGTGATTTCTGCATTGATTATTCATAAGATTTTCTTTCTGTCAGATATCTACACAGATATATTTGCTGAATATTCCCAAGGCTAATTATTTACCATTAGGTAGTTATATTTATTTACAATTATATTATACATAATATATTTTGACATGCTCCTTCATGGTTATATATGGCTATATAAGGTGCATGGATAAAAGAAAATAATGGTAACAGTTCCCCAAACTCATTTCATTCAATAATTCAGATGAGAAACATTTTAAACAGTAAATGTTCTATGTATGCAATAAGACTCAAAGTCTTGTGAATTCATCTATTCTAGTTAATAAGGAAGGAATTATAAGTATGAATCTTCATTTATGGAAACTTGAGACAATTAAAGGATCATATAGAAAATAGTATAGTAGAAAATGATAATGATGGAGGAAAATTTATGACTTTTTTGTAGTTGGCCATGGAGCTTGAACTCTGGGCTTGGCCGCTGTCCCTGAGATCTTCAGCTCAAGGCTAGCTCTCTACCTCTTTAGCCACAGTGCCACTTCCAGTTTTCTAGTGGTTCATTGAAGATCAGAGTTTCACAGACTTTTCTGCCTGGGCTGGCCTTGAACCATGATCCTCAGATCTCAGCCTCCTGAGTAGCTAGGATTACAGGTGTGAGCCACCGGCGCCCGGCTTTTATGACATTTTATATTATTATTTTTTAAAATAAACTTTTAGGATAGAAACTATTAACTAGAACCTGACATCCTATTGTCAGATTTATATAATAACTCATGTCTCAGGCACTATTATTGAGATTAGCTGATGAATAGTCAATATAAATAAAATAGATACATACCCTCACTTTTATGATAAATATATACAGTCCAGTGAGAAACATGAAGTGCAAAAGGATAGTTTTGAGTAAACTACAAGATTCTCTTTCTTTACTATGATAGATTCTGCCCTTGGTTCACTGTGTAGTTCTATTCTCCTGGAAACTTGATAATAATCCTACATTGTCTTTGTATTATTCAGGAAGAGTATTTATGAGGAGAGATGGTCCCATGTCAGACAATTATACTAGATTGATAAACAATATAAATGATCCCTGAATATCTTATAAAGATGATATACTTGGGCCTTCCTAAGTGTGATGTTTCCTGTGTTTTGTAGAAACTCTACGTAAGACAGCCATAAGATTGGTATTAGAAGTACTAGTGTGTATAGACTATGAGGCTCTTCATCTGAGAAGGGGTTCCTAATGAGAAAGAACATCATGTATTTGATCTTGAACTGTGACTGTATGCTTCTGTAAACTATACTAGGTACCAATGAGACAAATGAGAGCTTGTGAGGTCCGGAATTCCCTTTTCATTTGCTGTTTCTTCTCCAGAATATTTAGTAATTGTCCAACTTAAAATTGTAGATTTTTATATTGATTAAAAATAGACAGAGCTGAGATTAGGAATCTAGAAATTAAGATTTGGGCTTATCTGCCTCTCTCCTGGTTGACATACTGTATCTGAATGTTGGTAATGACAAGTGTCTCCAAAGGTCAGACAGAATAGGCACCATTTGATACATAGAAGAACAGCACCAATGAGCTAACTGAAAGTTTCCCATTCCCTTTGTAAGAATGAAGTCATAAGTCAATTATTGCCAGGTAATTTAACAGTCAAATACCACTTATTATTTTCCTATCTACTTTCCTCATTCAGTATTACCATACTCATGTATTAATACCATGACACTTGGTTCACAAATGTTTAGGATTGGTAATAGTATCAGATTTCACAGTATGAAATTGAATTTCTGCTATAGTTTATGCTGAATATAAAATTAACCTTTCAGGAATAAAATGTGTACTTTTTGCAGAGCATTTTTAGTACTCAAGGAGAATTTTTAGAAATAACTATTTACTATTTGAAAAATACCTCTAGAACTATCTCTGTGCATTTTTACATTATGAATGTGATTTTTTATTCTCAA
The DNA here is from genome assembly GCF_019054845.1 of Dipodomys spectabilis. Taxonomy (NCBI): domain Eukaryota; kingdom Metazoa; phylum Chordata; class Mammalia; order Rodentia; family Heteromyidae; genus Dipodomys; species Dipodomys spectabilis. Next base: position 10,704,259 of record NW_024870709.1, read on the forward strand.
GACAATTAATTTTTGCAATATTTTACATACAAGTCTATAGCATAGCAAGTAATGATTAGATAAAGTAAAATCATTATGCAAGTCTACTTCTTTATATTCATATGCATTTAAAAAATCTTGGCAAATTCTAACATGAAAAACCATATTGGAATTTACTATGATCCTTAGTTTCTTCAGTGAAATAGAAACCAAATAAAAGGGAAACAAATCTTATCATGGCTTAATTCATAGTTTTACATTGTGAGGTTGATATGTAGGTATAATAAATTATCATTGAAGACTCATAGTTGAAAGAAGGGCATAGTTTTAATTTGAGAAATACTAGCCTTTTAACAAAGTCAGCCTGATGATCTAAGAGGTAATGACTACAAATGGCTGCTTTAAATGCCATGGCTGTAGGTTCATTATTTTTTGTGCATTAAATAATGATTTTAATAAAAGTCTCGAGTTCATGTTCTGAAAGCTATTACCTTTTAGCTATTGCATATGCCTCCCTGTCTAGAGGGCAAAGTGAACAACATCTCATATTTTTCTTAGGCATGATATGAAAGCATTAATTTCCTTCTGCTGCTGTGACTGAGAGAATGCTGGGGGCAAGTCAATGGCCGATGATCACATTTCCACTCGCAATCAATATGGCTGGGTGACAGTGGCATCTATTTTTCATTCCAACATCCAGTAAAATAAAATGATATGTGAATTTCCTTCAAAAATAGCACTTAAAAAACAGAGATGAAAATAACATTCCTAGCAAGGTAGTGAGAAAGTTGGTTATTACTATATAGCATTTCCTGGTAGCTGATACACATGGGAATCTACCCTTATTTTTTTCTTCTTCTCCTCCTCCTCCTCTTTCTTTTCCTCCTCCTCTTCCTCTTCTTCCCATCTCCTTCTCTTCCTTCTCTCACACACTCTCTCAATGGGATAATTTGCGAATCTGAATTTTACTTAAGGAGTTGGCTATAAATTATAAATGACAAGAGGAGTTCATAAGGATAATATATTTTTGCCTTCATAGAGTCTCTGTGGATTCTAACTTCTAAACATGTATTATATTTTAAGCGAAGACCATAGATTTGCATTTTGTATTGGAAAAAAATGTTTCTAACTAATTGCTGCAGTCTTATTGTTTCTAAAACACTCATTTCTGACTGGTGAAGCCTTCTAAATTATGAATGAGCTAAATTCTGGATATTGTTTCAAATTTTAGTGAGCTGGTTTTGACTGAACTATGCTAGATACTTTATGTCATGATGGAAATATTAGAATGCTTAGAGAAAATGATTATAAAACCTTAACTTTCATAAACTATATTATCAGAGCCTAGATTTTCTACTCACATGTGAAAGGTCCATTTTATTTGTTAAAGTTGTACAGAATTTCAAATTTTCATGAACAGATTCTGCATTTACTTAGATAATTGGAAATGTGAATCACCAAAAAGCAGAGAGAAAAGGGGAAAAAGGAAGGGAGGGAGGAAGGAAGGAAAAGAGGCAAAGGGGAGAGAAAGAAGGAAAGAAAAAAAATGACTGTAGGAGGGATGAAGGGAAGGAGAAAATTTTATAGGCCTAGCCATTTGCTCATGGCATGGATATATTGACAGAAATTTCTGCAATCCTGTCAGATTAGTTTTCATTAATAGGGAGAGAATTATAGATGATTTCTTTATTTTGATGTCTGCAATTATATAAGGTCTTCAAACAGTGTTGGGCTCATGGGCTCATGCTTATACTGCTGTTTATTTTAATTATTGAAATACAGAATAACAAGATCAAGTACAACTTTTCTTTTCTTTTTTTTTTAATTTAATTTAATTTTATTTGTGAACATACTGTACAGAGGAGTTACAGTTACATGGGCAGAATAATGCGTACATTTCTTACCAAGCATTGCAGCCTCCTCCTTTGTTTAACCTTCACATCCCTTCCCAGCCTCCCCCCTCCCCCCCTAATCCCAATCCTTCTCCTTCCCCCCCTTCCCCCCCCTTCCACCCCCTCCCCCCCACACTAATGTTGTAAAGCTCCTTTTGGACATGACAACTTGTACTTCTCATTGTTGCAACAGGTCCACCTGTATCCTTAAACAACTGGTTTTTCCCCATCTCCTCCACAAGTTATACTGACATCAAATATAGTGGAAGCAGGGGTTATACTGTGGGGGAGGGACTTACAAAGCAACAAAGAGATAATCTTATAAATGCGTTAGAAACAAATGCATGAAATAAAAAAGCATTAAAATACATATCTAAGGGTTCATTTTCCTAACATCACATTAGCTGACCTTTTCCACTTGACTCATACATATACTAGATATTACAAATAAGGGAAACCATGGGACCTACGTTTCTTTGGGCCTGGCTTACTTCACTTAATATAATTTTTTCCAAGTTTTTCCATTTCCTAACAAATGGGGCAATGTCATTCTTTCTGATGGAGACATAGAATTCCATTGTGTAAATATACCACATTTTCTTGATCCATTCATCTACTGAGGGGCATCTGGGTTGGTTCCATATCTTAGCTATGGTAATTAATGCTGCAATAAACGTAGTTGTGCTGGTAGCTTTAGTGTGGTCTTGTTTGTAAACATTTGGGTAAATGCCCAAAAGTGGGATTGCTGGGTCATAGAGGAGCTCTATGTGAAGTCTTTTCAGGAACCTCCATACTGCTTTCCAAAATGGTTGAACAAGTTTACATTCCCACCAACAATGAAGTAAGGTTCCTTTCTGTCCACATCCCCTCCAGCATCTGTTGTTGTTAGAGTTCTTGATTTTTGCTGTTCTAACTGGAGTGAGGTGATATCTCAATGTTGTTTTGATTTGCATTTCTTTTATGGCTAGGGATGTTGAACATTTCTTCATGTGTCTATTGGCCATCCTTCTTTCTTCTTCAGAGAAGTTTCTCTTTAAGTCTTTCGCCCACTTATTTATTGGGCAGTTGTTTCTTAGAGGATTTGTTGTTGGGGGGTTTAATTTTTTGAGTTCCAAGTATATTTTAGATATGAGACCCTTGTCCGTTGTATGGCTAGTAAAGATCTTCTCCCAATCCGTGGGCTTTCTATTGATCTTGCTAGCTATGTCATTTGACCTGCAGAAGCTCTGCAACTTTATGCAATCCCATTTGTCCAACCTTTCTTTGATTTGTTGTGTTTCCGGGTCTCTATTCAGAAAATTTCGGCCTGAGCCAAGGAGACCTAGGGTTTCTCCTATTCCATCCTGTAATGTTTTCAGAGTGGCTGCTTTGACTTCAAGGTCTTTGATCCATTTGGAGTTGATTCTGGTACAGGGTGATATATAAGGATCTAGCTTAAGTTTTCTACATGTAGTTAACCAATTTTGCCAGCACCATTTACTGAAGAGGTTGTCTTTCTTCCATTCTATTGTTTTAGCTCCCTTATCGAAGATTAGATGGCTATAGGTCTGTAGGTTCATTTCTGGGTTTTCAATTCTATTCCATTGGTCCTGAGGTCTGTTCTTATGCCAATACCAGGCTGTTTTGATTACTATGGCTTATATAGTAGAGTTTGAAGTTTGGTATTGATATTCCTCCAGCAGTGTTCTTTCCATTCAGGAGCGTTTTTGCTATTCGGGTTCTTTTATTGTTCCATATGAATTTTTGGATTGCCTTTTCTATTTCCTTGAAGAATGAGGTTGGAATTTGGATAGGTATTGCGTTGAATTTGTAGATAGCCTTGGGAAGTATTGCCATTTTCACGATGTTAATCTTTCCAATCCAGGAGCATGGGAGGTTTTGCCATTTTTTAAGTTATGTGTTGATTTCCTTTTTCAAGATTTTAAAGTTTTCATCATAGAGTCCTTCACTTCTTTAGTTAAGTTAATTCCGAGGTATTTTATTTTTTGTGGGGCTATTACAAATGGAGTTGCTTTCCTAATTTCAGCCACACTTTTCTCATTGTTGGCATACAGAAAAGCCATTGATTTTGGGGGGTTAATTTTATAACCTGCTACTTTGCCAAAGTTTTGAATCAGCTTGAGTAATTTGGGAGTGGAGTCTATGGGATTCTTTAAATACAAGATCATGTCATCTGCAAAGAGGGAGAGTTTTATTTCTTCTTTCCCTATTTGGATCCCCTTTATGTCTGCATCTTGTCTTATTGCTGTAGCTAGGCATTCTAATACTAGATTGAAGAGAAGTGGAGAGAGTGGGCATCCTTGTCTTGTTCCTGAGTTAAGAGGAAATGGCTTTAGTTTTTCACCATTGAGTATAATGCTGGCTGTAGGTTTGTCATATACAGCCTTTATTGTATTGAGGAATGTTCCATGGATTCCTAATTTTTCCAAAACCTTCATCATAAAGGGGTGTTGGATCTTGTCGAATGCTTTTTCTGCATCTATTGAGATAACCATGTGGTTCTTATTCTTGCTCCTGTTGATGTGATGAATAATATTAATTGATTTGCGTATATTGAACCAGCTTTGCATCCCTGAAATGAATCCTGTTTGATCGTGGTGTATGATTTTTTGGATGAATTGTTGAAGTCGGTTGGCCAAAATTTTGTTGAGAAGTTTTGCATCAATGTTCATCAAAGAAATGGGTCTATAGTTCTCTTTCTTTGATGAGTCCCTGCCTGGTTTTGGGATGAGGGTTATGATGGCTTCATAGAATGTGTTTGGTAGTGAGCTTTCTCTTTCAATTTCATTGAAGAGTTAGAGGAGAATTGGTGTGAGCTCTACTTTGAAGGCCTTGTAAAATTCTGCTGTAAAACCATCTGGTCCTGGACTTTTCTTAGCTGGGAGGTCTCTTATTGCTGTTTCTATTTCAATGCTTGATATGGGCCTGTTAAGATAGTTTAACTCATCTTGGTTTAGTTTTGGCATGTCAATATTTGCTAGGAAAAGGTCCATTTCTGTCAAGTTCTCAAACTTATTAGCATAAAGTTTTGAGAAGTATTCCCTTATAATGTTCTGAATCTTGGTTGTTTCCGTGGTGATGTTTCCATTCTCATCTCTGAGTTTATTAATTTGGGTGTGTTCTCTTCTTTTTCTGATAAGATTTGCTAAGGGTCTGTCAATTTTGTAAGTTTTTCGAAGAACCAATTCTTTGTTTTGTTGATTCTTTCTATAGTTTTTTTGGATTCTAATTCATTTAATTCTGATTTAATTTTGATTATTTCTTTCCGTCTACTGGATTGGGGTTTATCTTGCTGCTCTTTTTCAAGGAGGTTTAGATGTGTCATTAAATTGCTAGTTTCAGATCTCTCCAATTTGTTGATGTAGGAGCTCAGAGCTATAAACTTGCCTCTGAGTACTGCCTTTGCTGTGTCCCAGAGGAGCTGGTAATTTGTGTGTTCATTTTTGTTGAATAGCATGAACATTTGAATTTCCTTTCTAATCTCTTCCATGACCCACTCTTGATTCAGCAGTGTGTTGTTCAGCCTCCATGTGATACCGGACTTTCTTTGGTGGCTTTTGGTGTTGAGTTCTAATTTTATTCCCTTGTGGTCAGAGAGAATGCAAGGTATAACTTCAATGTTTCTGAATTTAGACAAGTTTGCTTTGTGGCCTAAAATGTGGTCTATTTTAGAAAACGTTCTATGTGCTGCTGAGAAAAACGTGTATTCTGATGCTGCTGGGTGAAATGTTCGGTAGATGTCTGTTAAGTCTAGTTGATCTATGCAGCTGTTTAGATCTGCGGTTTCTCTGTTGAGTTTTTGCTGAGTTGATCTATCTAGTGGGGAGAGTGGTGTGTTAAAATCCCCAACAATTAATGTCTTTGGATCTATATGGGATTTGAGGGAAAGTAGTGTTTCTTTGATAAATTTGGGTGCTCCATTGTTTGGCAAATAGATATTTAGAATTGTAATATCCTCCTGAAGGAGAGATCCTTTAATTAGTATGTAGCGACCTTCTTTATCTCTTCTCACGAATTTTAATTTGAAGTCTATTTTATCTGATATTAAGATTGCAACTCCCGCCTGTTTATGGGGGCCGTTTGCTTGGTAGATTTTGTTCCAGCCTTTAACATTGAAAATGTGTTTGTTTTTATGGGCAAGATGTGACTCCTGCAGGCAGCAGATAGAAGGGTCTTGTTTTTTAATCCAACTAGACAGTCTATGTCGCTTAATTGGAGAGTTCAGTCCGTTAACGTTAAGAGATAGGACTGAGAGGTATTTGGGAGTTCCTGCCATATTATCCACCTTCTTGGGGGCTGCGAAAACTGGGTTCTTCCTATGGTTCTTGGATTCTCAGTTTGGGTGCAGTTTCTTGGCCTTTGTTGCGGTCTTGTTGGTTTTCTATGTGTAGGACATCTTTAAGAATCTTTTGTAGGGCTGGTTTGGTGGAGATGTATTGTTTCAATTTTTCTTTGCTATGGAAGGTTTTTATTTGGCCTTCAGTTATGAAGGAGAGTTTAGCTGGGTACAGTATTCTTGGTTGATAGTTGTTTGTTTTTAGGGCATGGCATACATCATTCCAGGCTCTTCTTGCTTTGATTGTGTGTGCTGAGAAATCTGAGGTGATTCTAATTGGTTTCCCTTTATAGGTGATTAACCTTTTCTCCTTGACAGCTTTAAGGATCTTTTCCTTGGTCTGAGTTGATCCTGTGTGGATTATAATGTGACGGTGGGATGTCCTATTCTGGTCTGGTCTATTTGGGGTTCTAAAAGCTTCTTGTATCTGAATAGGCCTATCTTTTTGTATGTTTGGGAAGTTCTCTGCTAGGATCCTGTTAAACAAATTTCCTAGACCATTAACTTCTGTTTCTAGGTGCTCCTCTACACCCATTATCCTTAGATTAGGCCTTCTGATGGTGTCTTCCAGGTGTTGGATAGATCTATCATACTTCTTGGACTTGTCTTGGATGGTTGTATGTTCTTTCTCTATAATATCTAGGCTATCTTCAATCCCTGAGATTCGATCTTCTGCATGGTCTAACCTGCTGTCAAGACTCTCTACTTTGTTTTTTATCTCTTTTCCTTCTAATTGGTCAGCTTTGATGGCTTCAAGTTCTTTGTTGAAGCTCTGTTTTAGGTCTTGTATGAATTTCTTTACTTCCTTAATTTGGTGTTCAGTGTTTGTTCTCAAATCACTTAGTTGATTGGTTATGGTTTCTTTGGACTCCCATTCCTTCTGTTGGGTTCCATTCAGCATTCCCTTTGTGGTCTCCCTGACTTCCTTCAGCTCTTTGTTAATGGATTCCATGAATGCCTTTAGTGATCTTTGTGTGTTCTCTACCTGGTCTCTCAATTCCTGAATTACTCTTTGATTAGCTTCCTCCCGTTTGTGGGATTCCTGCAGTTCTCTTTCCTCCCGTTTGTGGGATTCCTGCAGTTCTCTTTGAGTGTTCTCAGCCTGCTCACGCCATTCCTCCCTTTCTCTTTGAGTATTCTCAAGTTGTTCACACAAATACTGTATCAGTTTTTGAGTAGCTTCCTCACGCTTATGATATTCCTGTGTAAACTTTTGGGATGCCTCCTCTCTCTCCCTATCACGCTCATACAGAGTCCTTTGTAAGTTGTCAAACTTCTCATTTATCATGTTTGCCACCAGTGTTTGTAGAGGTATTTGGGAACTCTCCTCTGGATTGTTCATTATCTGATCTGACCCCTGATTATCAAGATTGGGAATTGAGATACCCGGATTTGCCATTTTTCTTGTGTTTTTCCGGCTTACTCTGCCCATTTGAGATGAAAATAGCACCAGTTTTGTGCTAGAACACTATCTTAAGGCAACCATCAACCAACGTTTGCATTTATACAGTCAATAGTCTATAGATACAATCTAGTTCAACAGATACATCTATTCAACATCAAACAACTATATGTTAATGGGCTTCGAACCGCAGAGAAGAATTTGGAAAACCAGAAATTTTTAGGGTTAGGGAGAGATGTGGGTAAAAGTTAGGAATAGATTGGTGTGGGGAGGCACAGGGAGAGTTAACTATGTCCTAATCTCAATGCAGGAAATAGGTTGGGTAGGATGCAAGTAGAGAGGGAGAGAAAAAGAAGAAAGGGAAAGGGAAATGAAAAGAGACCAGAAAAAAAAATAGAAACATAAAAATTAATATAGTTATGGAGATTGAAAGACCATCTATTTAGAGAGGAATGTGAATATAATGAGAAAACAGGAGGGAGATAGAGGAGATGTGAAAAACTTAAAAAATGCTTAAAATATTATATAGGTATAAAGAGGTAGTACTGCTATTAAGGAATTTAAGTCTCAGAGGTTTTGGATTGAGTAATAAATTTGTTGATTAAGTGTGTACACAATGGGGGATAGGGTCTACTAGTTAACTATGGGTTTATCTGAGGATGTGCAGGACAAGAGTTAAGTCACATACAGAAGAACAAAAGAAAGGAAAAGGTGAAAAGTATAAGAAAGGGAGAAAAAAAAAGATCAGAAGTTCAGTAGAGCTAGACAAAAAAACAAAAAGATAATTAAGAAAGAAAGAAAAAGAGAGAGAAGACAAGAAAAGAAAGGAAAACGTACATTCACGTATTCCTAAAATAAAAATTATAAGAGGGAAAAAAAAGTTACTGGAAAACAATTATTTTTTCAAAAAAGGCAAAAATTAAAGATTAATAAAAGTTTTAGAAAAGGAAAAAAAATTTTTTATATATATAAGGTACCAAAAAAAAAAAAAAAAAAAAAGAAAAAAGAAAAGAAGAAAAAAAAGTTCTTTGATTTTTTTTTTTTTGATTTTTTTGGGAGGGGTGGGAAGAATCCTGTATCTCCCTTTTGTCTGTAACCAGCCTCTTGTTGGAGTCTCTGGTCAGCTTGAGGTCCTGTGGCTTGATTGGTTTCTTAAGTCAGTTTGTTCGAACAGGCAGAAAAATGCTCTTCTTTACCCAAGATTTTGAGATCCCCCTCCCAGGTTAGTTTAATGGGAGGGTGATCTGCTTTGAGAATCACAAAAGAGGGGTGATGAGGCTAGGTTCTGGTAGAGTTGAGGCCTTTCAACAAACAGTAGTTTTTCCCTGGGGCTATTTTGTGAAAAATTCACAGAGCCCACACTGGAGCCATTCTCAGGGTTTCTGTTTTTCAATTGATTGTGGAGGCTGCTAGAGGGAGGGGCAGCCTCTGGCTTTGGTTACCCAGTGAGGAAAGCCACTCCAATGGCTGGTGCCTGAGCTGGGTGACTTTTCCCTGGATGGAGCTGAGTCTGGCAGGTCACTTCACCGTTAAGTTCTTGTGACCTGTTAAATGACTCGTTTTATTCCAAGGCCTGAGTTGGAGCTTGCCACTCCTCCGAGCTTTGTCGGTATCCAAGATGGAGATCACCGGTGCTGAGCGGGGAGGGGTGGACTTCCCTCCTCTGCTCCCTGAGAAGGAGTGAGGACGTCGGGCTTCTACTCACGCCGAGTCTTGGATCCTGGGTCCTCTCTGGTCTGCAAACTGCAGGATGAAGATGTCCGCTCCTTATCGGTTCTTGCTGGTGTTGAGTAGAATCCTCTCGCCCGCTGCATCTGGCTCCTTCGTCCCGGACTCTCTGTGTGAGCGCTCAGGTATGGCCGCGGCTGAGGTCGCCGCGGCGGCTGCTGGCAGGCGCTCAGATGTGTCTCCTTGTCTTGGCTTCCCCTCTCTTGTCTAACTCTCTGTCCTGTGATGGCACACTTGGTGTGATTCTCTGGCTTAGGACTGTTCACTGGAACTCTAAAACTGCTTTCTATGCGAGAGCTTGTTCAGATTCCAGCTTCTCCTCCGCCATCTTCCCGGAACTCTCAAATACAACTTTTCTATAATTGCTTTTCATTCAGTTATTTGGAACCCATGAACTCCTGAACAATTCTTTGATCTTGATTTGTTTTTGGTGTCTAGAAACTGAATGACAATATTCTACACCATTGACTCATTCTTAAATACTAATTCGAAAGAGAAACATCAAGATTGACTTCAAATATATTAGAATAATCACACTTTAAAGCATTAGCTTTTGGTGTTTATATGGAATATCCCAATATGTTGTGCTCTGAATGAGTCAATCAGTATATGTCTGACTCTAGATCACTGGCTTATAACTCCTAAGTGCAGAAGGAAATAAACTCTTAATAGTTACAACCAAAGAACTGGGTGATCTTACCTTACTTTTCTCCTTTCTTTATTTGGTGTTTATCACAGGATTGCTGGTCAGATGTATTTTTCTTAATGAGATTAAATAGAAAATCTGTGAAAGAGCAAATCCAGTAATGTATGTTTCTGAGCAGTTGCCTCCTATCTTCAATCAGTTTACACACTGACTTCTAGAAAATTAATCTGGAGAAAATATCAAAGTTCTGAAGATGGTATATTTTAAATAGATAAGACTTAATGTGAAGAGATATATATATATTTCAGACGATGGTTTCATTTAATACTAAAAATCAGTTTGTAGGCTAGATACTGCTCTTATCAGCATCGATGTCATCTTCATTGCATGGATGGAGAAATGAAGACCGAACAGTTTAGCTAACTTTCCTAAAACATGCAGCTAATTAGCTAATTAACATGAGTCCAGATACTTGACTCTGGATCCCTAGTTTATAAGTTCTAAATGTAGAAGGAAATAAACTGTTAAAAATAATTATAGTCAATGGATGGTAGGGGAAAAAACAAAGGAGGGGTAACAATGCTTTATAGTTAATGTACTCATTACCTTACTCATGTAACTGTAACCCTTTGTACAGTATTTTTACAATAAAAGTATATGCTAAAAACAACAAAAATAATAATTATAGTCACGTATTAGTGGAGTAGTTTGAAGGCATTAAAATAATTCTTTGTGCTCTAAAGAGGAGATGTGTTTAGTAATAGAGCATATATTTTGAAGCTTGGCCATGAACATTGACCCTTCCAATATGCAACTGTGGTTTTGTCAAAAGTCAGACCTTCCTTGGTATCAAATTTTCTCCTCTCTACATATTTGTTGAGCTAGTAATACAGTCATTTGGTGACATAATACTATATCTAATTCCTGCCTAGTTCTGGTAGTTTGCCTAGCTACTCAGGAAGCTCAGTTCTGAGAATCCTGGTTCAAAGAAAATCCTATCAGAAAAGTGTGTGAAGTCTTACCTCTAATTAAACACTTAAAAAATAGAAAAGCCAGAAGTGGATATATGGCTCAAGTACTAAAGTGATAGCCTTGAAAAAAATGCTCAGTGACAGCTCCCAGGCCCTAAGTTCACACAACACACACACACACATTCCAATCAATAGATCTCCAGTTAAATGTAATCATCTTAGGCTTCGAGACTGGAAGTGATGTATAAGTGGCAGAGGGCTCTACTTTGCATTTTCAATGAAACTTTCTTCTCTTAATTAAAAAAATGAATTTCTAGAATGAACGATATATGACTAAATAGATGTTAATTGTTCATGTCTACTGATTAGAACACTGCAGAAGGATTTTGAAACACTGACTTCATAAAGAATGACACTTGAATCTTTCTCATAATGAGTATACCACATTTTGCTGTAGTTTTGGATCTGTGTTATAGGGATGATTTAAAGAGATTTATCTTTTTCAAGGACCAAGTCAAAGGACTAAAGACCATCTTTCAAACTGACTGGGACAAGCACAACCCTAATCCTGTGTATTTTTGTGAGGTCAGATAGGAAAGCTAGAGAGCTAGTCATTAGGTGGGTCATAAGCTCTCAAAGTCAGCTAATAAATGGATACATAGTTGACATACTTGCTTATATTTAATGGAGAAAATGTTATGATGCTAAACAATGAAAACCATGTTTAGTACTATACTTTCAGAAAGGAAGCTATTCTTTATTTTGATATGGGTAATTAGCATTTTTGAAAGTCCTTACATAGGATTCCATATTGATGAAAATATCCATGTCACATTTGCCCAGTATTTTAATATATTTGCCCAATATTTTGTTTCATTTGCATATGCAATATATATGAGACTAGATCTATGTTGTAAGTTTTGTTATGACCACGTAGAGATAATAATAAATTGTGCACTAAAATTTTTATTGAGAATAATTATGACCATCTATATATAAACAGGGTAGTATCTGTAGTGTTCAGAAAAGTATAATAAAACCGAGGTAAAGTAAAATTATGTGTGTTAAGATGACCAGACCTTGTTTTTCAATTCCTAATATGTATAATATTGGTAATGTATAATTTATTTTTCAGTCTATGACTTTGCTACAATCTATTGCCATCTACTGGGTTATTTCAGAACTGACAAGCTAACCAGTAAATTAGAGGTATTTTGTATGATTTTAAAATCTGATACTGAAACTTCAGTAATTTTAAGCCTTTTTTATTCAACTCACAAATTTATTTAAGGAAACACTAGTTTAGTTGCTCTGAGTTAATATAATTTATAATGTCATTCAGAAAAATTGGAATGCAAATTACACTAATGTACCTTAAATACTATCGTTATATTCTTGTGTTAAAATCACAGATCCCTTTTACTTAGAATTCATTCATAAAGTAGTGATCAATTTTTCTTATCTTACCATATTTAAGTATCAATAGTATGTTAAGTAGCAGTAGTAATATCTGTGAAGAATAATCTATATAGAACTATATTGCTTTAAAGTTCTAAAATATAAATCATTCATTGGATATGAATTACTATGTGTTTCCTATCCATTTTTGCCTATAAAATTTAATTTATACAGTTCAGTGCTTCAAAAAAGTATTATTTCTTTTTGAAATAGTATTAGAAGTCAAATTAGGTTAAACACAGATGTGTATTTTACTTATTTACATCATTCACATTAAACATATGTATGTTTTTCCTTTCCAAGCTCTTTCTTGTATCTTCTTTCATGAACAACTAACATGAGCAAATGTTCTCCAGCATCATTACTAATGCTCACACTGGTTTTTAAATAGCCACCAATATTGAAATTATTGCCAGAGGGTTCTTGATACAATCCACAGTCAAACTCATAAGCACAGTAAAGCCTGCAGTGTAATAAACTATCATACAGAAAAGTGCTTCACAAATGGATTTTCTAATTATATTTTTCCCAGATGAAAATGCTTTTTTTTTAATAGCTACATTAGAATGCTTATTTCATGTTGCAGAGGCAACCATGACTGATTGGTAGGAACAAGATTGGGAGCAATAATGGAATAAAAAAAAGTTAAATTACACCAGTAAGGGTTTGAAGATTTAGAAGGAGAAAAAAAGTACAGTATTACAGGTACTAATGACGGTTCCATGTGCAACTTACGCCATAAAGCATGCAAAGCGAAGTAGGTGTTGCCCTGTCCACGCTCGGTAGAGGCTTCAGGGCATCACTCATCCTTCAATTCCTCTTTATTTAATTGTGATCATTTACTGAGATAAACGGACTGCATCTCCTCCTTTTTATTCTTTCCATGTATCTTTCCCCTGGCACTTTATTCTTGCTCTCCTAGATTTCTAGTGTTATTGAGTATCTTCCCTAACCTGTCATCAAGCCTTACTGTTCCTCTAGTTCCTTTCTTCCATTGCCCAAAGCGCAACTTGGAGAAAAGAAGCAAAAGGAATTAACAGTACAGCAAGCTCTTCATTTGCCAATTATTTCTTTGAGCTTTTTACCAAATTTGTTTAATTTTTCATGAGATAGAATATTCTTCATTTTTATGCCATGAAACTCGGAATTGTATAATTCCAATAACGAGTTAAAGTTCACACAGAGAGTAAGTATCAAGGAGAAGTTCCATTCATTAGCAGTTTCCCATTCTATGTTTCTAAGGTAAACAGATCCCAAAGCTTTATGTAAGTACAAATGTTGTTACCTTGTAATGATGGTTTACACTTGATCATAGTATATATTTACACATTTTCTTCTTACCTGCTAAACCCTAGCATTAAATGGACTAATATACTTGAGCATTAATGGCTCCTTATTTGGAAATAAAGTCTTGCTGCACATGTCATAACTTAAGATGATATCAGTGGTATTCATTTAGTAGATTATTGTCCCATGGGTGGGGTTTTGAGTAAAGTAGGACATTCTAGGAAGCACAGTTTAGTGAGAAGAAGACATAGTACACAGAGGAAATCATTGCTGGTGTTTTAGATTGAGTTAGCTCTGGTGAGAGCAGTGTTTTTTATAAAGTGACATACATTCTCACCCCAAGGCATTTCTACTTATACGGAAATCCTGTTTCCTCATCACTGTGACACAGCCAAGGGGGCCATCACTAGATGCCCAACAGATGGAGCTATTGATATTGCACTTGGGGCCTTTAAATTTATAACTTAAATAACATATTTTCTTTGCAAATACCAGCATTAGTGTTTTGTTTTGTCTGGTTGGTTGGGGGACTTGAACTCAGGTGCCATTCCTGGAGCCTCTTTGTGCTTGAGGCTAGCTCTCTACCACTTGATCCATATCTCCACTTCTGGTTTTTGAGTGGTTAATTGGAGATAAGAGTCTCATGGGACTTTTCTGTTCAGGCTGACTTCTGAACAGGCTGGCTTTGAACCACGATCCTCAGATCTCAGCTTCTTCAATAGCTAGGATATCAAGCAAGAGTCACCAGTGTCTGGCTAGCCTTGAGTATTTTATTGTAGAAAAATAAAATGGAGTAAGACAACTTACATCATTATATAAAAAAGAGAAGGACAGATGGCAGGTAGCCATGTAAACTCAAGGGGAGATAACTATGGTACCACAAATGCAGAGACTGGAGAAATACAGCTTCCAGACAACAAATACCACTCACTAATGGCTGCCACTAGAAGCTCGAAAGAGCCATGGGAAGATTCTCTCCAGATTCTTAAATCAAATGTGACCTCATTTATACTTTGATATTAGAATCTAGCCTCCAAAACCACAGAAAACAGATTTTCTACTGCATTAATTCACTTTGCTTGGAAGCTCTGGGAGATTAATAGACACAAAAATCTCCTCATGCTCAAGAAGATTCTTGCTTCCAAGTCATCCCGCTCTAGAACATCTTCTATTCTGTGAGCCTTCTATTTATTTCCATTTTAGTTACATGACATTGTCAAAAATAAATAGATGCAGAACAGGAAAAGCTCCTTTTCCATAACACTCTCAGCACATAAAGTGGTTTGAGTCATCCTGTCTCATTATGACATGAAACACAACAGTCCTGAAAAGACTCTTCATGGTTTTCATTTTGCAGTTAGCTTCTTTTTTTGTCTATCCCAAAAGCACATGAAAATGTGCCTATTCTTTCTGAACATAAGCCCCAATGCTCTATAAAAGTAGATCTGTCTCTTTCCCTTCCCCCTCTTCCTTCCTTGCTGCTCCTTCCTTCATCCATCTGTCTTTTCTGTCAATTAATTGATAAATGATGTGTCTAAAAACAAAGGGCCCACTGAATATCCAGGTTCTTACTCTGTCTAAATATTCCATATTTCAAGGAACCAGAAAAGAGTGATCTCATTACTGGAAACAAAGAACATCTATATTCTAAGGAACTTAGGGAATAATAAAATGCCAGTCCACCCCAAGCTACCTCTAAACTGTCGCAGAGAACAGAGAACGTGTAATAGATCTCCCATTTTCCACAACCATGGCTGTTAATTTTTTGTCCCTCTTTGCTTTTGTTTTCTTCCTTCATCCTAGCTTGAGGGATACGTTTTAATTTCCTCTTCTTTCCAGAGTCTGGGTTTATTGAAGCCCTCTTTTCCCCAAACTGGAGAGAACTATTATTTATCTTGATATTCAAAAATAATATTTCATTTCTTTTAGGAGTTTTATAACATAGTTTATTATTGTAGAAAATTTGTGGCCTTTCTCAAAATTTACATGTGGTGCTTATAATAAATACAAATAGTTTAGGCCTAATTTTTTTTCTAGTTCCCTCTTACAATGTCTGGTAGAACTTCCTTTATCTCAATAATTTGGCCAGTGTTTTCTGAGTTTAAGCTCATTAATCAGTTTACTGCTTTGGAGAGAAGGTTTTGGCTATGCCACTTTTCATGTGTAGACAAGATATTGTTGAAATGGAGTTTAACTGGACCTCATGCGCTGAGATTGCTAGTGTAATTTATCCTTCAGAAGAAATCTTCACTGTGGAAATATATAGGTTTTCAACCCCTCCTTAAGAGAGAAAAATTCAGATTAGATTATTTTTAGTCCAGAAGCAAAATAGATCATTTTGTGACTATGATATAAATAATATAAATATTCATGTGAATGAGATTTAGCAATTCATTTTTACATCTATATGCACTTCTACTTTTTCTGTGTTTCTTATAAAACTATTATCTTGACATTAACCAGTATTTTTATGGTTCTATTTTATATTTATGTATTATTAAAAAATTCTGAAAGATAACTTTTAAAAATAAATTTTGATTAAGCAATGATTGATTCATTTAGGAAATATACCTAGTAATAATTGAATGTACAATATGAATCTATTGATGCCATTGGCTCAAATTATTTTTCAGTAGAATAATATCCACCAATAAGTTTAGTGCCAAATGTTTGTTGCCTTATGTTTGTTGTTTGTTATTTGTTGTTTGTTGTTATATTTATACACTTAAAAGTAAATAGATTTAGAAACAGAAAAATCATTTTTTTTTACTTTTGGGAACCTTAGGATTATATTATCCAATCACTTACATTTATTCTATCTATCTATCTATCTACTTACTTTGTCGATTGTGGGGCTTGAACTCAGGGCCCTGGCCTGTCCCTGAGCCTCTTTGTGCTCAGGTCTAGTACTCTACCACTTGAGCCACAGCATCATTTCCTGTTTTTGAGTTGTTAATTGGAGATAAGAGACTCAAGTGCCCTTCTCCTCCACAACTTATGAAAGCAGGAGTTATACCGTGGGGGAGGGACATACAAAGCAACAAAGAAATCATAAATATGCTAGAAACAATCGCAAGAAAGAAAAAAAAATTGAATCCATATCTTGGTGTTCATTTCACCTAACATCAACTTATCTGACCTTTTCTGCTTGTCTCAGACATATACTAGTTATTGCAAATAAAGGCAAAAACAAATCGTTTAAATAGGGATACAGTAGGATCCATTGCAACAATGAGATGTACAAGTCGTAATGTTGAAAAATGAACTTTACAACTTTGGCTGGGTGGGGTGGGGGCGGGGTTGGGGGCAGGGTGGAGATGGGAAGGGATGGGAAGGGGAAACAAAGTAAGAGGTAACAATGCTTGATAAGAAATGTACTCATTATCTTGCCCATGTAATTGTAATCCCTCTGTACAGTATTTTCACCAAAAAAAAAAAAAAAAAAAGAAATGTACTCATTACCTTGTTCATGTAATTGTAACCCCTCTGTACGGTATTTACACAATTAAAAAAAAAGAGAGAGACTCAAGTGGACTTTTCTGCTTGGGCTTGCTTTGAACTGTGATGCCACAGGTACTTGGCTTCACTTCTGACTTTTTGCTACCTATTTCTAAACTTCCTCTACATGAATAAATAGCACAACTCCATTTTGCCCTCTTATTTCAAACCCAAGTAGAACTTCAGAATTGACCAATATATACGTTTATAAATACACACTTGAATAATGAAGATCTTGCCATATGTGAAATAAAGTAAACAGATACTAATAAAGCAATTGGTATATTACCTTAGGATCAAAAATCAGAAAGAATTTAAAATTTTTTTAAATAATGTCAATTGTAGTGGAGTCTAGGGCTTGAGCTTAGTGGCAAAATATGTGCTTAGCACTTGTAGGAAATTGGCACAAAGTTAATACATTATATATAAATGCTAAAAACTAATTTAGTGGCAAAATATGTGCTTAGCATTTATAAAAACTTGGCACAAAGTTAATACATAATATATAAATGCTAAAAACTAACTTTTAAGTTAGTTCATGATTTTTATTTTATAATTTCTATGTTGGTTCATGATTTTTATCTTGAAAATTTATTAAATCAAATAGCTAGCTCATAGCTTATCCTTCTTCTGTAAAAATCAATTCTACAATAATCTTTTAAGAATATTTAGGTGTGGAATACCTCTTAGCAAGGAGGACAAAGTTCTTTATTGAATGTAACATCAGAATATGTTACATTCATTATATATTTACATGTATTATTTTCTATACCACAAAAGTCCCTAAGATAATTTCAATCATTAGTTTTGAAGTTGAGAATGTTAACTTAAAGATGAATGTTAAATGATATGGTGAAGTTTACCTAGCTATGAAGAGATCAAGCTGAAGTTTAACACTGTTCAAAAAGACATGTGCTCATTACTTTACTTATGTAACTGTAATCCCTCTGTATCTCACCTTTACAATAAAATAAAATTAACTTAAATAAAATCCAAATAAGTCCACCCACAGACCCCACATACTTTTTACTTACTTACATGGAGGATTCAATTCTTAATTTATGATTAGTAAGGGACATAAATAGTAAAAAAATTAAATAAAATTGTTTCATAATTTTCTCCATTCTTTGAATCATTACAAAACATTGTGATTATCATCCTTGTTTACTTCCATAGATACCTAAGTAATTATCGAAATTATCTTGGGGGCTTAGAGTATGAAATTTCCCCAATGTTCTTTTATATGACTGATCAACATTACTTTTTGTTCAGTTAAGTTTTGATTTATGATGGTTCTTGGATTTCATTCAAGTGTCTTTTAAATGACTTACTCTCAATGTGACACACAGTTCTGTGAAATTAGCACACGGATAGCTCATGCTTCTGGCATAGAGTCAGTGCACCTCTTTGAAGCCTGATCTTGAATGATTAGCAAGTCTTCTGGATGACCTATAGGTACTGAATACTTGTGGAACATTCTCTGTTCATGCATTATGACAAATATTCACTGCTAGTTATTGGATTTCTCTGTAGCAAAACATAGAGTTTCGTAAGTAGTAATATTTGAAGATTTAAAATGATCTCTACTGTCTATTTTTTATTAATCAGTAGTCCTTTGAATATATTTTGTTCAAAACTTCTGAAGATACTCTATTCGATTTTTTAAATTACTTTAGGTAGTTGTATAAAGGAATTGCTATTCAACAGAGCGGTTTATGAATAAAATGTATCTTGATCAACGCCACCCCTTTCAACAGTCTTACTCATCCCTCCTCTACACACCACTTCCTTAATCTTCTTCATTTTGTAAGATATACATTGGATTCCTCTCTTCATTTTCTACCTCCTCTTCATGTATCTATCCCTTTCCCCTTGAACTTACCACACCCCCTTGAAGTACTTCCTTTCTGGTGTTTCAGTTTGCTGAACTTTAATCTTGACCTTCTAAAGAATTACACTATTTGAGGTCTCCTTTGAATCTACCATATTTCAGTTAATACATTTGTATATACTCGCTAATCACCCAATATATTTACTCACTAGCTTGTGAGCTAAATCTAGCTTCCACAGAAAAACAAGGATCTTTTTTCCCTTTGAGCCTGATTTACTTCACTTAACTTAATAACTTTACTTCATTTAATGATTTGAAACAAAATTTCCTGTAATAGGTGTGCACTATATCTTCCATAAAAGTTCTAATGATTAGAAAATCTCAGCTTTTCTATATTTTAAAAAATATAGATTCTGAATTTGAATAAATACACTTTCAATAAAAGCTTTAGAATTGTTCCTTTTACCATTTGCCACTTGCACATTTTCCTTCTACTTATATTTATTAGAAATGTGGATATGATTATTTGAATGGCTAATATTTATCACTCTAGCATTGCTCTTAAATTTGAAAGTGAATAAACAATATCGTTTGTTTTTCCTATGCCTATATGGAGAAAGAGTTTTGGAATAAGAGAAAAACAAAACAAAACAACAAACTTTAAATTTCAGCAGCCAAAATCCTTGAGAGTGAATCCCTTTGCATTATCTTCAGAAACACTGTAATTGGCCTTTAAGGATTATGTGTCACATAGATTTCATATAATGATATGCCAACTACCTCTAAATATGTTGAAAACTTCATTCTTATGTTTTAAAGTTCATGGCTGTCTAATGATTACAATGTTAATTGGTTTCAACCAACACTGAGAATATTAGTGATGTCAGATTCAGGTTTTTGAGAGATAAAATAGTATGAACTCCATAGCTAAGAGCTTCTGTTCTAATTTTAGCTCTGCCTTTCATTTAGTATATGACCAAAAGACCTTGGGCACTAACACTACTAAACTCTTCTGATTTTATTCCCTCATGTAAAGCTTCACAAGAACGATTTTTGAGTCGATTTGGTATTTAGTGTAAGAGACAAAAATATTAGATGTGGTGCAAACACTATATTCATATTTTCTGCTATATATGACCTTCACTTAAGCATCTCTCCTTATAGAAGGCTTTAGTGGAATATTCAAATAGTAAAATCTAGAGTGCATTAACATACATAGCATTCCACTTACTCTGCCATGCCCTTCTACTTATTATCCTATTAAATGTTTGCAAGGAACTTCAGAGATATTAATTTCTACAGTATACTGATGTGGACTTAGAGGATTAGTGCTAGGAGGCAAAACACTACACATTTCAGTTCCTAAGTTAATTCTATTTTCATGTCTGAATCTCTGTGTTGCTATGCAAGAGATTTTAGGCACTCCTGGGTTAGAGACATTCTAGTTTTTCTTGCTACCAGAATCGAGTACTTATAAACAATATTCAAACATTAATTCCATCTCTGTTGTTTTGATGCTGTACACATTTCAGCAACATCCATGAATTCTTTAAAAAATAGTTTTGCAAATGTTATGCTGTTACCAGTCAGAAATTTCCACTATGTTCTATGCATGTCTGAGTACACATGAACATAGATGTTTTTCTCACCTTGAATTTGGGTGACTTGTTTTTTTTTCTACTTGACTAACAAATGAGTTTAGATAAAAAATTTAAAAGTAGAGGCTTCTTTTGCAGATAGTGAAGTAAATGGCACTAGTTCAGAGATTTCTTTCATAAGACTCAGCAGCTTACTACCAGGACTGAAAACCAAAACAAACTAAACTGAAAATGGAATGGCTTATGAAATGTTATAGCTAATGAACTACTTAACATGTCCCTTATTAGAAACAGTTAATAGACTGTAACACAAAACTATGTGTCTAAAAACCTTGCCAGGGATAAAATCATAGGTAGGTGATAATCATGTTATAGTAGATCATTATTAGAATGAATGCACAGGGTTTCTATGTAAGACTTAATATCACAGCATATTTGATACACATAAAAATTCATTCTGCAACACATCTGTTTATTCATGACTCATTTATCATGAGGATATGTCAATATGATTTTCTCATTTATTATTGTGACTATTTTTAACAAGAGTAAAGTTGAAGGAGGTGACTAAGTGAATTTTTTTTTCAAGTCTGAATTTAATCTTTGTGAGAGTATATAAAATACATTTAAATTTAATTTATACAATGATTAGAACTTGATTATGGTAATTATTTCCAAACAAGAATTATTGGAAACAAATTTCAATGAGAATATTTCTGTATAAGCCATTGAAGAATCATCAGTAATGATAAATATTTTGTTCTTAAGTAAACTAGTCTATGAGCCAAGCATGTTCCTCCAACATTATGTCTGTTCTTTCAAGCAGACAATTTTGTGTTCTGTAATTGGATTATTTTATTTTCATCTTTTCTTCATGTTCTAGTAGTTTCCATTTTATGAGCATAAGTTCTGAGCTAGGTTTGCTAATTTGACAAATTCTATGCTCTCATGAATCATATTTTATTGGAGGATGAATGGTATTGGAGGATGAATGACTAGTCTCAGTGGCCAAGTATGTTCCCTGGAAGAAGGACATTAAGAAATTGAAAAAAATTTGCTTTCAGTACAAGTAGGTGAATAAGAAAATGGACATCATTGTTTCATTTGTTATTTGCTATGCAGGGAACAAACTAAATGAAAGAGAGAAAGAAAAAAGGAGATGAAAGAGAAAGAGAAAGCATGAGTTGTCTTCAGGTATGAAGGGAATGCCACTTGAAAACATAATCAGCAAGCCTTCCAAGCTATTTGGAACAATGGTTTCCAACTGTTATTTGTAGGAACCTCTATGCAAATGATGCAAGTGGCTTTTAAGAAATTCAGGGCTTTAGGAAAACATGTACCAAAAATCCTAATTTGCCTTTTGTTTTGGTGAGGGTAAAGGGGAATATATAAATGCTGGGACAAAGGGTAAACAAATACAGCAGTGATACTGAAAATGAACTGTACAACTTGTAAAGTAGGGTTGGAAGGGAAAAACTGGGGGGAAATGAGGGAAGAGGTGATACTGTTTATTATAAATGTATTCATAATATGACTTTTATAACTGGGGTTACCTTCTGTACTTCTAACAAGTTTGACAAGAAATGTGCTTACTACCTTATGTTACTGCCACCCCTTTGGTATATCAACTTGACAATAAATTTTTTTTTTAAAAGAAAGGAAAACAAAATCCAATTTGTTTGTTGGTGTGTGGGAAGAGGAGAAAACATTTTTAGCTGGAAGTATTCCCTAAAACATTTCCTAAGGAAAGGTTGTGCTTTGTTTCCTTAACTGTGAAAGACTGAAGTTATTTTTGGAAATGAGATGGATCTTTTTTCCTCAAAGATTTATACAGAGGAAACATAGAAACTGAAAACACTAAAAAGATTATGATGGAACCTTATTACTGATCTCACTTGGGGTTGGCATATATGTGATACATAGAATGTACTAAAGGAAAAACTATCCTATTTATGAGTTGTCAGTACGTAATTTGCCCTTTCTAGAAACCTTTCCCATATGTAAACTATATATGCTTGTGAACAGTGCAGATATTTTCTAATATTATTAACATGTTTGTGATTTGTTGGAGGTGTTAATAAATATCATTATTATTACTATTACTTCTAATACTACCATCAATAATAATATTATCAAAATGATCACTGTTCAACAGAAATATTTATGCCAATTTCTATACTATATTGAGAAATAAAGGATTCTTTGCTCTTGTAATCTATAAGGTAAAAGCTTCTTTTTTCCATAGAAAAACATGATTTTCTAGATACAATCGCTTTTAGTTGTTTTTCTAAAGCAATAACTCCTGGGAAATGAATGCAATACGAAGAAGCACCAGGCAGAGAGGAAAAAAATGACATGTAAATTGTTTCTTACCATATATACCTGAACAAAACAATGTTAAATTGGTTATGTAAAGTAGGAGGGTTGGTTTCATTCATGAATAAATAGCACTTACAACATTCCAACTCTAAACTAATAGACAAATTTGCTACTGGCACATGAACCAAATCAATTTTGGATGGGTCAATTGAACTTCATATTGTGCTATTTTAGTGGCATGTTAATTGCTCAGTTTGAACAAAACATTGATTTCATTGTAAATAACTCATTTTCTGTAATCAAAACTAAGTTAGCAAATATGTCTTTGCTTTGTTGCCTGAATCCCATGAGATTACAAATAGTTCTACATGTGTTAATTCAGTAGCATTGTATGGACAGAGCAAGATAGCAACTGGGCAAGATTTGTGGTGGTTATTTCTTTATAGATATACAATGAAGAACCCTGTATTCAGGTACAAATATATCTTCACAAATCTAAATAAACCATGTCTACCATAGTGAAGCCCAATGCTGAGAAGTTCTTCACAACCCCTACCAACACACTAGTACTAAGTCTATCAAGTTTTATTAACCTTTGGACAGCACAGCTGGGAGAAAACTCACTGTATTCTGGAGAACACTGCACAAAATCTAGTTAGAGTTTATCTGAGAGTTCTATGTCAAACCTATACTGGTGATAGTCAGTATTGTATATCTGAATCCCTATTTATAGGCCATGACTCAATGATGCAATATTGAAATCTACCCCAGTATCAGATACAAGGTCTGTGCACCAGAGAGAGACAGATTGAATTTTCATTCAGCATTACTACCTGGCCTCATGCAACATGAGTACTTGGACTTCAGCAGGCTCCTGAGATATATAAAAAAGTTTAAAAATAAATTACACATAGCCAAACTATTTCATAGAAATCAAGAATAGATGTACATAGTGATGCACACTTATAATCTCATCATATGGGACCGAGTATGAAGAGTTTGAGACCAGCCTGGCCTATGTACTGAAAGCCTGAATCAAACGTATTAGCCAGCCACAGAAGGTCACACTTGTAATCCCAATTATTTGAATGGTGGAGATTGGGATGAGACCAAAATAGTGAAGCTCTATGTCAACAAACATGCCCAGTAGTATGATGGAATATGGCTGTGAATCCTGTGAAGGAGTCATTAGATAAGCTCATATTCCAAGGTTAGCCTGAGCTAACCCTATAATATAAAATGGCCAGAGAAACCCTATAATATAAATGACTAAAGCAAAAAAAAGGCAGTGTTGTCCAAGTGTTAGTAAGTATAAGGCCTTGGGTTAAAACCATCATAGTGAAAACAATTTTATTTTATTTTTTTATTGTGAAAATACCATACATGGGCAAGATAATGAGTACATTTCTTATCAAGCATTGTTGCCTCCTCCTTTGTTTCCCCTTTCCTTCCCTTCCCATCTTCCTCCCTTCCCCTGGCCCCCCTCTACAGAAAATGTGTAACCCCTTTGAGTAATTAGAAATTTAGCAAAATGAATATTAGGAATATGAGACATGTCTGGAGTGGATTGCTGGATCCTAATGGGAGATGTATAGATGAATAGAAAGAAAAGTTGAGCAAATACAGCCAGTATGTGCAAGGTATATATGTGAAAATAGAAATTGAAAATCTGATGTAATGGATGAGGATGGGAGAGGGGAGAATTATGAGAATCTGATCAAGATGCATTGTGCACATAAATGGATGTGTTAATCTGAAGCACCTTGTGAATTATTTTAAGATGATTATAATAATGGAATAGAATCAAATTTAATTCAAGTTGAAAGTGGTTATCTTTGACTAAGGAGACAAGGCACTAGGAAGTGAAGAAGAAAGGCTTATCAAGGAATATTGACCTGTGCCTAGGTTCTTGGATCACAATGGAGAAAACTACTTTAATGTAATACAATATGCTAAGTGTTTTGCAAGACAATATAATAGTACATGGAAATCTGTTCACAATTAACTAACATAAAAATGTTTCCTGTACCTTTTGTCTTTTATGTAAGTTTATATGTTTAGAGGAAGGTAAAAAAGCACAGAAATGATGGGACAAAGGGTGAACAAACACAGCAGTGATATTCACTAGACACTATCTTAAAAATGAACTATACAACTTGTGGGTAGGGGCTCAGGAGGGAAAATTTGGAGAGATCGATGGAAAGTGTGACACTGTTAAAAAGGAAATGTACTTTTACCTGACTTATGTAACTGTAAACCCCTCTGTACATCACCTTTACAAATATATATATATATATATATACATATATATATATATATATATAATATCTTTGGTAGAGAAGTTGGAGTTTTAGCCTCACAATTGAATATATGTTAGCTTACATAAGGCCTTCAATGCCTCGGTATGATTCCCACTACTAAAATAATTAATAATGATAATGATGAAGAGGAGGAGGAGGAAGAAGATAATGATAATAATATAGAAATAGCTGAATTATGCTTACTAAATATAGGAGTAAGTAGTATCCTTAAAGTTACTTTATTGTTATTATAGAGGTGATGTATAGAGGGATTACATGAGTCAGTTAAAGAGTACATTTCCTTTCATACAGTGTCTTCTGTTCCTTCTCTCTCTCCCAGTCCCACCCACTTCCCTCCACTTAAGAGTTGTATAGTTCACTTTCATCAATGTCCAGGGAGTTCCATTGCTGCACTTTTCACCCTTTTCCTCCATTTCTGTTCTCCTCCTCCACAGTCCCAAAGATATATATGGGAATAAAATAGTAATAAGGTAAAGAAGACAGAATCATCAACATGTAAAAAATACAAAATGGGGTCTGGGAAGGTGGCTTAGTGTAGAGTGCTTGCCTTGAACACATGAGGCCTTAGGCTCAATTCCTCAGCACCATATAAGCAGAAAAAGCCAGAAGTGGCATTGTGGCTTCTGGTATATTTTTGTGCCAATACCAAGCTGTTTTTGTTATTATAACTCTGTAATAGAGTTTGAATTCTGATATTGTGATAACCACCCACATTGCTTTTGTTGCCTACAATTGCTTTAGGTATTGTATGTCTTTTGTTGTTCCATATGAATTTTGGAATTGTTTTCTCTCTGTGAAGAAGATCATTGAGATTTTGATAGGTACTGCATTGAATTTGTATATCATTTTTTGGCAATACAGTTATTTTCACAATATTGATTCTACCTATCCATGAACTTGAAGGACTTTCTATTTCTGGTGTCTGTTTTGATTTCTTTCTTCAGATTTTCAAAGTTTTTGCTATAAAGATCTTTTACATCTTTCATTAGATTAATTCCTAGACATTGTTTTGAGGCTATTACAAATGTGAATATTTTCATGATTTCCCTTTCTGTTTATACATTGTTAGTATACAGAAAGGCTACTGATTTTTGTGAGTTAGTTTTGTGTCTTGCTTCATTGCCTACGTGGTTGTTCAGCTCTAGGAGCTTGGGGATGGAGTTTTTTATACTATTATGCAATAGGCTGACTAGTACTTATAATAATAATTTTGTACATTTCAGCAACTTAAAAGATAGTATTTTAATATTTTACCATAAAAATTGTATTTGAATACATAACTACATTTAATATTTTTAAACATTACAGAAGAAATATCATGTTACTCCCTGATCTATACAATTTCTATTTTCATGCATCCATTCAAATAACTTTTCAAAGCAAATATTCCTAAATTTGTTATCTAACACATTGTAATTACTAGACATTATCCTGTGGAAGTACAGATTGACTAAATTGTTATAATTGGAAAGTGGCCCAATTAAATTATTAAAAGTTTGACATAACTATTAAAATCATTCATGGGAATTCTGAAGATATTTCAGGGTGACTTTCTACCCAGCAGTTGCACTTTAACATTTGCAAAATGTCATATTATCATAGAAAAAATGACATTCAAAATTGGAGCAAAATCGTTGTTAGAAGAGGATCTGTCTGCAAGTCTTGAGTAGGTACCATCAGTCATAGTCTCAGAGCAGAAGCATGTGTGCATACCACCTTACTTCATCCTTTTCTTTTTTTTCTGTTAGTCGATGTCAATATCAGATCATTTCATCATTAGTCAAGTTATTGATTGTTGGGATAAAATTCAAACATTAAACATATGGCTGTCCTTTATTTATACAATAGGTTAAAATACTTCATCAAGCTATAATTCCATGTACTTTTAAGTTCTCTTTTGCAAAACTTAACTGTGATCAATATATAATTTAGTCTCTGTGAGTCTAAAGATTAAAGCTACATTATCAGCAACTAAGAAGTTATACAAACATGTTAGAGGACTATAAATTTGTCCTCCCTTAACATAATTCTAAGAGCAACATGACAAAGAAAGTACCAAGCTGAAATTCTACCTTGTTCTACATCTTTGGAAATATTTCATTTATTATAACCCCTGAGACATTTTTATAATATATCTAAGGTATACTTAAAACATCATATCCTACAAAAATATACTTCCTCTATCATCTTGTTTTCCTCAACCCCTTCCCACCCTGGAGCAATACTTACCTGCAATATAAATTCTCTATCCTCCAGGCCTGTCATTTTTTAATCTCTGGTAGCATCTACCAAAATGACATCTGTGTAATAAGTAATCAAAATTTATTTGAATAGTTGTTAGCAGTAGTTTAAAGGGATAAGGATAAGATAGTACATTTATTGCTGGATAAGTCTTGTATTCTAAGCATTAAAGAGTGGCACATAATATTAGATCTCCAAAAGAATAAAATGGTGGTTATTCCACAGAGGGTCAAGTGTAGCATCACAAGAATAGCAATTTTACAACTAATGGGATAGAGTCCATATGGTAGAATTATTTCTCTGGCAATTTGGATGATTACTGTCTTTAGTATATTGGCTTCCATTTACCTTTCCTGGTTCAATTTTTAGGTTTAACACAATAAGGAAATATTATTGAATAGTAAGGAAGGCAGAGGGAAATAATTGTCTAACTGTACATAGCAAAGCATCTGTGTGATTCATTTCCAAATTCTTTGTAATCAGGGAAAATAATTACAGTACTTGCTTCTAAAAATGGTGCAGGAATGATTATTAAGCAGATGTACAGCTATTTATCATTGAGGTTGGACAATTTCATTTATAAACTAACGTGTTTATGTAACAGCTCTGGATCAAACCTACACCATCTGTGTTGTTTAGAAAAGCTTATTTACGACATGTGCAAGCCTACGGTACTGAAGCCATCTTTTGTTCTACTCACAATTGAGTATGTTGTTCTGTGTGATTGCACTGTGGCATTTCACTCTTTACTTACACTAGGGAAAACTCATCTGAATAGCTATTCTTTTTTTATCTACATGCACTTCACTGAGAGCCGTATAATTCTCTGTGATAAATTATTTAACACATTCATGTCATGAATACTAAGGTGTGTGTCTTACAGAACTCTGGGAGAAGAAACAACCACACAGTTAGACTACCTGCAAGTCTACAGCCCAACAGACTCTTGGTTCTGGTGATGACTTGACTGTTGACTAGCTATGTAAATTCAGTGACTTCCTTGTGCCTCAATTTGCTTTTGAATGAACACAATGTGGCTTGAATTTCTATTACCTGAATTGCTTGGGACCAAAAGTGTTTCAGATTTCAGAATTTTTTGAATTTTGTAATATTTACATGTGCATAATGAGATGTCTTGGGGACAAGATATAATTCTGTACACAGAATTCATCACCTTTCATTGCAACTTATGTTAATAGCGTTAAGGTAGTTTGATACAAAGTTTTTAGTGTACCTGGACTTTGACTTTTAATGTGAGGTCAGATGTTGAAATTTCCACTTGTGGTACAATGTCAGTATAAAAATATTTTGATTTCAGATTTTACATTTTTAGACTAGTGATGCTTACACTGTGCAGATATTTACCTTATCAAATTACTGTGAGAATTAAACATCATTAGTTAATGGAAAGTCCTGGCATTGAAAGCCCTATTTTGAATATTATTTTTTCTGTGATAATATGTATTTTTGCTAAAGTTTTGTTATTTTCCCTTCAAAGTTATTGTATATGTCCTATTCAAAATTCTGTTAACATTGATAATGATTAAAAGGAGACTATTTTCATGGATAAACTATCATTGAGGCAAATGACTGAGGTTTTACTTAAACTCTAACTGAATTTTTTGTGTTACTGAACATGTAAATTGTATGTAAATTCAGTTTTTTATTTCTCCCTAATCAATCTCATCATTTGTAATGATTTTGGAGAAATCACTGTTTGATATAAAATTTATTTACCAATTAACCCTTGATGGTTTACTCAGACTCTTCTACTATTTCAGATTATGAATAAATTTGAGGTGGAATTATGGTTTAAAATAATCAGAAAACAATCCAGCTATATTCATTTATCTTTGTTTTGTGTAAGTTACCATTTTATTTAATAAATATAGAAATTTAAATCATAAATGTGATTTACATAGCAAGCAAGTTGTATCATAGTATATATTCCATGACGTTTTTGCTTGCCTATGAGTATTTCTCAGAATTTATTAAGACTTAGATGAGTCTTCAGTGAAGGCCTTGACAAAGTTGACCATGAAAAGTCTCCATATGTGTTGGTTCATATGTATTTGATTCTCAAGCTTATGTCTCCATTGGAGAACTGGCAACAATTAATATTAATATAGGGAACAGTTTAAGAATAAACTTTTCTTTTTCTTTGAAGATTAGTTAAAATTCATTCTTAACTTTAATCAGGACCTAAGACAAATTCTCTTTCCTGTTGTCAGAAGAAGCATTTTTGAAGAAATGAGAAATGATGGACAGTTAATCTTTCATTAGTATCAATTAGGTATACAAAGGAGTTTCATTTTACAGGTCCATATGTGAATAGATGCACTTCAATCAGACTCATCCTTTCTATCATTCCCTTTCTCCCTCCTTTCCAAACCAATCTCATAGCTTCATTATTTCATTTTCACATAAGTACTACCTTGAATATAATCACCTTCCTTCAACTTTTTTACTCACCTTCCTTCCTCCTACTAGGACCTATTTCCACCTTCTAATACGCATTTTTATTAAAATGCATGTTAACTAATTCATTGATATTGGTGGGGTTTTTTTGGTTGTTGTTGTTCCTCGTGGGGCTTGAATTGAACTCTGGGCCTGGGTGATAATCCCTGAATTATTCAGCTCAAGGCCAGTGCTCTACCACTTGAGCCACAGGACCACTTCCAATTTTCTGGTGGTTAACTGGAGATTAAGACTCCCATGGACTTTCCTTCCCAGGCTGGCTTTGAAGCATGATCCTCAGATCTCAGTCTCCTAAGTAGGTAGGATTTACAGGTGTGAGCCACGGGCTCCCAGCTTCATTGTTATTCTTTTTGGAAACATTTTCTCCGTAAACAAATAACTAATTGCTTAGGTATTTTCTGCAAATATATCCTGTGTTTGAATTTCCTATTTTGCCTTATTTGCTCTATTTATTAGAGCTCAAGGCTGTATTTTCACTTCTAGAATTACATGTTTGCTTCTTCTTTCTTAAGAATTGGTTCTTAGTTCATGTTGCTGGCATTCTACCTTCTTCCCAACTTCTAAATTCTTGATTCTCACTGCATGGAACATGTGTGGATGGAGGCTAAAGGTTATATATGTTTGCCAGTTTTACTAAAATACAAAGTGGCTAGTTTTTTCATGTGCTTTAGTTCACATTTTCTTTTGAATTGCTTCTTAGAAATTTTCATTTTGTGCTGAAATGTTTAGATCTATATATTCAGTGTTGTACCTTCTAATAAAAAAAAGCTCCTTCAATGAGAAAAACTAATAACTAACTTCTTAATGAGATTTGTGCTTAAAATAATGAGATGGTTTTCCTTTGTATATAAAACAGCTTGCATTAATATCAAGGAAGATAAATAAGAAAGTCAGCATACTTAAAGATAAAAGATAATTTTGATTTTAAAACTACTTGGACATTTTCCAGAGAAGCCAATTAAAATTGTCTAGATTTGAAGGATTTTTTGGTCTCCAATTAGTGTGTCTACCGTGTATTTTCCTGATTTCCAAGGAAACATTTTAATTTTATTAACTAGAATGGCATTCACAATTGATTATTGAGTTCCACTGGGATTGATTAACTCATGATGACCCTTATTACTTATGATATCATCATCTACTGTTATGTATTCCTAATATGTCATTAAATTTCTTTGGGGAATTATTCTATGCTATCTTTCTTGATATAAAATCATCAGGGTAAACCTCATGGCCTATCCTAAAACATGAAATTAGGAATGAGAGCAGTACTTGCCATAAATTCCACACTTGCTAATTGGCACAATATCAGTGGGGCACCAGAGTCAGTGGGAAATCTTAATGCCTACTTACTTTTTCTTTCTGTGAAATGTTTGGTGAATAGTTTTAATGTTCATAAGTGTCAGAGAAGTTCTATACAATGCCATTTTACTAGCCATTACATACTAACTAGTTTAAGAAAGAAAAGTTACAATAATTTCTTCTCTGATAAATCTTGAAAATATTTTGAAATTAAAAATTGTCATCTAATATTACTTTTTTTCCAGTCTTAAAAATCTGTGAAGAAAGCATCTGTAAAAACATGCATATATCTAAAGGGATGTGTTTTAAAATTAGGATTAGTATTTCTACTTGGCCCTTATATTCTATCACAGTTTGGTGCCTTCATCTTTTATAAACTTAGATTATCAATTAAAATATATTTTTTAAAATTAGAAATGATGGCATCTTAGTTCTTAAAAATACATCTTTTTTCCTGTCGTTTTTTGTATTTTTATTGTAAAGATACTGTACAGAAGGGTTAAAGTTACATGAGTAAGATAAGTTTTCAACATAGTGTCTCCTACATCTCATTGGGAAAATAGAATTGTAAACATTTAGTACCAAAGCAAATGAAGGTAAATATGCTGAGTTCTTTGCTTTCACATTTGAAGAAAATAATCACCTAAAAGAAATATTGTTTGGGGAGTATCACCTAATTATTGTAAGACGTTTTCTTCCAAAAATACTCCTTCAGATAGGAAAAGAACCAGAATTATCATCAGAGTATTTAGTGAAAATGGCAGCAGTGACTTCATAGTTCCTGATAAAACTCAGTTCATTTGTAAAACATAGAAATATAATTCCTCTACTCTATGTAGTTCATAGGCAGATTTTCCTAACTTTTGATGGAAACAGTATCATAAACAAACAATCCTTAAGCTTATATCTATTATTCAATACTGATATCCCTTCTCATTACCTCTCTATATTTATAGTTATAAAAGTTGAAGTTCAGTAATGCAATTTATATCAATGTCTTAATGAATTTTGGAAAATGATAATTCATTTGAAATGGAGACTGTTTAATATACTGTGAGATTCTACATCCCATAGTCATCCTTAACTTCCAGATAATGTTTAATTATGATTAAAAGTGAGACAGAGGACATACTCTAATGCCAAATTCTATTATCGAAGGATTCTGCATCATTTTGAGGGAACTTAGACACTCAGGATATCCTAATGTAGTTTTTCCTTAAGAATGGCATGCTACTGTTGCTCATTTTCCTGTGGAATAGCTCACCTGCCTAGCCTTTTGGGAGTTTAGGATTGACCCATATTTATCAGAAACAATACCAAATACAGTTATTGAAGTGAAGAATAGGAAGGACAATTAGTTTGCTCTGTGATCCAAACACAAAATTACAGATAATTTCCTCCTCCCTCGAACTCTTCCAAATTAATAATCTGCTCATTTTGTAGGCTCCGTGTTTTACTTTTCCCTTTTCTTCTGTTATTACTTGTCTATTTGTGGTTGTTTGAAATGGAGTCTTACTGTGTTGTCCAGATTGGCCTTAACCTTGTGAACCTCCTACCTTTTGCTCTCAAGTCACTCCCAAGAACTGCTTCTTGATTGAGCTTTTTATTTTTAATTGCAGAAATTTCATTATTACAACAACCAAAATATCTAGGTAAAATATTCTCCAGTGATAGTACTGATGAAAAATAGACTTCAGGGCTGGGAAAGTGGCTCAATGGTAGAGAGCTTGCCTTGCATGCCTGATGCCTTGGGTTCGATTCCCCAGCACCCACATAAGCAAAAGGAAAAAAACCTGGAATTGGTGCTGTGGCTCAAGTGGTAGAGTGCTAGCCTTTAGCTGAAGAGCTGAGGGACAGTGCCCAGGCCCAGAGTTCAGGTCCCATGCCCGGACCCAAAAAAAAGAAAAATAGACTTCATTAGAATGCAACTATGTTCTGATATAGCAAGATATATATTATATACATAGTTCTATTACCTATGTAATTTTTTAATTGAATAATTTGAATTCTATCTTGTAACTAAAAGAGATTTTAGGGGAAATAAATATTCCTTTTCTTACTGTTGCTTAGGTTTTCCTAGGTAAAATTTGAAGAAAAAAAACGCAAATTGATAAAATTATATTACCAATGTAGTAAGTTGTAATAAACACAAAAATCTGTAAACACTTGTAATAATCCTTGAGTGTTTTCTACAATTATATTACAATAAAACTTATTATAGGTTGTAGCACAAATTGTCATGTAATTCACCAAATTAAAAAAAGATGTAGAACAAAACTTTCCTGAAACAAAATACATATTTTTAAAGTGTAGAATAAAATAAACACTTTAAAGATCTGTTTGTTCTTAGTATATTTTTACCTAGGGAAAATATAAATATAACTCTGACATAGATAACATTCATCTACTGTTATGTGATATACATTGGTTTACTTCTACTAGCAGAAAATATGGCCTTCATAGCACATAGCTCCTCAAGTTTCTCTTATTAAAAAAAGAGAGAGATAAAATGAATAATCTTAAATAAGGAGTTTCTCAACCAAAAGCACATACATTTTTCCTCTTGAAACAGTAAGTTAATTTATATAACTTTTATAATTCAAAATCTACTATGAGAAATTTATCTTGTCTTTAATCATAATGAGGTATTTAATAAATAGCCATTATGCTTAAAGAAAGTTCATTTGAAAACTATTCCTTTTTTGAAGGATATGTTAACCCAGGAATGTGTGTGTGTGTGTGTGTGTGTGTGTGTGTGTGTGTGTGTTTATTCCAAGAAGATATGTTTAGTCATGCTCTAAATTTGTTTGTAGTATCTTGTCTTAGTGATCCAAGCCAAATTTTCTGTGACATTTTATAAATAATTACAATCTGTGTTTCATTTAATAATTGCTATCAGATTGCATGTTTCATCTAAAAAAATAGTTTGACAATAATTTTTGCTGGCCATATTAATTTATAAACCTTAGGAAATGTACAGATATTGATAAATTTGTTGCTGTGAAGTTGAGCTCCATGAAAACTCAGAACAAAATAAACTAAAAGATTTGTCCTTTCTGAAAACCCTCAAGAGATAAGGATTTGTATTGCCATTGAAATTTGAAAGTTTGATTTCCCTAGCTTTATTTTTGTAATTTTTTTTACAAGAGAATGTAGTTCATACTTGCATCTATTAATTACCAAAGTCTCTGTAGAAATGATATGAAAACATTTTGGTGGTTATAACACCAAAATAAAAAATGCAAATAATTTAATATTTGTCAACAAGAGATCTTATGTTTTATGTAGTGAGTTCCCAGAGGATATTGCTTCAATATTGCTTTTTATAATCATAAAAGGAATGTGCTCAATTCTATTATTCAAATTTGAAAATAAGACTAGTTGAAGAACACTACTCAACCTCTTAGAATTTAACTCTTATATGCCTAGACAATAAGTAAATTTAGCACTGTGGAGGCAAAGGTGGGGAAATATAAAACTGGAAAGTGGTCTGGTCTATATAGGAAGTTCTGAAAATAAACTGCAATGCAGTTCCTTGGGAGAGCACTTGGCTGGTGTATTCAATGCCATGGGTTTGATGCCCGGTATTACAAAGAAATAAGGGAAAAAAAACTAGGGAAGGATATTTACTTATATCTATATGGTGTTTTATAATACATGTGGGCACTTCCACATATATTTAGGACTAAGGACTAAATTGAATCTAGATTAGAATACACTCCTTATTCTCATTTAAAAAGTGACTAAGCATTCCTAGCAAGGCAATGTGAGTCTGTTAAGTGATATAACTGGAAAATTTGAATGCTAAAGTGTATGGTTCTTTTATAAGAGAAGAAGTGGAACTTTAATTATTATATGTTCTGGAAGAGTCTGGAATCTTTTTTTTAAGTCAAAAGTTTATTACTTGAATGATAAATTGAGCAAAAAAGACATAAATCATGAAAAATAGAAGAAAACGTGGATCTGAATAACTCAACAAAAATAAATAAATAAAATAAAAATACAGTCAAGAGGACCAACAATGGACAAAACATAGCTGAATTTTTAATTGAAGATTGAACTTTTAGAATGAAATAGTCAATTTATTCACCATTAAAAAAAATAAGGTTATGTAATTGCAAGAAATGGTTGGAACTGTGTGTCATGACAAACAATGTAAGCTAGACTGAGAAAGGTAAATATCATATATTTTTTATTATTACTAAGACACAGGAAGAAACGCTCAACATCCCTAGCCATAAAAGAAATGCAAATCAAAACAACATTGAGATACCCTGTGGACAGAAGGGAACCCTACTGCATTGTTGGTAGGAGTGTAAGTTTGTTCAACCACTTTGGAAAGTAGTATGGAGGTTCCTCATGTAATTGTAACCCCTCTGTACGGTATTTTCACAATAAAAAGAGCCTGGAATCTTGATGACTGAAACCATTACTTATGTCTGGAAATTTTCCAGAATTTCAGTTGCATTCTACTTGACTTTTTTTTTTTTTCGGGGGGGGTGTCGTGGGGCTTGAACTCTGGGCCTGGGTGCTGTCCTTCAGCTCTTCAGCTCAAGGCAAGTGCTCTATCACTTGAGCCACAAGCACCACTTCCAGTTTTCTGGTGGTTTATTGGAGATAAGCGTTTCATGGACTTTCCTGCCTGGGCTGGCTTTGAATGGTGATCCTCAGATCTCAGCATCCTGAGTAGCTAGGATTAGCTATCATCACCTGGCTTACTCTACTTGACATTTATGAATGGAATATATTTCTTAATCCATGTCCTAATGCTAGAGCATTTTCCTATCTTAAGCATTTTCCTCCAGATCATTTTGATATATTTTAGTTGCTTACATATCTGATATGTATGGAATGAAAAATATCAGAAACAAATACCTTTATTGAAGAAAACCTGAGAAAATTTTAGCTGCAAGTTGTTAGGAAATAAATTACACTGAAATACAATCTTTACCCTGAAGGTTGAAAAATAAAATACAATGAAGATCTGATGGCATCAATTTTGGAAAGGAAATTGAGAAATGGTTCTTTAATATATATTCAGTGGTGTCTTAAGTTTTTCCTTATATGCTATTCAAAGCCAGTCATACATAGACAAAAGCAACACAAATTCAGGTTGTGTGACTGAAATCCTAGAAACTTTTACACATGAAAATAAGACTTAGATGGTGTATCTAATTCCCTGTTATTATAATGGACAAACATGATACAGTCTTTACTGCTATGCTTTCCTAAATTAAATGAGCAGTATATTTTTTCAACTAAAATGAATAATTATATGTATATGGAAACACACACATACATACACACACACAGAGCTGACTTACTTTCACTTACTAGTAGCTATATACTCATATCTGTATGCAAGGAAGGAAACTGAACCAAAAGGGAGTACACCAGCCCCCACTGATATTTCCTTATATCCGATGCATGGTCAATAAGCCTTATAAGGCATCCTTAAATTAGAAATAAGCATGAAAAAAGTCAACTCTCCTTCAGGGAGGAAAAAGATTATTGTCATCAGATTAGAAAAATTATGGTTCTTTCATGTTCTGAGCAAAATAGGCATTAAAGCAACAAAATTAAAGCAACCAACAGTGTCTACAAGTGGGAAAAACACACTATTAAACAGTTCTTATATTTTCAATATTTAGCAATCCATATACTTCTTGAATCACCTTCTGATTTCCAGCTACTTCTGAGGAGACCTTGTGTTTAATGTTTCCATTCTTGTTCCCAGCACTGACATAAAGGGGCACATGGAAATCACTCAAAAAATACATAAAAAAAGCAGAGGTGAGTAGCTAAGGAGCAACTGAACTGAGACCTGGAATTTCTGCAAACCATACCCTAAAAAAATCAGACTAGAACAGTGGGAGGCTGTCTACAGATGTGGATAGTCACTGTTGCTTGAGTTTCTTTGACAATTTATCAACGCTTCAAACATGACTGAACCAAAATCCTACTATTTCCAAAGTTCAGATTACAGACATAAAATTCTGCATGGGGTAGGGATTACTCGTTATTCATTTGGTGATCATCAATCCAAATGTGACTCAAATGATGATGCCTACCAATAAATCAAAAATATTAAAACCATACCAAATAACTATGTTTAGTCCACTTTTTTCTCTATTATTTTCCTCCAAAAATTCAATATGTCCTGAAGTAATAACCAAATTGTTTATTGTATATTCACCTGAAATAGTCAGGGAACTTCAACATATTTTATTTCAGTTTTCATTTTTTTCAAATTCAAACCAGAATAACCAAATTTAGTTCATATGTTCACATAAAATGTATACTTCTCCCTGAAAATATTATTTTTGGCAAATAAACAAGTGTGTTACATAAATCCTCTGACTTCTAACTCATTAAGTGTTTTCAGCAAATTAAGAAAAATACAAAGAGAAAAATACAAGACAGAAAAAACATGAAACAATAAATTCATAGTGCTAACAAAGTTCATCTTGTTCCAAGCCTATCAATTAATTGCATGATGGTTTGACCAAGCATAGTCAAAAAATTAATAAAAAAATTTCATAATGGGCACCAGGTGCTCATTGATGTAATCCTAACTTCTCAAAAGGCTGTAATCTAAAGAATAAGAGTTCAAGGCCAGCATAGGCAGAAAAGTTTGCGAAATTCCATCTCCAAAATAACAAGGAAAAAGTAGGGCTGGAGATTTGGCTCAAGTTGTATGTGGCTCAAGTATTAGAGATCAACTCAGCAAGCAAGTCAAACCTTTGTCACACACACACACACACACACACACACACATCTTAAAGAGAAATTGTAAACTTTCTTGAATGTAATTGTTTAGCCCAAACAGCCTCGTGTTATCTGTAGTTGTGTTGAAATTGCTGTGTGATCTGCTTAGTGTTTCTAAAGCCTCTTCATATTTGTGAAAATATGAATATATGAACATAAAAAAGGCACCAAAGTTAATGGCGCCACCCAGAGAAGGTAAAAGATATGGCAAGTGAATATTTTAGGATTGGCGAAAGGTGACATGTCTTTAGTGGAAGTGGGACAATCCTATAAGGGAAAAAGAATTATGAACCCAACATACTGAAATTCTATGCATCCTACCCCATGGCAATGTTGCATTAATAAGAATTTGTTTGGAACACAAAAATATCAAGAGTCTATTATAGTTACCTATTTCAATGAAAATAGACTTAGTCTTGTTTGAGTACCTGATGTATAAAGTTCCTGAATTTTAGTTTTCAAAACAAAAATGCCAACCTTGAAATCTTTCAGAGTTGATTTACATAGACCTGTGTGTCTGACATAACTTAGGAAATCATAGCGAGCTATTAATAATGATTCATGTACTTTTTTATCTCTATTTCCCATATGATTATAGCTTCTGTTCTCTCTACTCACCAATGCTAATACAGAAAACTGGCAAACCCACTCTGCAACTCAGCCGCTTGTACATTGTGCTTCCTTTGACACTAAATGGAACCTCTCAGTTCTTCTAAGAAAACATGCAAAGATGGTAGAGTATTGTGCTGATAATTTTTCACATGGCCACAAACAATCTGAGGGATTTTCTTATAGTCATTTTAGGCTTCATGGAGACAATTGCTCTGTCTCTACTCAGATGAATATGAAATCACAGGGAGCAAGAACACTTGGATGAAATTTGTGTGCCCTGGCCCTTGCCTGTGATCCTAGCTACTTAGGAGGCTGATATCTGAGGATCATGTTTTGAAGCTAGCCTGGAAAGAAAAGCTCAATAGACCATATGTCTAAAAATGAACAGCAAAAATCAAGGATATAGGTATGACTCAATGGGTACAGTACCTGTCTAGCAATGGTGAGATCTTGAGTTCAAACGGCAGTACTAACAATAAATGTTAAAATTTAGGAATCTAGTATTTTGTTTGGTACTAAATAACTCACATTGAAAGTCACTATAATGGAAGAAATGCATGTGAATTTTGCCATTTGCCACCTTAAGAATCTTAAAAATAAGTCCATGTGTTTTGAGTTTCAGTTCTTATACACATTAATCAGGATGAATACTTTGTCAGTGTTGTTGGCAGCTACTACTTTGATCATCCTTAATCTGTGAAGTTGGCAATGTCATAAAATGGAACACAATCACTTTTTCAGTATCTTCTTTTTGTCTTTCATAGAGCTTGAACTCATGACCTGGACGAGGTCTCTGAGTTTTTCACTTAAGGCTAGTGCTCTGAACACTTTGAGATGCAGCAATACTTCCAGTTTTCCTGTGGCTAATTGGAGATAAGAATCTCATGTATGTTCCTGTCTGGCATGGTTTCAAACCCCAGTCCTCAGAAGGCAGCCTCCTGAATAGCTAAGATTACAGGTG
This sequence comes from Dipodomys spectabilis, assembly GCF_019054845.1. Classification (NCBI taxonomy): domain Eukaryota; kingdom Metazoa; phylum Chordata; class Mammalia; order Rodentia; family Heteromyidae; genus Dipodomys; species Dipodomys spectabilis. The sequence continues at coordinate 10,743,887 of NW_024870709.1, forward strand.
TGCCCCATGACACCCTGCCATTTCAGTATGTTTTGATTCTGGTAACTCCTCTTGTCTTACGAGATTATGCTTTTTATCTAAAAATTTTTGCTGATGTAAATGGCTTTGAGTAAAAGGTGTTTAGCCAGGCAGACATCAGTGATCATTCCTGTTATCCTACCTACTCAGGAGGTTGAGATCTGAGGATCCTGGTTTGACCTGGGCAGGGAAGTCAGTGAGACTCTTATCTCTGCCTAACTACTAAGAAGCCAGAAGTGAAGCTGTGGCTCATGCATTGTGCATGAAAGCCAAATGATAGCACCCAGGTCCCGAGTTCAAAACCCAAGACCAAAAAAAGAAAAAAGATATTCAGAAACTAAAAATGAAATTAAGGGCCAAAAAACTTGAAAAATTGTTAGTGTTGGAATTATAGAAATATTGCCCTTCTTCACCTCCAACCCTTGTGAGTTTGTTGAGCCAAATCTATGGGTGGAAAGGTAGGACAATGCCTAAACTGTAACTGACATATCAGCATGCAGAAACAGATAGTATGTCCATCTGCATGTATTGCATGTGTGTGTGCTGCACTCAAAAATGTCTTATTTTTATTTATGTATTTCTAACCCATAAAGGATTCATAAGCATTGGAAAATATCTCATGCAATGTAGAATAATAAAGTGAGTTGTTCAGAGAAAAATAAATAGTAAGGGAAAGAGGGTAGGAGGTGAACAACTAATAAATCTAGAAATAAATTCGTGGGTGAAATTTGTAGAGAAATCTGAGCTATACCAGAAGCAAGTTAGCTCATGATCTAACCTATTCGCATCACTTCTGCAAAGTCCCTGTTGTAAGATATCCTTCAAATTTACAAATTGGAAGGAATAAAGCAAGTCTGCATGGAAACATACTAAGTAGGTTCTCATAGAGAGTAACTGGAGTATTTTTTTTAATCTTATTTTTTTGTCAGTTCTGGGGCTTGAACTCTGGGCCTGGGCGCCCACCCTCAGCTCTTCAGCTCATGGCTAGCACTTTACCATTTGAACCACAATGCCACTACTGGCCTTTTCTGTTTATGTGGTGCTGAGGAATCGAACCCAGGGCCTCATGCATGTGAGGCAAGCACTCTTCCAACATCCGAGCCCCCCCATTTTTTTAACCATTTTGAAGAAAATACAAAGCCCTCATATTTAGTGTTAGTCCTATATTGTCGCTAGATTAAATTCCTATAAATTTGATGGTATTAATTATGTACATTTGTTAGTATATAGTTCTGGCAATCAGAACTCCAAGATGGGTTTTTCACTAAGACAAATTGTAGCAAAATATAGTGACTGTGTTTTGTGTGCTCGCCTAGCTTTTCTTGTAAATGTAATTATTTTTAGCATTGTAATGAAATCATACAAGAGCCATGGATTCTAGCCCTTTTTTTATTGTGAAAATACTGTACAGAGAGGTTACAATTACATGGGCAAGATAATGAGTACATTTCTTATCAAGCATTGTAGCCTCCTCCTTTGTTTCCCCTTCCCATCCCTTCCCATCCTCCTCCCGTCCCCCTACCCAACCCTCCTCCCCCCCACCAAAGTTGTAAAGTTCGTTTTCCACATAACCACTTGTACATTTCATTGTTGCAATGGATCCACCTTTATCCCTATTTAAACGATTTGTTTTTTCCCTTCCCCTCCACAAATTATACCAACTTCAAATACAGTGAAATCAGGGGTTATACCATGGAGGAGGGGCATACAAAGCAACAAAGAAATAATCTTATAAATGTGTTAGAAACAATAGCATGAAAGAAAAAAAAACATTTGAATACATATCTTAGGGTTCATTTCCCTAACATCAACTTATCTGACCTTTTCTGCTTGACTCAGACATATACTAGTTATTGCAAAGAAGGGAACCTTACTGCATTGTTGGTGGGAGTGTAAACTTGTTCAACCACTTTGGAAAGCAGTATGGAGGTTCTTCAAAAGACTCCACATAGAGCTCCCCTGTGACCCAGCAATCCCACTTTTGGGCATTTACTCAAATGATCATAAACAAGGCCACACTAAAGCTACCAGCATGACTATGTTTATTGCAGCATTATTTACCATAGCTAAGATATGGAACCAACCCAGATGCCCCTCAGTAGATGAATGGATCAAGAAAATGTGGTATATAAACACAATGGAATTCTATGCCTCCATCAGAAAGAATGACATTGCCCCATTTGTTAGGAAATGGAAAGACTTGGAAAAAATTATAATAAGCGAGGTAAGCCAGGCCCAAAGAAACTTAGGTCCCATGGTTTCCCTTATTTGCAATAATCTAGCCCTTTTCATTTTTAGTTAAAGCTTTTTGTGTTCACAGTACTGTTTTCTTGTGTTACAAGTGGTAGTCCCTGATAGCACTTCTCTGATCTCTAATTTGTCAGAATTTGCAAAGATTTAAAGTTCTATAATGAAGTTCTATAAAGAAAGAAAAGTCCTTTCATTGATCAATGAAACACCTGTAAAAACAGATTTACTTATATGGAATTCTCTCTAAGAAGGACCACAGGAGAATAGTTGGGCAAGAAATGAGGCTTGCCTCTGATTTCCGATGAAGATTTGAGTGAAACAGTGTGTGTTCACTTAATCTTGTTAAATGTAGCACAAAACACTAAGTGTATTAGAGCGTGTACTCAAATGATAACAAACCCTGCTGGTAAAGCTAATAGGAAGCAATTCTTTTCTCATTGGGTTACCACAATCAAACATTCCTTTAGATATCATTATTTACTTTGATTACAATATGCCTTGCATATTGAAGCCTTTGTCTTTCCTTATTACTAAGTAATGTTTTCCTTTCTTTGTTAAAAGGAAAATATCCAGGTACAAACATTCACTCAAAAGAATAACAACTATGGTAAAAGAAATATGGAAACTTAAATTAGAAAGTTTTGATTGAAAAAAATGAGTGGAATCTATTGATGGTCATGATAAAAATAGGCATTAAATATGGATCCTACATTTTTTTCTACTGAGAACTGCTTTCTGCATTTAAAACTTACCTTTGCATGTTAAGTTGTGTGTAGATCGGTCGTTCAAGTGAGCAGGATGGTTCTGCAGTTTTTTTCAATTCTTCTTAATTTTCCTCTAGGAGGATTTGAGTAATCTGCCTTGAGGCAGATGATGACCTATTAGAGTCTCTTGTACCCTTTAACACCTGCAAAGTAAAAAGGAGTTATAAAGACTTTAGACTACATCTTCAAGTTACAAAAAATATTCCATCCCAAAAGCATTTTTTGTAGCAAAATTACCTGGAATCATTTATTATCACTTAACTTGTACTGAAAAAAAAAGTCAGATGAAACATTGAGAAATTTCATTTCCAAATTCCCCTTAGAGCTTATCAAAATGGCCACATTCTATCAAGGATGAGCCACACGTGGTCCCAAGACATAAGAGCATGTTAGAAAAGGAACATTGTTCTAATGCTTTTTCATGATTATTAAGGAGTATATTGCTATATGTGGGCCTCATTAGTTTTCATTCTAATAGGTTTGCTCAGTAAACCTGAATAAATCTCAAAATTAGTGTATTATTTTTATTTTTGTTTTGTAATATTAATGGGTATGGGCTACAGTTGATTTAGACTCTAATTTAGAAGATTTTTTTTACCTGTATCAGCTGCCATTTATTTGAATTATTATTATTATTGTTGTTATTATCTTTAAGTAGTTTTACAAAGGAGTGCCATTTAACTAAGCAGTTTATGAATACAATGTATTTTGATTAATGCTCCCCCCCTTCCAATATTCTCACCCATCCCTCTCCTACTCCTTCCTTTCCTTACTCTTATTGTTGTAGGATATACATTGGATTTTTAATAGGAACTGAACAAATAGTTATTGGATTTCTATACTATAAGTCAAATATCAAATATTTTAATTTGACCTGGTATATAAGAAAATAGTATAGACTAAATGACCTAAGAACAGATAGTTATTTGCAACATTCTAAAAGCTGGGAAGTTCAAGATCAAGGTATCATTACATTTTTTTTCTTTTTAAAATTGTTATTGTAGAGTTGATATACAGAGGGGTTACAGTTACAATAATCAGGTAATAAATAATGGGTACAATTATTTTTGAGCTATGTCTCCTGTTCCATAGCTCTCTCTCAGTTTTTCCCTCCCATCCCCATTCACAAGATATACAGTTCATTTTTGACATAGTGTCTAGTGAGTACCATTGTTGTATTTGTTCACCCTTATTCCACCTTTTCTGTGTCCTCTCCCTTCCCAAATACAAACAAAATAACAAATAAGACAAAAGGAAAAGAACAAAAACCGCAACAATGACAACTAAAAATGTCACATTTCTTTTACTTAGAGTTCATTTCATAGAATATTGTTGTTGTTTACCTTTTCTTTTCTTTTCTTTATCTGTCGGTCGTGGAGCCCGAACTCTGGGCCTGGGCACTGTCCCTCAGCTCTTCAGCTTAAGGCTAGCACTCTACCTCTTGAGCCACAGCACCACTTCTGGATTTTTCTCCTTACATGGTACTGAGGAATTGAACCAAGGGCCTCATGCATGCAAGGCAAGCACTCTACCACTGAGCCATCTTCCCAGCCCTAGAATATTGTTTTATATGATCATATGAACATCAGTATTGAGTCTTTGTCAACCACTTCAATATACATCCTCCTTTGGCCTCAGTGTGTGAATGTCTAGAGTGCTATATAATTTATCATGTCCCAGTGTGTGCACGTGCCCGCGAACACACACACACACACACACACACACACACACACACACACACACACACATCTTTCAGTGTGTTTAGTTGTAGATTTAAACTCCCAAAAATAAACCTTCAAAAACTAAATACTTAAAGAGAGACTAAATACTTAAAGAGAGACTTCTCAGAGGAAGAAAACTAATGGCCAATAGACATATGAAGAAATGTAAATCAAAACAACATGGAGATTACATCTCACTCCAGTTAGAATGGCCATTATCAGGAAAATTAACAATAACAAATGCTGGAGGGGATGTGGTCAATAGGAAACTCACAATGTTGGTGGGGATGTAAATTTGTTCAATCATTCTGGAAAGCAGTATGAAGTTTCCTTCAATGAATAAACATAGAGCTTCCCTATGAAACAGCAATCCACTCTTGGGTATTTATTCAATGGACCACAAAACAGGCCACACTAAAGCCACCAGCACAACCATGTTAATTGTAGCATTGTTTACCATAGCCAAGATATGGAATCAACCTAGATGTCCCTTGAATGGATCAAGATAACAGCTGGAAAGGTGGCTCAATGATAAGAGTGTTTGCCTCCCATGAATGAGGCCCTGGGTTTGATTCCTCAGCACCACATAGACAGAAAAAAGTCGGAAGTGGTATTATGGCTCAAGTGGTATAGTACTAGCCTTGAGCTGAATTGCTGAGGGACAGCACCCAGGCCAACAGTTCAGGCCCAACAACTGACAAAGAAAAAATGATACACACATACACACACACACACATACACACATACACACACAATTTAATCTTCTACTCATCCATAAAAAAGAATAGTATTGCACCATTAAGCGTGGAAAAAAGTATATTAAGTGAAGTAAGCCAGGGCCCTAGGCTGCATTTTTCTCCTCATTTGTGGTAACTTGAATGTACCTATAAATCTACAAGTAAATACATTGGATTCCTTCTCTTTTCTTCATTTGTCATTTCTTAATCAAAATAAGTAAGCCTCAACAAAAACCTCAATTTGGGAGAATATAAATAAAACTGAAGTGCAGTAATACAACTATGACTAGTTTAAGTTTAAAGAAGGAAAGATTCCAATCCTATTTTTATGGCTGTATTAAAGCACAGGAGCATAATAAATAATATAAATTACGACCAACTATCACTTTCTAGATTTTGTGTAAGCAAAATTAAATATATAGTTTCAGAAAAGTAATTGCTAGGTTACTAGAAACTAGGCAGTATTTTGTTTGGTTTATTTTATTCAGCTATTTAATTCTCAAGCTCTCTTGTTATTATCTTCACTTCAGTAAAGTGGAGCTAGAGTCAAATTTAAAATTTTTGAAGTTACTCATAGTAAAAGGTAAAGTCAAGTCTCAAATCTTATCCCTTCATTGCCTGCTCTCCAAATGTGTCCATCATCTATATCCTATCAGTAATTCATGCTTGAAACTAGGATGTCTTCTTCCTCAATATTGCATGTTGTAAGTTGCAAACAGAGTTACACAGCTAATTTTTTGGAAACACAAGGATCTTTTAAAATTCACAATTGTATTGGGGTTCTTATTTTGTTTCTTTGCTTCTCTTTTTTCCCCAGATTAATGCTTTAGAGTTGGAATTATGAGAATAAGAAGGTCAATGAACAAACAGTTTAGTTATAATATCAAACTTGCATTATTTGTCTTTTAGCAAGAATTGTGTGAGTTGAACTATATAATGGGGAAAAATGAGTGTTATTTAGAAAATTGGTAAAATCCAAATACACATACATATCCCAGACATCAAAAAATAGATTATTTCTTGCTTTGCAAAAATGATTCAAAAGAAAAGTCACAGCCACATTTGTTCCTTCAAAAAACAGGCATAACTCTGTCCAAGACTATTGAAAAATATATTCGAATTACAGGGAACCGTGTGAAAAGAAGTTGAGGAAAGAGAAGTAGCAGGATTTAATGAAAATACAAAGTACTTCTTTGTTTTGTTGTTCTTTTTTTTGTTGTTCTTTGCCTTTCAATGGATTAGACAAGGCGCAACAGCTTTATTCATTCTAGTACTTCAAATATTAGTATCAGCCAGAATCACTTTCCTTAGACAGAACAGAATAGTTTTTGAACAAATATCTGGGCATCTGTGTCCAGTTTAGGTCAGCCATAAAACTGACCTTCACAGGTAGGAGGGAAAGAGACACAATTATTATTACTAACTCATGCACATAGACACAACAAAACTATTCTAGGTATATAAAGATAATACCAACTTCCTATAAATAGAAAATGGAGAGAGGCTTATGATAAAAATCTTGAGAGAAAAATGATAGCCTTCAATATTTGAAGTACTATAGATATTATGAATTTCATGAGCTTCCATTTGTGAATATATTATAGTAAGAGGGAGGAATTCATCACATTTGGAAAAAAAACTTCTCTCTGAAAAGAACAAAAAATAGATTTACACTTGCCACTAAGCTCTTGCATTCATTTTCATCAGATTTATGGAAATGAAAACAAGGTAAGGCATTTTACTCTGACTGGCTTATACATCCCTACGTGAATTAATTATAGGTTTTAGACACAATTGGTCTTTTAACATTCATGTGCATGTTGGAGATTCTTAGATAACAGAAAAGAAAATGAACAATTCCTTGGGTGGTCTTATTTATTGCCAGAATTGTACTTAATTTACTTCACAGTTCAGCCACCCAAACAAAAGGAAGTCATCTTATCATTTTCAGGGGTTTATTCTTGTGGAATATAAATAGGTTTCAACTACACCCTAGGGCTTTCTTGAAATTAGACACAATTGTTGAAAATATGTATTTTTTTCACTTTTACTTCACCTTTATTATCAGAACCCATCTGCATGAGTTACCTAACCTTATCATTGTACAGGTTATGTTCTTTTTTACATGTACCAGAAATCCATACTCAACAATGTGTTCTGGGTTACAAAAGAGGATTTAACTGTTTGCACCTGTCTGTTAAGCTTTTTTACAAGTTAAGCAACTACTACAACACACAACTATTACAAATGTGTACATTTTGCTAAGAGAAAGTTCTATTGCTGTCACAAGGTCTCTCATTGTCCATAAATTTCTTGGTTGAGGTGACCAATAACTATTCGTATAAACTGGCTTTCAGAATTAGTCATTTCAGTGAATTTTTTACTCAGAGAAAATGATTTCATCTCTAATGTGTGTGTGTATGTGTGTGTATGTGTGTATTTATTTATTTTTCAATAGCACACTTTTATGCTACTTTTCTCTTATTTCATTTTAAATATCAGGTGGTCATTCAGTTCCTGTGGGTAGATGATTTGAGGTACGTTGATATGATAACTGTGAGGAAGAAAAAAATGACTTTGAAATCTTATGGATTTATTTGGAAAGCTGATGAAGAAATGATTTTATTAAGTAAAGAGGAAGAACATTCTAATGTAAACAAAAGAAATAATAATTTTATGTTAAAAATAAACTGCTAGTCTATGTCATGTATATATACATGTGTATGTATATGTTTATGTATACACTTACATATGTATGTTTATACATGCATATATACATATATACACATGTATGTGTATATATACATGTGTATATACACATATATGCATGTATATACTATATGTATACATATGTGTATACATATATATGTGTATATAGACTATATGTATACACACATATATGTACATATGTGTATGTATGTATATATATGTGGGGAAAGAAGGTAAAAATGAGAATTATCTATATATGTATAAATAATCATATTTTATTTATCCTTTCATTAAGAATTTATATTTCTGCTAAGTAAGATATGTTCAACTAAATTCCCACGTTGTTTGATGCTTGTCTGTATAGATCATCATAAAATTTCAGTACTCTGTTCATTTAAACATACCAGTTTCTCATAATTGCTCTTCCCATATTGCTCTGCATATCTGCATGTCTGGAAAGAAACATTTGAGGAAGCTGAAAGTCAATGTCAGGAAAATCTCCTTGGCTTTTCTCCATGTAACAAAGACACTTAGAGACTGGTAGATAAAATACAATAGGAGGAGACAGCAAATATTTTAGAATGGAGACCTGCCTTTAAGACTCACTTAGAAGGCAAACCAGCTTGAACACTTCTGGTATTTCATCCATTATCTTTGTTTATGGTTTCTTTATCTTTCCAATGTAATTCATATCTATTCTACCTTCCAATTTGAATAGGAGTGCCACATAAGGTTAGATGAAAATTGTGACCCATAAAGGAACACATAAATATCACATAAATGTTTGTTTTCAAAAAATAAGAGTTCACTGTTTTATTACATACAGAAAGTGTTATATAATTTGGAACATAAACACCAGTTTAGTTAAATACACACTGCTATTTATCATGTTGAAGAATACATTGATGAAAAATATCAAGATATCAAAATAGCATTGTATATGTGAAATTAAAATTTGCAACAGGGCTGATTAAAAATTCTACTATAAATCATTTGTATTATTTTTTTTTTGTTGTTGTATTGTAAAGGTTCTGTACAGAGGGGTTACAGTTACATTAGTAAGGAAATGAGTACCTTTTTCCTTGGACAAACATTGTTACCCCTACCTCCTTTACTCTCATTGTTTTCTCCCATCTTCCCTCCCCCACACTTCCCCACCAAGTTTATTTCCCACATATTGTCTACTGAGTATTGCTGATGCATTGGTTCACCTTTGTTCCACTGTTTCTGTGATTCTTCTCTTCCCCAAATGGGATAAACATATATACAAGACACTAAAATCAGAAATATTGACCCCTGGTAATAAACCAGAGGAGAAAATATTGAAGGACAAAAGAAATAACTGAAAACAGTACACTTAAAAAAAAAAAAGAAAAACAACAACAAAACCCCTCGTTTTTCCATTTTGTGGAGATCATTTTGATTAACATAATTTTATATGGTCATATGTACATCGGGCAATTGTGAACCATTGCTAGGACTATCCTAGGCATATACTACTTATTACAAATGAGGGAAACCACGGGATCTATGTTTCTTTGGGTCTGGCTTATTTCACTTAATATGATTTTTTCCAAGTCTTTCCATTTTCCCTTACAAATGACCCCTTAAAAGTGGGGTCAAATGTATTTTCAAAGTTTATTTCAAAGTTCTATTGGTTTAGTGAATGCTTTGAATACAGTTTGTCCTCTTCAAAACTCATGTTGAAATTTAATAAAAATTGGGCAATACTAAGAAGTGAGACAAGGAGGAGCTATAAAAACTGATTATGATTTTCTTTGCTTGAATAGATATTCAAAAAATTCCTCTGTGTGTGTGTGTGTGTGTGTGTGTGTGTGCATGTGTGCAAGCACATTGGTCCTGTGACTTGAACTCAGTGCCATAGCACTGTCCTTGAGTTTTTGTGCTCAAGGTTAGCACTCTACCATTTGAGCCACAGCAAGATGTGGATCTTGCTTGTTGGTGATTAATTGGAGATAAGAATCTCTAGGACTTTCTTGCTGGGGATTCTTAGAGCTCAGCCTCTAGAGCAGCTAGGATTATAGAATTACAAGGTTATTTTATTTTATTTTATTTTGTTGGTAGTGGGGCTTGAACTCTGGACTTGGACACTATCCCTCAGCTCTTCAGCTCAAGGCAAGCATTCTACCGCTTGAGCCACAGTGACACTTCTAGTTTTCTAGTGGTTTATTGGAGAAAAGAGTCTTACGGACTTTCCTGCGCGGGCTAGCTTTAAACCGAGATCCTCAGATCTCAGCCTCCTGAGTAGCTAGGATTACAGGTGTGAGCTAATGAATTGTTTACTTTAAGAATTAGTCTTCTATTAAAAAGCCAACTTGACTAGGAATCTCCTCCTCCTGGTACCTTGCCTGGTACCTTACCTGAGTCTCTGAGAAAGCAGGCCATGGCTAGATAGAAAGATGGGCCTTAGATCTTCAACCAAACATTGGAAAACAAATGAAAGTCAATGACCTAAGATAAACCTATTATTTATTTATCTCTTTGGTCGTAGTGGTGCTTAAACTCAGGGCTTCTACACTGTCCCTGAGCTCTTTTGTTCAAGGCTATCACCCTACTACCTTGAGCCACAGCTCCACTTCAGGTTTTCTGGTAAACCAGAATTACTAGTCTCATGGACTTTCTTGCTTGGGCTGGCTTTGAACTGTGATTCCCAAATCTCAGCCTCCTGAGTAGCCAGGATTACCAGTGCCCAGTTATACCTCATTTCTTTATACCATACTGAGGCTATGGATAGCACAGGAAATAGGCTCCCAGTAAAACAATTAAATGATATGATTTATTGATTTATATGGAATAGTTTATAGATACCTTGCTCCTGGACATATAATCTGTGTGCTAGCAATGTTAATTTGTAGGGTTTGAAATAATCAAACCATCATTTTTAAATTTTTCCATGATTTTCTTGTTTTGATTGCATCTGATGGAAGAGAGGGAGAAAGAAAAAAAGGGTCCAAGAGCAAGAAGAGGAAGAATTTGTGCAAAGATGATGGAATGACCATCATAAATTTGACAAATATTTGAAGGTTACAGTGATCTGCTACATAGATATATCTTTTTAAATATATACATATATATGTACATACATAGGCTTGAGAGCAAAAATCATTGCTGAGTCTAAATTTTTCTGTAGTATGATTGGTTATCTCTCCATGTTGTCTTTCAATTTCGATAAATTCCTAGAAGTCATGTGGTGCTGTTGACTAATAGTTTCAAGGTAGGACTGACATGGGATTTTCTCCTTACTGTAATACGGTGCTCTGGTTTCATGCTCGTCTAGGAGGAGTTGATGACACAAAATTATTGGCTTGAAATTTAGCTTGAATATTGCTATTATGCATTGTGGAAAATTTTAATCATTACAGCTATTATATAACTCTGAAAACATGCTATTCCATGTGACTATCATTGCTAGAGAAACTCTGTAAGAAGGTACTCTCATTTAAATCTCAATTCTACTTTAGGTAACACAGGGTTGATAAAAATATTGACTTCATGAAACTCAACTATGCTCACAAATGGGATGCAGGTTCATATGACTACTATAAATAATCAAATGGTATCTGTGATTATTTAAGTTTTTAACTGGCTAGTTTTGTACTATGGGGCCAAATGGTATATTTTTATATGTTCATTGTACTTACAACTTCTATTTTTAATTGTTAGATTTTGGTTAAGTGTATATATTTGAAGGTCTGTAAACTCACATATGGAAAATAGGTTAAAAATGTCCAGCTATACCTTGAACCACAAAGATTGAATGAATGTTTTACAGAGTTCATGTGTTCATAGTGTGATGAATCCTCTCAGGGAACTTATATCTAATTTTAGACCAGTCTTATCAGTAAAGATTTGACAATTCTCTAAGGTAAAGTAAGACTATTATGGCTGAATTTTTATAATTCAGTCAAACATTTGTTTGTTTTTTTTTTTGGTCGTGGGGCTTGAACTCCGGGCCTGAGTGCCGTCCCTCAGCTCTTTAGGCTAGTACTCTACCACTTGAGCTATGGGGCCACTTGTGGTTTTCTGGTGGTTTTTTGGAGATAAGAGTTTCATTGACTTTCCTGCCTAGGCTGGCTTTGAACCAGGATCCTCATATCTCAGTCTCCTGAGTAGCTAGGATTACAGGCGTGAGCCACAGGCACAAGGCTTCAAAGTTACCTTAAAGTTAGAAGGTAGAAGGAAAAAGTTATATTAAGTGAAGTAAGCCAGGCCCTAAGAAACATAGGTCCCATGGTTTCCCTTATTTGCAATTACTACTATATGTCTGAGAAAAGCAGAAATGGTCAGGTAAGTTGATGTTAGGCGAAATGAACCCCAAGATAAGGACTCAAATAGTTTTTCTTTGTTGTTGTCGCTTCTACCGTATTTATAAGATACCATGTGATTTTTGTTTTGTTGCTTTGTATGTCTCTCCCCCTCCGTATAATTCCTGTTTTCAGTGTATTTGATGTTGGTATAATTTGTGGAGGGGAAGGGCAAAAACAAATCGTTTAAATAGGGATACAGGTGGACCCATTGCAACAATGAGATGTACAAGATGTTATATCGAAAGCCGAACTTTATAACTTCAGCGCTGGGGGGTCATGATGGGAAAGGGGGGGCGGGGGAGGGAGATAGGAAAGTATGGGAAGGGGAAACAAAGGAGGAGGCAACAATGCTTGATAAAAATTGTACTCATTACCTTGCTCATGTAATTGTAACCCTTCTGTACAGTATTTTCACAATAAAAAATAAAGAAAAGAAAAAATAAAAAAGAAAGAAGTCAGCTACAAATCAATTATAATAGGTCTTGTGGCTGAAGTGGTAGAGCTCCAGTCTTGAGGTCAGGCACAATGCCCAGGACTTCAAGCCCAGGACTGTCAAGGGGGAGCGGGAGGGGGAGAGAAAGAGGGGAGGAGGAGGGGGAGGAGGAAGGGGGGGAGGGGGGAGGGGGATGGAGGGAGGAGGAGGAGGAGGAGGAGGAGGAGGAGGAGGAGGAGGAGGAGGAGGAGGAGGAGGAGGAGGAGGAGGAGGAGGAGGAGGAGGAGGAGGAGGAGGAGGAGGAGGAGGAGGAGGAGGAGGAGGAGGAGGAGGAGGAGGAGGAGGAGGAGGAGGAGGAGGAGGAGGAGGAGGAGGAGGAGGAGGAGGAGGAGGAGGAGGAGGAGGAGGAGGAGGAGGAGGAGGAGGAGGAGGAGGAGAAGAAGAAGATAATATTCTAGTATTATTCAATCTATGTTCAAATTGAAATAAGCAATTCCTCTTAAAAGATACTGTTGGGAACATAAAAGATAAGGAAGACAGAAAATAAAGCACAGAAGAAAAAAATGTTTTTCTCCTTGGTAGAGATAAAAACTAAAGTCAATTTGTGAGAGATTCAGACACATCTCCAGAATCTGTTTACCTTTTCCATACCAGGTAACCCAACTACAAAAGTAATAGCAAATCATCTTCCGTTCCCCACTTCCACTCACATCAATGTGATCGTATTGTGTGTGTGTATGTGTGTGTGTGTGCAATGTGTATGATGAAATGTAGAGCATGTACATTTGTGCCTTCTTAAAATCCTGTTCTTGCTTTCATTGTATTTGATGTTGGCATATTGTGGAGGGAAGGGCAAAAACAAATCGTTTAAATAGGGATACAGGTGGACCCATTGCAACAATGAGATGTACAAGTGGTTATGTCGAAATATGAACTTGACAACTTTGGCCGGGAGTGGGGAGGGGGTGGAGATGGGAAGGTTGGGAAAGGGAAACTAAGGAGGAGGCAAAAATGCTTGATAAGAAATTCACTCATTACCTTGCCGGTGTAATTGTAACCCCTCTGTACAGTATTTTCACAATAAAAAATTTTAAAAAAGAAACATTAAAAAAATCCCATTCTTAACTCAAAAATGCACTCTCCAAGACAAATAAAATTTGTATAAAAAATGAGATTGAATTCACTAAAATAAGTTCATCAAGCATTAATGATGATTCTAAACTATAAATGTTTTAGGGTACACTGAGGTGATGGTAATATAAGAAGTGAATATCATGAACATATTCAGCTTTTGTTAATTTTATAAATCATAATATTTATTTCTATAAGTTTTAATAATCAATAGATTATAGTTTTAATACTATGTTAATGAATTAAAGGCATGTATTCATAGACTTTGTTTCTTAAATCATTGATTCTAAGAAAAGGGATGTTCTCAGGCTGAGAATGTAGAGTGCTTCGTGGTAGAGTGCTTACCTACCATGCATGAAAGGCATCTTGGCTGTGTCCATAACTTGGCTATTGTGAATAGTGCAGCAATGAACATAAATGTGCAATTGCCTTCATATATGCTGACTTCAATGCTCTGAGTAGATGCCTAGGAATGGTACCACTGAATCATAAAGTAGTTCCACCTTTAGTTTTCTTCTTTTTTTCAGTGCTGAGAATCAAAGTCAGGGCTATGCACTTGATAGACAATCTCTCTTCTACTGACTTAAATCCCTAACCCACTATGTGCAGGGTTTTGTGGATCTCCAAACCACCTTCCAGAGTGGCTGCACTGCTTCACATCTTCAACAACAGTGTAAGAGGGTTCCTCCCCACAGCCTACTTTACATCTCCCACCAGCATTTGTTGTTTTTTTGTACTCTTCATGTTGACCAGTCTTATTGGGGTGAGATCAAATATCAATGTTGTTTTGATTGATTTGTATTTCCTTTATAGCCAGCTAAGTTGAGCATTTCTTCATGTGTTTATTGGCCAGCCATTTATACTTCTTTTGGAAGGTGTCTATTTGGCTCCTTTGCCCATATAATGATTGAGTTATTAATTTGGGAGTGGGGATTCATTTTTTGAGTTCCTTGACTGTTTTGGATATTAGGCCCTTGGCAGATGTATAGCTGGTAAATTTCTTCTTCTGATCTGTTGGCTTCCATTTTGGTTGAGTAACTATGTCATTTACTGTGCAGAAATGTTTTAGTTTGATGTAATCTCATTTCTCAAATCTCTCTCCTATTTTCTGAGCATCTGGGATTGTTTAGAACGTTCCTGCTCATGCCAATAATTTCTTATGTTTCTTCTACTCCTTCTTGAAATAGTTTTAAACTTTCAGGTCTGATGTTGAGGTCTTTGATCCATTTTGAGTAGAGACTGATAGACAGTGATCTAATATTTGTCTTTTACATATCGATGCCAAGTTTTTTCCAACACCAGTTATTGAAGAGGCTATCTTTTCCCAACATTTGTTTTGGCTTCCTTGTCAAATATCACATGATGTTAAGTATATGGGTTTACTTTAGGGTCTTCTAGCATATAGCTCTGTAATAAAGTTTTAGGTTTTAAATTTTGATACCTCTAGCATTGCTTCAGCTATTCAGGTTCTTTTTTGGTTTCATGTGAATGTTTGGATTGTTTTCTCTATCTCAGTAAGAAACTGACATTGATGAGTATTGCCTTGTAGATTGCCTTTGGCAGTATGACCATTTTCATGATATTGATTCTACCAATCCATGAATAAGGGAGATATTTTTATTTCCTAATGTCTTCTTTGATTTCTTTCCTCAAATATTTATAGATTTTGGTGTACAGGTACTTTACTTCCTTGGTTAGGTTTATTCCTGATTTACCTTTTACATTATAGTTATACGGAAAAGCTACAGATTTTTTTAATGCATTAATTTTGTATCTTGCTAATTTGCCACAGTTGTTGATAAGCTCTCAAAGCTTAGGGTTGAGTCTCTAGGCTCATTTAGATACAAGATCATGTTGTCTACAACATCATTAATTTCTATTATTTTTCTTGTCTTATTGCTCTGGCTGAAAATTCTTATATTGAAATTCAGTGGAGAAAGTGTATATCCTTAGCTTGCTCTTGATTTTAGAGAATCCTGTTTTAGTTTTTCACCATTAAGTTTGATGTTGGCTGTAGATTTTTCATATATAGCCTTTATGATATTGAAGTATGTTTCTTCTATTCCTAGCTGATTCAGAGCTTCTGTCTGTTTAAACAAATTTTCTTAAAAGTATCCAAAATCCCATCCAGCTTCATGTATACAACTCATTGCATAAGATTAGCTCAATTATATTTTTATCCCCACAAACCTGGAACTTCCTCAAGAGCCATTATATCCTCCACCTTGCCAAGCTCTGATGTTTGAATTTCAGCCCAATGAACTCTCTATTTTTAAAATGTAAGTATAAAGAACTTCTTGCCTCCTTCCTAGAAATTCATGACTGTCTAAGAGTGGTGGTCCATGCCTATAGCCCCTGCTAGGAGGGAAACCTATATACAATTTTATTTAGAGGTAGACACCAGGCAAAATATGTGAAACAGTATCTCAGAATTAACATGGAAAAGGATTAATGTTTACTTACCAGGTACAAGACCCCAAATCCAAAGCTTAAATCTACCCCAAATTAATCATTCCAGTCTGTTTCTGAATGTTTCAAATCCTATAATTGTCGAGATCATTGCCCTCAAAAAACAAAACAAAAAAAGAACCACTAAAAAAACCGCAATCTTTATTCTTGAAATTGTCTCTTTGATCACTTTTTTTTTTCACAATATACCACATATATGCTAATGACATCCAGATTTATCTCTAAGTCTTAAGCTCCACTTATAACACATCCAAAACAGATTTTCTGATTGTCTTTTCAAATCTTAGTTTTTTATCTTTGTTACTAGCATGAAATTTTAAATGTTAAAACTAGATCCCTTTCTTTTTCTTCTACTATTCATCCAGTGTACCAGCAAGTTTTGGAAACTTTCCTTTAAACAAAAGTTATATATGGAAAACAATTTTTTTCATCTATTTCCCCATCCTAGATAGTCATGTTTTTCCTAGATGGACAACATTCACCATATTGTCACTCACACCCAGATCCTTCAAACATTAAAAAAAAACCAGTAGTCTTTGGAGATTTCCACCTTGATGGACTTTGTGACTTCAGCTTCCATCTACCTTCCAGTTGATCATTTTATTTTTATTTTTTACTTTTTGTCTGTCGTGGGGCTTGCACTCTGGGCCTGGACACTGTCTCTGAGTTCTTCAGTTCAAGGTGAGTGCTCTACCTCTTGAGTCAAGTGCCACTTCTGGTTTTCTGGTGGTTTATTGGAGATAACAGGCTTATAGACTTTCCTGTCTGGGCTGGCTCTGAACCATGATCCTCAGATCTCAGCCTCCTGAGTAGCTAGAATTACAGGTGTGAGCCACCATGCCCGGCATCCAGTTGATCATTTTAAACTTAGACACATTGAAAGCCTATCACTACATCAAGGTGTTGGCATTTGTGTTAAATCTACTTAAAATATGTCCCCTATGTGAATAAAAAGCTAATTTCAAATTTCATTAATACAAAGTTCAGGGACTTTTGTCCAACCAGATGCTAATATGTGATTTTGAATCCCAGATAATTTATGTTTTTCCTTATATCTAATTTTTCAGAATTTATCATCTTTGTAATAATAATAATAAGCAGTTGCAAATTAAAAATATAATATGCTGCATATTAATTGATTTACATGATTGTAGTGTGTCTTTAAAATTAGAACAACTAATGTACTATTTATCAAAACACATACCAGAAAGGGGAGACATGTTTTGAGAACAAAGGATGATGCACAGAATGGATAGAGGAAATGAGAGCAAATGTGAGCAAATGTCATTATATTCAATTTGCATTATCTGAAAAAATTGAGGGAGAAATGTAGGAAAATTAAGGAAGTGTTGACATTGTACTCATAAGCTGATTTATAGAATTGTAACCTCTTTTAATAACTACTTAATAATAATAAGGGTTGGTAACTTTTTCTGATTTGCCTTGGCTAGGAGCTGATTAAATATTTGTTGAATTAATAGAGTTCAGTGAATCATAGACTAGAAAAGTTGTTTGAGTTAAAACACACAGGATTGCTTTAGAAATTTCATGATCATGTTTCTCCAAGACTCAAACTTATGTTATTGCCCAGCCTCCTTCCTCCCTTCAAGCATCATTTCTTTCTTTTTTTTCTTCTTCCCCTTTCCTCTAACAATAATGAGAGAAAAACTCCACAATCCTTGTTATAGTATTAGAAAGTTAATTACTATTGCTGAGTGGTTCCTGAAGCTTTCATTTATATAATCCAAACATATAATTGAGAAACTTTCACAAAACAATATCTTCCATCCCTGATAGACATCGGCTGGCCTCTGATGATGGTCATGTGAAAATGAGCAGCATCTCTCTTTCTTCCTGTCTCTTATCTTTCCTTTCCAGTTAAAATAAGACACAAAATAGCAGAGATATGGCCAGTCTGGCTGCTCAGCGAGCCATCAGAGCAAGGAGGTCATGCTATCTCCTAAGGCAGCCTATTTCAATTTCCAACAGCCCTAAATTTAAGAAGGCTCTTTTTATATGATGAGCTAATATTTGCCTGGCTGTAACTTTGATCCATTGGTCCTATTTCTGCTTGTTAGGGCTCTAAAGCATAACTATTTCCTGAGCAGAAATAGAACAGCTGTTTAACACCTCCCATATGCTATTGCTTTATATAGTTGAAAATTGTAAATCCCCCGGCCTCCAGCACCTCAACTATATACTCTATCAGCCTTCTGTTCTCGTTTGTAAATAAATTCGGCTGTATAGCCTTCCCTCAAATGACCCATTTCCACAGCACTTGATTACTTCTTCAGAAGGAGGACAGATATTTTCCCAGGCAATGCAACCATCTTTGTCTGTTGTTATTATGCATAACATATTATAATGTAGTTGCTGGTGAACCTTATTTTCATACCTTAGTTATATAGTTGCTATTTATTTAAAGAAACACATGAGTGTAGATTCATCTAATAAGCATTGTCAAATGCCTGACTAAGCATACAAAACTATGACAAGATGAACAAGAAAATACATTGGCACTGAAAAGTTTGGTCTTATTGTATAATTGCTCTAATGAGACTTATAATGTCATGTAAAGTAGGTGATGTGTTTAAAGGTACTTGAGGTGTTTAGCAGCTTCCTTTGTGCACATGTAGGGTTTTAATGTCTCAGAACTGGAGTTGAAGAAACAAGTGACCAGGATATGTCCCTGGTGATAGGTCTTGGACTTTAGCATTGTCTCGTTTCCCTCCTGGACTAAAGCAGAACAGTCATTTCATTAACTTGTGGGTTATAAGTTAATTTAGGGGGAAAATGCTATTATAGGTTTGGATGAGTTCCATTAAACTCCATTTAAACTTTGACTGTAGGATGTATTAATAGAGCTTCAATGTCAATCAATCAGAAGATTGATGGAGAATATAGAATGGAACATTAAGTGGAATATTTGACATGAACTATTAAATCTTTCAGACAAATTCCTTCGGGATACTGTAGATACAGGTATACCAAATTTTCTAAAATTTTGTAGGCATTTTGAGCTTTTCCTTCTACTGGGTCTGTTTATGTCTGTGAATGACAATAATTTAAAATACTTACTAGACTTCTCTTTGTACATGAGGATTAATTTTATCAGTATAATTCCTCAGTGAGTTGGAACACACTAGCATCACCTAGCAGCATAAAGGATGAAGGTCATTTAAGATCTTTGAGGTTATAACTATGTACAACATTTTATGAATGTAAGCAAAGAATACATCATAAATCAAAATTTCTCATGGAATTTCACCTTAAAAATGTTTTTTCAAGCTTATAATCACATTTACTCAATATAAATTTGAGATAATTTTATTATCTCTATTTTATATCAAAAGATTAAGATTCAGAAATCATTCAAGTTTTGAATATGATTTGGCACAACTAGTATTATACATAGATCTACTAGAAATGGAATACTGTTATTAATTTAATATTAGAACTTTTCTAGAAAGTGATATTTGTAACATGATAATTCAATCTCAGTTTTTATCTGTTCTTAGTTAAGCATAGGTAGATAAATATGAGTAGTGAATTAATTTCATAGGTTTTTATTCCATAAAAACATAGTTTAACAGTAAATAGTATACAAAAGTAAGGGAAGGAAATAATGGTCCTTGTTATTAACTTGAAAGAGCTCAAAATTCTTAGGAAAGAATTCAGCTGCATTTCAGCAAAAGTTAGAGAAAGAGCCAGGTACCGGTGGCTCAAGCCTGTATTCCTACCTACACAGGAGGCTGAGATCTGAGGATCGCGGTTCAAAGCCAGCCTGGGCAGGAAAGTCCATGAAACTCTTATCACTAATAAACCACCAGAAAACCTGAAGTTGCATTTTAGCTCAAGTGGTAGAGCACTAGCCTTGAGCTGAAGAGCTGAGGGACAGTACTCAGAGTTCAAGCCCCACGACCAACCAAAAAAAGAAAAAAGTTAGAGAAAGATTTCCTACAGCTACTAAAGAGTAAAATTGAAATTCAGATGGCATTTTATCTATGAAATTTTAGTTATGTTAACTCCTATACATCTTTGTAGACTCCCCACAAGAAATATTGAAGATCTTAGGATTTCAAATGGTTGATTTGCAGTTTGGAAAATATTTTGATTTTACTTTCTTTTTTTAAAATAAAGGTGATATACAGAGGGGTTATAGCTATATAAGTAAGGAAATCAGTGTAATTCTTGTCAAACATATTACCCCCTCCTTCATTTTCTCCTGCTTTACATCAGCTTTTTCCCCCTTACACTTGTTTGCAGAAATCTGATGAGTTGTGGACGAAGCCAATGCCTATATCTGAGCATATGATGTTAGTATAGTATTGTTAGTCTATGACACATTTCAGTAAGAATTGGCTTAACACACCCATTGATTCCATATACCGGATAGACATCCCCAGATTAATTAGACATAGCCCTCATGAGGTAATCAGAAAATGATTCACCAGAATTAGGTTCAAATTAGGAGGAGCAAATATGAAGTATTTTGACTGGAATATTGGAGACATAGATCTAGCCAAGTCAGAATATCACCTTTGTACCATTGCCCACAAATCACTGCAACTTTCTCAGAGCAAGAATATGGAATATTTGTCTTATATTTCACTGATTCTGTCATTCATCTTTGGAGAATGGTTACATAGTCTTAAAAGATGCATTCTTTTAAAGCGTCAGCTAAGAAGTTGAGCTGTGAAGGCCCAAATTTTCATGATCCTTCAAAATGATTAAATTACTTTAAATGAACAAATTATGAAGTTTACAATAACACAATGATGAAATACTAATACCAAAAGGATTTCAAAGAGCAATAATGACAGATAAGCGGAGGTATAACAGAAAATTCTCTTTGCCAGTGACATGTTTAGAAATTGTTTTGCCAGCTAAAATATGTCCCAATTGAATTATTATTGGAGAATATTGGTGGAGGTAAGAAGGGAGTATGTTTTGTTATCTATTTTCAAGTTGCTCCTTATGCTTTCTCTTACATGTAAGAAAAGAATTAGTTATTAGTAGGTCCCCATGGAAAGTAAATTGTCACTAAATTACAGAGCTTTGAAACATTCTGAAAATATGTGACATCTAATGATGTCTTATTTTTTGTTTGAAAACAAATAAACTTATTTTCCATGTAGATAAAATACCTTGTAAGGATAATAATATAAATATATTAATTTTTTGCCAACTGTTGACTTTTTGGCTGAATTTTATTCAGTATACTTTCTGGAAAAATACATCTTGTAGTTATTTCAATATTATGATTAATACCTTGAAAAGTTATGCTTTACTAACAACACAAAAAAGTCTAAGAACTATAGTAAATTTTCATGTTAATGCTATCTGAAAAAAGGGAAAAACATATCCTATCTTTCTTTCATGGAATAAAACATTACCAAATAATTTTTAAGAAACATCCATAATTAAAATATTACAGGAAAATACTTTGAAATTCAAATTAGAATATCACTACTTTATAATCTACAATGAATTAACAGAAATAAATACACATATGAATATTACAAAAGAGCAGAAAGCTAGACATATGGCTTTTGCCACAATGAAATAACTTCAACACTTTTCCTACATATTTATAATGCACTATGATTTTTTGTTTCTTTGATATGTTCTTCCCTCATGGTTTAACCCCTGTCTTCACTGTGTTTGATTCCAGTGCCCTGCGTCTCGTATATACATTTTCCTAATTTGGGGAAGGGTAGGGAAATAACAAAATGCATAAATAAGGATAGTGTTGACCCATTGTAACAATGAAATGTACAAGATACTATGTTGGAAATGAACTTTACAACTTTGACAGGGGAGGTGGGGGGGAGGTAAAAACAAAACAAAAAAATAAGAAAAAAGAAAGAGAATCACTTCTGACCTAGATTCTTGTATATCAAATACTAAATAAAGGAATATACAGAGTTGCATTATGAAATTATAATCAACATAATCTAGACTATCAAAAACATGATTGGAAAAGATAAAAATAGATTATCAATTGTAAGAGATGTAAAATTTATAAAAAATGAAATGGGCAAAATTAAATTATTACAGAAAGAATTAAATTTATGGCAAAATTATTTTTTATAGAAACAAAACAAGGCTGAAGCACTGAAATAAGGTAAGTTCAAGGTGATCTCAAGTAGTGTCATTCCATGGAAAGTCCAAATCTAAGTTCAGCAAAATGAAGCACCAGGAATTGTGTAGGCCAAAGCGGAGGAGTTGGGGCAAGGTGAAAGGAGTAGACAAATGAAGAGGAGAAGAGGGGTTGAATGCAGATGAAAATCTAGTGAATATTTTACAAATTTAAAAAGAGTGAGGAAAGGGGTGAGTAAGGGAAGGACAGATTAAAATGTTGAAAGGATGACATTAATGAAGATATGTTGTGTTCATAAGTTACTTTGTTTAATGACAACTCCTTTGTACAACTACCTAAGGAAGGTACAACTACCTGTAAGGAAGAATACAATGGTGGTTTTCTGTTAGAGAGGGTAGGGGCTGTGGTCCAGGAAACACACTCTGCTGTGGGAACTGAAGAGTCTACTCCATCCAAAGACTGTACTTACAGATGAGTATGCTTGAATTGAATACATAGCCATATGTAACTGTTGTGCAGTTATCTTTATTTAAACAATTACAAATTTTAAAGCACATTGGAATAATATTAAATGAAAAGAACATATGAAATTGTTTGTAACATTAAACACAGAGGCATGTTAGTAGATAAGTGACACGTAAATGTATTGCAAAGCAAATCTAATTGGAAAACTACCTGGTATGTCTTCTTAACTACCTTCACTGAAGACAATTTTCCTTTCTACATTAACTTGTCAATGTCTCTGGTTGGTGGTTGGTGACATTTTTCTTTTCTTTTCTTTTTTTAATCCAAAAGATATATTCATTTTACTGGGACACTAAATAATACCATTTTATATCTCTAAGAAGCCCTTTTCTTCTCTAAGATTCTAAGTTTAAGATCTATCATATTTGAAATTTTGTTTTAAATTGTGTGCCCTTACTCTGCTAGCTTAAATGTGCTTCAGGATTATTATTATTTTTTTTTTGTAAATCAGAATCTCATGTGTTGGATTAAATAGCATGGAATGTTATAGAGTTTTGAGAAAGATGTGTGTTCTTATAAGAAAACCGTACACTGAAAATAAGAGGAAATAAGAAAATAAGGGGAAATTTTCTTACGTATGTTTAAAATGACAGATAAATGGCATTTCCAGGGTCATTTATCTAGGCTACATAGCAATATTATTTATGAAACTGCAAAAGAAGCCATATAGGTGAAAAATTCAACAACAAATGGTACATTTGAACACACAGTTTTAGAAATATGTTATAGACATCTCATCACTTCATGCCCTGTCTGAATTGGGCCCAAGGGTGGGAACTTATCAGTATAAATCACTTTCTGCTATCCGATAGCCAAGCTATATATACCTGAATTGAAATGTCCTCTGCACCAAATATAAGATACGAGGGGCAGAGGGAGCAAAAGAGACAGATATATTTGTCAATTCAAATATCTTACTAAATTCCAGCCTTGGTTTTAATAACTGCAGATAGTACTCTGCAAATATAGAATTAATGAACTTTCGCAAAAAAGTTGTAAATAATTTGTGTATATGTGTGCATGTGTGTATGTAAAAATCCATATATCATTTGTTGAAAGAATCAATTCCTGAAGAGCCCAAGGACAGTTATTTTTCTCAGATTATATAACCAATATTACCCACTTTCAAAATTTCTTTGATGTCTTTAGCAACTTCCATATAAGAGCTTTTGAAGCGTTTCCTTAAATTTTCCTTTGCTGATTTATATTAGCCTCTTCACCTATTCAATTTCTTGGCAGTAATGTAACTTTTCTAAAGAGGGCTTTCCTAGGCATTACCATGAGACATAACTGACAGTTCAGCTAGGAACAAAGTAATTCAAAAAAATATTGTATGCCAACAAGTCAGTTGATATATAAAATAAGTATTTATTGGAATCTAGTAAGACACAATGAGTATAATCTATAGGTCTATAATCAAGTAATGATTATCATTCTAGTTTTAATAAAACATTCTCTCTGCTAATTAGAGAAGCATATTAATGAATATTTGTAGGCTCTCTTGCTTCTGAAATATAGTTAGATAATTATCAGTCAGGGGCTGATTTGCTATATATCCTACTCCATGATTATTTTAATACCTGATTTTCCTGGAAGCAATAACCCAACATTGTCTACTTTGAGAGTCTTTTCTTCCTCTGTATGGTACTGGCAAGGATCGTTATGATAAAGCATTGGTCCTCTCTCATAGATTTAACTGCTTCCCTACATCATACATTCCCTGAGAAGAAAAGCATTAGCATGGCAAAATCTTCTCACCTTTCACAACCTAAGACTTGACAGATCCTCAGGGCCATCACATTTGACATAAAAATATTTCTCTTTTGTATCAGATCTATATTTTGTTCTACCAGTCCCTAGGCTTAAACTCATGGCCTAGTTGTTGTCCTTGAGTTTCTTTGGCTCTTGAACCACAGCACCACTTCCAGCTCTTTCTGAGTAGTTTATCAGAGATAAGAGTCTCATGGATTTTATCCCAGGTTTTCCTGGGATACCTATCCTCAAACCTCAGCCTTCTGAGTAACTAGGATTTCAGGTGCGAGCCACGGTGCCCAATTAGAAGCATATCTTTAATATTTACTTTTTATATATCCATAAGCTCTGTGAGAAATCCACCCAACAAAAATATATCATCTCAAGGTTCTGGAGACCAAATATTTAACAGGTGAGAGGCTTGCTTATGTTTAATATGGCTTGGTCTATCTTCGTCAGATGTTAGGAATTATCTTCATTAACAGATGCCATGAGGGAATCATTTCTAGAATCACCTGGGAGTCACCTGTTTTATCTCACTGCTTCCAAAGGCATCTACCAACAATTTAAAAAATGAGTCAACCCTTCCTCCTTACCTTCCTTTGCACTCAAGCTCTCTGGACCTTCAGACCATCATTAACTCTAGGTCTGCAGCTTTCAGTCTCCACAGTGGGGTAAGGATACTTGAAAGGTTCCATGTTGACATGTGCATGAATAAAGTATTCCATACCTTCAGTAAGTCATGAAGTTGTATTTGGAGTATTTGTATTTAGTCTTCTTAGAATCTACTTGGCATATGATCAAATGTTCTGAACAATTGTTGGTAGTTCCTTTTTTTTTTTTTTAACATGCTCAGCAATTAATGAGGCTTGGTAGTAGGCAAGAGGAATGATGTAATGTGATTGAATGTTTGCTGACAAAGAAGTGATGGGAACATTTATACAGTTGAGCTAAAAAGACACATAGCTCTACATTCTCTCTCTCTTCCTATCTCTCTCTCTACTCTCTCTCTCTCTCTCTCCCTGGAAGATAGCAGTTTGGTGAGAAAGGCTTGTCACAAGCTAGCTATACATATTTGCCCAACTCTAAGATGCTCTTTCTGAAAAGGCTAATTTTCTGTGTCAAATTATCAAAAGACATTTTATTATGCAAGTAAGATTATAAAATCTGAATACTTATCTTTTCCTTCACGGAATTCTATAGCAATATTTATAAACTGTGAAGTCTGAGAATTGCTAAATAGAATCACAGAAGAAACAGAAGAAATTCTGTTTTGAGTAGTGTTTACAGACATTACACTGCTCCTTTAAGATAAATTAAATTTCAGAAGGTATAGTAAATTTTGGTGTCCCTACTTGCATTCATTGTTGAATTAAAAATTATAACAACTAACTGAAATGATCACAAGAATTTTGTGGAGGCATATCACAATTTAAGAAGGAGGAGGGTGTTACATTTTAATGGTGGGGCAAAGTAAAGAGAATCACTGCAAATCTATGCATCCTAGGGCTGAAAGATCTCCTTTTTTCACCAATAGAAAAGATCATTACTCACTTCAGACATTCCTTGTTTAAAAGCAGTAGTAAGATGGAACCTACTAGAATTCTTACCCTAAATCTAAAAGAATGAACAAAATGAAAAATATATTTAATATATTTGAAGCAATGTTCTTCAGGCTATATGTCTAGCATCCTTCTGATCAGGAAGTTGAGAACTGTACTAAAAAGCCCAGTTCAAACATTGGCTACAACTAGGTAGGGAAGAGTTAGCTGAGAGATGTCAGTTAAACGAAGTGAAAGCCACATTAAACAGCTGTAGAACTGGGCCCAGGATGGCTGTTAACACAAATTCTGACATATTTTACGTGATTATTTTCATGTAGTTTGAAACTATCAGGTTACCTCATTGGTAATACTAACGTATTTAATAATTAAAGAGGGACATGACACAATTTCTACTTATTCAGAATAAGAGCAATTATACAGATTCTGTATCATTTTATAAAATGAAATTAGCTTCTATTTGATGATGAATTATGGTTACTTTTCATTATTAGCCAAGACCACTTAAGTGCTTTTGTGAAGTTGACTAGGAAAGAAATCAAATTCTGATAAACACATTAACAAATTTGGTTGAGTACATTAAAGATTTTAGTCAAATCTGATTCCTAATTGGAAGAACAGAAGAACTTTCAATACATGTTCTTATTATATTTCTTCTTAGAATATTTTGGGGTCCCAGAGTATTGTTCTCTTTGTTGTTTTAATTCATACTCAATAATTTTATGTATGTTTAAGAGAAATCCTGAAATATGCCATTGTCAAATATAAAGTAAAAAATTAAAACCAGATGTCTCCATGATGTCTGAATGTGATCTGAAATGATGAATATTTCAGGTTAATGTCACCAATCCCTGTAGGCAGTGAAGTTTAAAACCCTCATTCCCATTAGAATGCTATCAGGCCCAGTGACTAAGGGTGATACTTTTCTGAGAGAAACTTGCTCTTTCACTTTCTATTTTTCTCAGAGAACTCATCATTTAAAAGTGTGTTAAGCATTTTAATCTTTTTCGCAACTGTAGCTTTCTTTATGCTTTTCCTGTTCTTTTGTGGTACTTGTGCTTTCTCTGGTGTATAATTTATCATATTCCTCTGGGATTTTTGCTTCTGTTCATTTTCCCTAAGTGACTATGAAATCTTGGAGAAGAATGATTCCATAGCTATCTGTCTTAGTATTTGTCAAGTTTCTGGATACTTAAGCATTTGGGAACCTTAATGAAAGCATGATCTCTGCCATTTTATCAAGGTTTTTATCTTTTTTTTTTTTTTGGTCCGTCGTGGGGCTTGAACTCTGGGCTTGGCCTCTGTCCCTGCGCTCTTCAGCTCAAAGTGAGTGCTCTACTGCTTGAGCCACAGTGCCGCTTATGGATTTCTAGTGGTTTATTGGAGATAAGAGTCTCATGGACTTTCCTGCCCGGGTTGGCTTTGAACCGAGATCCTCAGATCTCAGCCTCCTGAGTAGCTAGGATTACAGGCGTGAGCCACCCGCGCCCGGCTTCATCTTTTTTTTTTTTTTAAATCTCACTTAAATGTAAATAAATGTGTCTAGGTTTTGTTGCCTGGTTGAATAATATTATGTGCAAAACTCTGATTTTGATAGACTTTAGTTATTGCTACCAGAGCTACTGTTACAAAGTAGAGTTTTAAGTAGCTTGGCTATAAGCTGTGTGGATAATTAAATGGAAATGTTTCTCTTTGACAACTCAAATGTGTACATTTGGTATACTCTTTGCGTTAGGTAGTGTGTGAAACACAGCCTGAATACAAACATGAGACTACATGCTGTCCACATAGAAAAACAATTATGGGAAGAACTTGAGAATAGAACAGCTTTGATATTACTGACTTCTTGGAAATGAGTACATGGTTCTATCTTATTTTTTCTTTATTCTGAGAAATATATAAAATGTATCCATGATTTAGGGTTTTATGATCATCAATTTTCCTCTGTAGAGGTGTATCAAGTTAGCGAAGTATGTACTTTTATATATTTATACTTTTTCACTACGTATCCCTATGCAGTCTCTCTGCATCATTTTATTGACTCAAATATTTTGTATGCATATATTTATTTTTTTAATTTTTATTTATATTTTATTGTGAAAATACTGTACAGAGGGGTTACAATTACATGGGCAAGATAATGAGTACATTTCTTATCAAGCATTGTAGCCTCCTCCTTTGTTTCTCCTTCCCATCCCTTCCCATCCTCCCCCCTCATTTTTGAATGTCCAAATTATTTTTAATATTTGTTTTGATAATATTACAGGAAACATTCTGACCATATCCAGGATTAATTCTTTAATACGTTTCTAGATAATTAATTTGTGTCAAAGGACTTGAACATAAGGAAAAAAATTCATCAAGTATACTGAAATTGCCCATTAATCTGACATATTTTGAATTAGGGTATGATCAAATCAGCTGAAATTAATGATTGTTATCATGTACTATTATCATGTACTGTGCTTGGGAATTCTAATGCTTAAAATATTGAAGAATGAATGGCCATTCTTAGCCTTCTATCTCTGAATTTAAATGATGAATCTTTTAGTTTTCTTCCCACAGATATTCTGTCAGGCATTTTTTCACAATATTATGTTTATCTGGTTAGGAAAGTTTTGGTATTGATTTCAGTTACTTGATCATAGTAAAAATTTATAATTATTATAAACCTATTTAGTAATGTTGAGATAAACCATGGCATTAAGCAAATATTATTTAAAGATATATTTATATGCATGATTTTACTAAATTATAGTTCCATTTTGTATCTCATATTTATACTGTATAGAAAGTACAATTATCTTTGGTGTCATTTTTATTTTTGAAATGTGAATTGAATTTTTCACAGAACCTTATCCATAGAACCGCAATTATCCCATTAGAATTTGAATGAAAAATGACTAAAATCTTAAACTTTAATATAGTCACTTTGGCTACTATGCTTTATACATTAAAACCCTCTCATTTTTCTAATCTCAATCCTATACTTTCATTGTCACTTAGCTTTGTGGTTCCTGGGATCAAACATTTTTTTTCAATATCAGAATCATTTCCTACTTTTCCCCCCATTCTTAAACTGCTAGTTATCTTAACCTTTAAAATAATACTAGCATAGGCCAGTTACTAAGCTACCTAACATTGAAACTGAGATAGTTTAATTTTAATATGGCCTGATTTATTGGATTTTCTCTCAGACTATGAATGGTACTTGAGAGTAACCTCTTGTGTCAAAAGAAGGAGGGGGGGGGAAGGGGAGGGAAAGAAATAGGAATAAAGAATAATTGGCAACCATGAAAAATATAAACATATAAAAATAACAGAATATATATACATTTCTATAAGAGTATTTTCAAGGGAGTCAAGTATTTTTAATGCCTGATGACTCATACCCTCATCATGTAAAGAAGAATTTACCTATAACTCTTTGCTTATTTTATTTAATGAATGAATGAATTTATTCAATTTCACAGAATTAGCTGAATTTTCCTTCATAATAGTTTTGATTACCCATTTTTATCCTTCACCAGATCTAACTTGAACATTAAATCTCCAATTGCATACATGAACTGTTCCTTTCATAAATTACACTTGAGTTTTGTCAAGTAAATTGAAATTTGTGAACCTACTTTTTCACATTGCTGTTCTTGCTTCAAGTCATTTCCTTTGCTCCATTTTGCTCTGCTTTTCTTTCTTTAGTACCTCTACTCTGTTGAAACTCAATTTAAGAACCAGCAATGCTTGATAGGAAATGGACTCATTAATTTACTCTTGTGACTATAACCCCTCTGTACAGTATCTTTACAATGAAAATATTAAAAAAAAAACCAGCAGGTCTGTGAAATCTAAGGTGTCTATATCCTGTACAGTACATTAAATTCTCATTTGTTCTTCCTTCATAAATTGTAGTTTGGATATGGTGTAAGTGCGTTCTTAGAAAGTTCATGTTCTTAGTATGATGTGGGTGAGGTGGTGGAACCACTATAATGTGGGATATATAAGGTGGTTAGGTTTATGGGGAAAGCACTGGAAATAATTAATGATGTTCCCACAGAGAGGATTAGCTCTGGTGAGAATGTGTTGTTATAAAGCATTCCTTTGTCATAAAGCATTCCCTTTGGCTCTCTCTCTTGCTTCCTATCTTGTTTTATAAACCTTTTCTCATCTTGTCTGTTCATTGTGGGGCAATCCATCATCAGATCATCAGAGAGCAGAGCAAATGTCATCCTCATGCTTTTGAACTCCACAACTGATATGGAAATAAAATTCTCCTTGCAAAAGGATTTTGTCATAACATGAAACAAACTACTAAGCTATGCATCTTCTGTAGCTGTATTTATACCATTATAACATGCATATTTTGCCCACTCCTGCTTACTTTTCTGCTTTGATTTATGGCAAGCTCAAAAATAGGAAGCTCAAAATATAGAAGCATTCAAAGATGGGAGCTTGAGTCATATACTAATACTCATTCATCTCCTTTACAAAATGATTCTTTTTATTATATTACTTACAGTTTTACATAAATGATGTTTGTGTTAAAAATACTTAAGTTACTTATTTTATTTGAAATATATAAACTGAAAATCTTACCTAATAATGTGTATCTTTGTCTTCTACAGAAACCTTGAGTTGCAATAACAGATTCACATGCATGATTTATGGGATATTTGTTATTTTTTGCCCATTTACATAGAATTTCTCCTTTCTGCATCAGCATGTGAGAATATTCTGGTGGCCAGGAATCCATGATGATAAGCTCCAGCTGCATTGGGAGCTATGGGAGTGGCTGGAGGCGGGTTCAGTGTAACAGTTTTAGACAAAATATATGATCCAGTCAGCTTTGGACTAACTCACGCTGTTTTCTATTTCTTTTGCCTTCTTTCACTTTCCCAACATACTCATTAAGTGCTGAAAAGAAAGGAAAACCTAGGGAGAAAAAAAATGCAATATGGAGTCAAGTTAATACCACTGTTTCTGAGTGATAAAAGATTACAAAAATATTTAAAATGAACCTATGCCATTCCAAAGTGAAACACTTAACGTAAAACATATATGATCCTTCTATCCTTATATTCAAAATGTCTTCTATGTACCACATACTGCAGCTCTTAGAGAAGACAGCATTCTTAAATGTTTTCTTTTAATCCTATACTTTGCTTTATGTTTTTCCTTCTTTTTTGATCCATTTATTTTATATTTTGGCCAGAAGTATTGACTCTTACGTGCTGTTTACTTTCACTTTCATCTCTATTCTTATTGTATTTTCAATGCCAATTCTCCCCAAGTAAGTATATATTCTCTTTGCCATGTGAATTATAGAAAATATAATTTTCTGCCTACATATTATGTTACTCTCCTTAAGTCTCATCACCCTTCAGAAAGTCAGATGTCTTCATATAATAGACCTATATGTTCTCTGTACTACTTTTAGAGGTTAATCATCCTCAGCAAACTTCCTTCAAAATTAATGAGAGTATCAACTAAAAATGTAGACTACAGAAATCTCATTAAAGTATCTTAATATGATTAAAAGGAATAAGATATATCTTTAAACAATTTAGGAACTACAGAATCTCTAAGTGATCAGAATAATATTATTCAGCATAAGGTGATTTTGCATACTTTGTCTACCCACTACACATTGATACAGCTAAGCACTGAGAGATACAAATCAGTACAAATTATTGTATTTTTCTCAAAGGTCTATATCACTTATTTGCATTAATTTTATGAATGTTTAAAATAATATCGTATCTTTAAATTTTAATGGTTCTCGGTAGTCCTCTCTAAAATTATGGCATTCATAAATTATGTTTAAAATAGAAAAGTTTCTACAAAGTTGTTGTGTAGTCTATGTATGTTTTTAGCATCAGATACGTTTATGCTGAATAGCCATAAATCTTAGTTTTGGAAGTGACTTTAGAAAACATTTTTTTTCTTGTACTCTCTTTTTACAAGCCTTGAGAATGAAATCATATGCCTCAAACATGCATGCTAGGGAGGTACCCTACCATTGAACTACACCCTAGCACTCACTATAAATTTCTTTTTAAGAGCTTTTAAAATTATCATCATCATTATTATTATGATTATTGCTATGGGGAACTGAGGAATCGAACCTAGGGCCTGATGCATGTTAGGCAAGAACTCTACCACTAAGCCACATTCTTAGACCTCATTAATTTTCCATTCCTTGCTTTTATAAGCTTTTCTCACTTTAAAGTTGAGAAATAGAGGCTTTGAAGATTACCTTGTTTGATACATTAGGTCAAACAGCCTTCTTATCTTCTTGAGTATGGTTTCTAATATAGCAGATTGATTTGTATTTCTACCAATAATAACCAAGGTACTGGCCTCTTTCAGTAAAAGCTGATGCTTTTCTAGCTAATGTCTGCATAACAGCTACACCATATGAGGCTTTGGACAACAGAAACAATTTATCTGCAGTACACATTGAGGATCTGTGATCATAAAGCTATTCTGAGTTCTTCTCCAAAAGAAAAATAGAAAACTTCCTCTCAAATATCAAAGCTTTTTATCCAGGTATGGTTAACTATGATAAATACTATAACTCTGCTACTTCATCTAAATTTATTAAATTATTATAAGTATTCATGGTAATGGAGAATAATTCAAAATTCATTGCTGGATAGCGAATTACATTTTACCAAAGCCGATAAGCTTTTAGTGATTTCCTCTTCTTTCACCAGATAAGGCATCTATTGTTACTGAGTTGTATTATTTTTGACTCATTGACACAGATATCTTTCTCTTTAGCTAGTTTTAATGTTATTATTAAGTAGTTATATAGAGTGATTACAATTCCATTACTGAGATTATGAATATCATGCATCTTGATGAATAACACATTTTCATTATTCTCCATTTTTTCTCTCCTGTCCTCAAGTAACATAGTTGACCTTTTATTATCATGTACACTATTTATAATGTCTGAATTTTAGCACAGAAAGACATGATCTATATCCTTGACATATTTATGGTAGTGATGTGATAGAATGATAGGTTCTGACAAGGGGAAATTATGCCTCACTGTTGCCTTATACAATTTGCTGTGTTGTTATTATTTGTGGAAATAATAGGATTCTATTCAGAACTTAAAAGTGAGGTAATTAAGTTCAATGCACATATTGATTTATAATGACTTTCTATACCCAATATACCAAACATCATATTAAATAATTTTTCTGTCTGGGAAGCCAAAATATATTTCCAACAGTGTTCTTTATTCTAGTTTTAACAGTTTCCTCAAAACAGAACAAAACAAAACAAAGAAACCTAAAACTGCTTTTAAATTCATTTTATTTAACAAGTCAAGTAAACAAGTAAGTAAAATACCTAGTGGTACCTGTTTAGGTTGAAGACAAAGTGCCTCCTTTCCCATTTACTTAGTTGACCTTGGAAAAGTTACTTTACCTATCAGACATTTTATTTGCACCTGTAAAATGAGTTGGTAATCGTACTTCGGCCTAAAGAATTGTAAATTTATTTAAAGGGATAATTATGGCTGCAGTATAACCACATACATTATTTATAATATAACAATGTCATTGGAAAATTATAGTAGGCTATTTCATAGCTGCTCATTTTGAATATAATATATCCTGGTAAGCACATACCTTATTTAAAATGAAATGTTCTGAACCAATGTGTTAACCGTCAAGCACGTTCCTTTTTTTTACTTTTTGTTATTCAGCATTCTGCTACTGTGATAAATATTTCCAATAAACAACTGAAAGGGAAGGAAGGTTTTGATTTGTATTTTATATGTCAGAGGTTTAGCCATCATCCCTTGACTCTGTTACCCTGTTTCTTTGAGCCTGTGGGTGCTGAATAGAAACTGACAGGAGCATGTGGAGAGGGGATGCCACTTCACCTTGTGGTGGACAGGAAACAAAGACAGATAAGGAATAGAGAGACAGGCTTCCCAAGATCCACTTTAGGAAAAGCTCTCCAAGAGCCTTCTTACACTTAACCCCTCCAACAAATGTCACAGGCAGGGGACCAAGTCTTCAACATATGGGCCTTGTGGGAATTAAATATCTACACTGTAGCGCTTGTTCCAATCTTGTGAGGTGAAGATTGCTATTGTACAGTAAAGGTAATTGATTTCAGAAATACTGGTAAAGATGTAGCTGGAATTCATTGCATACTCTGATATAGTATCTGGCGGAAGATATTTCTTTCCATGGATATCCACAATCCACTTTGCTGTAATTATTCACTCTGTACTTTAGTATAACTGTCAACATATACCTTTCCTTGCAACACACACACACACACACACACACACACACACACACACACACACACACCTACACACCCCACCTAGGGATTCTGGAAAATAATAGTTATCAGCTAGAAAACTTTTCTGAACTTGAAATACCATTTTCATGACTTTGAAAGGAATTATTTCCTTTTCCTCAGTCTTTGAATTAAAAATAGACCAAATGAGGAACTGCATAATGACAATAGTGAAGAAAACTTTTCCAAAAGGATAGGACACAATGCACTTTGATTTGGGGATATATAGTATATCTTGAAGTTTCTTATTTGTTTTGTTTTGTGCCTTTCTCCCCCTGCTTTGTACTAAACCTAGTTCCAGTGATGAGATTGCATTCTCTCAGTTCAACCAGGTCAGATGCTTAAACCCTTTATACAGGAGAATCAAGAAAAGCTGCTACATACTACAGATGGAATAGAGGAGAAGGAATCTATGTCATTTCTATCTTTCATTTTCCTTCAGCTGCCTTTAGTTGCTCAGCTTTCCCCAGAAGCATTGAAGACTAAATTTTGTAATAACTATATATCCCTGGCCAGATGAACCAGCAAAAGGGATTTTAGAATCCAGAGATTTGGGTCAATATCAAAGCAGGCAGAACAAGATAAAGGGAGGACTCATTCTGCATATAATCACATATTTCCCAAGCTCATTGATGAGGTATTTTTGTGTAGAGCCTATCAAAGAAACATGCTGAGCCTTCTAGAAGAAATTGAATGTGTGTAGCTATGAACCAGTTCCGTTCAACACTGGAGTTTTCAGTAATAATTAGCCCAGCAAAACTAATATAATGAAAATTAATATAATCTTAAAAACTACTGTGGAGCTGGGCATCATAGTACATGCTTAGTAGCCTAAACCAGGAACATTCTAAACTTGAGGCTGGGCTACATCAAGACAAACAAAACAAAATAAAAACACAAAAATAAGTCCTTGCCTAAAATAAACAAAACAAAATCTAGTGATTGAGAAACAACAACAGTTAACATTCTCCACAGTCATTTATTTTTTATTTTGTTTTATTTTTTATCGTGAAAAAAACATACAGAGGAGTTACCATTACATGGGCAAGGTAATGAGTACATTTCTTAACAAGCATTGTTGCCTCCTCCTTTATTTCCCCTTACCATCCCTTCCCATCTCCCCACCCCTCCCAGCCAAAATTGTAAAGTTTCTTTTTTGAAAAAACATCTTGTGTATCTCGTTGTTGCAATAGGTCCACCTGTATCCCTATTTAAACAATATGATTTTTCCCTTCCCCTCCACAAATTATACCAACATCAAATACAGGGAAAACAGGCGTTATACAGGGGAGGGACATACAAAGCAACAAAACAATCACCTTATAAATATATTAGGAACAATCACAAGAAAGAAAAAATCATTTGAATCCTTATCTTAGGGGTCATTTCGCCTAACATCAACTTATCTGACCGTTTCTGCTTGCAAATAAGGGAAACCATGGGACCTATATTTCTTTAGGCCTGGCTTACTTCACTTAATATAATTTTTTTCCAAGTCTTTCCATTTCCTAACAAATGGGGCAATGTCATTCTTTCTAATGGAGGCATAGAATTTCATTGTGTACATATACCACATTTTCTTGATCCATTCATCTACTGAGGGGCATCTAGGTTGGTTCCATATCTTAGCTATGGTAAATAATGCTGCAATAAACATAGTTGTGCTGGTAGCTTTTGTATGGTCTTGTTTGTGATCATTTGGGTAAATGCCCAAAAGTAGGATTGCTGGGTCATAGGGGAGTTCTATGTGGAGTCTTTTGAGGAACCTCCATACTACTTTCCAAGTGGTTGAACAAATTTACACTCCCACCAACAATGCAGTAAGGTTCCCTTCTGTCCACATCCCCTCCAGCATCTGTTGTTATTAGAGTTCTTGATTATAGCCATTCTAACTGGGCTAAGATGGTATCTCAATGTTGTTTTGAGTTGCATTTCTTTTATACCTAGGGAGGTTGAGCATTTCTATATGTGTCTATTGGCCACCCTCCTTTCCTCTTCAGAGAAGTGTGTGTTTAAGTCTTTGGCACACTTATTTATTGGGCAGACCTCAAAGTAAAAGCAGACACTCTGAAAACATTACAGGACACAATAGCAGAAACCCTAGGTCTCCTTGACACAGGCCGAAATTTTCTTAATAGAGATCCAGAAACACAACAAATCAAAGAAAGATTGGACAAATGGGACTGCATGAAATTGCAGAGCTTCTGCATGGCAAAGGACATAGCTAGCAAGATCGATAGAAAGCCCACAGATTGGGAGAAGATCTTCACTATCCATACAATGGACAAGGGTCTCATATCTAAAATATACATGGAACTCAAAAAATTAAATCCCCCAAAACAAATCCACAGTCATTTAGAATAACCAATAGTCCCAAACATTACATTAACAACACACATATAGGGGCTGGGAAGGTGGCTCAGTGGTAGTGCTTGCCTTGCATGCCTGAGGCCCTGGGTTCAATTCCTCAGCACCACATAAGCAAAAAGAAAAAAAGCTGGAAGTGGCGCTGTGGCTCAAGTGGAAGAGTGCTAGCCTTGAGCTAAAGAGCTGAGGGATAGCGCCCAGGCCCAGAGTTCAGGCCCCACGACTGGACCCCCCCCCAAAAAAAAAGAAATAAAAACACATATATAATAAACAAAAAGTTAGCCAGAATACTTATTTTTAAAAAAGAAAATAAGCTAGCTCTTAATAGGAATGTCAATAGAACAAACATTCCAACCTGGAATAACCCAAATATTTGGATATTCTGACAAGAATGTGTAGCCATGTTTTGTGAAGGAAAAACCATTTTTGAACCAATTGAAGAAAGACAGAACTTCTCACATTTTTTTTTAAAACACTAGGACGGAGTCTGAGGAAAGGTAAGTGTGCTGCTTGCCCATTTCCCAGCATCCCTTAACCTGGGAGACAGTCAGATGCAGCAGGTAGTCAAGTCAAACAGGAACTCCTTTATTACCACACAGCAAGCACTCGTTAAAGCAAAAGTGTCATGGAAGGGGAGGAAAAGGAACCAACCAATCACTATAGAGGTCGCCCTATCATGCTCTTAAGCAACCATCCAATCACTGTAGAGGTCACCCTATCATGCTCTTAAGCATTCTATACTTTCCCTGCTGCCTGTGAGCTGTTCAAGCACTGAAGTCACTTTGCCTGGTTGTGGTATCCAGTCAGATTTTAACATAAACAACTGGGGCTCTGCCCACTCAACTCCCTCTCAGTGCCATCTTTGCTGCCCATGTGCCCTACAATCTAGAAATTAGAATTTTTTACACAAATGAATTCAAGAGTAAAAATAAATAAATAAGAAAAAGAAAGGTCAGTGTATCATGGAAACATATCAAAAGAATATCAAAAACCAATACAGGACTGCTGTACCTTAGTGAAATAAATTATATGATATGTGAGACTAGACCATTCTGTTTCTGACCCAAATATGTAAAATTCATCAAAGATAATCACATCATCTAGTGGAAAGGTGAAAGACATTACAGTAAGGAATATGTGCATTTCATTTCAAGAATAACTAGCTTTGAGACTGAGAAACTACCAAATCATTTCAATCTAAGTCTTTTCTTCATTATCATATCATAAGCTGTCAAGAGGATTAAAAGGAATATTATATGTTATAATACATATGTATAATATATACATAAAATCCAGAGAACTGTAACAAACATGAATAATCTAATTATTACCTCTCCTAAGTTTTAGTTCCATCATATTCTTGAACTATGTTTGGAAAAACTTAGGCCCTAGTCTAGACATGTATTATGATAGCAATAATAAAGGAAACAATATTGAGGGGATGAATGTAGCTGGGAGATATATGGAAGAGAATTATAAAAGGGGTGATATTGATCAAAATGCATCATACTCTTACTGATACATTGAACTGAAGGCCTTTCTTACAGCTACTTAACAATAATAAAATAAAATAAATAGAAATGAAATAAAAATTTTCCTTATGCTGAAAACAAACAACCAAAAAGCAATAGAGACAGCTTGACAAATTTGGCCAGAAAGATTTTGTACACCAACTCTGTAATGAGGCAAACAGAAAGCTACAATCCCAAATCATACCTGTCTGTTCTATTGACTTATTCAAGCTGAATTTTTTACCTAGAAAAATCAAAAGAACAAACTCATGAAATAAGTCTATATCCATTTGAAAACATCAGCTCTGAGTATCATTTTCCAAAAGCACATGCTAACACCATTGACTCATATCAGAAATTAAGTGAAAGAAAGCAGCACTTTCTTCACATGAATTAGTGAATTCTAATGAACAAGGGAGAAAAGGAAAATGTATATTATCCCTCTTTTTAGGTGTAGACTTCTGTCATAGAAAATTCAAAGTATAGGATGTGTTGACATGCAGAGCTATCACTCAGAGGATGTCAACTCTTCTACTTTGTTCATTGTAACTGGCTTTGACTTATATTGATTTTCTTGAAAATTGCCAAAAATGCTTTCTAGAAAAAATAAAAACCATGTGTATTTGTGACACCTGTTTTGTATTTGTATTTTATATGTTTAAATTATTTTCTTTGGGCCTGGCTTGCTTGGTTTCCCTCATTTGTAATAACTAGAATATGTGTGTGATATCCTTACCTGGGGATCACAATAGCCCAATCCCTAAGTGCATAGGACCATATATAATGAAACATATCAAAATGAACTCCAAGAATTGGAAATAAGATGTTCTTATTATGTCCTGTTTGCAGTTATTCCTATCTTTTTCTTTCTGTTTTATTTTTCTGTACTCTTTGTCTTGTCTTGTATATAAGCTTACTGATCTGTGGAAGAGAAAGCAAATCACAGAAACAGCAGGATAAAAGATGAGCTAATAATACAACAATGATATTCACTAAACACTATGTTGGAAATGAACTTTACAACTTGAGAGGAAGAGGTGTTGGGAAGGGTAAGAGGGAGAAAATTATAGAGGGGGTAATAGTGTTTAAAAATATATGCTCATTACCTTACTTATGTAACTGTAACCCCCTTGTTTATCACCTTTACAATATATTTTTAAAAATAAATTGTTCTCTCTTCCTATCACATTCCCAAATGTTAAATTCTGTAAGTCAATAACGCAGCCATATAGCTTTACCAGCACCTTCCTTTGTGACCATCATCACTCTCTCTTTTGTGCATAAAAGCTGGACAAACTGCATCATAGTTTTGCGTGTATGTGCTGGTGCTGGGACTTTAACTTGGGGCATGTGCACTGTCCTTTAATTTTTATGTTTAATGCTATCTCTACCACTTTAGCTATAGCTTCA
Organism: Dipodomys spectabilis; assembly: GCF_019054845.1. Taxonomy (NCBI): domain Eukaryota; kingdom Metazoa; phylum Chordata; class Mammalia; order Rodentia; family Heteromyidae; genus Dipodomys; species Dipodomys spectabilis. The sequence continues at coordinate 10,784,002 of NW_024870709.1, forward strand.
CTTTTGGCTTGTGAGTGGTTAATTGGACATAGAAGACTCACGATCTTTCCTGCTGGGGTAGTTTTGAACAGTGATCCTTAGATCTCAGCCACGTGATTAGCCAGGAATATAGGTATGATGTACAAGACTGCATCATTTTTTAAAAATTGAATTGGTGTGTTTCAAGAACAGAGACAAATACATCTATATTATCTTTTATAAGCATTTTATGAAGTATTATGCATCAGAAATTGTAAAAATATGTATTTTTACACAATGACAGAGTTTATTTTCAGCTATGTGAGGATTTGCATTCAGAGTCTCATGCTTGTGCAATGCCACTATTAGCCATAACTCTTTTTTAAAATTTTATTTTATTGTAAAGATGCTGTACAGAGGTTGTATAGTTACATGAGTAAGGCAATGAGTACATTACTTGTCGATCATTATTACCCCTTCTCTTGTTGTCCCACTATCCCTTCCCTCCCCCAACTCCTAAACTCCTTCCCATTCCAAAGTTGTTGAATTCATTTCCAGTATACTGTCCTATGAGTATTATTTTTGCAATGGGTCATCCTGAATCCTTGTATCAGCATTGTGTTATTCCTCTTCCCCTCCCCAGATTAGACTAATGTATATAAAAGATGCAGGGTACCAAAATCAGGTACATATACCATAGGGGGAAGAACAAACAAAGGAAAAAAATCACATAGTACATTTAAAACAAAGAGACCTTTTGTGGCCATATCTTGGGGTTTGTTTCACTTTGCCTTATCTTCTATGGACATAGGTACATGTCTTTTGAGCTTTACAGCTCATCTGATAAAATTGTCCTATATGTATACTAATTATTGCAGATAAGGGAAACCATGAGACCTAAATTTCTTTGGAACTGGCTTACTTCATGGTTGATATGATTTTTTCAACTCTCTTGATTTCCTAACATATATATATATATATATATATATATATATATATATATATATATATATATATATATATATAAAATTTTCTTGATCCATTCATCTATTTAAGGGCCTCTGGGTTGGTTCCATATCTTAGCTATGGTGAATAATGCTGTGATAAACATAATTATAGCTGGCCACCGGTGGCTCATGCCAGTAATCCTAGCTACTCAGGAGGCTGAGATCTGAGGACCACAGGTCAAAGCTAGTCCAGGCAAGAAACTCCATGAGATCCATTTCCAATAAACCACTCAGAAAACTAGAAGTGGTGCTGTGGCTCAAGTGGTAGAGCACTCACCTTGAGCTGAATTGCTGAGGGACAGCACCCAGGCCCAGAGTTCAAGCCCCAGGACCCACCAAAATGAAAACAAACAAACACACACACAAAAAACATAGTTGTGCTGATAGCTTTAGTATGGCCTTGTTTGTTTTCATTTAGGTAAATGCCTAAAAATGGGATTGCTGGGTCAAAGGGGAGCTCTATGTGGAGTCTTTTGAGGAACCTCCTCCATACTGCTTTCCAGAGTGGCTGAACAAGTTTATACTCCCACCAACAATACAGTAGGGTTCCCTTTTGGTCACATTCTCTCCAACACCTGTTGTTATTAGGTTGCTTGATCATAGCAATTCTAACTGGGCTGAGGTGGAATTTCAATGTTGTTTTGATTTGCATTTCTTTTATGGCCAGAGAAGCTGAGCATTTCTTCACGTGTCTATTGGCCATTCTTATTTCCTCTTCAGAGAAGTCTCTCTTTAAGTCTTTAGCCCACTTATAGCCATAACTGTGTCTCAAAGAATGATGTACTTTGGTGTCGGTTTAAATCTCTTATCATAAATATGGGGATTAATGGGAGGGGGCAGAAAATGATGGAAATAATTGGATTACTTTGAGTTCTAAGGGCTTGTTGCTTGCTTGCTTTGGGTGGTTGTTGTTTGTTTTTGATTGTTTTACTGTCAATTTACAATTACTTGTTCTCTAACAAGGTAATCATTAAACATCACTCAGTGTTAGCCAAAACTTAACAAAAAATGAACCTGTTTAATATTACTTTTTTAATCTTTGTAGCTGCTAAGTAATATGTGCATATTATTCTTATTGTAGCAAACAGCAATAAGGAATGATTTCTGGGTAAATTCATATAGCCAGCCAGAGATTAAATTCAACATCTCTGATTTGAAAAGCTTCTTTCCTGCTTTATTACTGTCCTATGTCTATTTTAGTTTTTGTCTATAGTCCTAAAATATTTTAGAAAATAAGAAAAATCATTTTTCTCAAATAAATTCTAGGTAAAATAGCCCTAATGTATATTGCTAGTTGTTCTCACTAATGTGTACCCTGGGTATTGTATAAATGCTTATCTGAACTACAAATTGGAAGGGGAACAACAAAATGGCGAGACAAAGGACAAGGGGGGAACCTATGCAACAGTGATACTCACAAGACATTATGTTGGAAATGGTCTGTACAACTTGGCAGAGGGGACTAGAGGAGAGGGAAAGAGGGAGAAAAATGAGGGAGGGGATAACAAGTTAAACAAGAAATGTAACCACTACCTTACTGATGTAACTGTAACCCCTCTTTTATATTACCTCGACATTAAAATAAAAAAAAAATTAAGACTAATGCCCAAAACACATTTCAGGTGCCTTGACTATTTATTAAATAATAAAAAAAACATGATCTTTCACTACATAGAAAGAAATACTATTAGGATTTGGAAAGAGATGGCAAGATATATGTTTAAGTGGGCAGAATAACCATTTGAAGAAAACTTTCATTACCTGGGTAAAATAAGGCAATTCAAGCTGTTTTTTGCTCTTCAAAGAGCAATGTTCCCTTTTCATGAAAAATTGGACCTAATTCTACCTGTTCAAACTTATACAGACTTGGAACAATTCTATCCTAGACTAGTGCTGAAGTGCTTTGCTAAGCAAAGTTAATGTTTTGGAGCTAAATAGCTGTGGATTACGTTTTATAAATATCTTGCTTATGAATATGATAATTAGAAAATACAAGTCTTCTTCCCCCTGCTGGGTCATCTGGTGAGACTGTAATATATTTGGCATTGTTTCATAATGTTCCTTCCTATTTATATTTTGGGCTTATCACCTTGTTCAACTAGCTGACTAAGGAGATGCTCTATTTTATTTACTAATTGTAATGCCCTCCCTTCCAAAGTCAGGCTCTTTGATACCTTTCCTGGCAGCTGCAAGAGAAGACAGACAAGATGAAGCTTTTCTACTGTCAGACACTGACAGAGCAGAGAAGTATAGACAGATGGATAACAGATAGTGGGGTACTAAGTACCCTACAATTTATTGAGACAAATAGAGGAGAGTTGAGTGGCAAATTACCTACACTGCTCACAAACCAGCAGGCAGCCCTGTTTGCCAGCTATCCAAATTGTTTCTGGGTAATTTGGCACATTTCTACTTTGTTGTGCCGTATCTAAAGGTATGACTTTGAGTTTTGAAAGTTCCCTGTTGTGAAAGATGTTCTCAAATAGTAGCAATATTTGGAATGTGATGCTTGGGAAAATACATATACCTTTATTTTACAGCATCTTGGCAAAAAAAAAAGGCTTAAGGTCTTCTCTTGAAATTATCAAAAGTAAAACACAATTTATTTTACTTAGTAGCTGTAAAATTTATCTTTTCATTTAAAACTTTACCATCTACAATATTCATTTGGAGCTTTGAATGTGATATAATAATAATAAATTACAGATATGGAAGTTACTTTTCTAACTCATATATATTTTTTCACCCTGCATAAGATTTAGATAAAAATCAAATAGCAATGCTATAGACTAGTGACTTACAAATTAATGTTTCACTGCAATAGTTTTACAGTATACTCAGAGGGAAAGAACCAAGAAACTGGTAAGGAAATCCATAGTTTAAATTAATGTAGGAAAACAATGTTGAACAGGTGTTTACACTAAAGAATTTTGTAGAGCTCATTATGCATTATTGTTCTTCATGCAAATCTTATAAGATTTTATAAGTCATTTTATAAAATGACTATGAAAGTTATTTTTCTCAGCATATTGTTAGTTTTGTCAGAGGTTGCAGTCTCTTTGGAATTAATGTCTTGAGCAATAAATGGCTCCACCTGTTTAATAATGTATACATATATTATGTATATATGGATAATATGTATATACATATATTAAAATATATACATATGTATGTGAATATATATGGCACATGTGTTCTTCAGAGCTTTGGTGATCAACATATTGTAAACTTTCACTCAAAGGATATTTTAAATTAGACACTTATTACCATTTGTAGGGTAAGTATTTGAAAAGAAATCTTTCCTAACATAGAGCAGTATATTCATAACTAAGGAAACATATTTTGGTGGCCTGCTTTCAAGAAATATAATTAGCACTGGGGATGTAACATTGCATGACACAGATGTGATCATTAGTTTCATGGGACCACTAGTCTTTTATACTTTAGCTTCAAAACTCTTGCCATTTAAAAACACTTTCAAGTACAACAATTGTCTTTTCTGTCTACTGTCTCAAACCTACTTCTTCTCAAGTTTCCCATATTTCAACAATTGACATCTTAATTAATTCAGGAAACTTAAATAACCTTGACATTTCCATCCTCCTCACACAGTCAGTCAATCAAAGTCTTATCAGTTCCAAATCCTACCCATCATTCCATTTCAGATGATTTTTCAATCATCACTACCTCTGTGTGAGCATAGCATCACTTTTGTTGGGAAGGTTTTTGTTGTTTGCGGATGTGTGCTTGCAGTAATCTTCTTGTACTCCCATCCACTTTCCCAGTTGGTGGCCAAGGTTGTATGGTTTTGGGAATTTTCTTCTTTGTCTAAAGAGAAAATTAGTCTTTTTATAGTGTTCAGATGAAAATTATTTTTCTCAGTATTAGAATAACTGAACATTTGATTGACTTAGTTCTTCCTATGTTTGTACTCGCATACAATCTTGATGGCTTGTGTTATATAAAACTCATTTCTGACAACTTGGTAAATACAAGTCTGCTTACTAAATTATAAAGGAGTTGATAACAGCAAGCAGGTTTACCTTGCTGACAATTGTAGAACTTGTACTTGGTGCACCGATAGAAATGCATAGAAGTCATTTAGTCATTTCATCCATTACTAGGATCCTGAAGAATGGAAAGTCCATATTGTTCTTGTTGATCTGTACCTTTAGCTACACACTACAATTGATTTCTCCCCTTCAAGATTTAAATCAAATGTTTTTTTCCTCTACTAAATTCTTTTGTTATTAATTGCCCCAACAGGTCCATAACTAATCAATTAACATGTTTTCTCTCCAGAGAATAATAATTCCTCCACCCATTCACAATGGGAATGTTCCTTGAAGCAAATACCTTTCAGTGTCCTTTTTTGTAAAGAAAACTTTCATAAAGAACTTTCTATTCTCTATAGATATAGACAGGAATCTATGTTCCTGATACATAGATCCAATTGCCTAATTTACTGTTACCAATTGAAAGAGGTTTAAAATTGCCAAAGTGAGGTCCTTTCTTACTGTACATTTATGATATCAAATCCATAACAATTCAATGACACTCCTTACCATTCCCCAGGCAGAAATTTCAGCATTATCTTTGAATTCTCAATTTCTCCTTCTGTCCTTCTGCTCTCTCCCATTAAATAGGGTAAACCTATTAGCTCTCTGTTCTCCAATCTTTTAATCTATTGTTCATCCTCTACCCATTATGTGCAGGCTGCTGCCATTTCTTTTCATTTTGTTTCAGTTAGTCAGATTTTCATTGCTGAAACAAAATGCTTGAGAGAAATCCTATTAGAAAAGAAAGGACATTGTTAGACTCATACTTTCAGATAAGGTCAGCTGGCTACATTTTCTTTGGTCCTCCAGCAAGTAAGACTATCATGTTTGGGAATGTGTAGCAGAGTAATCTGCTCTCTCTTGGCAGCCAGTGAGGAAAGAAAGTGAGGATGGAAGGTTAAGGTCTCATTATACCCTTCAAGGCACACCTCTTGTGACCTACTTCCTCCAGTTGGGTCCACCTTCTAAAGTTAGCACCTTCCACAGAGCCAGTGGGTAAGTGTTTGACAAGAAATGTATTCATTACCAGTTATTGCAAATAAGGGAAACCATGGGACCTATGTTTCTTTGGTACTGGCTTACTTCCTTAATAAAATTTTTTCCAAGTCTTTCCATTTCCTAACAAATGGGGCAATGTCATTCTTTCTGATGGAGGCATAGAATTCCATTGTGTATATATACCACATTTTCTTGATCCATTCATCTACTGAGGGGCATCTGGGTTGGTTCCATATCTTAGCTATGGTAAATAATGCTGCAATAAACATAGTTGTGCTGGTAGCTTTAGTTTATTATGGTCTTGTTTGTGATCATTTGGGTAAATGCCCAAACGTGGGATTGCTGGGTCACAGGGGAGCTCTATGTGGAGTCTTTTGAGGAATCTCTATACTACTTTCCAAAGTGGTTGAACAAGTTTACACTCCCACCAACAATGCAGTAAGGTTCCCTTCTGTTCCACATCCACTGCAGCATCTGTTGTTATTAGAGTTCTTGATTATAGCCATTCTAACTGGGGTGCAAAAACGAATGAACTTTACAACTTGGGATGGGGGGTGGGAGGAGGGATGGGAAAGAATGGGAAGGGGAAACAAAGGAGGGGCAACAATGCTTGATAGGAAATGTACTCATTACCTTGCTCATGTAATTGTAACTCCTCTGTACGGTATTTTCACAATTAAAAAAAATGAAAAGAAAAAAAAAGAAAGAAATGTACTCATTACCTTACTCATGAACTGTAATCCCTCTGTACAGTAACTTTACAAAATATTTAAATAAATGAATTAATGAATGAATGAATGGTCATAACTAATGAAAAAAATTATGTGAGTCTTTGAGGGCATTGTAGATCTAAACTATGATATTATGTCTTCACAAAAAAAAATTTATGTCTTCAGATTAAATCAATCACACAATTCATTTGCTCTGGAAACTTACAGTGATTTTTATATAACACAAAGTAAAACACTGAAAAGTACATTACTGATCCAGAAAGCTCTGCATTCTTTGTTATATTACAGACACATGAAATTTTTCTTGAGCCATCACAATCACATTCTGTCTCATGGAATCCCTTTTAGTTCCAGACCAGGACAACATTTTTCAGCCTTTGCTCCTTACAGCTCCTTCTGTCCTGAATGAGCTGTGCTTACATCCTAGTGATTAGCAACTTCATTGCCTTTGGGGCTTAAATGTTAGTCTTTCTGGGTGGTTCTGAGAATACTTTGTGAACTATTCTTCTTTTCAAGATACAGTGCTATTTGCTTTCATTAATATTATCACAATTGTAGTTATTTCTGATGCCACTTTTAATCACCCAGGTTCACTGATGAAAATGTAAAACTCCTAGTTGTAGAACCAGGATCTGTTTTATCTGTGGGACTAAAGAGAAAATTTGACTTCTAACTGACATTCAATAACTAATAGTTGGCTGCATAAAAGGTAGACCCTAAGAACTCTGTAGTCAACATTGCCATAAATATTTGGTGTAAGGGGTGAGGAAACATTTCCTTTAAAAATGGGCCATTTGGGTGTTTATAACAACATCATGAAACATACTTGTCAATACAGATATTGATAAGAAGCATACAATAAGCATGGCTATCTCTCCTGTTAGGTATCAAATCATTTTGAAGAGATTATATGGCCCCAAATTAAACATGGTTCCTTACCCCAAAACATGTCAATATATCATAAAGACATAATGTACAAGAAGCAAAACTGCCTATATGCACACCAGAAGTGTGTGTGTGTTTATGTAAATAAAATTTGAGTTTTTACTATTAAATAGAATTTGTAGTAATTGAAATAGAATGTGATATATCTATGTTAATGAAGCCAATGCAAAAATCAGAGCACTAGGGATATTTATTTATTTTTATTTTTTCCTGTCTGTTGTAGGGCTTGAACTCAGAGCCTGAGCATTGTCTCTGAACGTTTTTGTGCTCAAGGCTAGTACTCTACCACTTAAGCCACTGCGTCACTTCTGGTTTTTGAGTGGTTATTTGGAGATAAGGACTTTTCTGCCTGACCAACTTTGAACCATGATCCTCAGATCTCAGATTCCTGAGTAGCTAGGTTTACAGGTGTGAGCTCCTAGCATCTAGCTTGGAGGGCTATTTAAACCAAGAAAAGAAAGTATAGGTTAAGTTTTGTAAGAAAAGATGTTTCTGTGCTAGATTATTTTTAATTGTTCTCAATTATGAATGCATAACATATAACAATATTTATTTTTTCAAGAACACTTGAAGAAAATTTAAATAACTCAAGTCAGTCAATTTTGCTAGCATTTGTAAAACATGATAATTGAGAGTTCTATAAATCCTGAGCAACTTTCCTGGCTTAAATGTAAAATAAGGATCTGAAAGTATGGGAATTAGTGTGCATTTCTGAAGATGTGATTCTTCATGTATTGTGTTATTTACATGTAGGAAATTTATTAAATCTTTTTTATTATGAAAATACTGTACAGAGGGGTAACAATCACATGAGCAAGGTAATGAGTACATTTCTTAGCAAGCATTGTTGCCTCCTCCTTTGTTCCCCTAACATCCCTTCCCATTCCTCTTCCCCACGCTCCACCCCCAACGCCAAATTTGTAAAGTTCGTTTTTCGACATAACGTCTTATACATCTCATTGTTGCAATGGGTACACCTGTATCCCTATTTTTTAGGCTTTAAATAAAATATTGCAACTACTTTTCTTTCAGGTAATCATGAAGGTTCTGTTGTACTATTCAGAAAAGGTTAAAAATTTCCATTCTCTCTTTAGCAGTAATTTCCTCATTCTCTAGCTAGCTTTTAACCTCTGTGCCGTTTTGACACAGAGATTAAAAATATCTGGCTCCAATCATAAAATGTTTGACCTTTTACATCCTAAAAAGAAAAGGATATGGCAAGAGATGATATCATCTGTAGGGGAAGGTATATTCAACCCCATAAAAATCTCTACATGTCACATTTTTATTATGTAGCTTTATTCTCTGACCATTCTCCCCTCTGTGTATTTGTGTCACAGAGATGTTTGATTCAATTTTATGGATTTGTGTTTCTCTTCTTACTTCTATCAGGAAGCATTTATATGAAACAAGGATTACAAGTGACTTTTCCAATTTAGTACATGAGAACTGGGGCATGTATAGCATGCTTAATTGAAATGAAGAAAGATCAGGAATATTAAAGAGTGAGATAATTGAGTTATAGTATCCTAGATCCTGAATGAATATATTTTCAATGAAAAGAGTGCAATCAAAGTTCTTGTGAATTGTTGCTGTCTTATAACCAGTTTACCATGGCCCTTTGCTAGTCACATGGCTTTTTTGCAATTATGTATTTAGTCAATTATTATAAGTATAATGTTCTTTGCAGCAACCTCCATATTCACAAATATTTTAATTTTTGACCCAGAAAAATAAAATGCATTCTTCTCAATATTTCCTTCTTAGACAGGATAAAGCAAAGTATTGGTTTAAACTTGTTATTATGTTCTAGAGTGTTGCTCTGAATCCAGAAAATGACAAGGTGAGACACTTGAGAATTGGCTCAGGTAAGGATTAGGTTTTATTGCCCAGTTTAGTGATTATAACTTCTAAGTCTGCTAAAATATCGATTAACCTCTGAGTCCTTTCAGTAAGCCTGCTAAATCTCTATAGGTGCAAATATCCTATAAACTGACAATTCCTTATGGACTATATTGAATTACATTGTGCTTTCTCACTCTTCAGCTCCGCTTCTCACTTATTGTCAACCTATGGCTTTTGAGTGAATATAGTAACCCCAAATGTAAGGACTCTCAAATAGGGATTCGAAACTAATAAACTTCTTTTGACTGTGTTTAATTTCTTTTGGAGATAGCATATATCTCCCAGAATGATTTTAGCTTTTCAATGGACTGAGAACTAATCGGGTTTTCTATTTTCAGTAAGACATAAAGCATGAGCTAGTTATTATCATTTGAAACAGTTTTCACCTGTTCCTGGTATCTATTGCTGTTTAATCAATTAATTGGAAATTTTGTAGCCAAAAACTAAGCATGTTATGACCTCATCATGTGGGTTGGCATGTGCCTGTTTGAAGATCATTGCGTTATTTTTCTGGTCTAAGGGATGTTAATCCTTTTGTCAGTGAAATTCAACTGGCAAATGGGAAGATCAAGAGGATCTAAGAGCTCTCACTTACATATCTGGTGATTTTAAAGCGATAGTTAATGCCAGGGTTTCCTTGGGACTGTGGGAGTATCCACAGAATCTCAGGGCACTCAGATTCATGTGGTAGTTCAGACCTGAAGGAGAGAGTGTTGTAAAATGATGCAGTGGGAGTTACAAGGCTACCCACAATAACTTCAAATTCCTAAATCACACTTAGGCACTGTTACACAACCAAGTCATCTTCCAGTCCAATTTCAAGATGAAGGAGGCACTGGCAGTAACTCAATGAATATGTAGCAAAGAAATTGTTGTTAGTTTAATCAAGTATTACATCTATTATGGCCTCTGTTAGCTATAATACATACTGAGTCAGTACTAGTTGGATGGTAGAATGGTAACATTGAACTAGTCAAAAGTTCCCGATCACATTTTCATGCAGGCATCTAGTCATTCACTTAGTTATTCATTAAATATTGTTACATTGTTCCTTACTAAATATAGATGAAGGATTGCTAGCATCAAAGCTATTTCTGGAAAAATGGAAAGAATGAGGGCTTGGAAGGTGGCTCAGTGGTAGAGCACTTGCCTTGCATGCATGAGGCCCTGGGTTCGATTCCTCAGCACCACATAAGCAGAAAGAAAAAAGCCGGAAGTGGCGCTGTGGCTCAAGTGGTAGAGCGCTAGCCTTGAGCTGAAGAGCTGAGGGACAGCGCCCAGGCCCAGAGTTCAGGCCCCACGACCGGACCCCCCCTCAAAAAAAAATGGAAAGAATGAGGGGTTTGTTATTAGGAATTATGTGTTTTTTAATAAGGAAGTTGATTTCATGCAAAAGAAGGATTTTCTTGAATTATCAATTATCAATTTCTCTGTTTTCCTCTGAATTTATTGACTTATTATATTTTTAATTTCTCTTTATTGATTCTTTGGGATCTTTATCTGGTCTTTGAAAAAGTAGTTTCAATCAAACTCTTGGCTACAAATATCACCTTTATGCTAAAGTTTTCTACATTTCTACTGCTCACATTTATACCATTTTGCTGAAATGAAAATATATATCGCGAAATATATGCCTGGCATTATCACCTGGGTTTTTCCCAGACATGTCTAACATAGGATGCTGAAAATATAGTTTATTGGATTTCTTCTCTCCTATTTCATCCCCATCCTCACACTCACTTTTTTATCTCTACCTTAGAAAGAAGGATCACCATCTACTATTACAGTGAAGCCCAACAAGGAGGATTTTCCTAATATTCCTCTTACCTATCTCATCTAATCATTTCACACCCTGCTCCTATCTCTAAATAGTATCTTGAAAATAGTATCTTGCAATCATGTTGTCCAACTTGCTATACAAAACTAAGAAATAAATTGCAAATTAATAAAGTTGCTCCTATCATTCCTATATGAAAACTTAACAAAGAGCCTATTGGTTAACCTATGGACACTGAAGCGCATAGTGCCTTAAATAACCTTCTGTGCCTTTGGCACTCTCTCACTGTTCCTTTGCTTTTTAGTTGTCATATCCTCAGAGAACCTATGATGGATTAAATTGTTTCCTTCAATGTTTATTACATCTGAATTTTTTGCATCTGTTAATTTTTGTTATGAGTCAGGTCCTCTACTTAAGGGACATGTTCATTTATTACCTCAACTCTTTGCCTGAGAAACAGACAACACTTATTTGCTATGAACGTGAAATAAAGATGAAATATTGGCGGGTGCACTATGTGATTTTTTTCATTTCTTTTGCTAAACAGGGTCATTCAGATCTCATCCTCCTGAGTAGCTAGGATTACAGGGGTTAGCCACGAGAGCCCAGAATGAGCTCCTATGGTATTTCCTCTGCTGTTACTATATTTGATTTTGGTATCCTGGTATTTTATATTATGTTTATTAGAATTAGGTCAGGGAAGGGGAGCAACAGAATGGTGAGACAAAGGACAAGGGGGAAGCAACGCAATAGCGACACACACAAGACAACATGTTGGAAACGATCTGTACAATTGACGGAAAGGGTAACAAGGTTGACAAGAAATGTATTCATTACCTTACTTATATAACTGAAAGCCCTCTGTACAACACCTTGACATAAAAAAAAATGGCTCAGTAGAAACTGATAATTAAGAATTTGATTCCAGTGTCCTGCATCTTGTATATACATTTTTCTAATTTGGGGAACAGAAGGGAAATAACAAAATGTTGAAATAAAGATACAGGATGAGCCATTGTAACAATGAGATGTACAAGAAACTATGCTGAAAACAAACTTTACAACTTTGCGGGAGGTGGGGAGGGAGAAGGGGGAGTTGGGGATGTGGGGAGGAAAGGGATGGTAGGGGAAAAATAAAGAAGGGTGTAACAATGCTCCATAGGAAATGGACTCATTACCTTGCCCATGTAACTGTAACCCCTTTGTACAGTAAATTTAATAGATAGATAGATAGATAGATAGACAGACAGACAGACAGGCAGACAGACAGACAGACATAGAAATGTGAAATCATTCTGGGCTCTCGTGGCTAACCCCTGTAATCCTAGCTACTCAGGAGGATGAGATCTGAATGACCCTGTTTAGCCAGTCAAGACAGGAAAGTCCATGAGACTTCTATCTCCAATTAAACACCTGCAAACTAGAAGTGGAGCTGTGGCTCAAAGTAGTAAAGTGCTAGCTGTGAGCAAAAAAACTCAGGGACAGTACCCAATCCCTGACATCAAGCCCTACAAACTGACCAAAAAAAAAAAAAAAGAATATGGAACCAGAGTCAAAGAGGGCCTTTGGAGTTTGTGATCCTGTGGAAGCAGTTGGTGACCTTTAAAGGGGCAATTTAAGGCAAGTGGATATTTGAGAAAACATACTATCACAGCTAACATTGAGTCACTCAGGAAGAACTGCAAGATGCAGGTGTAAGATGCCCTTTCAAGAAAATTGGCAGTGAAAAGAAGAGCAGCAAAACAGAGCCTTGGATTTTCTTCCAGTGTCTAACTAAATAAAATGGTAAATGAGTATCTGTAATGGGAGTAAGCTTCTTGTTTATCAATATTAGTTGAGACCTGGCAGAATTCTGGATTTAAGGAGAAAATATTAGATAGAATCTGAGAAGGAGGCTTTTATGAACTGAAGTCTGGAGAGATGACAGAATGAAATAAGGATAAAGACGTGCTTTCCAACGTTTCTTCCTTAGGAATATGATTCAATCTAGATGATGACAAAAATACACTAAGGAAAGTATGCAGTTTCACACAGGGTCTACTTTGCCTTCTGAGTTTGTGTTTGCTCTTTTGAGCACTTGTGTATCCTTTATTAGATAATAAACGTGATCAGATCTGAACCTATGCCTCTACCAACAACACAATATAAAATAGGATATTTGAAATGATAGTTTCTTAACTCACATATAGTTTTCATTCAGTAATAAAGCTCCAGTTTTTTACCTTACTTCCCAGTATGTGGGGTGATGTGAAAAAATTCTCTTCCAGTCATTTTCTATTAAAATCTGAGTCTATTCTGAATACTTTATATCATTACACTTGAAATAACACAAGTGGAAAGAAACATTTTCTCTGAATTTATCTATCTATCTATCTATCTATCTATCTATCTATCTATCTATCTATCTATCTGCCTACCTAACTACCTACCTACCTACCTATCTATACACACACAGAGAGATGAGAAAACAGATGTTTGTTAGTGAAACCATTTGTCTAAAGGCAAACAATAAAAGAGTAGAAATTTAGGTCTGTCTGTCTCTAGAGACTCAACTCTTATCCTGTGCACTATTGAAAAATGGGTTGTTCAAAACAATAGTCCCATTTAAATTCAAGTTGTATGTTAAACTACAGTTTTCATGTTTTATTAATCTTACTATAAAAACTATCATAAGCCATATTTCTGATATTTCTTAACCGTCTTGAATGTTGGCTTTCTAGTTTATGTCACAATATCTTTTAAATACTGAAAATTTTGTATTCCTTTGGTATTTTTAAAATAATAAAACAAGTTTAGCATCACTGAAACAAAATGATTGACAAGAGAAATCCCAAACAAGAAAGTCTTCAATTTTCTTGTGTCTGGTGTCTCTTTTAAAGGAATGTTTGGCACTAGAGAATCTATGTTAAATAAATATTGATGTGTCCATTTGGCAACTAATAAAATCTAATGCCTTCCACCACTGGTAGCAATAAAGACAAAGTGTATTGTTCAAGGTGGTCCTTAATAGTTGGCACTGAGGCTGAGACTGATTTTATAAGCAGTTTAAATTTTATTACTCAGCAATTATTGTTAGCATAGACATTGGTGTGTGCAATTATCTAATGCTTTAAATTATCTAAAATCAATAGGTTGGTACTAAAAGCTTAGACATATAACTTTAAAATGGCTCACATGAACTCAATTGACACTATACTAATGAGACTGTCCTATTTAGCCTATATTTACACCTTGTAAACCAGGTTAATTTAACAGTTTAAGACACAAGCTTCTATGACATTACCAAATGCGTGAATGTTACAATTATAGGATAACAAGTAATGTTATGTGCCATAAAATATCTAAGATGCTTTCACACTTGCCTATTGCTGTATCTAAGGTTGTTTTCCATTTCTAAACTGCTTTTCATTGAAACCTTAATCAAACAGAGCAGCTACATTTTTTTTTAAATTTTATTTTATTTTATTTGAGAACATACTGTACAGACGGGTTACAATTACATGGGCAGGATAATGCATACATTTCTTACCAAGCATTGCAGCCTCCTCCTTTGTTTACCCTTCACCTCCTTTCCCAGCCTCCCCCCTCCCCCCCACCCAATCCTTTCCCCCTCCCCCCCCAAACCGACATTGTAAAGCTCGTTTTTGACATGACATTTTGTACTTCTCATTGTTGCAACAGGTCCACCTGAATCCTTAAACGACTTGTTTGTCCCCATCTCCTCCACATGTTATACTGACATCAAATATAGTGAAAGCGGGGGTTACACTGTGGGGGAGGGACATACAAAGCAACAAAGAAATAATCTTATAAATGCGTTAGAAACACATGCATGAAAGAAACAAAAACATTAAAATACATATTTGAGGGTTCGTTTTCCTAACATCACATTATCTGACTTTTTCCGTTTGACTCATACCTATACTAGATATTGCAAATAAGGGAAACCATGGGACCTATGTTTCTTTGGGCCTGGCTTACTTCACTTAATATAATTTTTTCCAAACCTTTCCATTTCCTAACAAATGGGGCAATGTCATTCTTTCTGATGGAGGCATAGAATTCCATTGTGTATATATACCACATTTTCTTGATCCATTCATCTACTGAGGGGCATCTGGGTTGGTTCCATATCTTAGCTATGGTAAATAATGCTGCAATAAACATAGTTGTGCTGGTAGCTTTAGTGTGGTCTTTTTTGTAAACATTAGGGTAAATGCCCAAAAGTGGGATTGAGAGCAGCTACATTTTCTCAGTCATTTAGATAGTTAATTCCTTGTCTTGTTCACATTCCAGATTTGCTCATTTTCTGTTTCTTGTCCTTTAGACACTCACAGATTTGCACATTTAATATAAAGCATTCTGTATTCTGGTTTTTAGAAATATTCTTTGATTGGGCCTTAATTATACATTGATAGCAACATTATAATATGTCATTCTATAATTAAATGTTACTAACCTACAGATTTACACCACAGTCTATGAAGAACTATAAATGCAAACACAAAACTTGTGCATGTGATCAATAAAATGAATCAAGTAATTAAGAAATAACTATAGGTATTACACAGGATCAGAATATGCATGTAGTTCCTACAGAGGGTATTTCAGTAATGTTTCATGTCTTCCATATGGAAAACTCTCTTTGTGATCAACAGGAGTTCCAGGTTTATGTACAGTGACAGCTGACCCACAGAAGGTAAATAGCTTTGTAAAGCATCTCTGGACCAGCAAGGACACTGAGAGGTTATCATGCCTGTCCTTGCCTTCCAAAAAGGCCTTCCTTAAATCATCCAAACCACGTGTACATCCTGTTATTAATGCCTGTCAGGAAGAATATTTCTTAGCCCTTCTATTTGGCCATATAATTTATATATATATAATATAATAACTCTCACTGGTTGATTTCTCTTTTTCATTCATTTAGCTACTCCTGTGTTTTATTCTGCTATAATAGTCTTTCCCTATTTTGTTATTTATGCAGAAGAACAAACTTATTTTTTAGATGTTCTTATTTTTCTCTACCATTGAACATGTTCCTAAAATCAGAACTAAAAAAATATTTTCAGTTGATGTAATGTAACATTCTTTCTGTTCCTAAGGTTTGTTCTGTTATGCTCATATCTTCCTAGATAATTAGAAAAGTTTTTTGAGTTAAGGATTTATTGATTTTTTTAAAGGCTGATCTCAAACTCAGGATTCTCCTGTCTTTACTTGAAGAGTAGGTAGGATTATAGACATGTACCATTATAGCAATCCTTTTTAAATCAATGATTTAATCAATGATTAAAGGTAGTAGCAAATCTGTTGATGGAGTTTTAATTTTGACTTGATTTAAATGTTAACTTTGTTACATGATCCTTCTTTTGCTTTCTGATAGATTAACAAATTCTTTTCTTGTTATTATTTCTTTGTTTAGAGAATACTTTTGGGATTTTATTAGATTAGATGAGTGTGTGTGTGTGTATGTATGTGTGTATGCACATGCATATGCACCCTGTATGAATTTAAGTATAAAATACTTTATTGTTTGGTTTGATCACAGAGAATAGCTATATTTTTTTATGTAAGAAACTCTCAGAAATAAGAAAAAAGTAGCAAATATCTGCCAATATCTGCCTTTTGCTGTGATTCTTTTAAAGATTAATGTTCATTTTATCAAGTTTGCTGATTTTAGAATGACTAAATTATTCATATTTTTATCAGTCTATTGTTGGTATGTTGTTTTTTCCTTCAAAGATGGCCTTATATTTACATTTACAAATATGCAGGTAACTTGATTTAACAGAACAGATTTATCCAGAAGCAATAGTAGAACTAGTTTAAAAAAAGAAGGTTTAACCTGTAACAGATTACCTATGAAAGCAAGATTCAAAGTACTTTCTCATTTAATGTTTACATACATTTCTTTCCTTTATTCTGGGTGATATGATTTTCATTTCCCACTCTATGTTGCCAAACTGCTATAAAGCTTCAAACACAAGAAATGATTACTAATGATGAAGCTACCATAAGGACAATGGCATTGATTGAATGATGTGATTGTATAATTGCAATTAAATATTTTGTATTTACTAGATAAAATGATAAGATTTTATATCGAAACATTTATTACAATAGGAGATAGGTATTGCTATTATTCCATATATAATTAGATATGCATTGTGTCTTTATCTTTTTGGAAATGTAAATGTGCAAATATTCTTCTAGAATTTTCACAAGTGCATTTTGTTCACATTGCTTTTTTACTATTATTTACTGTAAGTGACTGGGCATCCAGATGGCAAAGGGCCTATCTATGGAATACAAAAATAGTTGAAAACATACTCTAAATTATTTTTCTCCTAAAAATGTTTCTATTCTAACATTCTCAAAGGTAAACTATAATTTATTTAGTAAGTTGTTCTTGTCTGTGTTGCATGAAAAAATAGTAAATATTATAAGGAACAATTGTCAAGGTTCAAACAGGTTTAGAAAACTAGAGTTAATATAATTATAAAGAAGGGATAACCATTTATTCTTACCTTGTTTGTTTTCCAAGGGCATGAATCTAAAAGCTGCCATTCAGAATAAACTGGTGTGTGACATTAATAGGCAACTGGAGAAAAAAATTTACTTCACTATAAATAACAACTAGATATTAAGTAAACAAATAGTCCATTCTGATTTAAAAGGGTCGCCATACTATGCATCTAATTGAGTAGATGCATAGCTGATAGCTTGTAGCTGAATGCTGTCAATACTTTAAATATAATTTATATGTTTCTATTGAAAATTGAAATGTGACCTCAGCCAGTTGTTAAATAGATGATCATACTGATATACCCAGCTTAGTGGCAGCATGACCTTGATGTTTTTAGCAGAAAATGAAGATCCATTGTACTATTCAATCTCTGTGTAGATTTAGATTTGGAACAGGATAGAATATATTTTAAACATAAAAGAAAATTATTATCATTGCCAATATTTGAGACTTTTTCTAACTTAGTGAAAATGCATTTTTCCTCTCTTAAAACACACATGTGTAAGTTTTGGTGATCTCTATGCTAGATACAAAGAATGGGCATTTATGAAGTACTGGCCAAGGTCATTCATTCATGTAACCAATGGACAAAACAATAGTTGAATTTGTCCCTAAGTAATTCATTTATCTGCGGTTTGTATGTGAACAGTTGATACAGGATTTACTTTTGTATGGAAAATATCTTAAACCATTAGCAGGACAATACAAATATCTTGGTTCTATCTATGAGGACCATTGAGTTTTTACTTTCTGCTACTTTCCTTTGTCTTTAGAAACCTTTGATCTCACCACTCTTGTGTATCTTCCTTCTTTTCCTGACATATAATTGCCCTCAAACACACAGTTACCTGAGGGATATAGAATCCTTCCTCACCTCTGCATAAGCTTCCTACTGGTATAAGCTATGGACCTATGGAGACCTTAGTAGCTTAAAGTATGGACAGTAAACTTTCCCAACTTTGAAGATGGACAAAGTGGGCAAGAAACTAGGGGTCTGGCAATCTCTAGCATCAACACGTGGCTCTTAGGTTTAGCAAGATTTAAAAAAAATGTTTTAGTTCTATAAATGCAAGCAATTTAATGCTAACATTAATGATCACCCAAGAAGAATATAGTTGATAGATTAATCCTATTTCCCTGAAACTCTTACTTACATTACTTCTGAACTATAAAATTAAGAAAACTTTGCTCTTTTGTAAGACACCAAAGATAGACAAATGAACAGTAGCCAGAACATATGCAAAAATAGAAATCTGACTCACAAGTCACAACAACTAGTCCAGGAAGCCTAACCACAACCACTGTAGTAATGGGTCCAAAAAGATTATATCTTAATCAATAGCTATCAACTTCTCACATATTGATATCCATTTCTCAACCAGAAAAGGGCACATGCTTCACTAATCAAAGACAAAAGATATTCTACTTCTACTTAGGTCACTTTAGCTTCTCTGTGTCCAAATCTCTGATCAGGGCACAGCTAAGCAATCCCTAATTTCCACCAGAAAGCTTGTATAATCACCTGATGCTTTCACTTCTCAGGACAAAACCCCTCTCACTATAGTGTTCTTGTTCTCTGGTGGGCAGCCTTTCATTTCCATGACTCAGGAGAGAATCAAAGGAAATATTTGAGAAATGCTTTATTTGCTTGGGTGGCAGAAGACAGATTAACAAGAGAAAAAAACCTGAAAAGTGTATTAATGTGTATTCACATGTATACATGTGATTACTCAGATATTAATGACACAAAGGATGATTTGAACTTAGGTAGCCACTGTTTGGCTAAATGAAAGAAAAGTGATTGGGGCAGTAAGCAAAATATTGGGAAAATATAATTGAAATTATGAGTGTGATTGATGCAGATTTGTTAGTCCCTTCTCCATTGACAAGAATTGGTAAGCATCTATCTCTTAATATACAGGAAAGAGTGATCTTTTACTACTGGAAATGAATATGAATTCTATAAAAATAGTAATGTTGCTTTATTTAAAAAGGTATACCCTAGTATTAGAACTTTTCTTACATCTGCTGGCTCTCAATTGCCTTTTAAGTCAAAAGACACAAAAGACAGGCTTGGGAATGGCATATTTGAGTACCCTTCTGCATTTGTCATGGCAGCAATAGGGAACCAATATATCTGATATGAAAAATAAACTGAGAAATTTCAGTAATGGGGCTGGAACCTAGGAAGTGTCAACTAACAGAGACTATGGAAGGTGGTACAGAAAGACACGTCATTGATCCTTTCACACTAAAAATTGGCCACATTCACCAGCTGTTAAGTGAGCCAGCTTTCAAGAACAGCGTTGTGGGTAAAGGGGCTTCACAGCATCAGACTGAGTTCAGACTCTGGTCCTCTCCTGCCAGCATGCACCATTCACAGCTGGAGCTACTTATTTCTTAGAAACGGTGAGCAGCTTAGAGTCAGGTCTATGTGGTATATATTGGATTCTTTACAAAATTGACATTTGGGTTCTCAAGTCATTAATTGAAAAGATAAAAGATTTATTGATGTTTTTTTCCCTCTAGTTTGTGGAGCATGAAATTATGGTTTCCTTCCACTTTCCACCCTGAGCACTCTGTGTGGTTTGAATTATTTATATTGAGCAGACATTACTTTTATGATCAGAAAAAGAAAATAACACAAAGCCTGCTAATTTTTGTACACACAAAGTAAACAAACCTTGCCATCTATAGTTGGATTGGCTTTTTCTAAATTTACCCTTCATATAACCATTGTCTTCTCTATTATTTGTGATTTCAAGCAATAGTTCCTGAAAATCCAAAACAGTGTCATAAATTTCCACTCAACATCTAATTTTATACTTAATTTTATGTAAGTGGGTTATAGCCAACTTTTATTTCTTATTTAAACTATTGCCATTCCCAATCTCAAAGGTATCGTTTATACTCTGCTCAAGACAATCATGTGTTGAACTACATTTCATTATATCTTAATTATTTTGCCCCTTCATTGGGAGGAAGAAGATTTACCTTAAGGTAGAGTCTTTTAAATTATCCAAAGAGACTTTATATCCCAACTCTCCCTGAACAAAAACAAAGAATGTCACTAATGGACCATCACGTTTGACTTGGTCCCTGTGGCCATTGTAAACAATTACAGCAAAATGGCACTATGTTAATTCAAAGGTGGCAGTTACCCACTTCAGAACTGAGGTTATAGCTCTTTCCCATCTGTTAATTTTGTATTATTAGAATCTAAATTTCCTGGGGAAGCAGATGGCTATAAACCTTAACAGGTGTTTATGGTGCACTGCCTTAACTTTAAATGCTGAACAGGTACAGCTTGAAGTTTGCTGGGTTGCACAGGGAATTAGTACTTTAAATGATGTGTGGGTTGAGAATTAATTTGTTGTGAACTACCTGAAGAAAATTCAATATACTGTGCACAGTGGTTCATGCTTACTTGACATGGTATAATACAATGAGAAATGTCAAAAAATAATAAAGAAAGAAAGAAACCCTGAACTGTATTTTTAAACCAGTCTACCACTTGTCCTGCTAATAAAATGACAAACAAGAGCACAATCCAAGGGCATTGCAGCAGATAGAAGTGGAACAAATCAGGAAGCATTCATGCATCAGTGACCGCTTCAATAGTTATGTGCATAGCCCAGCTCATCTGTACTCCACTGAAATAAAAATAAAATGCAAATCTGCATTCCTATTCTGTACATCATCACAATATTTTCTACATCTATCATGCTGTGCTTCACTTGGCAATGTTCTCTCCCAGTTGAATGGAACACTGTCTACTGTTTTATAATTCATACAATGGGGGGAAACATAGAAAAGAATGTAATACCTGAGTTTGTAGGTTCTCTGGAAAAGTATGGGTGCAAAAGAAAAAGCAAGGGGTGCATTCTTTTTTAGGTTTGAGAAATTAAAATAAACTACAAAACACTAAATGATATAGTTTGAATCACCAAATGAATACATTTTAGTTTATTCAGACACATATTCACTAATTTAACAGGTTTTTTCAAGAGCAGAAAATGTGATTCATTAACTTACAAGACATGTTTACATTTTTTTGGGGGGGGGGAGTCCAGTCGTGGGGCCTGAACTCTGGGCCTGGGCGCTGTCCCTCAACTCTTCAGCTCAAAGCTAGCGTTCTACCACTTGAGCCACAGAGTCACTTCCGGCTTTTTTCTTTATGCTTATGTGGTGCTGAGGAATCGAACCCAGGGCCTCATGCATGCAAGGCAAGCACTCTACCACTGAGATACCTTCCCAGCCCAAGACATGTTTACATTTGACTTCAGTGCTTCAGTGCTTATCTCAGTCCGTAGAATATTTCTGGGTATAGATTATAACTTGATAAATATTTCTAGGTGTGTTTAATGGGTCAGTCTTGCAAAGACATTATCAAAGACCAAATGCTATCTTATAAGGAGTGGTGAAACTTCAGAACTCAGAAATTTCAGAATTCAAAAAACTTTCAGTGTATAGTATCGCAATATTATACACTGAAAGTTATACACTGAAAGTTTTTTGCAGACTATAAACATGAAAGATAATGTTGATTACTGTATAATTACTAATGTGCATATTTTTTCAAGAAAAGAAGCTGCATGTAAATTTAAAAGAACAGTACCTTACTATTATTTTTACATGTTCTGAAGTTGGTTGAAGTCTTAGACTTGATGACTTAATCTCTCTACTCTGATCTACCTTACCTTCTTTGAACAACCAAATGGTGTTTTTCAGCTTTCATAAGCTGTTACATATTCTAGTAGCTGTTCATGAATGCAAAGTAGATCATGGGGTTCCCTGTTGAATTGTGACATAACTAGAAACCAACCCACAGAAATTACAAATCACAGCCAAACTATATACTATTCAGGTTAGAAAAAACAGCAATTCAAAAATTAAAATGATTGTCTGAAACAGTGTTCCTCTCCAATCGTTCAACACTTAGTGCTCCATTTCATTTGTACTTAGGGAACTTAACTGATATTGGGCTTCCAATAGTCTTCTAATTGGTGTTTTGAAAATGAGAAAGCTACCAGAAATTCAACATGAAGAATGAAAGAGAAACCATGGTGTCAATTTCCCCTTTTTTCCTCACTGTAGAGTTGTGTCAGGCTAAGTGCTTTCCTCAACTAATGATAATAGGTCCAGTTTTCATTACCCTGATCCTTCTTTACCCTTTAGTCTCAAAGACAAGAAGATGGCTTGCTGTTACTAGCCCCTGAGTGCTATGCTATTCAATAAAGTTTCCTCTGTAACAGCATGCACTTCGGTAAATAATGGCTTCATTAGATTTCTCCCATTCCCTGAGTTGACTGTATGCCATCTGCTACTTGCCTAGATGGTAAATGATAGTCTCTGAGTGATAACTAAAACATTTTAAAGTATTCAAAGTTTTAAATTGCACTCATATTTTTTGTTACTTTAAGTTAGTTGAAGTGATAGAAGATGGGAAGAAAGTGAATGAGAAATTCTTCTTATCTGCTATTTTTTTCCCTGCAGAGAAATTTGTGTTTACTTGCAACTATTTTAAAGTTAAGTAACTACTTAGAATTGAGGAGAAAATAATATAGCTGTTATTTTGAGAAATAAGAGCTGTCAAGTCTTTATTACCAAAAGGAAGCATTGAAAGTAATCAAGGCTCTTTTGCAAAAATGTGATGTGTACCTTCCTGTCAAACTCCATTAACTTACAGGTTTGAATTATAGTTCCATTTCACAAAATAGTGTGATGGAATCAGACATAATATTAGAAGCAGAGATTTCAGTTTAAAATTGCCTTTTTCTTTGTTCTGGAACCAAACAGCACATTCTGAAATATGTTCTTCTAATCAACTGTTAATAGCTAATTCAATAGCCACCTGCAACAAATCTGCTGTGCTCAGAATAGAACACCTTGATATTCAAAGAGAGAATATCACTTTCCTCTCCTATCTGTATGTAAGTGAGCTACAAGTTGAACTTCATGTGACCCAAGAGGGAAAGCAATATCTTTATGTGCCCAATAAATTGAATATTTTGTTCCCTATTGACTACATATCACAACCTGAGTTCATCCCATAGATATTCAATTATGTACCTCAGAATCTTAAATAGGTAGAAGGCATATAAAAAAGTAAGAAAAATGTTATAGATAAATGGTGTGTATTATTATGCATTTACTACGGGTCTTAAATTATAAATTATCTATAAGTAGTTGTACAATGGGATTTCAATTCCACATGTTAATTTCTGTGCACAATGCATCCTTATCATGTCACCTCTCCCATCATTCTTCCCGTTCTCGCCTCACACCATTCATTCCCTCAGTTTTCCTAGTTTCATTTTGACATATGTACATTCAATATTATGACTACATTTGCCCACCCTTCCTCTCTCTGTTCATCCTTCCTTCCCTTTGACCTCACTTCTGACACAACAAGTTCTACCTTTCTGTCATTCATTTTGTTAAACTATAAATTACTTGTTCAAGGCAGTTTTACCATTGGAATTCCCCTGCGTATATACTGTAATTAATATGTTTGTGTATATATGCTTATGACTCTGTATACCTTTACATGCACATTTATAATTTAGACCTAATTTTGACCTCTGAGGAAAAAAATTCTGCCTCTGTTATCTGTCTCTCAGCCTAACTTACTTCATTCAGTTTTTTTTCTAGGTCTATCTGAAAATGACATATTATCATTTTTCTTGGTAGATAATGAATACTGTAGGTTCTTCCATTAAAAAAACAGAATGATAGATCATAATCAGTTTAACTGGCAATTTATTAGATTAGCTAGCAGTTTTGGGGGGAGTATGAAGGAAAATTAAAAAAATATATTGGATGTTGCTGATATGAAGTTGATGTTAGTTTTACTTATCTTTGACAAAAGTTGGATAACTAGTATCATTAGCTTTTTCAAAAACTCCTCCCTGAATATCGGCGGTACACACTTTTATCACTAACTACTCCAGAGACTGAGATTGGAGGACCTAGATTCAAAGCTGGCCCAAGGAGGAAAGTCCATAAGAATCTTATCTCAACCAACAAAAATGCCAAAAGGGGAAGCATAGCTGAAATTATGCAGAGTGAGCTTTGAGCAAAAAGGACAAGCAATAATGCAAGGCTCTGAGTTCAAGCCCTAATACTGGTACACACACACACACACACACACACACACACACACACACACACACACACACACACACACACACACACACACAGCCTCCTCTTTATTCACTCATGCTGTAGAAATGATCCTTGACTTCTTCCCTTGATTTTGGTTGTATCCCTTGGGTATGATGGTCTTGTAATGACTTTTGTTATTTAAGTGTCTTGTAGAACACCTTCCATGGCTTTTATAAAATAAAATTAAATAATCATGGAGGTACCATACAGAGAGATACTTAATTGTGAAAAGGAGACTTCCATTACTAGTAGAAAGATATGAAGTATACCATTTGGAAGAGAAAGTGCATCTTAGTAAATGGCACAGAAAACCTAGGGATGCAAAATTTAGATATTGACTTATATCTTGGAAATTGCTGTCATTCTGGTACTTTTGTTGCATAGAAATCCAATAGCATAAAATTTCAACTCCATTCTTAAATTCACCTCAACAGACCAGTGCATGGAAGCAGGTGACTTGTCCTTGGACCTGAAAAAGAGTGTTTGGTGATGTCTGAATGATGTCTGGATGTCTGAATAACATTCCTATTTTCCTGGGGCATCACAAGTTAGATAGGATAAAGCTGAGGGAAGCCCAATGAACAGAACTTGGCATAAAACAAGTTAGTAGTGAGCAGTCCTTACTATTTTTTTTTTTGTGAATGCTCAACAAAAGTTAGGTCTTCTCTAATGCAATCAATTTAAAATGAATTTTTATATTTTTATTCACAACTTTTGGAAATCATTTGTACAACAGATACAGATGACACAATGGAACAAAAGATAAATCAGACACATTTCCTACTCTTGAAGAAATTGTGTGAAAACTGAGGAGACAGGTAGCAATGAAAAGGAAAAAGGAGGAGGGAACTAGATATCTATCTCATGTAGTAATTGAGATATTAATAAGAAGTTGATGCTGGCACCAGATATTGAAAATAAATATTGTACTACAATGCATAATTCTTAAAGAAGTTATTTAATCATTTTGTATTAGCATTAAGCTTTTTTTTTTTTGCTCAAGGCTAACTCTGTACCACTTAAGGCAAATTTGTTAATTGGAGATTTACCAATTGCTGATTAATGAAATATGTCTCACAAATTGAACTTATTTATAGACATCAAATGGAAGAATAATTGTTTTTCCCTCTAGATGGAAAGGACCATTTTGTAATTATTTCTAAAAAATTGGTTATCTGAAAGAATTAAGTATATATGACACCTTGGATTTTCCTGTTGAGTGAGTTTTAAATAGTAGGCATTTTTAACTTAATATTTGATACATGCTCATTTCATATTTGTATGAGTCTTGATTGAAATTATTCTTGGAAAAATATTGTAAATATTATTTGTAGTAACATTTTCTTTTAGCCCTAATTATCAAACACATTCTCTATGTGATACAGGAAAGCTAAAGAGGAAAATATCATACACTCAGCAAACACTAGTAACACTGTAGATATCCAAAATATTGGTGGGATACTTGAAAAAGAGGGTCATGTGATTTCATATGAGCAGCCACAACTGTGATGATACACTTAAATAAGCAAATATTCTAAAGATAGACAATGCTCTTCTAAGGGGTGTGATAAATTACCTGGTCTGCTGATAGGATTAGTTAATAGCATCTAGGGATTACAACACAAAGGTGTGGGGGTAAGAAAAGAGCTTAGAAAAGGTCTGACATTTTCTACTCTGGGGAATCTAGAGTTTATTCTATGTGTAACATTGAAGATGTAACGATCAAATATTAGTTTAACTGAATCAACTGAAGGACAGGATTTGATAGTGCAATATTAAATGCAGATTTTAGGAGCTAGACCCTAGAGTTGAGTTGAAGGAGCAATATGAAGATTAAGTCAATAGTAATGAAAGAGAGCAGGAAAGTAGACCATTAGAATAAAACATGATTATATTTCGTGGTTCCAACAGTGACAAATATTTTATCCTGTACTATATAGAAATTTATTTTGGGGTAGGAGCAGTACTGAAGTTTGAATTTAGGACCTTGTACTTGTTGATACATACTCAATCACTCGATCTGTGTCTCTATTTCCTTTTGCTTGTATTACTTTTCAGGTAGGGTCTTCTTTTGCCAGGCTGGCTTAAATAATTATTCTTGTATTGATCCCTCACATGTAGCAGGGATTATAGATGCTAACCATTATGACAAACTTTTCTTGAGATGGAAGATCCAGGTTGATTTAGGATCACTAGTCTTATCCCAGACTCCAGAATAGTTGAGATTACAGCCACTTCAGCTGGCTTAATTTTTGCATATGATAATTACTTTCAAAATAATAAACACTAAAACTCCAAATTTATATCCATCTATGAACTGAATAATACCCAGTTCCTTTTGTGTTTGTCTTGATGCTTTCAAATGCAGAAAACAACCTTTTTATAGTCAACTTTATAAATATGTGAAATAAAATTTCAATATTAAAAATTATACATTTCTAGAGCTCTTATATTCAATTATTTTCCATACATATTGCTTCACTAGCAAGCTAGGTGCAGTCTTGAAGCATTCCTGAAGGAAAAGCAAACAACAAAAACAAAAAATCTTGTAAAAACGGTGTTTTATATATATATTATATTTTTAAATTATTGAGTCATTGTTAACATTTTTGTCTGCTAGGAATAAATAAATTTCAAGAATTTTTAGGACATATTGGCTTAAAGAAGCTGAAAAGTAGAGTATATTCTGCCTTTAATTACTAAGTGTGAAAAAATTAAAGATTCAATCAATGCCAGATTTATTTTTAGCCTCATTAAGAGCTTGATTTTGTGTGCTATATTTGAACACAGTTAATAAATATAAATGCTGTTACGATGGAGAAATTCTACCTAGCATTTAATATCTACACTTTTATATCTGAAAAAAGGGAAAATGGAAAACTTTGCTTTATTTTTGGTAGGCAGTATGATTAATGTCATAATCAAGTGTTTATAGTCTCTAATTATGTATGCTTCACATAGACCTAGCCAAATTTATTCCTTTCAATCTATGCAGAATTCAAGCTTTGTATTTATTGACTTCAGGGTTAGCAGCAGATAAATATTGCAAATATCGTATATACTATTTGTGCATGGTTTAAAGTTTTCTAAAACATTTGCTTGTATCTTCTGAATTAATTTTCTACTTTTCACTCTAAGTTATTATACCCAGTACTTTCTAGTGAGAAAATGTACTTGGAAAATGAAAGTGTCTTACTTAACTTCTTGTAACTCCTGGCAAAGAATGACATTAGTTGGTACCAACAATGTTGGTACCAACATTGCTGCCTCTACTGTTACTCGATGCAAAGTCATATGCCTGGAGCTCCATATGCTCATCTGCCAAACTCCAACCTCAGACTAAAGAAGGGTTTGCCTTTCATAAGCTCTAATAAATTCTCCAGGGTTTGCCATTTCTTTTGCAGAGAAGACTTACATTCACAATTCATACACATACAAAATTTTACTCAACAACATATGTAACAATATGTAACAATAATTGTATTTTTTGGAGGGCATTTTGACTTTAAATTAAAGAAGAAAAAAACTTCTTTTGCCAAATGAAACCTTAATGTTTACATAGAAAATTCAACTCATTGATTAATGATACTATATGCCAAAAAGAACCTGTCCATTTAGAGCCTTCTAGTATGTATTTTAGAGATGATATATAGGAAACAGAAGTATCTAGGAAAACATGAATTTACTAAACCAGTAACAGAGAAAAAATTCACTTTAGAAATCCCTTTCAATTCTTTCTATTATTGTAGAAGAAAAATAATATCTGGGAGAATAATTCACTATTGTCCAAATCCATATACAATTGTTCAGTTGTGATTTAAGAAAGCATTTCTTAAATATATACATATTTATATAGGTAATATGTAAATATATTAAAATATATATAAATAAATATAAAAATATATTTTTATTGTAAAGATACTGTACAGAGGGGTTACAGTTACATGAGTAAGTTAATGAGTACATTTCCTATTGAACATTGTTACCCCCTCCTTTGATTTCCCCTTACCATATCTTCCTGTCCAACTTCCCCAATCCTCCTGCCCCCCCTCAACCAGAAGTTGTAAAGTTCATTTTCTACATAGTGACTTGTACATTCCATTGTTACAATGGGTCAACCTGTATTCTTATTTCAGTATTTTGTTAGTTCCCTTCCCCTCTCCAAATTATTAAAATGTCTATACAAGATGCACTAGAATCAAATACAGTGAATATAAGGGTTATACCATGGGGGAAGAACATACAAAAGAAACAAAAATTTGCATAACACATTATAAGCACATTAAAAACAACAGCAAGAAAGAAAAGCTCATGTCCCTACCTTGGGGTTTATTTTGTTTACCATCATCTTAAATGGTCATATGTACATAGCTTTTGAACTTTTCTGCTTGTCCTAGACATATATTAATTATTGCAAATAAGGGAAACCATGGGACCTATTTTTTTTTTTTGAGCCTGGCTTACTTCACTTAATATATTTTTCCCAAGTAAGAAGGCATTTCTTGATGTGTGTGTATTTACTATATGTTGTTTCATCCTGGCATTTAAAAATTAACTTCTCTTATTGTGGTAATTGGTTGATTATTCAGGTGGTCATGTGAATTAAAAGATACTTTTACTTTGCAGTTGATATATCTAAAGGATATCAGGAGGTTGAACGGTAACTGTATTAAGGATTACATCTAATTTGAGCTAATCAATTGCTTTAATTTTTTTTATCTGAGTGATGACAATTAAGGTAAATTAGTGTCGTGACTTGAGCTGTAAGGAACCTCTATATAGGAGGCACAGAACCTAAATTCACACCCCAATACTATTAATACTAGTACCAGTATTAGTACTACTACTATTACTACTAGTAGCAAGACCAACGATGGAGTCTGGGACAAGATGATCAGATTTAAGCTCGTGATTGAGCGTTGTCTTTATAAAAAGAAAGTGATCGGAACAAACAAACACAGTCTCTGTCTCTTGTTACATGATGCTCTTCACCATTTCAGGACAGGCCATTGTATTTCCAGAACTGTGAGTCAATTAAGTGAAGTAAGCCAGGCCCAAAGAAACTTAGGTCCCATGGTTTCCCTTATTTGCAATAACTAGTATATGTCTGAGACAAGCAGAAATGGTCAGATAAGTTGATGTTAGGCGAAATGAACCCCAAGATAAGGACTCAAATTGTTTTCCTTTCTTGCTATTGTTTCTAACATATTTGTAAGATGATTTATTTGTTGCTTTGTATGTCCCTCCCCCACGGTATAACCCCTGCTTTCACTGTATTTGATGTCGGTATAATTTGTGGAGGGGAAGGGAAAAAAACAAATGGTTTAAATAGGGATACAGGTGGATCCATTGCAACCATGAGATGTACAGGACGTTATGTCAAAAAACAAATTTACAACTTTGGTGGGGGGGGGGGGCGGGAGGGAGCAGGGGGAAAGGGGTGGGGGGTAGATGGGAAGAGATGGTAAGGGGAAACAAATGAGGAGGCAACAATGCTTGATAAGAAATGTACTCATTCAGGGCTGGGGAGGTGGCTCAGTGGTAGAGCGCTTGCCTTGCATGCCTGAGGCCCTGGGTTCGATTCTCCAGCACCACATAAGCAAAAAGAAAAAAGCTATAAGTGGAGCTATGGCTCAAGTGGTAGAGCGCTAGCCTTGAGTTGAAGAGCTGAGGGAAAGCGCACAGGCCCAGAGTTCAGGCCCCTTGACTTCCCCCTCCCCCCCCCCCCCCAAAAAAGAAATATACTCATTATCTTGCCCATGTAATTGTAACCCCTCTCTACAGTATTTTCACAATAAAAAATTATAAAGACTTTTAAAAAAGTTAGTCTTGTAAACATGTTATACAAACGAGTCTTGTTGTGCAAACTAGACTAATAGAAACAATTGGCACCAAGGATTGTAGTTCTTTGAGTAGGCCTGAGCATCTGAAGGTGACATTCAAAATGGCTCTAGAGAGGTAGAAACTGAAAGAATTTGAAAGAAAAGATTAGAAAAATCCAGATGTGCTGTTAAGAACTTTGTGCTTGACTGAGGTTTGGACTAAGAATATAAAGGTACTAGAAGAGTATTGGCAGATAGAAAGGAGAGTTTTATTGGAATTTAAAGTTAAGAAAAAGATCCCAGTATGCTATAGCAAATAATTGAGATATATTCTATCCACCTTCTACAACTTCATGCGCAACAGATATTAAACATGATGGGTGCTATAGTTAGGTGTGAGTTGGCAACTTCCCAGAAGGATTCACTTGGTCCTCAGTGTAGGGATGTGAGAAATATTAGAAGTTTTAGAGAATAAGTCTTTTAGGCTTTCTTTGGCTGGCTAGAAGGCCCTACCTTCAGAAGGAATTATAGTATTTTTAAGGTAAGGTACTTCTGCAGCTTTCTTGATTCCTGTTTGCTAAAGCCACATGTGTTTCTTCCTACATGCACTCCTGATACTAGGATTTCATAGACTGCAAGATACTCATCAAACCCCACTCAGTGAGAGCAACTTGCTTTTGAATGACTTAAAACTTTTTTTTATAAATTTACACTTACCTATTTTCAGGTATTTCTAAAATGAACACTAGAATGACACAATAAACTAATTTATCTGATAAAAAGAATTTTTTAAAAAATTAAAAAGCTTTGACATGATTATAATTGACTGCTTATATCCAGATTTACAGTGAAACTTATGAGTAAAGTGAGGTAGATTTAGAAAAGATTTAGAAAAAATATTTCAGCCTGGCCAATGAAGGCATGAAGAAAATGTTGTACAATGATGGGGCTGGGAAGGTGGCTCAGTGGTAGAGTGCTTGCCTTGCATGCCTGAGGCCCTGGGTTCGATTCCTCAGCACCACATAAGCAAAAAAGAAAAAGGCCAGAGGTGGCGCTGTGGCTCAAGTGGTAGAGCGCTAGCCTTGAGCTGAAGAGCTGAGGGACAGCGCCCAGGCCCAGAGTTCAGGCCCCACTACCCGACTCAAAATAAAGAAAAAAAGAAAATGTTGTACAATGACTTAAAAACCACTTCCCAATGAAATTAGTACAGAATAGAGGCAGAAATTCAGAACAATTAGAAAAGGTCTTGGGACATGGCAGAAATCTTTAAGATAAGCAGCAACATATTTTGACACCACAAATTTTTCTGGACCTTGTATATTTATCTCAGTTAACATATTCTGTCTTGAGTGTAGTGGTAAAAAGACTATGACTATTATGTTGAGACTTGTCACACATTTTTAAGTAAATGTTTAGATCTGAAAAATGAGTAAAGAACATACATATTTGCTAATGTTTCTTACAAATGTGCTGGTATCATGTTCAGGGCCATGTTTTCTTTATACTCAGAGATTGAGCCTGGCTAGGCAGGATGTATTCTGTCTTGGATTTTTTTTTTCCTTGTAATTCAATTATTAATTGGATTATTTATGCCTAAGCTAGCCTGGACCAAAATCTTGCTATTTATGCTTCTGTAATCTTTCTGTTTATGCTTTTAATGTAGTTGGGATAAAAATATATACTACACATCCAGCTTTTTATTGTTTTTCTGTTTAATCTGGCCAAGAATTGCGATCTACCCAATCTCTACTTCCATAATAGTGTCATTAACATGCATGAACCTCCATAAACAACCCCCTTTCTTGGTTTTAAATAATCAACAATAATTTTTTTGTATTATCTCCTTTTAATTTATATGGGTTCCAACTCATCCTAGGCAAAGAAAACCCTGTCCCATTGGTACTTTCTAATAGATCAATTTGATTCTGACTCCTTTTACTTTTACTTACTTTTTTATTCGTTCATTTTCTTCTCTCTCGAGGTGAAAACATCAGTTGCCCTAGGCCTTGATAGCTTTGAAAAGCAATCTGAGCTTGAAAATCAATTTAATGACATGCTCTTGTAGCATTAGGGTTCATTCCTTGCCTACATTTGGCAAAGTTAAGTGATAACGTGATCTGTTATGCCTCCTATAAAAATAAATCTGCTGGCAGCAGTGAAAGCCTATGAAATTCCAGAAAGCATTTCTATCCATCTCAAGTCTAAATATCCATGCATCTATACCAGATGCCATAAATGATAAGAGCCTAAGAAGGACTCAGAGTGAGAGGTCAATGTCATTACCATTTTCTTCCAAATGTGAACTTAAATATCTCCACATGAATCTGGAATGGCTTAGAGACTGGTTTTCATAAGGCATGATCATTCTTTTGTCTTTCTGGGAATATATTTGATGAATAAAAATACAATAAGGACTTTTTGAGAATACTGAGCCCTGGCTTACTTGTCATTGACCCTATTCTACTTATTTTGAAGAATACTGAGCATAAGAACACTTGTGTTAGGTATCTATTACATTTGTCAGAAGTATTATCCAACATCACTTTTTCACTCATTTCTATGGCAAAGATGTCCTCCTTTTGTCAGTATGCATGATTAATTTTCTTATGACTGCTTTGGGCATTCCATGTAATCTCAAATTTTACAATAATTGATAACATATTCTACTTCTAAAGACAGATTGTTTTTCTCTTATATTAGTGTAAGATTTGACCTTATGCTGTGTGTGATAATATTACTCACTGCCTTTTGACTGTAAGATGGTATGGTTTTTTCCTTGAATAAATATGGCTATAAGGATTTTCAATATATGCACAATCTTGTCTAAGAATAAAAAGAATGTCTCTTGTTTTGCATCCATTGTGTGATATTGAGACCTGCAGATTCAGCTTTTAGAGCCTGGTAGACATTTAGCATCTCAGGCCTCACTCTAGACCTCTGATTTAACATGTCCCCGGGTGAATTTTTCAGTACATGAATATTTGAGAGGCTCTGTCTTAACAGTCTTTTGAATACATACATAATAACCCTGTGATGCTAAGCTTTTGTTTCTTACCTTTAAACCCTAGCCTAGGTAGATTTTAGATTTTGTTTAAAAATACAATCTAACCTTTTGATAATATGCTGAATATGGTCTACAAAAAGTTAGATATTTTTATTTCTAAAGAAACTTTATATTTCTTTAAACTATTCAGAATCTTACATAATGTCAAGACTGTTTATATAGCATTTGTCCATGGATCAAACGATACATAGTTGAGCTCAAAATCTCTAGTGCATCCTATTTTTTTTAATGTGTATTTGACGAAAATGTGAAATAGCTGGTGATTATTTTGTGAGCAGTTCTAGTAATCTCCAAAAGGATTTTCTAAGATATTTTCTGCATTATTTATAATAATTCAATTCATAAAGCTTCAACTTGTACACAATCACAGAAGCACATCTAAGGCAAACAATGGGTTATACTGCAGCAGTTGTTTGTGGCCTGTGACACTGAAAATGAGTCTATAAATAGAACCCAGTGATGGCATGCTTCTCCAAGGATGAGCCTAAGGTAGAAAGCCTTCCCAACATGGATCTTGAAATCCTAGGTATTTTATCTTGTTTTCCAAAAACAGAGATTTACAGCAATCTAAAGAGAAAGCTACAGTTTTCTGATAACAAAACTATAATATTTGAAGGCAACTATAAATCTTATACATTTACTTACATAGTGAGCTAGGTACCTGACCCGAACCTGTATTAATAATGACAATTCTAGTCAAGTTCAATTACCTGTAATTCCAGTCCCTAAGCAAAAAGGATGTCAGGGAGAAGCCAGCTACAAGAGGGGACACAAAGAAAATAACATTACAAAGAAATAAGAACAAACTGGATAGGCAGACAAAAGGACACCATATTACAACAAACAGAGTAAAGCTCAGGCAATGTACAGGAAGATGGTAAGCCTCTTTGCACTCAGCCAATGAGGAATGAGGGGAGGAGCCTGTGCGCCAAGAGAAAAAATTTGTTGTGACTGCTGTGGGTGAGTGTGTCTTCCCACCAGACACCAAATGGCCATTAACTATTGACGTCTAGCTTTCCTTGTGCTTTGAAGCTCTGAATCCATTCTTTGAGTTTGGATGTGAAGTGTCACTACTATCTTTGAAAGAGAAGAAATCTGAACACAGATAACGTCTCTAGGGAGAATGCTGTGAGAAGTAGAATCTGAGTAAACTAATGCTTCGGCAAAGCCAAGTAGGGCAAAGACTATGAAGAAAGCCACTACCAGCTAAGAGAAACATGAAAGAGAAATGGCCCATTCCATAGAAGGATTTACTGGCAATACTCTGATTCCAGAATCATGAGACCATAACATTCTTTTACTTGAATCTACCTAGTCTGTGATACTTTGTTAGGAGAATCGTAGGATATTAACACTCATTTTCTTCCAGGTGAGTTTTCTATTACTATGACAAAGTACATAAAAGGAAGAAAAATTACTTTGGTTCATGGTTTCTAAAATTTCAACCCAGGATCACTTCGTCCTTTTGCTTTGGACCAGTGAGGAGGCCGAAGGTCATAGTAAGAAGGAAATCTGTTCAATTCTTGTTGGTCAGGAGATAAAGAGATAGGTAGATAGAGTCACCCAGAACTTTCTCACCAATGATCCAAATTCCTCTCATTCATTCTCAGCCCTTAAAGGCCTTACCCTCTCCCAGAAGTTCTATGGGCTAGAGAAAAGACTTAAACCTTAAGCCCTTGGGGGTGCATTTAAGGTCTAAATGATAACACCATTTATGCATTTAGGAGCTGAATAACTCTGAAACTTGTGAGAGGTATATGAAGTGCAATTCTACCCTTTTCTTGGCTTTCTATCTTTATATCTTCCTCCTTTTAACTTCTTCTACTTGATGTAGAAGAAGTAGATAATCCTATTAACAGATAATCCTATTAATCTGTCCACAAGAAACCCTGGATTTTGAATATTCTACAGTTTTACATATTTTGCCATCTGCTCCTTTCTTTGTGTGTTCTTTGTCTGCTAAACTCACAAACTCCTGCTTTTTGTCTAGAAAAGTTAGTTCACATTTCATTTCTTCTTTGGTGACTTCCTTGACCTATCTTCTGAATTTCCCATCCATCCATCTCTAGTTGTACTTACAATATCCTGTCTGTGAGCATTATGAGATTGGGATTTGGGGATGTGTTTTCTTGGTGTCTTTCACCTTTAACACAATAGCTGCCTTAGAGCAATGGGTGGTTTTATTAACACATATTTGTATACATGCTGTATTATCTATGTTTATGATAATGATTTCAGACCAATAAATGAGGGTAAGCAGAGTCAAGTAGAAAAATCGAGATGAATTCTAAATAAAAGATAGGAGATGTGTTATAAACAATGAGATTTGTTGACTCAATAAAAGTACTTGTCATTTTCTCTTGCTATTCTTTACACAGGATTAAAAAGAACAATAATCTATCTTCATTAATAAAATAAATATATGGATTTAAGTGAGAACCTGCTCAAAATAGACTGTGTACCACCATAAATATTTCATCACACCTTAACCCTCTAGGTGCTAAGAATCAGTCAGGTAGGGAACCTGTACATCAGTGTGAGGTGATCCCCACCAGTGCTGATTCCTCGAGAGTATCACTGAGAAAGCAGAATAACAGCATGGGGGCCACAGACTTGACACACAGCCAATTAAAAATGTCTTTAGAGTGATTAGATTTTCAAGCATCTTCAGACTGTTTGGATTTTTTTTAATAAAGAGTAAACCTGAGAATAAGAGGATATGAAGAATAAATTGAAAATAGTTCGATTATGTGCAGCCTATTGATTCCAATCCTGGAAATTCAACTGTACGTAGGTAACCTCAAGACAGACTAGATGATTGATTTTGCAATTGTGGCTGCAGCAGCAGCAATGTACTCAGATCTGTCATCATTTGTGTAGGAAGAAGACATTTCATTGAAGTTTTCTTCCTGGGAAGAGACTATAGTCAAGTATCATTTGAGTATAGGCATGTTTGATGCTAACTTGCAAACAATGAGTGATATAATTATGAACGATGTTCATACCAGAATTAATCACTGTTACTTTTGCAAAGATCACATACAGTTACACAACTCCATCTTGATTGGGATGCACTTGAAGTTACACCAATGCTATTTAATCCTTCACGTATATATGTATGTGTATATATATATATATATACACTATATATATATATACTACTAGCATATATATGCTAGCATATATATATACACACACATAATTTGTATATATATACATATATATACATATATATACATATATATATATGTATATATATATATATATATATATATGCTAGTAGATCACAGCCAGGCTTTTCCAATACTCCCTGCCAATCCTGTGACTTTCCTCCTGTGAGTTTTCTTCTCCAGATCTTTTGTTGCTATTTCCAACTTTTTCTCCTCCCTTCACTCTCCATACATAGCCCTATCTTTTTTTTCATAGAGATAAATACATGTCAATATGCTCAGCCACCAGCTACCAAAATGTCTAACCTACTTATATCTTAACTAAACTACCCCAATCACTCTGTTTCTGAAGATGAGGTATCCTTTACTTTATCCAAGATGTCTTAAAAATCTTATTATTGAATACTAGTCTTCAGAGTATTCAACTTTATCCTATCTTATTAGATTTATTCATTCATTCATTCTTCTAATTACAGACAAAATAGTAAATGGAAAGCATGCCTCTTTCTTCTCTCAGATACCTCCCAAATTAGTATGTTCTAAAATGTAATATTTACTGTAAACCTCCTATCATCTTTTTTTGGGGGGTGGGGTTCAGTCATTGGGCCTGAACTCTGGGCCTGGGCACTGTCCCTCAGCTCTTCAGCTCAAGGCTAGCGCTCTACCACTTGAGCCACAGTGCCACTTCTGACTTTTTTCTTTTTGCTCATGTGGTGCTGAGGAATCAAACCCAGGGCCTCAGGCATGCAAGGCAAGCGCTCTACCACTGAGCCACCTTCCCAGCCCTCCTGTCATCTTTTGTACATGCTTTTGTCTCATATATAAAGATATAGCATAGTCTAACATGACATTTTCTGTTTTCATTAGTTTTTATCTTATCTAGTTCAAAGTTACAGTTCATATGCTTACCCTCAATCCAATTAAATGTGATATTTTACATCAAGAACCTGAGCATTCTTTAGTTACATTGCTGGTCACTCTACTTCAAATTCATTTATTCCTGCTCCCTGTCTAACAAGAGAAGTTGCCTGAGTTTTGAAGATCCTTTGGACAAATGACACATTTCTTTCCAAATATTTACATTTTCTTTTGGAATGGAGATTCCCATCATACATCTTTTTCTCTATTACATTTTTGAAGAAAATAACTAATTCTGAACTTTCAGTCCACAAAAAGAGATAAATTTTGATTCAGGTTAATAATACTCAACAACTGTTCCCTAAATTATACTGTTTATATGATTAGAACTTAGACATAGAATTAATACTGGAGTTGCAATTTTGGGAAATGATAGTATATCATGAAAGTACTTTTTTATTTGGAAATGACATGAAATTTAGAAATCTAATATGGTACTTTGAACTATATATTGTACTGTATTTATGTATTGCATTATATTCATATTGAAATATAGTGTATTGTATTATATACTACTATCTTCTTAAGTATATATTTTCATTGTAAAGATACTGTACAGAGGGGTTACAGTTATATGAGTAAGGTAATGAGTTCATTTCCTATTGAGCTTTGTTACTTCCTCCTTTGTTTTTCCCCTACCATCCCTTCCTTCCCACCTCCCCAACTCCTCCCTTTCCACGCTCCCCCCCCCAGAAATTTAAAGTTCATTTTCAACATAGTGTCTTATATGTCATTGTTACAATGGGCCAATCTGTATCCTTATTTCAGCATTTTCTTATTTCCCTTCCCTTCCCCAAATTAGAAAAATGCAAAAACAAGATGCAGGGTACTGGAACCAAATACAGTGAAAACAGGGGGAAGAACATACAAAAGAAACAAAAAAAAAATCACATAGTACGTTGTAAATACTATTCAAGGTCCTCCTGCCATTATCTGTGATTATGATTTGAAAATAAAACATTTGAAGAAATAATTAAGATTATGACATATTAGATTAGACTCTAATCCAGTGTCTTGTGCCTTTATGATAGAAAAACATGGGGAATTTGGACACAAAGCATATTTACACATCTGGATGAAAGCCACATGACAACAGGGACTGTGTTTGGAATGATGTAAGCCAAAAGATATGCAGCATTGCCAGCAACTGCCAGAAGCCAGATAAAACAAGGAAACATTCTGCCCAGCACTTTCTAAACAGAAAATAGCCTCTCAACTTTGGTTTACGATGTAAAGTTTGCTTAACTGTGAGAGATTACGTTTCTTTCATTTTATCTGTAGTAGGGCAATTTGTTAAAATAGTCCTAGAAAACTACTACAGATGATAGAAGCTCCTTCAAAGTAGTCTAAGTGAAGCAAATCTGAGGAAACATATCATCAGAAAAACCTAATTTAAAAGGACATGAAAATTTAAAGCAACCCTCAGGAAATCTTTCCAAATTTGGAATACTTGAACTTTTAGCCTCTTATGGGTTCATAACTTGTCAAATGTATTTACAGACAAGATTCAGAAAATCGATATTATTTTATTTAACATTAGATAATATGTAAATATAGATATCTTCAATGTGGTTATTGTTTTTAATAGTTTAGTTAAGGCTATTCATTTGGGTTATAAATGTGAAAGAAAGGTCAAGGGAATGGCAGAATAAGAATAATTCAAGATGTATGGTAAGTGAATGTTTTCTTCTTCAAATGGAGGATTTTAAAAGTAGAAGGGATTAGGGGAGGATGAAAAGAACAGGGAAGAAGGCACATTATGTTATTCAAATCAACGTAAATAAATTTTTAAAAATGGGTATTTCACCATATGTCGGTAGGCATTAAAGAAGCCAGCATGGTTTATTAAATTTAGCTTATTTGATGGCTGAATACTCCAGATAATTTAGGTTTTCCATCACTTTTTTATCCTAGTGAAGGCTTTTCACTATTATTTATGAAGGAACTGGAGAAAGCAATGTTATTAATTGCCTATTTCTCTAAACTCTTTCCTCCTATGACTTTTATGGTATCTTTCTATTTATACAAAATATGTACATTCAGTTTAAAAATTTACAGCTAAGTGGAAGATTTACTTCTAATAAGTCCATAGGAACTTATATGTTTCAAAATCATATTTTATGAAAGTATATAAATATATAAACTTTGAACTTGAATTCTGGGCCTGGGCTTTATCCCTGAGCTCTTCAGCTCAAGGCAAGCACTCTACCACTTGAGCCACAGCACCACTTTGGGTTTTCTGGTGGTTAACTGGTGATAAGAGTTGTATGGACTTTCCTGTCCT
Organism: Dipodomys spectabilis; assembly: GCF_019054845.1. Lineage (NCBI taxonomy): Eukaryota > Metazoa > Chordata > Mammalia > Rodentia > Heteromyidae > Dipodomys > Dipodomys spectabilis. Next base: position 10,824,330 of record NW_024870709.1, read on the forward strand.
GGCTGGCTTTTGAATCTTAGCTAGGATTACAGGCATGAGCTACCGGTCCCCAGGTATAAACTTTTTTGCTTGTCTTAAATTTTCTTAACAATCAAATCTTTCTCCATAAAATGCATCACTATTGTGTGGTGTGAAGTCAAAATAAGACTTTAGATAAGTTGCTACATGCTATTCTTTATAAAGATGCTAATTCAGTTATGTAAAGGGTTTCAATAGGAAGCTGCATCTAGGGAATACTTGCAAAATCAATAGATACTTTTGAATAGCACTTAAGTACTTTGCATTTCACATTGTGCCCAGTAGATTACTAGTGATTTTTGTGCATTATAAAATAACTTTACATACTCTGCACAATGACACTGATTGACACTTAGAAATTGTATTTATGAATGTTAGAGTGTGACATGTCTTCGGGCTTGTGATAAGGACCAAAATTATAAGTCTTTTAGAGGAGGAAAATATTAAATTTGCTGGAGTACATATGATATTAACTATGTTAAGATATGAAAATTGTATGAAAAATATCAAATAACCGTGTTAGACTTAATATGAAAAATATACCCATTGTGTATGTTATCTGTTTGTTCTCTATATGCAATACATTTTTGGTAGTGAAACTTATCAAAAGGTGATTTCTTAGTTATCAGATGGAATTGTTATAAAAATAGGGCTTTGGAAAAAAATAGGGCTTTGGTTGTTTGAAATTAAGTATGTTCTTTTTGTTTTGGTGGTAGAGCTTGAACTGTGGGGCTGGGCACAACCCTGAGCTCTTCAGCTCAAGGCAAGCTCTCTACCACTTGAATCACAGCACCATTTCCAGTTTTCTGATGGTTAACTGGTGATAAGAGTCTCACGGACTTTCTTGCCTGGGCTGGCGTTGAACCACGATCCTGAATATCTAGGATTACAGACATGAACCCAGCGTATGCTATTGTTCTTTTGGATTTTATCTAGTTAATGATTGGAACATAATAATATGAAATTTAAAATCTTTATCTAGATAAATAATTAATTTAAATTTAATTTTTCTCTTTAATTACAGGAGCCAATAGTTAAGTCTCTATATTACCAATGAATTAAATCTTTCACATATCAACAATACAGATTTCTAAAATATAGAAAACAAATTCAAAGCAAGACATATAACATCCCTCCCTTAGATGGTAAATTGAAATGATTTAATGTGAATTTTGATATGTAAGATATTCATCATAACAAATAGAATAGTCTCATAATCCATGATACACCTGTTGTTTCCTTATTCTTAGTTTTCTCTCATAAAGTGAAGAAGATAAATGAGTAGCTTCAATGAAAAACTGTTTTGTATTTGTCTATTTTAGGACATTTTGAAGAGTTTTTTTAAGGATCAGCAACTTTAGTTTTACCTGATGTTAAGTTAGGAGTAAAATTTTATTTTATTTTTTATTTTTGCCAGTCCTTGGGCTTGAACTCAGGGCATAGCCGCTGTCTCTGAGTTTCTCAGGCTCAAGGCTAGTATTCTACAACTTAAGCTACAGCATCACTTCCAGCCTTTTCTGAGTAGTTTTCTTGGAGATAAGAGTCTCATAAGACTTCCTGCCCATGCTGGCTTCAAAATGCAATCCTAAAATCTCAGCCTCATGAGTATCAAGGATTATAGGAGTGAATGAAAGTTTTTACCCTAGTTTTCCATAAGAGTGACCTTAATCTCTGTTTCAACAAGATTTCCATGTGACTTGCAAGCAACTTTTTAAATAAAGGAGTGATGGTTTGGGCAGAGTAGTAGCAATAGAAATGGAAATCATCAATTTTCCTTCCTTCCTTCCTTCCTTTTTTCTTTTTTAATTTTTTGGCCAATTTAGCTGGGGCTTGAACTCAGGGCCTAGGTGCTGTCCCTGAACTTCTTTTGCTCAAGGCTAGCCCTCTACCACTTGAGCTAAGCAACCTCTTCCAGCTTTTTCTGTTTATTAATTATATCTTTGGTTACTTGCCTGACAGTGATTTTATTTTTATTTATTTATTTTAAATTTATTGTAAATGTGATAGACAGGGGGTTTCCAATTACATAATTAAGGTAAGGTTTCAACACAGGGATTTGAGCTTTCAAGAAGGCACTCTATGAGTTCTTTTTTTTTTTGTCAGTCGTGGGGCTTGAACTCTAAGCCTGGGTGCTGTCCCTCAGCTCTTCAGCTCAAGGCACTCTACTACATGAGCCACAGCACCACTTCAGGCCTTTTCTGAATATGTGGTGCTGAGGAATCGAACCCAGGGTCTCATGGATGCAAGGCAAGCACTCTGCCACTGAGCCACCTTTCCAGTCCCATCTACTGAGTTCTTTGTCATTAAATATTTGTCAGTTAGTTTTTCACTGTCTCTCATAGTGGTCCTCTACCTTTGCTTCCCAAGTATCTATTACAACAGATAGGCACCATCATGTTCAACATTCTGTGATTTTTAAAATGAGGCTGATATAACTTTAAAAAATCAAATGCATTTCAAAGGATATTATGAATCATGAGATAATTTCTTTTGACACAAAGTTCAAAATCATCACATCTTAATTTACATGCTATATATACATACTTCTTGACGTATATGTAATGCATCTAAATTTATGCATATATGTACATGTGTACATATATATAAACACTCATGTGTCTGATATATATTATTAATTTGTATACTTAAAGTGTATACTTAAAAGTAAATTGAATGAAATTATTTGGGGGCAGGCAAAAGCCAAACAACTATTTGACATAATTATTTCTTTGAGTGGAGATGAGCAGGCCCTGAAGACATCCCTAAAATTCTTTCAAAATTAATCACAAGAATTTTTCATAGTATAGAAAGTGGTTTCACTTGAGTACTAGAGGGACCATTCTAATAGATTCTAGAGCTTTTCTAAAAGAGTGTTGCTGATTGCCGCTTGATCACTAATATAAGTTACATACTTGTTTTTCAATAACAAAACCTGAATATGGGCACCTAACGCTTCTTAGCAACATGTAATTTCAGTCAAGTGTATGTCTAATGTCACTTTAGTCTCAAATTTGAACATATCTGGTTCATGTGAACAGGGACACAAATTATTAATAAGAAAAAACAATGTCTGTTTATAGGATTTCAGAAAAGATATATTAATTATAAGTGGGATGAATGGAGATTTAAAGGAGAGATTGGAGAGTAACAAGCAGGAGGAAGCAATGATACAAGAGAGAAGAACAGTTTCTTTATAATTTTTTTTTCTTATGCCAATAATGAGAAGAACGTGCTGAAATCAGGAAAGTAACTCCTTTTGTAATAGCACCACCAAAAAAATAAAATACCTAGGATTTAACTAAAGAAGTGAAGGATCTCTATGATGAAAACTTTAAAAACCTGGAATGGGGAATCCAACCAGAATTAAAGAAGTAATAAAACCTCCCATGCTCCTGGATAGGGAGGATTAATATATGAAAATGGCAGTACTGCCAAAGGCTATCTACAGATTCAATGCAATGCCCATCAGTATCCCAACTTCATTCTTCAATGAACTAGAAGAAGCAATCCAAAAATTTATTTGGAACAATAAAAGAACTAGCGTAGCAAAAACAATCCTTGGCAGAAAGAACAGTGCTGGAAGAATATCCAAACTTCGAACTCTACTACAAAGCCATAGTCATCAAAACAGCTTGATACTGGCACAAGAACAGACCTGAGGAACAATGGAATAGACCTAAAGACCCAGAAATGAACCTGCAGATCCATAACCACCTAATCTTCAATAAGGGAGCCAAAAAATAGAATGGAAGAAAGACAACATCTTCAGTAAATGGTGCTGGCAAAATTGGCTAAACACCTGTAGAGAAGAGCAGTTTCTTTTTTATTTATTTTTTTATTGTGAAAATACTGTACAGAGGGGTTACAATTACATGGGCAAGATAATGGGTACATTTCTTATCAAGCATTGTAGCCTCCTCCTTTGAGCAGTTTCTAAGAACAAAGATCCATGTGGTCAAGTGGAATCAGGCAGGACACATGCCCTGCTAGAATGAGTCGTGTTTCATAAGGGGAGTGGTGAGGATAATCTTCCAGTTTATCTGGAACTACAGTTGTAAAGGAATTCCAGTTGAAGGATATATCTTGGGAAACTTTGAATGAAATTGTTTCAGTGCAGTTTTTTTTTAAATGATAAAGCTATTGCATTGAATACATTATGTTATGGTGATATTTCGATTGGAATATAATCATTTAAATTGGAATATAATATAATGATATTTAAATGGACATATGGATAAATCCTGAAGGGGTTACCATGACACTAAAATGAAAAATAGAATAGGTTTCTGTCTTAGTCCATTTTCTCCTACACTATCATGTCATTTCATTTTAGGGTAAATTCTATAAAAGTACAGATCATAATTCTGCCTACAGAGGGGGAAAATCAGCAGAGATTTTTTTTTTAACTCAGGAAACGACTCCAGAAATACCTAGCCCACCCTCAAGAACGAATGCTGTTAACCCACTGATGAGGGCAAAACTCTAAGGGCCTTCAGAACCTGTTCCAAGCCCCAACATGATTTCATGGCAATCGAATTTCAGCATAAGCATTGGAGATGATTTTCAAATCATAACAGATGCCATATGGTTGCAGTTCTGTAGAAAAAGAATAATCAGTAAACTCCTGTGGGCCCGGTGATATTGTGCTTTTTAAAATATCTTTTACCTGATGGAGTGTTAGAACCATAAAATGAAAAAAAAATGCAACTAATCAAGCAGCAGAATTTCAATTCTGAGGTTATGAAAAATAACATGCATAACTAAAAACATAATGCTTTTGCTCCACATTGGTAGAAACAATATAATTCGTAAGTCCCTTCCAACTCTAAAATGTCATTCTTTCATTTCATGAAAATGATAGTTCATCTTGATGAGTTAAGGGGAGATATTTGAATATATAAGTAATTTTCTTCTTGCTTATAATTAAAATACAGCACTAGGGAGGCAGCACACTTGGGAAGTTTTCCTATAGAAAGACAAATTGCTTCTCATCCAACAAGCTTTAGTGTTTGCCATTATTTTAAACACTAAATCTACCAGTTGAATCTGTTTTATCAAGATGTTCATGTCTTGGTTGTCCAAAGTGACAGCATATTTGTTCTTCTCTCATGGGAATTGCTTAGCCTACTGGCTTTCTAGAAACTTTGTCATTCAGTGTTTCTTTTCTTTTCTTTTTTTTTTTACTCTTTTTTTTTTTTATTGTGAAAATACTGTACAGAGGGGTTACAATTACATGGACAAGATAATGAGTAAATTTCTTATCAAGCATTGTAGCCTCGTCCTTTGTTTCCCCTTCCCATCCCTTCCCATTCTCTGCCCCCCCACCTAATCCCCCCCCTCCCACCCTGCTCAGTGTTTGTTTTCTAATGTCCTAGCTTCTCAAATCCTTAAGGGCTTAGCCAAAATAAAAAGATACTACTATGGTGTAACAGAAACAGGCAGAAATTAAAACAGAGAATCTCCTCATGAAACTTGTGCACTTGAAAGTAAGAAGTCTCAGAAAACAAGTGGTTCAAACTCTTAATTCAGAATATTCTTTTGCTTCACATTCATGCCCAGTTTATTACTAAGTGAATAGAATAGCCTGTTTCACACTTTAGCCTTCAAATCTTAGAAGAAGATGAAAAATATGGGGTATTTTTTGCACAAAATGTTCAATGTATTCCTGAAACAAATGGTGTGTGATAAAAAAGTTCATTTGCAGATTGTTGCTAATTGTGTCCCTTACATATACTTTTATTTCATTCCATGTGAATTACAACGGTAAAATGATTATATATTCTAAAGTAGAAATAAATTACTTCCTGGTTGCAGTAAAATTAAATGCTCTTTCCATGAGTAATGTGCTATCATTGATGGCAATGGAGTATGTTTCTATAGCTGAATTGTGAAAAATTAAATAAACCTACATGAAGCAGTTTGAGGAGATTAGAATCCTATTTGAGGAATGCTAGAACTGTCTATATCATAAATAAAGTCTGTTGAGTAGAAAGAGACAAAAATGCTGTTTATCAACCTCAAATACTGTCAAAGTAGTTCCTGAAGTAGAAAATTTTTCTCCTAAATGGCTCTGAAAACTTTAAAATGGTTCATGTTATTTTTTCTTTTTTGCCATCATTCATAAAGATGATTCATAGTATGTTTTGTCATGTGTCAGTTCTGTGGAACTCCAGCTCCAGTGCTAAGAATGTTGACTCCGGAAATCTCCCAGCTGAACCTCTTTGCAAGTCCCACCTTTGAAAACCCAATCAGACATGGAGATTTTTACTGCTTACCTCTTTGTCAGGGAACAACTATGATCACATCTTCCTAGGATTAGAACCCAAAAGTCTGCCTCAAATTGAGGTTATTTATGGAACATAATTTAGGATCCAGTTCCTCATGGGATTAAGGATAAACTGGTCTCTAATCATAGGCCGCATTTTTGTTTGTCTTCTATTCCTCTACCTTGTCTCATCTGCAAACTCCATGCCTCTTCTCTTTCAATAAATTTCTTTCTAAAAACTTCTTTTTCTAAACTCTTAGACAAGAAGGTATACTTCAAGCTCTATTCCTATGAAACTCTAAAACGTGGTACATGTTACATTTATAGAATGAAGTTCCTGCAGTAGAACATCCTGTCATTTCTAGGCCTTTGCTACCTCTTTAAATCTGCAAACAAAGCTGATCGCTAATACAACATACTAACAGAAGGCATTTCCTGGGAATTCTCATTCCCTTAATTTCCCTTTTTTATTATTAATAAGATTTTTTATTATGAAAGTACCATACAGAGGGGTTACGGAATTACATGAGCAAGGTAATGTGTACATTTCTTATCAAGCATTGTTGCCTCCTCCTTTGTTTCCGCTTCCCATCCCTGCCTTCCCATCCTCCATACCCGCGATCCCCCGCCAAAGTTGTAAAATTCGTTTTTCGACATATGTACATTCCATTGTTACAATGGGTCCACCTTTATCCCTATTTAAACAATTTGTTTTCTCCCTTCCCCTCTACAAATTATACCAACATCAAATACAGTGAAAAAAGGGATTATAACGTGGGGGAGGGACATACAAAGCAACAAAACAATCACCTTATAAATATGTTAGAAACAAGAGCAAGAAAGAAAAACCATTTGAGTCTTTATCTTGGGGTTCATTTCGCCTAGCATCAACTTAGCTGACCTTTTCTGCTTGTCTCAGACATAGACTAGTTATTGCAAATAAGGGAAACCATGAGACCTATGTGTCTTTGAGCCTGGCTTACTTCACTTAATATAATTTTTTCCAAGTCCTTCCATTTCCTAAAAAATGGGGCAATGTCATTCTTTCTGATGGAGGCATAGAATTCCATTGTGTATATATACCACATTTTCTTGATCCCTTCAGCTACTGAGGAGCATCTGGGTTGGTTCCATATCTTAGCTATGGTAAATAATGCTGCAATATGCCAGATTGTAAAATTGACTTCAGGGTCTCCTTTTGGACCTATTAGTGTATTGTTCCTTCTTGTATGCTAAAGTTGGAATTGCATCTTCTAGCTTCTTCAAGGTTAAAAGATCCTGTATTTATTTTAGTGTTCTCCTCTGGCTACTCCTGGTTCCACAGTGCCTTCTTCTAACTCCTCAGGAATGCAGGGGGACCATAAAATTATGTGCTGTCTTATTTTGTATTGTCAAAGTAGAAGACTAAAGAAAAATGGAAGCTTACTTTCCATGACTGAATCAGAGAAAAGGGACATCGGTGAGTCATACAACAAACAACAGCACATCAAAGAACAGGAAACAACATGGATTCTTTTTGGAGAAGACCACTTTCAGAGCATTAGACCAAACCATAAGGAAGAAAAAATCTGCAGTCACTCAAGAAATTGAGAGGGAAATCCATGAAGAATCAATAGTCCAAGTTATATACACTACAGTCTAGGGATGTCTTATGGATTAGAAAAGCAGAAGAGGAAGGTAAAGTAGACTATTCCCTGTTGTTTATTTTCCCAGAGCCAAGGTTTTAAGATCCTGTCTGCTCTCAACATTTTTATTAGTTTAGAAATTCAATTACAGCATAAATATATTATATTTTCCAATTAAATAGATTAAAAACTCTTAAACTCTGAACTAAAAGTGAAATAAGAACCAACATTTTGTTTATGCACACACACAGCACAGTATAGTTCTTATTTACTAGAAAAGTAGAGAAAAATCATAAGACCTTTTTTTCTAATTTGAGAGGAAACAAGGTTTGGGAGGAGGAGCCTGAGGCTTGTATGATTCTATTATCAGAATGTAATAACTGTAAATAGTGGTTGATAATTATGTATCTTCGGTTCCAGGCACTCTTTTAAACATTTTACATGTCATAGCTTATTAGATTTGCATAACACACCTAAGAAATAAACATTTTTTTCTATTTTAGGGACAAGGCAGGGAAATTTTAAAAGATTAGACTTTTATAGCTAGCAATATGTAAGACCAGGATTGGAACTGAAAGGACTGTTCAGAACATGTAGTGGAGATTGGCCAGCAGCCTTCCAGAATATCCTTTCTTTATTCCTCTTTGTGAAAATTTCTAGGTGAAGTTAAGTAGATAATGTAGTTAGGCTTTGACCCTTAGGAGATGCTGGGCTTGGCCTATGAGTTGGGAGCATAGAAAGAAACATGACTTCTTCATCTTTTCAATCCATTTACAGTTTGCTAGAATGTGGAATTGGTGGTTGAGCAGAATTATTTATTTTGGATTATAAAGTACAAGTCCTGTATGAGAGCAGCAGAGATGTAAAATGAAAGAATCTAGGTAATTTGATGACTCTAGAGATCATTATTATCATGGAACATTCAAGATTTTTAATAGTGAGGACCACTAATTCCTCTTTTGTTTCAACCATAGATTTTGGGAACTTCTATTCAAGTAGTCTAGAGAAAAATAAATTCAAAAAAACAAAACATCACTTAATATAAAATTTCCAAGTCTTTCCATTATATTAAGTGAAGTAAGCCAGGCCCAAAGGAACATAGGTCCCATGGTTTCCCTTATTTGCAATTACTTGTATATGTCTGAGACAAGCAGAAATGGTCAGATAAGTTGATGTTAGGTGAAATGAAGCTCAAGGTAAGGACTCAATTCTTTTTTCTTTCTTGTGATTATTTCTAACATATTTATATGATGATTTCTTTGTTCCTTTGTATGTCCCTCCCCCACGGTATAACCCCTGTTTTCACTGTATTTGATGTTGGTATACTTTGTGGAGGGGAAGGGAAAAAACAAATTGTTTAAATAGGGATACAGGTGAACCCATTGCAACAATGAGATGTACAAGATTTTATGTCGAAAAATGAACTTTACAATTTTGGCCCTGGGGCGTGAAGTATTGGGAAAGGGGGAGGAGATGGGAAGGGATGGGAAGGGGTAAAAATAGAAAAAACAAAAACAAAAACCCAAAACAACAGCAATGGAGTGAGTTACAGGAAGCTGGAAATATGAAGACCAAATGAAAAGTATGACCAATGACAAATTATAGCAGAATAAATACACACCCGTCTTTTGTCATTGTAGAGGGCTGTAAGAATAACTTAAAACATGAATATAAGTAACTACTGAGACAATATCCTGAATAAATATAGGGATTTCAATGAAATGTGTATTCATTAGCTAGGAATTAAGTATGAATCTAGTACAAGTCTTATTTAATTATTTATACAAAATTGACTCCATCTTTACCAAATTGATTTATGTGTATTTTCAAATTTTATTGTTAGTTCACAAGTGACATTAAACATTCTTAGCCACTCAAAACAAAACATCCCCTTCAAAAGTTACAACATTCAGTGGTTCGTTTATAAAAATAGAAAAAAACAGGATACCTGATTGTAATATTTTAATAATTTAATATTTTAGGTCACTTATTGTAAACCTTATATATAGCTTTACAATACTGCACAATACCAACACTGAATACATAGTTAAATATGAGAGTTTTCAGAGCATAAACTGCTATGGACAGAGCTCAGTTGCCTGTCACAAGCCACCATATTCTCCAACTACATAAAAATTGCTATCTTGTTGTAGAAATTCCATATGCAATTATTGAATGAATAGATGAATGAACACAGCAATTTTACTATGACAGAAGACTAACATCAACTATTGATGAAATTCACCAACAGTGGAGTTCTTAGGGAAAATGATCCTAAAATACAATACTCATTACATTTTAAGAGTCATCTAAATATAGTTTATTGTTTAATCATGACTTTGGTTTAGTTTTCTTCTGTTTGTTGATTTTTTTTTAATTTTCTATAATCATCAAATTTTAATCTTAATCTTCCTTTTTCATCTTGCATCATTTTTTATTTATACTTTTTCTCTAGTTTCAAAAGCCTTGGGATTTCATGCTAAATCTTTTATCTTTTTGCCCAATTTGTGGAAATTTCCTAAAGCATTCTCTTTAGGTTTCATTATTGGGTTCAGCAGTCCAAATATTTACGCTATTGAATGATGATTGCACCCTAGGCCTCACAATCATGTTTCCAGGATCTGTTACTAAAGTCAGTGCAACTCTATCCTACCATCTATGCTGAATTGTCATATTTTAGAAAGCTTTCTTTCATCTAAAGGAAGTGGAGAATCAATGTGATTTTTGGAGCTTTTAATACTCATACTAAATAAAGGGATACAATGTCATGAAAGTCACATAGAATGCTTTTATGTTTTCTATGTGTTGTGAGTAGCAAGGAAGAACTAATTGGAAAAACAAGACAATCTTTGTGTATAGTACATGACTGTTTTATTAGTGGAGAATTTTTCACCAAGCCAGACTTTTTTTTTGGTGTTCGGGAAATGGTGAGCTGAATTTCTATTTTCTTCAGATCAGCTCACAAGTACAACTCTTTGAACAGCTGTGAAGCAGTAAATGAAATATTGACTGAGTTATACGTCATTTAATTTGCAGTGATTTCACTTCTGTTCAAGTGCCAAGCGAGTCACAGGGTATAATTCAATTGTATCCTTTCTTGTAATTTGAAGATCTAAGACTATAATTCCCAATTTAACTGAAACAGAAAGGTTAATGCAGGGTTTGAACACTCATTAGTGAATGAATATCATGCCATATCTGATAAGTTACTCAGCATTTTCTCGGATACTATTTCCAAGTATAAATTTTTGTTAAAATCCATTATTAAATATTTCACTAGTTTTCCTTCCATTTTGGTTTCTGGGTCACAAATAAATGGAATTGTGCAACAATCCTGTCTATATTTTAGGCGTAGATATCTTGATTTGATTTTGGTTTCTTAATGGGCCAGAGTTTTGTGATAATTGCTGTCTTTTTTTTTTTTTTTTTGGTCGTGGGGCTTGAAGGGGCTTGAACTCTGGGCTTGGGCACTATCCCTCAGCTCTTCAGCTCAAGGTGAGAATTCTACCGCTTTTGCCACAGCACCACTTCCAGTTTTTTAGTGGTTTATTGGAGATAAGAGTCTCATGGACTTTCCTGCCCGGGCTGGCTTTGAACCGTGATCCTCAGATCTCAGCCTCCTGAGTAGCTAGGTTTATAGGCGTGAGCCACTGGCACCGGGCTGCTGTCATTTTTTAAATCTACAAGCTGGTATTTCTTCATTTATAAAACTTAGGAGTTTATTCCGACTATTCAAATCATCTGTTTTTGCACTGATACCTTTTGGTGGTACATCCAGCTGTTGATTTCACCCAAGGAAGCTGTGGTTCTAAGTACCTTTTTACTCCAGTAAGACATTTAGTGTGTATCTATTTCACTGAGAACCTAGTACCAATAAATGTTATTTTTCTAAACATAAATTGATTTTCTAAAATGTAGTATATTTGGTAGGATTTTTTTTAGACTTCAGGGACTTAAATTGCTTTGCAAAAAGTGAGATCTTTGAAATCTTTGAAGGTTTAGATGTGTATTTCTTTGATGACTTCATCCCTACTTTATAAACAGTTAATAGTTATACTTAAATACTGCTTAGCTTACCAAATATTGGGAAGAATTATGAAAAGGGTGATATTGATCAAGATGCATTGTACTACCAAACTGACAGGCTGAATGGAAACCCCTTTGGAAAACTACTTATAGATAATTTAAAAGTAATGACAATAAAATATTATCAGACAGATTGGCAGTAATGCAGAGAACTTACTGCAGGTAGGAAGAACACCAATATGTTTCAATTGAAGAGAGTCAAATCAGACATTTACACATTTTTGAGCTTAAGACTTGGTGGTCAATCGTTGCTATTTCAAGTCAGATGTCTCATGATCATTGGAAAGTTTATGACATGGCAGCTCAGGTTTGGTGGACAATACCAAGCAAAGGCTTTGGACAGAAAACTTCTTTAAGTAAATTGTTTGTGAAACTTGAATTGTTTTCCCAGGTGAACAGAATACTATCTTTGATAAATGGATCTGCAGGAATTGCCTAAAGGAAAACATAATGTTATTTATTATTTTTACAATCTTACCATTTCTAGGAGAAACTGTTCTGTTATAAGCAATTAAGTCTTGTTGACACAGGTGAATACAATTATTAGGGCTATTAGCCATGTCATATCTGATGAGGGTGGTTATAATACTTCTACAGAATAATAATCCTCTTACAGAAACTCATTTTACTATATATTTTTCAAGACAGACAAAAAAGGAAACAGCAGACCAAAAATGTATTAGACTAAGACAAAAGTAAAGTGAGAGAAGATGTTTACTAAAATGGGCTTCAGAATTTAGACCCTAAGTTTTCAAAGGATGTGTGAAGAATACTCCTAATAAACTAGTTTCACAATATTATACTAGAATCTTCAAAACATTGAGTTAAATATTGTAAAATGTGCATCTTTTCCCCTTTAAGGCATTTCAGAGAGTACAATATGTAAAAGTATGCTCTTGGTTTCCACAGTGATAAAACAAAGAAAAATTGAACATTGATTTTACCACAATGTTCTTGTCTTGTTGGGGTTCACATGTTGTTTCAAGTTAATAGAATTATACTATACTATATTGAGAAATTAGAAAGTTACACTGCCTGTTCTGATGTCATTTCAAATATTATTTGTTATGTGTTTTACACAAATTTGAAGCTGTAGGCAGTGTAACTTTCTAATTTCTCAATATAGTATAGTATAATTCTATTAACTTGAAACAACATGTGAACCCCAACAAGACAAACACATAACAAATAATATTTGAAATGACATCAGAACATAAGTAGTAGTTGACAGAGATTACTGGATTCTCCCTGGGGAATAAACAGTACACTAATTCCAAATAGCTCTTTCATTTTTGTATCTCATTGAATATTGTGATTAGATTTTTATAAACCTGGCTTTTCTTTCTCCCTCTTTCTTTTCCTTTCCTTCCTTCCTTCTTTCTTTCCTTCTTGCCTTTCTTCCTCCCATCTCTATTTTTTTTTTAAATTTTTTAAATTTTTTTTGTCGGTCATGGGGCTTGAACTCTGGGCCTGAGTGCTGTCCCTCAGCTCTTCAGCTCAAGGCGAGCGCTCTACCATGTGAGCTACAGCACCACTTCCGGTTTTCTAGTTGTTTATTGGAGATAGGAGTCTCAAGGTCTTTCCTGCCCGGGCTGGCTTTGAACTGTGATCCTCAGATCTCAGCCTCCTGAGTATCTAGGATGACAGGCATGAGCCACCGGGCCCCAGCCTTCCATTTCTTATAAAGGCCAAGTTTACATAAAACTTTACTACATAGCCATCCTGGCCTCAAACTTGTAATCTTCCTTTCTCACATTCTTCATTGTGGAGATTATAAAGTGAACCATCACATCCAGACAATTTTTCTGTTGCTTATCGTGAAAAATATTGGCTGTACATGATATTTTCAAATGTGTTATGTTTTTGAAGATATCTTCTCAGTGCATAAAGAGTTAATTTACATTAAGAAGCAGTTGGGTTTCCAAATTACAGAATATTCCTCATCAAACCTATCTGATCTGATCTGGCTTCACCTTTTCCAAAGATCTTGGCCTTGGACAAGTTAATATCTTTGCCCTTCATTGAGTTTACTTATGGGTGAAATGAGAGTTGTATGAGGATGAAATTAGTTAATGTATCTGGTGCATCATTTAAAATAATGTTTTGCAGGTTCTTATAATAAAAACAAAATCTTATTGCTGGATTGAGAGATGTTAAAAATCATTATTATCAAGCTGGGAAGGTGGCTCAGTGGTAGAGCTCTTGCCTTGTATGCATGAGGCCCTGGGTTCGATTCCTCAGCACCACATTAGCAAAAAGAAAAAAAGCTGGAAGTGGTGCTGTGGCTCAAGTAGAGCGCTAGTCTTGAGCTGAAGAGCTGAGGGACAGTGCCTAGGCCCAGAGTTCAGGCCCCACAACCGGACCCCCCCAAAAAATATCATTATTATAATTTTGGTGGAATTGAGGTTTGATCTTAGGATTTCCTGCTTGTTATTTAAGTACTCTATTTGAACTGTACCTTCATCATTAAATTATTTTTCTTTTTAACTAGTCCTAATTATATCTAACAACCAATCCAGCTAATTCTGATATTATTGTAATTATCTCTGAATATTCCATGGATCAAAATCTGTGCCATCTGTGCATTGGTTTTCTTTGTGCAGGAAAGTTTATTAAAAAGGATGAGTCTTTTAGTATGAAGACATCTAATTTATTGATATGTAGGCAGAAACAATTGTTAATATCTCAGTGAGATATTTCTCTCTCTCTCTTTCTCTCTCTCTGTCTCTTCACTCTGTGTTTGTGTCTCACTCTGTGTGTGTGTGTGTGTGTGTGTGTGTGTGTGTGTGTTGAAGTATGAATTCCAGGCCTTGCTCTTGCTTGTCTTCTTTTGATTCAGGCTGGAGCTCTACCTCTTGTGCTGCAGTCTCTTTTGGGTTTTGGGTTTTTTTTGGTTTTTTTTTTTTGACTGTGGAATTTTTCTGCCCAGGCTGCATTTGAACAGTAAACCTCACTCAGACTTCAGCTTCTGAGTAGCTGGGATTACAAACATCTGGATAAATGTGTTTAGTCAGACGTGTTTAGTCAGAAAGTCTGTGTATTTATAACTAATATACTATATATTAAGATCTACACTTGACTCCATGTATAAAAACTAAACATCAACTTTCATTCTAACAGCATACCTGAATTATAGGAACTATGAAAATCACAGAGACATAATATAATCAGATATTTGCACTCCTACCCAGCTGCAGCCTTTGCTTTTCAAAACATATTCATTCCTGACTGATTATAGCCCAGCCCAGTAAGATGACTGAAGAAGAGTTCTTATCAGTGGCATCCACCGCACCCCATCAGCCTTTTGATTAAGTTGCTGAGGTATAAACACCATCTATAATTGTATTCTTGCAAGTGAAGATAGATGACCAAATTTGTCATCAGGCTGCAAGAGTTATTAAGTGGAGTTCGGCTCATACTTTCCAAAGCCACATTGAAACATATAAAGAAATATTCTACCTTCAGTGAGTTGAAGGAGAGAGTGGAAGATACATGAAATGGGAGAGGCAGGTGGCAGGCAAGAGATGAGATGCTTTCTTTTGCCAGAGAACAGCTGTAGATCTAGACAAGAAGAGGAATAAAAAGAGTACATTTATGCCCTGGATGAAATTAATATAAATCTCCAGTTTTTCCCAGATGGTGTGATTTCACAACTTGCATTTTATAACACTTTGGGTTGGTGGTAAAATGGTCAATTTCTGTACCGGATCATACTTGTAAATTCTCTAGCAAAGTGTCATGTTTTTCATGTAAATACTTCCAAAGCAAAACTTATTTTTAGTATCAAGTATCGGAAAGAAGTCAAGAGCATCCTCTTTTGGAGTCACTTATGTAAGTGTTTTCTATAAGAACTGTGAAGGAAAAAGAACTAAAAGAAACAAAGAAGTGGATAAAGAGATTTCAGCTAAGGTGATTAATTAGTTAGAAGTTAAGATAAAATCATTAGTAGAGACTTTGAAAGTGAATGATGTTTAAATTGTGTTGTGTTAAAGGTACTGATAATTGTTGATGTTTCAGTCATCAAGAAAGTTATTATCATCTATGTAACAGCCACCAATATATGATCTTCTAGAAAGGCCCTGAAACATCAAAACAAAACAGTGGCAAGCTACCTCCAGTGAGCAATGTGTGACAGGGAAGAGAGACCCAGTACTGTGACTTACGATACTTTCTCAGAAGTGATGAAATGCTTCTGGTAGAATGACAGGAGAGCAGAGACTGCCTGCCTTAAGTGAATGATCAAGTCATGACGTACTGGTTGTATTCTATTAGGGAATTTAGTCATTGGAACATCAATATGTAAAAGTGAGATAGCCATACCCAGTACAATTCAATGAGTTTGAGTGGTTTGGATCAAGCAAAAGTTATTTGTATATGCAGATATGGATTGTACCAGTTAGTCTGCAAAAATCATTGTGTAAGACTAGAAAAAGAGTCCATACTACCAACTGATCAAGCAAACGTATGGGATGCTGCTCAAAGAAGAAAGACTTACAGACATAAGACACTGTCTCTTCAGTACTGTCTCTTTAAGCTATTGGACCAGATTTTCGGATATGCTGTCTTGCTATCAACATAAACACATTATTAATCCAAAATATTTGTGTCAGGGTGATCCAGAGAAAATAATTCCAATGTAGTAATGGTACACATATATATAGGTATATAAATATTTGCAAAATAACTTGGCATATATATGTATATATATTTGCAAAATATCTTGGCAGCATGATATTTCAACAATGTATTTTTGTTTGACTAAATAATTTGGCAATAGACAGTATTCAAACTGACAAGACTGTTGCCCTGTATTAAATCTATCTACTTATTTGCCAGACACAGATGTTTTAATTAGAAATCTGTACCAGTCATTCATGTATGTAGGCTGATCTAAATGATATATATTGAATGACAGGTAAGGTAATATTTTGTTCATAGGTCATATAGCCACTAACAGTCATGCTACATTCATGTAAGAGGAGAAAAAATAGTCTGAGTATTATTTTCTATACTGTTACAGAATTAGTACCTTATTGCATATGGGCGGGCACTACTATCAATCAATGTAAACTTGTACATGGATAAAATGAATATGAGATGGTATATTTCTCCTAGCAATTTTAGAGTTCTCTTTCTATAAAGTGCTACAAAGTCCCTTTAAGGAGGAGGTAGTTTGGATAAATTTGGGCACTGGTGGCTCTCACCTATAATCCTATCTATTCAGGAGGTGGAGATATGATGATTCTGGTTCAAAGCCAGCCCTGGCAGGTATGACCATGAGACTTTTATCTTCAATTAACTACTGGAAAACAGAAATGAGGATGAGCTCAGGGACAGCTCCCAGACCATGAGTTCAAACCCCATGTCCACCACCACCACAAACAGTAGTCAACCAAGTTTTAAAAAATAAGACAAATTATTAGAAGCAAAGCAACATACTCTCACATATAATGCATTAGTTTATAATCATCTTGTTATCTAAATCATTAATAGCAATGTAGCGCTGCCTATAAAATATATTCTTAACTGTAATATATTAAAGGAATTCAATTTAGTAGCATTGGTTCTTCTCTCACAGATGTCTTTCTTAGGCTCTTTCTACTTTGGCATAGGAACCTGAAAAGTAAGAGTTGATAGGCCCTTTCAACACAGCAGGCGTGTGATTTCTATTATTTTTTAATATCTAAAGTTTCACAGGTAAGTGACTACAGAGATAGCCACAAAGTCCATTGGTAAGACCTACCAATGTATCATTAAATATCATTCTATAAAAAGAAGCAGTAAATTTTTTTCTTCTCTTTATGATTAATAATCTATACTGACAATTTCTTGTTCTGATTCTGAAGTTTAATAATATACAGATTTTTTTTTTCCAGTGCAGCAGTACAGATTTTTTCAGAGCAGCTTCAGGGACATAAGGAATCTGCTTACCTGGTAATTTTCTGGAGGACTTACATGATCAAATTTGCATTTTATGGGTGCACTGTAAAATATATTTAAAGGGGCAGCCTCTCTGGATCATGCCTGCAAGGAGCTGTTTCAGTAGGAGGAGAGATTTGAAAATAGTATACTTTGCTTAATGTAATTAATTGATAATACTTTTACTAGTCAAACATGAGCGCCAGTGTGACAATTCTATAGGCCTAAGTACACATACATATACACACAACTGAAGAAATATAATTCATAGATTGTATTAATGCAGATCAATAACTTGGTTGTGATATTGTGCTATAATTTTATAAAATCTTACCATTGGGAGCAATTGGGTAGATTGTATAAGGCAGATTACTATATTATTTTATAAATCTTCCCGAGAATCTGCAATTATCTCAAAGTTTGAAATTTATAAAGAGACAGGATTCAGTCACTGATGTCAGCAACAGAGATAGAAAGTTTAGGTCTACACTTATAAAAGGGAAAATGATTCTAAAACAATTGGGAGAGGATAAAATTGAGGTTTATTTCTGGGCCTGAGGGCTCTCCTGGAGCATTTTTTTTTTCAGTCTACCACTTAAACCTCTTGTCTTTTTGATAAATTACTGATGATAAGAGACTCATGGACTCTCCTTCCTGGGTTGATTTCAAACTGGGAGCCTCAGATCTCATCCTCCTGACTACAGGCACAAGCTACTGGTACCCAACTCTAGCATTTCTATTGAATCATCCATTTCCCACAATAGAATTTCCTAGATGTGTGCCCCTGAAATTCCAGCACTAGTGAGGCAATAGCAGAAGGATTATTAGTTCAACTTAAACACTTAAACTGGGGTACTATAACAAAGCATAGAAAAAGTGTTATTAGAGCTAGAGGTATAACTCAGTGGACAATGGCTTTACCTAGTATATACAATGTCCTGGATTGGATTCCCAGAATCACAAAATAAAACTATAAATAAACAAAAAATAAATAAAAGTGCTGCTAACTAAAAACAAAAAGTTTCCCAGGATAGAGTTGGGAAGTTTGGTAGATTCCTATAATCCCAATTAGTCTAAAGGCTAAAATTAGGATGATACCATTTCAAGGCCAACCTGAGCAAAAACATAAAGATCCTTCCATCTTAGTCCAAAAGCTAGGAATGGTGACATGTCTGCCATCTCAGAATTATGGGAGGTATAATCCCAGGAAAATCACAGCCTGAGCCTAACTCCTGTATTTTAAAAATAACTAAAGTAATGAAGTCTGGAAGTGCTAGAATGGCTTCCCTAGCAATGATAAGCAAATATAAGGCCTTGAGTTCAAACGCTAATACTTCCATACAAAGAAAATATCACCCATGATTACTGTCACTTGCTTTCCTTTTCTCCATCCAAGAATCTCCTAAAAAGCGTGTGTTTGTGTGTGTATCCACTTCTTAAGGGCCTGGCTTCAAAATTCAGAAAGACTGAAAATTTTAAATCACTGATTATGTGTGCCTGAATTTAAAACACTTCTTCAAGCTATTATTTTACAAAAAAGCCTTTTTTTTTCAAAATACAAACATAGACTTTATTAAATGCTGCTCAATCCCCCCCCCCCG
The DNA here is from genome assembly GCF_019054845.1 of Dipodomys spectabilis. Lineage (NCBI taxonomy): Eukaryota > Metazoa > Chordata > Mammalia > Rodentia > Heteromyidae > Dipodomys > Dipodomys spectabilis. Next base: position 10,843,844 of record NW_024870709.1, read on the forward strand.
AAATGATTTGAGTTTATAAAGACCAAAGACAGCTATTGACTTGAAAATTAACCATAATACTGGAAAAGGTTTATAGATTTATATTTAAGTGTTCAATTAAAAATTACAAGGAATTCAATTTAACTCTTTCGCTCTGATTAATAGGGTGTTTAAAGTTGTCTGTTTTACAGTAAATCCTCATGGAATTAAAAAGAACTTCCTGGAATAAGAATATAAATCACTTTCCCACATTATTTGATTTTAGATTCAGAACAACAACAAAAAATGAGTCAATAGTAGATCTTATAAATAATATAGATACAGAAACACACAGGGTATGTTTACGGTACATATCATAATCATCAAAGCATGCAGAAAGAATTATATGATGGGAACCAATGCTAAGAATATATACTCCAAGGAAGGTGTGGATTCATGATGATTAAATTTTATTGGTTAATCGACATATAGTTTAATTTCATTCATGCGATTAATTAAGTACCTCCATTTTCTGATTGATTGATTGATTGATTTTTGTGCTGGTACTGGGATTTGGACTCAGAACCTCACTCCCATTACTTGATTATGGCTATCATTTTACCATTTGAATTACAAATCTAGCCACGCATTTTGCTGGTTAATTGGAGATCGAGTCTCATAGACTTTCTACAGGCTGGCTTGGAACTGTGATCTATCCTTCTGAATAGATAGAATTATAAGCACTAGCCACTACCATCCAGCTGAGAGTAACTCCAATTCCTTCTCACATCTAAGCATGACTGTGTGTATGTGTATGTATATGTGTGCCAAAAATTAGCATTTCTCTTTTTCTTTTCTTGGTGCTAGGGATTGAATCAAGCCCTCACTCATGATAAATTCTACTCTGGAGCCATGTACCTAGCATCTATATATAATCTTATTCAAATGTTTTAGTTGCCATTTCATTTTTTTTTTTTTTTTTGGTCCATTGTGGGGCTTGAACTGTGGGCCTGAGCGCTGTCCCTGAGCTCTTCAGCTCAAGGCTAGCACTCTACCACTTGAGCCACAGTGCCACTTCCGGTTTTCTAGTGGTTTGTTGAAGATAAGAGTCTCAAGGACTTTCTTGCCCGGGCTGGTTTTGAACCGTGATCCTCAGATCTCAGCCTCCTGAGTACCTAGGATTATAGGCGTAAACCACCGGCGCCCGGCCTTTAGTTGCCATTTCTTAGGAAATTTTTTTTCTGGTATCTATTTGTTGTTGGAGAGAGATGGAGACAGAGAGGAACAGACACAGACACACAGACAGACAGGCAGACAGACAGATAGACACACACACACACACACACACACACACACACAGAGAAATAATGAAAAGAACAAAAGGGCAGATATATCACAGTATATTTAACTAATAGGCACTCTTGTTAACTTGGCTTCTGAAACAATGACTTGCTAAATATGGCTCACACTCAGACTCACTGTGTGGCTCAGGCTATTATTAATCAACATACTTCTACCTCAGTTTCCCTAGTTCTGCGATTATAGGAATGAACCTGATTCTCTTACACTGTAAGGATTTCAAGGAACTATCAGCCAAATGTATATTATTATGTCTTGTACCTTTTATGTGTTATGAACACAATGTGTAGTGTATTAAAAATTGAACACATCACTTCCTCCTTTTACTTGTTATGCTAGTTCATATTCTGCATGTTCTCAAGTCATTTTACTTTTAATTTATGCCTGTGCCACAAGAAAACAGTATACTTTATTGCTTTTCATGAATATTTCTGGAAGGATTATTTCTGCACTTTTCTTATCTGTTGATCTATTGGATTAGAGAGATTCAAACTTTCACATTTCATTCTTCTTTATCTTAACATACAACTTTAACAATATTCATTTCTTTTAAGCATCTTAAACAAAATTAAACTCTGACTTCATGTAAATGTTTCTAAATTTTGTAGCATTTATGTAATATATATATGATTTTGATTTGGGTTGATTTTTAATGTTCCTTAAGTACTAGATTTAGTGTATAATGGTAATATCCATGATTATCCTAGCAATCCTCAAAAAGCAATAAATTTTTATCCAACTTTATATGAAAAGGCAAATATATTAAAGAATTTTCTATGCTCACCTAGGAGTTATTTTGTATTATTAACAGTTAAAATCATTTTCCATGTGAAACTTACTCTGTGTAATATTATCATAAAAAGTTTAAACTCAATTAACGTGTATTACTGTATACAACATGGTAGGTTACAGTGATCTTTAGTTTTTCATGTTGTTTTCCTATGTATTCATGTACAATCAGAAACTATAGTTAATTTCTCCCAACCTCCATCTCCTGACGAATAACATTGCCATTAATAATTTATTTAATTCACTACACTTTGCTCCTCATGGAGGAAGTGTCAAGTTTATTCACTGCATGCTCAGAGGCAGATTCAGTGCTAAAGAAATAAGGTGTGGACCAGTGTCAGAATGCTCACAGACACTTCGCTGAGGATATTTATGTATTCATTTTGTTTTGACTTTTATTTGCTTGAGACGCTGGTCTTCACAGATACCCCCAAGTGTCTGCACTTCCCTTATGAAGAGAATCTGATGAGATTTATTTTGGACCACCTTATCAAGCTAGGGAGCTGCTGGATCCAGTATCTCCCTGATGACCAGAGGTCAGAATGTTTGCTGGTCAAGAAGGTAAAGGTAATATTTCTCTCTGGTAAAAGTGTTGCGCAGGTTTGTTTGCAGCCCCTTATGAAAGATTCCAGTTTGCAAGTTAGGGATCCATTGCTGTGAAGCAAAAGTGCGGTGCACATTGCATCTGGAGGAGCTTTGGCTCCATGTGTCTTCTCTTGTGCCTTTGGGAAGAAGGAGGACACACATGAACTCATACTGCATGTTAGTTGTCCATGTGTTATGTCAAGACCTCTGTTTCTCACCCAGTCCTATCATACCTTCCACAGCATCTAGCAGTCTGTATCAGTCTGACTTACCAATTTGCAAGCAGAGCAAAATTTAGATTTTTTTCACAGTTCATAAAATCTGGTGTCACCTGGTGCCTAACAGACATCTTCATCTTTCAACTTAATTTATTGTCAAGGTGATGTACAGAGGGATTATAGTTACATGCATAAGGTAATGACTACATTTCTTGTAAAAATTGTTACCTCCTTCCACGTTTTTCTCCCACTTTCCCTCCCCTTCCAGTTCCCCCTCCAAGTTGTAAAGCTCATTTCCAACATATTGTCTTGGGAGTAGTGCTGTTGCATTAGTTCACCTTTTATCCTTTGTCTCTCCATTTTGATGTTGATCTTTACTGATGGAAATAAATATTAGTGTATGACTCTACGTCCCTGAAAATGTTTGAAGCTAGAAAAAAGCTGACAATCTTTTGCTGTTGGTTAAGAGAGATTCACCAGGCTGGTTCAGATATGGGACAAGAGCTGGCTGCACGTGACTTGCGGGATGGTGGTAGTTAAATATGGCAGTTTTGGGAAAATTCAAAAAGCGAGTATGAATTCCTAAAATGCACATAGGGCTGACATTATTGGACATGAGGGTACAAGCTATAGAAGTAGAACATGATACAGAGAGGGATGTGTTAAGTGTCAAGGGAGAAACATCTCTAAAATGATTCCCTAGTACTACCAAAACTATAGAGGTTAGCTCAAAGAAAAGCTAAAAATAGAACTGTGCTTTGATTAATATTGCAAACACTTCGGCATCAAGTTCCATTGTGAAGTGAAAACAGACTGTTGAAACAAATACAGTAAGACTGAATGGTGCCAAAAAGATGCTTTTATTTAAATTTTATTTCAAAGGTGATGTACAGAGGGGTTACAGTTACATAAGTCAGGTAATAAGCACATTTCTTTTTGGACATTCATATTCTAGTGTTTCCTCTTCCAGTCTCCCTCCTCCCATATTGCATAGTTCATTTCCAACATAGTGTCTAGTGAGTATCCATGTTGAATTGGTTCACCCTTTGTTCCATCATTTCTGTGTTTCCCCTTCCCCTCCCCAAATCAGATAAACTTATATACAAGACAGAAATAAAAAAAAAAAAAACCAGTGACGAAGGCAATAAATCAGACTGGGGCAGGGGAAGAAACAACTGCAAACAATACAATAGAAAACCTTTAATTTCCATTTCTTGGAGTTCATTTCAGTAAAGATCATTTTATATGCTTAAATGTGTTATTAAGCCCTTGTGATCCTCTCCTAAGAATATAATAATCCTTTGTTCTCACTGGGTGAATGTTTAGATTGCTGTGTAATTAAGCTTGTCCAAGTGTGTGTGTGTATATATGTATATATGTGTATATATATATATATATATATATATATATATATATATTACTGTCTTTTACTCTCTATTAGATTTACTTGTACATTTATGGGCACATATAAAAATATAAAATAACAATTCATGCAAAGATCAAACAGATATCAAAGCTTTTATTTCACTCATTAAAAGAGGTAGTGGCCAGTAAGAAAGAACAACTCTTTTCAAAGGAATTTTCTTTCTTTCTTTTTTTTTTTGTCGGTTGTGGAGCTTGAACTCTGGGCCTGTGCATTGTCCCTCAGATCTTCAGTGAGCCACAGCAGCTTTTTCTGTTTATGTGATGTTGAGGAATCGAACCCAAGGCCTCACACATGCGAAGCAAGCACTCTACCACTGAGCCACCTTCAAAGGTGGCCAGCCCCAAAGGAATTTTCAAGGGACTACATAATACTCAAGTAATCCTACATGAACTGCCTATCCCCAAATTAGTCTTTGCTTTATCTAAGTATTCTGTTATTTACACAGTTAATAAATACCTTATAAATAGTGAAAGGCAGATATAAATATGCATTAAGCATAAATTTTAGAAAATAATCTTCGCAAAAAAAGTCACAAAAAGTGACTACAAAAATATTTTCAGTATTGAGACTAACCTTGAAATGTATTGTTGTAGGTCAGATAGTGAATTTGAGAAAGATTATAAGTAGACCCTCTACAGACCCAAGAGTCACACTGGCAGATAAGAAAACAATGTATCCTTTCTGAACACATATAGACATTTCTTAAATCGTTTTCTAAATAATTAATAGTATAGCAATGTTTATATTTTGTGTATTACATTAGGTTTGTAAGTACTTTGCACATGACTGAAAATGGTTGGAAACAAAAATAAATTAGAGACCAATGTGATACTATTGTACAGAAGGCACTGGCTTCTTTGTAGAAATGGATTCATGAGTGTCAACCTTGAGCGAAGCCACTATGGATCCCAAAGAGTTGCATTATCTCAAGACTTAATTCAACTTCCAGTCTGAATTTCTTATCAATAAAAAGAGTTTGGATTGAACTTTAGTGTGCTAAAGTTTTCCTTTAAGCATTTTTTTCACGAATGAAAAAGTCCTATGAATTTACACATAAAATATATAGTCACCTTTTCTACTTGAAGCAGTCTTAGAGACCCTGGAGTCCAATTCCTGACCTCTTTCTTTAACTGTAGAGCCCTGAGGCATTTTTCTGAGCCATGATTTTAATATCTTATACAGTTTTAAGTGTGGCATAAATTTCTATTCTTTGTCATATACAGATTTTCATGACACTTACTTGTTTATGAGTGTGAGATTGCATTCAAAATCTAAATTTATTATGTTGTATTGTCTCATGGATCAGTCTCTCCGGTCAATTTATTAGTTATACTCTATGAAGGCACTGAATACAATTTAGGATATAATTTATACTACCAATATAAAATTAAAGTCACAAAAATATTTTATCATGAACAATGAATAGTATCTTAATTGTTCAGCTTGGCACCATAATAAATCATTCTTCACTTCAGACATTCACATTTATGTCACTTAGCAATGGGAATCTGTTCAGAGAGATGTATCATTAGGCAATTTCTTTATCATGAGAACATTACAGACTATGCTTGAACCAACTTAAATGATACAGCCAATCATACACCTAGATCATATAGTATTGTTTATACCTCCTAGGCTGTGAATCCAAAAAGTTTGATACTGTACTGAATGCTGGAGGCAACCATAACACAATAATGTGTGCTTGTGTATCTCTGTATATTAAAGGTACAGTAGAAATAGTGTATAACAGGACATTTCTGGTATCATTGTAATTTTTTTAAATCAGCCATAGGACTTGAACACAAGGCCTGAGAGCTGTCCCTGAGCATTTGCCCTCAAGACTAGTGATCTACTACTTTAAGCCACAGCCCCACTACCAATTTGGGAATGGATAACAGGAAATAAGAATCTCATGCATTTTCCTGCCGCCCCCCCCCCCCTTCCCACCCTCTGCTGGCTTCTAACCATGATCCACTAGCACTCAACAAACCATTGTAATTTTATGGAACTATGATTATCTATGCAGTCTGCTGACCAATGGTGTCATTTTGTGGCCTCGAGTGCATTTAGAATTGTTATATTCTACTTAAAAGTGAAGTACCAGTTATTTTGCTTAATTTTATAATTTTGTAGAAAATTATCATTTTCTTTTATATCAGTCCTAACAGCTTGTATTGAAACATTGTTATTACATAGCTTTTGAACTTTAGAAATAGTATTATAAATGTTCTAATACTTTTTGTTTTGTCAGTCATGGGGCTTGAACTCTGGGCCTGAGTGCTATCCCTCAGCTCTTCAGCTCAAGACGAGAATTCTACCACTTGAGCCAGAGTACCACTCTTATTGGAGATAAGAGTCTCATGGACTTTCCTGCCCAGGCTGACTTTGAACCATGATCCTCAATCTCAGCCTCCTAAGTAGCAAGGATTACAGGCGTGAGCCACTGGCGCCCAGCTAATATGTTTTATTAACATACATTAATTGTACATTGGAATGTATTAGCACACATTGATTGTGACATTTCCATACATCCACACAATATATCCACACCAAACTCACTCTTCTGTCATTCTATGTTATTGTTTCCTCTTTCATAGTTCTATTTTCAGATACATTAATAAACTGTTTTGACTATATCCATCCTGTTTCACCCTCTCCATCCATTAGCCTTTCTCCTTCTTGCTGGTGTCCCAATCTCTCAAAAGAGCCTATTTTACTTTTGTCTCTACTTCTATTTCTATTTCTCTGTCTGTCTGTGTCTGTGTCTGTGTCTGTCTGTCTTTGTCTTTCTCTGTTGCTCCCTCTGTGTTTCTCTCTGTGTGTTTCTCTCTCTGTCTGTCTCTCTGTCTCTGTCTGTCTGTCTGTCTGTCTGTCTGTCTCTCTCTCTCTTTCCTCCAAGCCCCTCCCCTCCCTCAATTACTTCACCAGCATCAGAATTTGAGTCTCAGACTTCCTAGGATTGCTGGCATTTTTGCTGGTTATTTTGTAGATATAATCTCACCGACGTTTCTGAGTGGACTGGATTTGAACCTCAGTCATTCTCATCTCAGCCTCTTCAATGGCTATGATTATAGTAATGAACTCCTTTATTTGTTTTATTCTTTAGGATGTATTAATTGTACTAAGGGGTTTCACCATGGTAATTCAGACATGTGTATTTTAAACAGAAAAGCTTTTTTACAAATTATTTTATTCAATTGGCTTTATGAAAAGTATACCTGCTGTACAATTTGATACCTGTCACATGGAAGGGGACATGTTAGGTTGTTTTAATCACTAGAGCTCTAAAAGATGGAATCCTAAACCTGCATACTTACATTTTCAGTCTACTTTACCTTTGTATCCAGTCTTAAACACTATGTTTTATGTCACAGCCACTGGATGGCTGTATTTCGAAGTTAGAATCACAAAACTTAATGGTTATTAAGTGATGATTAGTTTTATTAAACTATATAATTGATTTGCTACATAAAATAGTTTTACTAATGCCAACACATTGATTCTACATAAAAAATGGAGTTTTGTTGTCTATCTTTTGGATAATGATTAAGTTTTCTGGACAAAGAAAATAGCAAAAAGACATAAACTAGGAAGGATTATTATTGTTGACGTTGATATGGTTTTGTGTCTGTTTTGCAATTTTTTTCTCTTTAGTTGTAGAAAAGGATTGTAATTCAATGTATCAATTGATGAGTACAATGCATTTTGACCAATGTCAAGATTTACCTCATTTCCCCCATTTCTCCCAATTTCACCCCATCCCAAGTTACTTGATTCCATTTTTGCACATATATATATATATATATAACAATATGACTAAATTCTCCCATCATTCCTCTCTCCATTGTCTTCCCCCTTGATTCCCACTCACTCCAGGCAACAGATGTGCTGGCTTCCTGGTGTTCATTTTGTTAAATTGTGAATTAGTTTTTCAAAGAAATGATACTATTATAAACCTTGTATCTGGTTTTGATTCAATGCTGTTTTATTTTGTTGACTGCTCCAATCTTCCACTTTTGACTTTTCCTCCTTATTTATGTGTTTGAGGTTGTCACTGTGGTTCAATGGTGGCTTTCTAATTGCCTATACAATATTTTTTTAAAAACATCACAGTCTAAAGGCAAAAAATTCAGTAAACCTTCAAATGTCTGGGACTCTAAAAACATGTTATAAACTTAGGAGTCAAAAAGGTAATAGAAAAAAGTATTAGGAAAAAGTTTAAGAAACAGTAGGGAATAATCAGGACTTCAGGAAAACTATGACCTAGTATATTGCTCTTAGAGCTACTGCTATTTGATTAACAGGGAACAACAAAATGATGAGTCAAAAGACAAGGGGGGAACAATTCAATAGCAAAACTCAGAAGACAATATGTTGAAATGATCTGTTCAAGTTGTGGTGGGGACTGGGGAAAGAGGAAAAGTGGGAGAAAAATGATGGAAGGGGTAACATGTTCAACAAGAAATGTACTTATTACCTTACTTATATAACTGTAACCCCTCTGTATATCATCTTGACAAAAAAATAACAAAAAAGGGCCTGAAAGAAAAAATACAGTGCTAGATATTCTGAAAATTTTAATAGCTGGATGTTCAAACTTGTCCATGAAATCCCTTTGTTGTTAAATTTAAGTAGCAGTGGCCACAAGGCACAGACTAAATCTCTATATGCCCAAATCAAGGGACCTTAACATCATAACCAAATGAGATGGATAGGTCTAGGGAATTTTTAAACATTCTAGTTCAGCTGTCCATGTTCTACCATCCCAACTCTACCTAAAGAAAAATCTTTGTGACTATAACTCTAGTAGTAAATGCAGGCAAGTTCAATTTAACCTCTTAGTTTCTATTGTGATTCTCTTGGAATATGCAGGCAGTGGCTGGATTTTTAGAGAGCAAGGCATAAAAATATATTTGAACATAGTTTTCCACCACACAGGAGACTTGAGATTAGAGAATACAAGACTGGAGTGGGCAAACTATTTCTTACCCACTTCTATGTTTCCATGCCACAAAGCATGAATAGATATATAGATATTAACTAGAACAAAGGGCCCATTGTATTTCATAGTTCTGATCTCAAGATTTAAAATAAAATATTCTGATGATATTTGTTCCCACCTCACTTGTCCCATAAAAATAATAGGTTGGTTCTTTTCTTTCCTTTCAATTTAAATTCTTTTCCTAAGACTAAATATTCTGGAGTAGCAAATCATATGAGATGTAAGAATTTTTTCTGAACCAGGCCTAGTGGTTGACTTTTGTTATCACCTGTACAGGTTGCAGAGTTAGAGAAAGTTTTCTATCTAAGACAAACTCATGCAAAAAGCACAAGAATTTGAAAATATAGCTATAGCAACAGAGTATCAAAGTATGACTCTAGACATGGGCAAAGTACTGAGTTCAAATCATGGTACTTCCTCCTTAGAAAGTGTTTGGTTCTAGAGATGAAACTGTAAATGTGTTTTCTAGGGAGCAGCCGTGGCCTTTTTCATGACACTGGTGTTACACAGTGTCATTTCACACTCAAAATGAGGCCTTGAAGCTAGTAGGATGAGTTTTTGTATGCTTTTAAAAATTTTTATACTTTTGTATTGTAAAGATACTGTACAGAGGGGTTATAGTTACGTGAGTAAAGTAATGAGTACATTTCCTATTGAACATTGTTGCCTTCTCCTTTGTTTTTCCCCTACCATCCCTTCTTCCCCACATCCCCATATGCTCCCCACCCCGAAGTTGAAAAGTTCTTTTTCAACATAATGTCTTGTACATCTCGTTACCATGGGTCAAGTTGTATCCCTATTTAAGCATATTGTTTTTTCCCTTTCCCTCCCCAAATTAGAAAAGTGTATATACAAGATGCAGGACACTAGATGATTTTATGAAACTCTTCAATTTTTTTTTTTTACTTCATGGCTGAAAGGCAATATTCTCATCAGAGTCCTGTGCAAAACAATCCTTTTCATTAGATTTCCATTCTTGCCACTAATTAATCTATTTCATGTATACCAAAAGTTTGTAGTAGATTTCTCATACAATTTTTTCTACTATGATATGCATTGTATATATCTTTTTTTCTTTTATTTGACTGAGTTTGAGCTACTGAACAGTTGAGGCTATTTATTACTTTTAGTGAATAATGATAGCTATTAATTATTGTGTGCTTTGCATATTTGGATCACCTATTAGGTATAGTCCAGACAATAACTCAATCAAGATGAAAGACAATCCCAAAAGGTAGACACTCACCTAAGTACCAGTGCACAGAGAAGAAAATAAAAATGTGTTGTCATCTATGGATAAGTAGTGAGTTAGTCACTCTTGACATCCAGTCCTAGAACTTGAATCAGGGAATGATAAGTGCAGTGTTCTTGCACAAATTTCAGCACAATTTCTGGCAGTATTAGGATTTGACCTCAGGGCATTGGGCTAGCTGAGCAGATATTCCACCACTTTAGTAACAAACTCAGCTCAAGAATTCAGTACATAAACAGAAACAGTGAAAACATTTTCTTACTACAGTTTTTAGGTATTAACATCACATATTAAAATAATTCTTTAATGTGCTGGAAAGTTTCTGCAAGCTTATGGGATAATCAAAAGTAAAGACTAGTATGCGCCTCAACAGAAATCTCTTCAAGAGCATACTTTTATTTTTCAATGAAAAAAGTCAATTTAAGGCATTGGAAACTGGTTTGTTTCAAAGTAGTTTTGAAAAGGTTTGTTAGAGAAATCCAAAATAATGGACAATAGTTCTCTTCTAAATCATGGTTTGACAATTGGTCCTTTGAAAAGAAGTGTGCCCCCTTTTTCTGTAAATAGTTTTCTAACTCTCTTGCACTTCTGCTGTTTCATTTCCCTCTTGCTCCCTCATTTTCCCCCTCCCTCTCTCCCTCCCTCCACCCTTTATCTCTCTTTCTCTCTCTTGGATTTGTGGTGTGTGTGTGTGAGTGTGTGTATGTGTGTGTGTGTGTGTATGTGTGTGTGTATGTGTTTGTGTATGTGTGTTTGTATGTGTTTGAGAGAGACAGAGACAGAGACAGAGACAGATACAGAAACAGATGGTCTTTGGGTTTGAAATCAGTGCCTGGATGCTCTCCCTGAGCTTTTTTTTCCCCCTCAGGGCTAGTTCCCTACAAATTGAGCCATAGATCTATTTACAGCTTTTTAGTGATTAATTGGAGGTGAGAGTCTCATGGAATTTTCTACTTGGGCTGGCTTCTAACCAGTATCCTGAAATTTTAGCCTCCTGAGTAATAGGGGTATACTCATGAGCCACCAGTACCTGACTTCTCTTGGATTTCTATTGATGCTTATTAATTATAAGTATTGCGTTTTATTGGGATCTTTTCATAAGGGTTTATAATGTAGTTTAATCAAATTCACCTCCTCGTTATGCTCTCTTTTCATCCCTTCTCTCCCATTCTTTTCCCCTAAGAGTAAACCATGGCCTTGTATACTAATTTATATATTGTCTACAGATTTTCCGTTTACAAGAGTAGAGAATCTTGGCTAAGGTGGTTTTATAAATTCTTTAGTCTCTGTCATGTGTCAAAAACATTTGATGAAAATATACAAGCCTAATGCTTTCTATACAGTCACAATTAGATTTTTTATTTTCAAGAAGCCAACATTAACTCTTTATGAAAATTCTGGGAACATACCATACCACATGCAGAGGTGCACGTGCACACACACACACACACACACACACACACACACACACACGTAATTTGCTAAACTTCAATCATGACATCCAGTTCTTGTGCAAGTCTATCAAGTCATTACCCTAGTTAAACAGTGTGTTTCTACAACTCCTAAGATTATCTGCTATTTTGCAGAATAGTTCTGCATATTTTTACTTCTGTCTATCTGTAAAACCCCACATCTGAAGTAACATGTTCTTGCCCTAGATTCTTCAAATAAGTAAAGAATTTCTAATCCTTAGGAAATAGCTGTGCATTCAATTAGGTTTTTCTACAAATCCACATGTTCTTTTGGTATTTAAATAGAAATATCATTAATTGTTTCTGGAAATGGCACACTTGAATACAATTTTCTCTGTGTGCAGATTTCTTAGGTGGATGGTTAACAATACTGATTTATATGTGAGAAAATAGGAAAGTTTCCCTGCTGTCCTCTACAGTGCAGGTCCTGTCTGTGTGATGTTTCATTGTCACAGCCATCTCTGCATTTTTAAATCCATTTCTCATATACCTTATTAGTTGAGATATCTCTTTGTCTATATATTCAAATGAACTATAGAGGTTATTAACTTGCCCTTGGCAAATAGATTTATTTTTCAAAGATAAATGCTTTTGTAAAGTTAATGTGTGACAGTTTTATTACAAATTGTAAATAGGATGCCCTGGCAGATTTTGATGATAGCCATCACTAACTCATTTGGGCCCTTATTAAGTTTCAAGCCTTCATGTTTGTGGGTATTTTCTTCCTAATCATGAGTGAGTCTATTCTGCTCGTTGTAGGCTTGAAATTTTAGTGTCTGGTTCCAATAATTAGCTCCTTAATTAATATCCAGGTCCTTTACAATTTGATTATACTATCAAACATTAAATCATTTGTGTCTATTTGTCTTTGTCCTTTTTCTTTTCTTACATGTTTCATGTTCCTTTCTAGTTACAGAAATTCTGCAAGTGACAACTCTGTAAATGCATCTACATCAATAGTTTAAATTCCAGTGAAATAATAATCTTCTCAGATTATACATCATAATAAAGGATTATAGTATAATAGTGAACTGTTTTATGATTCTTAATAATCAAATAGGTTTAGTATTAAAAATGACAGCTCTATCATTGATTGATATTTGCATTCTGTACCTTATGCATAGTAATTTATCCACAGACCTTTGTACCTCATCTATATGATGGCACCATAGAATACTGCTATTCTAGGGCTAGTCTGATAACTCACTGAGATTTTATTTCATTATCATAAGTTCAATAAGACTGAATACATATTAATAACTACCATTGAGAAAACACTGTTGGAAGTGGTGATGTAGCTTAATTGGTAGGGTGCTTGCTTTGAGCTGAAGAGCTCAAGGACATCACCTAGGCCCAGAGTTCAAGCCCTATGACTGACAAAAAAAAGAAAGAAAATACTGTAAGCTACAGACTATAATTTTTCTTAATAGTGTATATTAGGAGTTAAGGTAACAAACCCATTATTGACTAGGTGGTTTAAGCATCACAAATTCATTTTCTCATATGTCTAGAAGATGGAAATCCAAACTCAGACCCACAAATTTAGGTTTCTGTTGACTTATCTTTTTCCTAGAAGCTACTTGTCATTGTGCCCTCACACAACCATTCTTCTATGAATTCATGGGACAGAAAAACCTTCAGTCTTCTTTAATTTTCATGAAGGCACCAGTCCCATTGTCTTAGATTTCTGCACAATTCAATTTCTGTATAAAGGTTGTGGCTCAAATTCCTCACATTAAAGTTAGGGTGATAATATATGAATTTGTACATAGATATACACATTAATCCATAATGCAAGCTAATAGTATTTAAAACAAATTTTTCTCTCTTCAGTTGAATTAAGCAGATTGTCTTTAAAGCATAAATTTGAAGTACATTGACAATTTATATAACTGATAATTAAAAAAACATGTAAATATGAAAATCAGAAAAATTAGAATAATTCATTGCATAGGCACACATCTAAAACTTTCGCACATTTGTACTTAAAAATAATGCTAATCTATTGTCTGTTTATTAGCAAGAATTGAAAGAGAAATTCGTTTACTTTAATGGTTTCATGAAAACTGTAACGAGTATTTCCCCATTTTGACAGTAAGGTTTTACAATGTCAAATTCTCACTTCTTGAAACTCTTTCTGCTCTGGTTTCCATGGCATCCCTTTCAAAGTTCATTTCTTTTGAAGTAATCTAAGTATATATGAACCTAAATTTTTCCCTGAGCATTTCTTAAAGGATTTTTGTCATGATTTATCCTTTCTTCTCCTTCCTCCTCCCCCTCCTCTTCCTCCTCCCCCTCCTCTTCCTCCTCCTCCTCCTCCCTCCCTCCCCCTTTTCTTGGAGGTGGTGGTGGTGATACTAGGCCTTAAACTCAGTGCCTCATGGTTGCTAAGCAGGCACTCTGCTGTTTGAGTCATGCATCCAGTTGCATTTTTTTTGGTCGGTCGTGGGGCTTTAAATCTGTTCCTGGGCGCTGTCCCTCAGCTCTTCAGCTCAAGGCGAGCACTCTACCACTTGAGCACACGCCCGCTTCCAGTTTTCTGGTGGTTTATTGGAGAAGAGTCTCACGGACTTTCCAGCTCAGGCTGGCTTTGAATCACGATCCTCAGACCTCAGCCTCCGGAGTAGCTAGGATTACAGGTGTGAGCCACTGGCGCCCAGCCCAGTTGCATTTTTTTTAAACATAAGTAACTTTCAGATAGGGTATTACATTTTTACCTGAGGTCAGCCTCACATGTCACACTTTAATATTCCTCCACAGGCCTGTAGCTGGAGCTACAGAAATGTACCATCATACCTGACTTATTTCTTGTGATGAATTTCACCAATATTTTTGAGAAGGGAATAGCCTCAAGCTGTAATCCCTGCTACTTGAGTGGCTGGAAAGTCACTTAGGCTCGATGGCTCCATTATTAGCACACAGTACTATTTCTAACCCATATATGTACTCACTGTAACTTATAGCTCAATGAAAAAAATGGGCACTTGCAATGAATAAATAAATTACCATATTATTATCTTTCATAAAACCTAAAGAACCCATGCTGGAACACTCTCAAACTTTGGGAAATGTCTTACCTTTTATAGTTTTTATGCACGGGAGCATGTACTTAATATTTTCTGTTGTAGATTTTACACTTGCTTTTCACACTTGCTTGTATTTATAACATGAAAACCAATTACTACCTATAAATTTGTCCTACGTTTGAAAATTTAAACAATATAAATCTCAAATCCCCTACTTAGGCATCTGAGAGAGGAAAATCATGAATCTGAGGTTACATAGTTGATCTTGTCTCAAAAAATGGGAAAAAATGAGAGAAAGAAGAAAGAGAAAGGAAGAAAGAAAAAGGAAAGGTAGGAAGGTAGGAAGGAAGGAACGAATGGAGGAACGAAGGATGGAAGGAATGAATTGATTATTAAAGTGCTGAAAGAGTTTTAGAATAATGCTTATTGATGTCAAATTGTTTTCCAGGTTGATTCTAGATGCATTCTCATTTTTCTGGAACAATCATGTTTTTGTTCCAGGGAATCTCAGCAAACAAGTTCTTGTGTGTCAGTTGCTAGGGAAGATCTAAGACAACTGTACATTTTAAATTTATGTTTCTTCTCTACCTAGAATTTTGTTTCTCATCACAATATTTTACTATCAGCATTAGGATGCACACTGCTAGGGATCTGGACTATAACCATAGATAATCTTAGTCTCTATGCTGAATCAAAGAGTAACTTAAACCTTCAAGTTTTAGACAGTTTCCATGCTCTGGTGATAAGAGAATGAACTCCTTATAAACTATGCTTTATTAAGTAGACATCACATTGGGTTTGAATTCTTTCTCTTCCATATTAGTACCTTCTACTCCTCCACTGCTTTAACATTAAATTTTTCTACTCATTGCTTGGATAAAGTTTTAGAATGTGTCTTACTCAGTAACCTACTTCAGCTTCTGTGCTCTCTGATGTGTGTAAGAATGGTGGAATGATTTAGTAAATTAAATCATGCCTACAGAATAGTAGATCTACCCTTTAAAAATTAATGAAAGTACCCAGTCAGTGAAGGAGGAACCAACCAGCGCTGATTTCATACTCAGTCTCTCTAGGCAATGTGGAGTAGTTAAAAGAGCAATGGAATATAGTATGGAAACTTAAATTCTACTCTGAGATATACAAGGAGCTTCAGATTCACAAACAGTGAGCAGGAAATAATAGCAACTCATCTGGCTCCTTCCAAGAAGTTTAAATCATGCTGAACTGGAGGCTTATTTTGCAACACTTGACAGATTTTATACCTATGTAGAATGTTGCAAATTGTTTTTGTATTATTTACCTTGAGTAAGTTGTCGTAAATGGTAAGTAGTTCATCATTTTAAAGGTTTTTTTGTATAGATTATTTTAAAGTATGTTTATATCAACATGGAAATGAATCAAGTATTCAAACACAAAAACAAGAACAAAAACAGAAAGAAAGTGACTAGATGACTATCAGGAATCCAATTGAATTGTCTTCTCCTTCTTTAACTCTAAGAATTTGATTCAAGATAAGGATTAAAGGTAGTAACACAGAATGTGTTTGAATTTAGCCTTAGCTGACTGCCATCTTTCAATTCTGTTAGGAAGTACTTACTAACTGAACAATGAGACATACAAGACAATATAATGAAAACAAACTTTACATCTTCGGTTACAGGAGAGGTAGGAGTTGGAGAGGTGAGAAGTGAAGGGATGGTGGGGAAAAACAAAAGAGAGGGTAACAATGACCAATAGGAAATGTACTCATTACCTTACTCATATAACTGTAACCCCTCTGTAAAGTATCTTTACAATAAAAAAATTTTAAAAAGAATGAGACAGAATTGAAGAGCTGTCAGAACCAAGAGAAACATGGAATCCTAGAAAGTATCATCTCCCTTTTCTGGGAGCTACTGAGCTTTTGATACAAATTTATGTACATTCAATAAAGCATCTGCTAGGTTTAAGTTAATAAGTAATGTCTATCACTGCAGAATTTTACAGATTAATCAATGAAATATATGAATGCATTTATTTGTATAAACTAATTTTGCAGGGGGAGGATCGGATGGAGGGCGGTAGGGGGAGGATGGGAATGGCTGGGAAGAGGAAACAAAGAGGAGGCAACAATGCTTGATAAGAAATGTACTTTTTATCTTGCCCATGTAATTGCAACTCCTCTCTGTACGGTATTTTCACAATAAAAAAAAGAAAAAAAACTAATATTGTAGAATATCTCATCCTCATTTTCTAATCTGTCCACTACAACCATGTCTGTGCATACATCCATGTACTATCATCCAATTTACAGCACATTGGAATACATGACCCTCAAGCTCTGCTTACCTTATCTATTTGCTTCTATCATCTCTCTCTTTTGCTCTTTCTTTTTTCTCTATCAGACTCTCTCTCACACAAACACACATATACAAAAATAAATACCTGTGTGTTCATATACATATGAACCCACAACCTTTCTTCCATTGGAGTTAACTACAAAATCAATGTATATTTAGTTTGGTAATATCAGACTGATAATATCAGATTCAATAAATACTGGGTCTTAATATATTTAAGTTACTAGCCTTCTTGATGCTAAGAGCCTTGTGTACAAAACCTAACAGGATTCTGACTTTTAATCTGCCATTCCTGTTGTCTCTGTTCTGAGATGTCATTGAAAATCAGAGTGTAGGGCTGGGAAGGTGGCTCAGCAGTCTTACTTGCATGCATGAGGCCCTGGGTTCAATTCCTCAGCACTACATAAAGAAAAACAAATCAGAGTGTACTTTCTATGTCCATATTCTTCATAATCATTTTAGCTTTTTAAATGTCTGATATGCCCTGAAAATATAAATGTCTTCAACATGAAGAGAGAGCTGAGTGAAATTAATGCAAAACTCTTAATTTTTAGTAGTGGAAAAGGATAAAAATGTTAAAGTCTTGGATCAAATATTGTGCATTTTAAAACATGTTGCTTCAAACATGTTTGTAACAAAAGTAATTATGGCTCTCATTTTCTCTTCTATTCTGAATCAAGAAAGACTACCGAATACAAATGAGTTTCTAAAAGAAGACTCAAGGGAGACATGATGTCCACAATGCAGACTTCACTCTTACCCCACTTCTCCTCCCGTTCTGTGATCACCATTAGCTTTTTTATTAGGAGTAGTACATTTCCTCATCTTCTCAGAGCTATTGTTTCCTTGTTTGTCCCAGAAGATTCACTTGGCCACACTCATGGAAACCAATGTGGTCTAGTACAAAGCAGGTACTCAATAAGACTTTTTTTTTCTCTCTACCATGATCAATAGTGCCATGATCACATAGTACCATAAAAATATAGATAGGTTGCATAGACCTTTAAAATGAAACAACAAAAACTTTTAAAAGATTATTAATCTACCAATTACTGAGATCATATATTCAATATCTGCCTCTGTTCTGAATTCTCTGTGACTTTCACAAAACCATTGGACTCTGTGACTAATATTTCTAATCTACTGAGGCAACAATCTCACCAATACTGAGATTCTCTTATTTTAGTACTTCCTGGGAGAAATCCACAGGCAGCAGTGTTATCTGCTCAATCAGACGTTAGCTCATAATTAAAGTACATGAAACTGAATGTTAATTACCCCTTGTTCTTTCAAGATGTATTTTCTGGACATTCTGCAGGAGACAAATCAGAAAAATAAAATGAGGTTTGACATTTAAAATACACAATTAACTTTCTTTATTCCTCAATAAGAAATTGCTTTTATACAAGACTGCTGTCCTATGAATGGCTTCTGGAAGCTTGGAGTACCCTGAATTAGTAACTCACAGAGCATATCAAAGGCAGTGTGCTTATAAAATATAGAAACAAATTTTTAAAAAAAGAACTTAGTAGGTGAGATTTTTAAATTGTCTTTTTAATGGATATTCTCATTTCAATTAAAATCAAACATATATAACTTAACTACATGAAGGGATGCTGGTATCAGATAATTAACGTATGAGTAAATCTTGCTGGCAACTTAAATAAGTATGTCTTTATTTCAGAAGAAAAAAAATAAAAACCCAAAAGGTGGTATTATTAAAGCATCTAAGCCATTCTACGTTCGTTAGGCATGATGTCTTAGTTATAAGCTTGGAGTTAGAGAAATATCCTCAATCTGGCATATCAAGTAAAATGAATTTGAAATTCAATACTGCTATTTATAGGGCAGAAATTGCCTTTCTGGCTGCATGTACAGGGTACTAGTCATGTGTGGCTATTTAAATGTGTTTGTTTGTTTACTTGTTTGTTTATTTTCTTTTATTCTTACTGGCATCTCACACTCCTGCTGGGTTTTATTACTCCAGGCTGGTGATTGACACCTGAGCCACACCTCCACTTACAGCTTTTCACAAAGTAATTGGAGATGAGTGTCTCATGTTATTTCCTTATCTAGTGGGGTTTTGAATCTTGGTGATCAGATCCTATTGTCTTGAGTAGGTTGGATTACAGGCATGAACCACTGTGACCAGTTATTTTAAATTAAAATAACTAAAATTAAGTCTATTTCATTAGAACCCTATTTCAAGTTCTCAGGGAAATACTTGTGGTTAGTAGCTTCCTGTGGATTGGAACAAGAGTAGAACATTTTCATCATTACACAATTTTCTATTGGAGTGTGCAGATCTAGAATTATTCCTTCTTTTATACAAACGATAAAATTAAAACATTATCTTAATATTTCTACATTGAAATAAAATCTTAATATATTTGTTTAAAAGAACTATTTATAAGTTGCCAGATCATCCCAAGAATTTAATTCCTTGTAATTAAAGGTAATTGATTGTTGAACTATCATAGTATTTTAATTAAGGAAGACTTTAATTAAGGAAGAGATTTGAAGTATGATTGGTTGTTAATCTTATTGATAATCAGACACATGTTAACTAACTGAATTACAAGAAGGCTGTAATACTGTGGCTGTGGTGTTCTCAGGTCTCGATTCTACGTACTTTATACATGCTCTATTCAAATAAAACATCCATATATGCAACCAGCCATAAACATTTTCAAGACTCATTAAAGAAAATACTAACTGGTAATATTAATCTTAATGTTTTTTATTAAATGTAATATGTGCAATATATTAATATTTTTGACATAGGATGAAATTTTAACATAGACTGCATTTAAATGTTTTAGAACACTTTCACCTTTTCATATTGTACATTATCAAACTCTTGTGTTCACTGTGTACCTGGATATATTTCATTTTAGACAAGTCAAATTTCAAATGTCCAATGGCCACCTGTGGTGTATGGTCCCCATGTTATACAACTTAAGTCAACATTCATTTCTTATTGAGCAATGTTCATTGAACATAGATGTACAAGGATGATAGGGTGAGCCATATAATATTGGCTGAAATATTCCTATGTTAAAAGATCTTTATAGGCAAAGACAAGAAAACAATGTTTACTCATTATTTAAATATTAATAAATGCTTCCAAAATATCCATTTTAATAGTGTAATAACATGTACAATTTGACCAGGAAAGAACTGCAACAGACATAGAACTGACAGAACAGAGGGTATGAGAAGGAAGGGAGTCATCTATATTTGAGTGAATGTGTGTGTGTGTGTGTGTGTGTGTGTGTGTGTGTGTGTGTGTGAGGGATTGTTGAGGAACTGAAAGAAATGCACCATAAAGTTGTAGGTAGCACTTGGTTCATGATAAAAACTGGTACCTTTGAGGTAAGGCAGCCTTATATTCTTACTCAGGTTATTATGATCTATTATACTTAATAATTTTTAACCACATATTGATGTAACAGAGAACCATGAATATAAAGTAAAAGGAGCAGAGAATAATTAGAATTATTGTTAGTTGGGAAATATTAGAAGTCTTTTTTTTTTTTTTTGTCTGTTGTGGGGCTTGAACTCTTAGCCTGGGCACTATCCCTCAGGTTTTCAGCTCAAGGCAAGTGCTCTACCACTTGAGCACAGTGCCACTTCCGGTTTTCTGAGTGGTTTATTGGAGGTAAGAGTCTCACAGACTTTCCTGCCCAGGCTGGCTTTGAACTGTGATCCTCAGATCTCAGCCTCCTGAGTAACTAGGCTCACAGGCGTAAGCCACCAAAACCCAGCTTAATGTCAGAAGTCTTTAAGTGTCAGAGTGCTTACTAATACCAAAAGTCAAATTGCATTCATTAGTAATAAAACCATTACAAATTACCGATATTATGGTATATAAAATGATGTTGTATATCCTGGAAATGAATAACATTTATAGGGAAATAATGAATGCCAAAGTATTTTATTCTCTAAGCTGTTTTTTATTCATATATATATATGGTTATCAATTATAGCATTAGTAAAACTTACCAATAGATTTGTTGGGTTGAATGTTTTTTACCCTCAATCACTACTTATGAGTAATTAAATAATAATCCTAAACCATTTAATTGTCTTCTGATTTAAAGTTACGCTTGTCTTTTAATAGGAATCTTCCTGGCTTCCAATGATTAACCTTCAACAATCTTTGTCTATGCATTTCTTCTGACTATATAGAGAATATTGTATCCAAACATAGTCCTTAATTTTTATTAAAAGGTAAAGTGTAAAATGTAATATAACCAGGCTCTCCTTTGTAACTATTGGTAAAGTTATATTTATGTTTTAACAAAATCTGCTACAGAGCAATTATAACTGAATAAAAAAGTAGAAATTGAGATGAAATACAGAATTAAGCTTCATAAAGAAGGAAAATTATGTGAATGAGTTGAGAGATATCAGAAGATCATTTCCCCAAAGTTCTTCATTTAAAAGAAAGTACAGAGTATGATATTTAAGTAATGGTCATACTTATAAATAGCTGGAATAATTACAATTTTGCATTCCAATGAATTAGACAAAAAAACCTTTAAATCCTTCACAGTTGGCAATTATAATTGTCTAAGTAATTACTTCTGAAACAGAATTTCAGTAAATTCCCCCAAATAATTCACTCAGTTTCTCTTAAACTATTAAACTTTATCCTACCATGTCAAGTCAGTTGACATTGAGACAAACAGTTTTGAAAGCTCCACATAATAACAGAACAGAGGAAAACACAAGGTTATCCTGGCATTTATTTTTAAAAGATTTTCCCCAAATAAAAGTTAGAAAGCATCTGGAACCTGTCATTTTGTGATGATGGATCTGAGCAAGGAAACACATGTACTTGTCAGAAACAAAAATAGTTCTAAGTTGGCAATCTGACTGCCATCAGATAGTTTTTGTTTTTTCTTTAAGGTGGGGAATGGAGGGATTGTATGAGAAGTAGAAGGGAAAGCCACTGATTTATTTTGGAGAGAGTGTGAATTCCAGTAATCCTCCTTTATGGGTTTACTGATTGAGTTGCATCCCCTGTGACCTTAAGCCCACTGTAAGCCTCCATCCCCTTCCTACGCAATGCCTTGGAGGTAAAGATGATTTCATGGGGTATCTATATGTTCTGAAAGTGAGATGCAGAGTCTTCCAATTATTCAAAAAGAAGGTATTTACTTATTGATAATATCATAAGTAACAGTAAAATCCATACAGAAAAATATAACAAAAAATTATAGCATATAAACATGTATGTAGATAGATGTGTATATATGCCTATGTATGTCCAGGTGTGTGCATAGGAGAGGAAGATACAGACAGAGAGTTGTGTGTGCATGACAAAGAAAGAGAGAAGGAGAGAGAGAGGTTGAAAGAGATTTTTTTCTTATTTTTGGAAAGCTTTCTGAACTTCTCCACTCAATTATTTTAACTTTAGGAAAGATTTCAAAAGAAATTGAACTTGTATAGGTCTTTTATCCAAATTCATATCAGGCGTTAACACTGTGGATCATGTTCAGAAATATATTTCTGTATAATGACATCCTTTCCTCAAAGTTTCTTACTAAAAAGATCTCTCAATTGTTTCTGACATTGAATTGTCTACCACTTAGGTGACTAAAAATTGGCAGTGATATACTGGTCACGTTGGTTGCCATGCCTCCTCATTGACTTGAAATGACTCTTAATTTTTAATCAGGCCAAATATGGGATTACATAAGAAATTACCGAGAATTACCATTAGAACTTAATATTTTTTATTACTTTTTTTCTTGCTTTAAAAGTATTGGGGCCAAAATCTTGAAGTCAGGTCCTACACTTGCTAATTTCACACTGTACTACTTGAGCCATACCTCTAAAACAGCATTTTGCTGGCCATTTCTGATACAAAATCTCACTTTCTGACCAGACACCCACCTGAGTGACAGCATGATTAGTTGAGCCTTCCTGAAGTTGCTGGGATACAGATGCTTGTGACTGAAACCAAGTTCCTCCCATCAAAATGAGACTTCGTGAATTTTTCTTTTGGGCCTGACATTGTACAGTGATCCTCCCAATTTCAGCAAAGCATATATCTTGGATAACAAATATCTAACATTGAACCTAGCTATCGATTAAGTAGGGGTCTTGAAAACTTTTCTGCCCAGATTGGCCTTAAACTACAATATTCCCAACACACTTCCCCCACCTCAAGTATCTAGGATTACAGACATGAGCCACCCTGCTGATTTTAATATATCATTTAAAATGCACCTTAATTTCTAGTATAATAGGGAAATATATGAATATATGGAAAACCCCAAGAGAAGTTTCCTTAAAATCGAGCCTTTAGATTTATGTTATAAATATGAAATGAGGAAAGACAGTAATTATTGCATCTCTGATATGTGATATGAATTCTATTTAATATAAAAAAAGTGAAATAATACAATTTAGGAAAGTTACCATTCATACTAGTTTCTCATTTTTAGCTACCTAGAACAGAAGTGTTGGATATTTCTAGACATATGAGTATAGGATGATTTTCTACTTATAATCCGGAAAGAATTCCATAGATATCAGCACAACAAAATTTATTTTAAAACGATAAATGCTATACTAAGCTAATTTTGTCAGTGATTTCTATTTTAAACTTGACTGGATCCTTACCATCATATATCAAAAGTATTCCTTGGTTACAGAAAAGAACTTCAAAATTAAGATGGCAGGAAGAATCCTTAAATTTGGCATATCAGTCCTGGCTTTGAATCACATTAGAGTATAACTCATTTTTTCCTCATTTGTGAACCCATTTTATAGCATTTGTTTATCTCTGGACTATGACAACTTTGCTAGCTGACTTTCTCATCTTGACTTGTCATTCTCTGAAGTAATGTAGAATCTTATCTTATCTAATTCAGGAGTATAAAAATACATCTCTATCGTCATGACTGTTTTTCCCCCTCCCTACAAACTCAACTTTTAAAACACCTTATATATCCTCACTGCATTTGTAACGTATTAATACTGACTGATTTTGTGATATACAAAGGTTCCTTGCTTGTATCAGTTAATATTGCAAAATTAACATGAGTACCTTAAAATTACTAGCACTATAGGCTAACTGTATTATAAGGTAGTTTTTTTTTTGTTTTCTTTTTTCTCTTTGTCAATGTACTTACCAAAGTACTTCATAGTATTTAGTGAAAAAACATATTCTTGCTGTTCACTGGACTTTAGACACCTCTCTGGACTTTTGGACACCTCCAAATTCATATAATGAAAACTTACCCAGCCTAGGTGACTGCATCTATATAGCCTTTAGGAGATAATTAGGGTAGTCAAGAACTAAATGAGTTCCTGATGGTGGGACCATTATCTATCTGACTTTAGGAAAGAAGAAAGATCTCTGACTCTCTTTCTCTCTATTTCATCTCTGTCTCTGTCTCTCTTTCTTTCAATCTCTTTTCATATGAGATATAAAAGGAAAGGAGGCAGTATTTAAGTCAAGAAAAGAAATAAAATTAACCTCATCTTGATCTTCTACTTTCCAACGTCCAATTCTATGAGAAATACATTGTTGCATTTGAAGCACACAGTTAGGCTCTTTGTTTTGGCAGCCAGAGCTGACAAATACAATTGGTCCTTTTCCATATTTGAATTCAGATCCTAATCTAGATCTCTCCCAAATCTCTGATCCAAGTGCTCATTTTTGTTTCTTGTCAGGAATAGTTTCAACCCCAATAATCTTAGCCACTTTTACCTGGAATATCTGACAATTGTATTCAATTTGAGAAGACTCTAGTTTTTTGTTTTTTTTTTTAATTTTTTATTGTGAAAATAATGTACAGAGGGGTTACATTTACACGGGCAAGGTAATGAGTACATTTCTTATAAGGCATTGTTGCCTCCTCCTTTCTTTCCCTTTCCCACCACCACCTCCCCTCCTCAGGCCAAAGTTGTAAAGGTCGTTTTTCCACATAACAACTTGTACATCTCATTGCTGCAATGGGTCCACCTGTATCCCTATTTAAACTGTTTTTGCCCTTCCCCTCCACAAATTATACCAACATCAAATACAATGAAAGCAGGGGTTATACTGTGGCGGAGGGACATACAAAGCAACAAAGAAATCATCTTATAAATATGTTAGAAACAATTGCAAGAAAGAAAAAAAACATTTGAATATTTATCTTGGGGTTCATTTCACCTAACATCAACTTATCTTAACTTTTCTGCTTGTCTCAGACATATACTAGTTATTGCAAATAAGAGAAACCATGGGACCTATTTTTCTTTGGACCTAGCTTACTTCACTTAATATAAATTTTTCCATGTCTTTCCATTTCACTAGCCATACAACAAACAAGGGTCTCATATCTAAAATATACCTGGAATTCAAAAAAATTAAATCCCCCAACAACAAATCCTCAAAGAAACAACTATCCAATAAATAAGTGGGCTAAAGACTTAAAGAGAAACTTCTTTGAAGAAGAAAGAAGGATGGCCAATAGACACATGAAGAAATGCTCAACCTCTCTAGCCATAAAAGAAATGCAAATCAAAACAACATTGAGATACCACCTCACCCCAGTTAGAATGGCAAAAATCAAGAACTCTAATAACAACAGATGCTGGAGGGGATGTGGACAGAAGGGAACCTTACTGCATTGTTGATGGGAGTGTAAACTTGTTCAACCACTTTGGAAAGTAGTATGGAGGTTCCTCAAAAGACTCCACATAGAGCTCCCCTATGACCCAGCAATCTCACTTTTGGGCATTTACCAAAATGATCACAAACAAGACCATACTAAAGCTACCAGCACAACTATGTTTATTGCAGCATTATTTGCAGCATTATTTACCATGGCTAGGATATGGAACCAACCCAGATGCCCTCAGTAGATGAATGGATCAAGAAAATGTGGTATATATACACAATGGAATTCTATGCCTCCATCAGAAAGAATGACATTACCCCACTTGTTAGACACTAGTTTTTAGCAATTCATCTAACATTCTTTCTTTCCTTCAGCATCTGGTAAAAAAATTGCATCAGGCCACTCTGTATATAAGTAGATAGTATTTTCTTCTCTAGATGTAGTAAAGATTCAGTCATGACATGTCTAAGTGTGATAAAGGTGGTTTTCTTATTTTCTGTTAATGTGAGTGTGTGTTAAGCATAGCTCTTAAACTCATTTCCCTCATTTGGTGTACTAATTGTTCTTCAAATCTTTGTGAAGCCCGTGACAGATGTCAAGAGAATGTTTCCTGCAAGAATAAGTGAGAGTCCATCTACAGAGAGGAGCCAACAAAATAGGCCTACGATAACCTATGTTTTGGAATTCTAGGAAATCATTGGAAGCATATTTGAGCAGAGAAGTTTTGGAATGCCCTGGTTACATTCTGATGGTTTAAACAAGGATGCACTCTGTGATACAACCACGTATGTGGGTCTGTATATGTTTGGGTTTGTTTATAGGCAAAATAAAATAAGAACAATTTAAAAGCAGACATTTGAATTTTCATTATTGTGATCTCATCACTTATCCAACAAATTTAAGATAAAGGTAATTTGTGATGTTTTTAACAATCCATGTTGTATAGTATTGACAGGATCCTTCACAATACTTTTATACCCAATCTAAGTTATTTTCCTACTACCATATTGAAAACAACCTACTTACTATGTCTAAGGTGGCTCCGAGTTCTAACCTGCAATATATAATTTGCTCACATCACTTCTGTTTGTGGATAAATGAAATAATTTTGTAGATGTCAAATTCCATTCCTGTTATTTTCTAGCTTTCAGATATAAGTAGTATTTTCTGCCAAAAAATTCTAATTTCCAATAGTAGGGTTCTTTTCTATAACATATTGTAAAGAGCCAATTTATTTCAGTACCAAACATTGTTCACATATAATAAGGAGGGCATGAAAAGATTGTCCCCGCTGTGTGTGAGGTTGTGAGCAGAAAGAATTGTTTCTTAGGCTGATACAAAGTTTCAAAGACTGTATAGATTCTGGACTATACCTCTCTGGAGCTCACCCAAGGCCAAGCCCCTAGAGTGTACTCAATAAATATTTAATTGAATAGACTGTTGTAAAACTCTCCAATATCCATCTTTAAAGTTACATTATGTAGTGAACATTCCTGGCTACCTCCTTGACACCATTATGACTTCATTATGCTTTGAGTTTCTTGAGAGAATGGTATTTTATACCCTTTTTCATTGTATCAAAGCAAACTATGGTACATTGAATAGATTATTTGCCTGCACAGGATTCATAATTGTATTCCTAATTTTTGGATTGTAGGCTATTTTCTAAGAGTCCAGCAAATCTACTCTGTGCAGGTTTTACTCTTTAAAAATATAGTCGCCATTTAAAATGTCAATCTTAAAGACAGAAATAGGAAATAAGAAGTTTTGTATTGCTAGACTATTATTCTCAATTTTTGAGAGTGGCACTAGTGTTGATTGATTGACTTGAGAATCCTTCTAGCCTTGTCAAAATTCTCCTGGATGAATTCAGTGAAATAGCAAGTCCAATACTATGACACTGGGCTTTTCAACCTCCTTTATGAACAGCTACTTACCACAAATACATATTTATAAATATATAAAATTTGTTTGTAGTTAATTTGTTGTCTAATGGATATTACTGTCCTTTTTTCTGTCCTATTGGATTTTTAAAAAGTTTTGTACTGAGTAAATCATTTTTTAGCTCTTTCATTTAAAATCATTTTTAGTGAAAATGAAGAAGTCATCAACATTTTTTTAATACTAGCTCACTCGTGAGCCTACCTTGATGAGTGATAATTCTTGCTGAGTATCAGGTCCTATGTTTAGTTTCCAAGGCTCCCAGCAATAGCAGCAAGCAATCACATTGCAGATTATTTCACATCTCAAGTTTAAGTGCATGCTGTGCTTTGCAAAAATCTTCCTAGGAAAACATAGATATTTATTCTTATAGTGCCACCTTGACTGTCAGCCCGAGGGCATAGGATAATAAGGAGCAAGTTGAGCTTTCATGCCTTCTATTCTTTCAAATGACTCTTCAATGAGGCTTGTGTGTATGAAAAAAGAAAACCCTACCCAAGCTGTTTTTTGGATAGATCTGAAATATTCCAACAGCAAATTTAAACAAAAGGAATGTGTTCTCTTATAGACAACATTGAACTCCTGTTAAGAGAAGCTCTGTATTGTAATAATTCATCTAGACATACACTGTCTTATTAGCTAGATGAGATGAACATTAAGGAATAGAATTTTTACCTGTGTATGGAAACATTTATTTTTCTGAACAATCTCATTTGTGATGAGAAAAATTATTGTCTATTCTCCAAATTTTAAAATTCTTATTTTCTTTATTATTCTCTTCTGCCTTAAAAAGTATTTTCTACCTCAAACTCAAAAAATTCAGCTTTTCTAAATAAGATCATTCTTAAAACATGTACATTGATTTATATGGATCTTTACTCATCTAGCAACACAGAATAGCTTCACTTGACACTCTTCCAAGAGAATATTTCTGAATTTCTGTCACCCAAGTCCCATTTAAAAATTTAATAAGGAGAAGCATCACGTTTGACACCGTTTCTGAAGGATCACTTTCAAATCAGGAATTGCCAAGTTTGGGTATACTTTTGGCCTCCATATCACTGAATTCAAGAGTTCTAAAATGCTATCAGCCAAGGTACAGGGTTATTTTAAAATAAGAAATATTTCTAAGAAACTTGATTTAGGCCAATAGCTATAAGGATGTTGAAAAATCATTTTACTTATATGTAGTCTTCTTAATGCAAGTCTTATGAAAGTTGGATTACAACCAGTCCTTCCTTCCTCCCTCCCTCCTTCCCTCTCTTTTTCTTTCTTTCTTTCGTTGTCTTTTTCTATCTCCTCCTTTCTTTTCTTTCCTTTGCCTTCATTTTCATTCCATTTGTATCAATGAGGATTCAAGAGTTAATGCTCATCCACTCTTCAACCAATGCTGCATTCCCCTGCCTGTATATCCTTATGGTATTATTATTTATTATTATTATTATTGTTGTCACCATTATTATTTTAGTGGTTCTGTGGTTTGACTTCAGCACCTCATGTTTATTAAGCAAGTACTCTACTTTTTCAGCTAGGCCTGAGCCCTTATTGCTTTAGTTATGTCTTCTTGGATTTTTTTCCAAGACGGTTCTCCTCCATTTTCCTCCTACATAGCTGATGTAACACATATATACCAGCAGAGATGGCTTATCTATTGACACGGGGTTTGCCAAAGTTTTCCTTGACTCGAGCCAAACTGCTACTTTCCTGTTCTCTGTCTTCTAAGTAACTTGGAATACAGGGATGAGCCAATATACACCTAACAGAGAAAATTTGGCAATTGAGCTAATATTTAACATATTTTCTTAAGGTCAGAAATTCATTTCTTTTGAGAAATTTCTCTCTTTGCTTTTAATTCTCCTATGGTGATTTGCTTCTTCCTTGAGTGCAGAATACTTCAGGGAATGGAACTGTATAAAACTGTATAAAAAGTTCTAAGATATATGTAATCATTGTAACCTGCTTAAGCCATCTTCCACTATCTCTTTCAGTATATGGCTGATAGATCTAATAGATTCATTTTATGAAATAACTGACATTATACACTCATTTTTATCTTCTTGAGTCATTTATTTAGTCCACAGTTTTCCTAATGAGTATAGTATGCTGATGAGAATGTATATATTTCTCAGATGCTTTCTTAAAAAATAGCATTTTATCATTACTGTGGCAAAAAAAAGAAATCCCTGAAAACTGTTGATCATTTCAAATTTAGCTACTAAATTTAATTTGGTCTGAAGGAGCCTGACCTTTTTCTTCATTTAATTCTTCATCTGTTTCCAACTCATCATGCACATTGGCATTTCCCCCCAAGGTCTAACTGTTACATTTTCATGCCTGTCACAGTCAGGTTTCAGGAATATTCTTGAAGTTTTCTGTAAGAGTCCTAAACTCTTTCAAGGCACATCAAACCTCCATTTAATCTCACTGAAGAAACTAGTCTTTTTTGTTTTTCTGTTGCTCCGTTGACAGGCTTTTAGCAAATCATTTTTGTACTACAAGCCTATCAGTTCCATCATGCTTCCTGCATGATTATATTTGGAAAAGTAATATTTGAGTCCAGAGGCAAGTCTATAAAATAACAACCAAGTTTAATAAGAGATCATGTCAGCTGCTGTGGAGCAAGGAGTGCTTTCTTTGTTCACAACACAGTGTTTGATTGTCTTCTGTACCTGAATTGTTCTATTGAACAATTTAAGTAGTCCCTTACAGGATACATGCTATATAGATAAAATATATCTGAAGGTTATCTAAGTTATAATGGTTCTTACCCTCACATAATTATTCTTTTTATAGAAAATTGATTTGCCTTTTGCAAATGACTAAGTGTAAGTAGTTTAAGCACATTAATTTATTTATAGTAGTGAGCTTCTGGTATGATTTTGAAATTAAAAGTAGCATAAGATTTACTTTTTCAAACTCATTAGAAGCTAAATACTTCAAAATTTTTGATCACTATCAGAATAGGAGGTAAAGAGGATAAAATCACAGATTTTTATCCCTGATACATATTTATCTTCTAATACATCTGGTATCTTATTACACATTCATGAATGCTTAATTAATGGTAAGTATCTCAAAAGGTAGCAGAAAATACAAATCTAGATACCCAGTACATTTTCATTTTTACAGCAAATACCATTTCCTAGAGAGAGGGTATGAACATAAGATTTTCTTTTCCTATGTGTAAGCAAAACTAAAGATAGGTGGACCCATTGTAACAATGAGATGTACAAGTCGTTATGTCGAAAAATGAATTTTACAACTTTGGTGTGTGGGGGGGAGGGAGAGGGAGGATTGGGTGGGGGGGGGAGGATGGGAAGGGATGGGAAAGGGAAACAAAGGAGGAGACTACAATGCTTGATAAGAAATGTACTCATTATCTTGCCCATGTAATTGTAACCCCTCTGTACAGTATTTTCACAGTAGAAAATATAAAAAAACTAAAGATCATATTTTATACAAATGTTACAGTTCGAATGGAAACTTGTTGACTATTAAAATGTGATTTGAAATCTAATCAAATGATGAGTTTGACTTTTCCAAAATTGTCTTTAATTGCATTGTTTTTGTTTAAATAATTTTTAATTCTATTTTCTTGTAAAGAAACTGTAAGAGGGATTACAATTACATCAGTAAGGTAATAAGTACATTTCCTATCGAGCACTGTTACCCCCATAGAGAAAGTTAAAGCAAATCTAAGGAAGTGATAAACCTCCGATGTTCTTGGATTGGGAGGATTAACATTGTGAAAATGGAAATACTGCAAAAGGCTAGCTACAGATTCAGTACAATACCCATTAATATCCCAACTCCATTCTTTAATGAAATAGAAGAAGCAATCCAAAAATTCATATGGAACAATAAAAGACCCCACATAGCAAAAACAATCCTTAGTAGAAAGAACAGTGCTGGAGAAATATCCATACCAAACTTCAAAGTCTACTATAAAGCTATAGTAATCAAAACAGCTTGGTACTCGCACAAGAACAGACCTGAGCACAAATGGAATAGGACTGTTTAAGTAATTTAAGTGGGATCTGCTCTACCTTTCAGTTCCTGTGTAATTTCTAAATGCTAATATTCCACTCTAAGTTCAAATGGATCTGTATCCACACGAAGTCTTTTCCTCGATATTGCTTAATGTTCTGCCTTTACTTCCACAGCACTTTAGATTTGTGTTAGGTTCTGCAAGCACGAGAATGAATACTACATAAGTATTTCCCTTAAACAATTCAAGATCAATAGAAGCTATACTGGTGCAAAGGAAAACAAATCATAAAGAGGTAGGCACCAGGCACCTGTGGATCATGCCTGTAATTCTAGGTACTCAGGAGACTGAGATCTGAGAATCGCAGTTCAAAGCCAGCCTGGGCAGGAAAGTTTGTGAGACTCTTATCTCCAATAAACCACTCAGAAAACCAGAAGTGGCACTGTGGCTCAAGTGGTAGAGTGCTATCCTTGAGCTGAAGAGCTCAGGGACAGCGTTCAGGCCCAGAGTTCCAGCCCCATGACCCACAAAAAAAAAGAGGTAGGCAATAAAATAAATGTCACTTCCTATTCAAGGGGTGATAGAAGTGCAGAAGGGGAGCATTCATCAGAAATGGAGGGAAATTTGTTTCCAAGAGATATCATCACTAAGGTGGAAGTTTGAAATGAAGAAACAGGAGACAAAGTATAATATATATCCATATATAATATATCTTATATGTAACATATACTCTAAGTTCGTATATAGTTCTAAGTTCATATATGTGTGTATATATGACTTATAATTTGATTGTCAAACTGATTCTGTTAATGTGCCTATCTAATCTTTATGAAATTGGACATATGAAATGATAAAAATTATTTCAAGACAAGTAGCTTCCTTAAAATGAGGTTTGATTAAAGATCCATCAAAATATCCTAGCTACACAGTGAGCTGAGATATGAGGATCACAGTTCAAAAGCCAGCCCAGGCAGGATATCCCATGAAACCACCTCCAGTGCCAGAAATGGAACTGAGTCTCAAAGTGGCAGAGTGCTGTCCTGGAGCATAAAAGCTCAGGAACAGGGCCTAAGCCCTAAGTTCAAGTCCCATGACCCCCGAAATTAAAAATAAAAAAGTTAATCAAAGGACAATAAAATAAGGACTCAACTATTTTCATATCTTTCAAAACTGTTTAAAAGTATCCTGTATTATTCTCGAATTTTTTTTTCTCCTATGGGAAGGTACATCATTCTAAAGTTGACTTTTCCCGTAGCTTGTCCACATCCATGAGAGGTCTCCTATTCTGGTTTAGAACTGGTTTTCCAAAGCTTCTCTGCTAAATAAGTTAGAGTCTCTTACTATGGAAACTACTCAAAGTTTCCAGGGGAATTTTACTTCATTTACTTCATTATTTTCATGTATATGTAAGAAGTATGATGGCATGTAAGCATAGCATTTAGCAACCAGAACCATGTGTTTAGGAATCTAATTCCATCCAACTATTAATTAATGGAGTACGCTGCACTTCTTACATCTACAAAATGCAGATAGGAATAGCATCTACTGCTTTGATTGTGAGGAGTATAGACTTCATATATAAAAAACCAGCAGTCCCTGTCATAATATACTTACTCAAATGTTAGCTGCTGTTGTTTAAAAATGGTTTCTTGCTTTAAAATGATCATTTATTTAAAAATGTCAAAACCCTGAGTTAAATTTCCTTCTACATTTCTGCTTCCTCTTCTTAAAATCCAAATTTAGAGCCATCAAAAGTACTGTACACAGGAGGCTGCAATGCTTGGTAAGAAATGTATGCATTATCCTGCCCATGTACTTGTAACCCCTCTGTACAGTATGTTCTCAGATAAAATAAACTAAAATTAAAAAAAAAAGTACTGTACACATATTTGCATTGCTCTTTTCTAAAAATTAGTCCAGTTTTTGACAATAAAGTTATCTGAAATCAAGCAAGTTAATTAAGGTGATATCAGTAGGTAGATGACACTGTGGCCACTACCATTACACAATGCAAGCAAGGACGGTACTGCCTCTAACCTATATCTAAATCATGCATGTAATTGTTAGGGAGATATCCACATTTTACTACTATTCATTACAGAGGAATAGTTCAGTTAAGTATATATAAACAAATATATAAGACAGACCTCTATTATTGTGTAATACACATGTCTATATGAATGTCTATATTGACTTTTCATTCCATCTGTTTTGCACAGGCAGTATGGAAAACATGTTCTCTCTAAGTGAGCAACCCTAGGATTAAGTTCAAACTAAAATCAAAAGGAACAAGTAATCAATCAGATTTTCTAAACGAGGAAGAAAAAAATAATCCTTCATGAGATATAAAGAACTCTTTAGATACAGAAACATAATTTTTAATTGTTTTAAAAGAAAATAGGGCTTATTTTTCTGCCTTTGTATTATCTCTAACAAAGCAATACATTTACAATCAAGATGTGAATATTTGTCCCCTCTCCATAGAACCTGCAAGGATAATGATCAGATGAAAATGTTGGATGTATATTTACAACCCAGAAAAGTATTCTATGTCTTAGAAAATGCCACTTTTGAAATACAAAATAGTTCCAATCTTGCTATTGATATCCAATTCGGAAAAGTAGGTGCTCTTACAATCTTTAGAAAAGGAGTTTGCAAGTCCTGAAAAAAGTACCAGGTACCAGTGATTCATGCCTGTATTCCTAGCTATGCAGGAATTTGAGATCCGAGGATCACGGTTCAAAGCCAGCCAGGCAGTAAAGTCCATGAGACTCTTATCTCCAATTAACTGCCAGAAATGTGGAAGTGGTGCTGTGGCTCAAGTGGTAGCCCCATAACCAACAACAACAAAAAAAAAAGAAAAGAAAAGAAGAAGATATGGAAAACCCCCAAAAAGGCATCAAGAGAAACCATATGGTTAGGAAATAACACCTTTCTTAAAACTAGACAATAGCAAATATTTAATGTGGGTTAAGTCATCTGCCAGTCCTGTCCTTAACACTCCAATCAAACACATCCACCCTATCCCAAAAGACTGGCAATCTCTACCCAACATGTCAGAGACAGTCACATGTACCCAACAGTTCACTTACTTCCTTGCTTCCTGTGCTTCCTGGTGCTTGGGAATTGGAGAAATCCATGTGACTAGGTGTGGCCAATAAAATATAATCATAAGTGTCACATGTGTTAGTCCACTTTGTATCAAATGATGAGATAGCCGAGATAATTACTTATAAAGAGAAAAGGTATTTGGGCTCATAGTTTTGGAGGGACCAATCCATGATTCATTTAGCCCTAATTGCTTTAGGCCTGTGGCAGGCAGGATATGATGGCAGGAGTAGACAGCAGAGCAGAAGACATGACCTCATAGCCAGAAAGCAAATGAGAGTGAGGTCTGGTGTCATTCAATCCCCTTGTACTGGGCTTCATCTCTTACAATGACAATGGACTCTCATAGTAATACCAGGAACCCATTGTGAGGCATTTAGCCTCCAAATCACACTAACGTAGATTAATCCTGGACTGAGCAGTATAAAGTTTAAATCGACTTGTTCACATTTTTACTTCATAATGGCATAATGGAAAAAAAAAAGCAAAACAAAAGCAAAGGCCAGTGTTTCAGAAGATTTAGATAAGGGGAACTTAGGCTCCAGTCATGTTGGTTCCCTGAAACAAGGATAAATCCTTGCCCTAGAAGCCAGAAACTACCTTTAGTTTCTAGCCACTGTAGTTGTGAGCAATTGCCTTCTAAACTATCTGAGTGCAATATGTGAAATCAAAACTGAGAACAGATAAAGAAAAACTTGGAGCAACAGAAAGTGTCTACGCTCTTAAGTTGTGAGTTTATAATGTTGCAAATCAAAGGCAACTCTAACCCTATCAAACCCTGGAAAAGGTCTCTTGAAATTACAGAAATGTACATTCCAGTCTATTTTTGACCAATCAACCAGGCACTTCACCTAATGTTTATGTTTCTGAAGTTTACAAAAGCAACAACTTTTAGCAAATAATCTCACCCCAAACAGATGAATCAGCAGAGCAGAATCTAACTTTTACCTCCTCCCTCATTGAATTTAACACGTATGCTTTGGCTCCTTCTCATCTGTTTGTATTCAATCTTGCAAAGCAATTTGAACTGCTTTCTCTGTTATTCCCTCTTGCATGGAGCACTTTTCCTCACTCTCCTGACATATAGACCTTCAGAGTGTGTATTATAGTCTGGCCCTTTGGGCCTCTAGTGTCATTTTTACCTAGCAAAGGAAAGGTTTCCTGCCTGGGCTACTCTGTCATTTGAAGGAATAGGTTCAGTTTTTGATGGCAAAGTTTGATTTTTCTGAACCTTTATATTGCCCTTTAGAAGGGCATTCTTTCTAATTCTCATCATAACTCAGGTTAGCAGACAAGAAGCCTATCTGACTACTAAGACCTTTGACTCTCAGTGCATTCTAGTTTGTAGGATATTGCAAGTCTTGATTGCCTAAAGTTTAATTTCCTTCTACGTTGAGAGGGGTGTGATATCTCTTGTAGTTTTCCTCATTTAAAAACATGGTATCAAAATAAACAACTTCTACCCTAAAAGCAAAACTATTTTTGAACCCTTATCCCACAGATTTCAACCTCACTGAAAACTTATAGATACAATTAATTTATATAGCAATACGTTAGAATTTTCTCTCTGTCTTTGTGTTCATCTGCATGCATGTATGTGTGTTCATGTATCAGAGGAAGAGAGAATTTTATGTCTTCAACAGCTTGAGAGCTAAAGGGGAACACATTTGAAATGTTTCTGTCAGCATATTGAAGGTTAGATGATTTCTATTCTGATTCTTTTTTTGGTACATTTTTATTTAAAAACACTACTGAGGCTTTACAGTTACATGAGCAGGGTAATGAGTACATTTCCTATCAAGCATTATTGCCTCCTCCTTTGTCCCCCCACCCTCCTGTTCTGATTTTGAATTTGCTAGTTTAATGATATATTTAATTTCTAATATCACTTTCAGTAAAACCTCATTTTCCTGAGCCTGATACCTAAGTAATAAAGGAGACATCAAGTGTTGAGGTCAACAGAAAGGTAGAAAACTCTTTTGAAAATACTGCTTTACAATGTTTCTCAAATGAAAGATGGTTCCCAATGCCTATACATTGTGACATGTTCCAAACCTTCTCTTGCCAGGGCTCAGAGATAACATTAAATTTCTGTTGCCTAAAAAATTAGTGACCTTTCCAAACATGATTAAAATAAGAAATGCTTGCATAGTATTGGACTATAAAGATCTTACAAAGATGTTTCCCCTTGTCGCCCTAAGTGACCTTGGACCCAACTCAATTCTCTTCACCACTCACAAACAGCAAATACCTTCATTCAGAATACACATTTTTATGAATGGAAGACTGAGAACTTCTTTGTCTCCTAAAAGTTTCCTCATCTCAAATCCCTAGAACCTGATAATACTACTTAATATCAACAAAGTAAAATTACATTAGAGATATTGCGATAAGATTATCCTCTACTATCTCAGCAGGCACTAAATCTAAATAAGTCAAGTTCAATGGCAATGTCCTCAGATATTTTGTAAAACATCAGACCAAACGTGACAATGGAAGCAGAGAATGGAGTATAATACAGTCTAATACAATAGAAGGGCCTAAGCAATGACAGGAATGGAGTATAATACAGTCCAATACAATAGAAAGGCCTAAGCAATGACAGGAACTACCAAGGGGCCAGAAGAGGATTTTTCCTAGATCCTCTAGAGAAAGCATGGTCCAGCATACTGAGCACTAGATAGAGATTTCTGAACTTAAGAACTGGCTGTGAAAAAGTAGTTTTTTTTGTTATTTTAGACCACTAAGTTTTGGCCACAGGTTCTGGAAGCAACAGTAGTAACAGAACAATCCTATGCCCATGTTCAGGTAACTCTCTCTGCCCTTCTTCCATTGGTAACAATGAGAATCCATCCTATCCCCAGAGCATTTGATTGGATGTCATTTCCTTGCTGAAACCATCTCTCATCTTCCTCTTATAGTACTCTGGGACTATTAAAACACCTCTTAAATATTCTACTATGTACCTTTCTATTCTGTCTTAGGTTTCAATTGGAATAATGGTAGAGATTCAGAATTGCACAAGTATTTTCTTTGTAGATATGGCTCTATGTCTTATCCACATCCAAATAGAGTCTCTGCTGAGAAAACACACATGATACTATACTACAGCCTAACTATCCAACCAATTAGGTATTAATGGAGGTCACTTTACTGAGTCAGTGTCTTAAAACCATCAGATGATACCTTGAAGGCACAGGAGTAGGCCCGGAAAGCAGAGTTAAGAGGCAGATATTTAAGTAGCATGGATAAAATCCCAGTTAAATTCTCCCAACTGCAAAATGGGGGAAAAAGATTACTTTAAATATTAAAATTATTTTAATCAAATTATTTTAATAATTTATCAATTAACTAAGTTATTTTAATACCTTAACTAATTATATTCTATATTCTAGAATATAATTGGTTCGTTTTAAAAACATTTATCTGCATCATCATACTTGTCATAATAAGAAGGCTATGAAAAGACCTAAGAAGAAACATGTCATCCATGACATAATCTGAGGCACCAGCCTGAGTCATTCTGCATACATGTCCCTCACCCTCCAGTCAATTCATGCTGTTGACAATCACACTGTGTCTGTGAGATAGTAGATGGGCTGCTCTTACTAGTAAGGATCCATGGTTTTCAACACATGGAGGAAATACAGCCCCCTGTCCTTATGTCAGTGAGAAAAGTACGTGTGCAAATAGCACTGTGGTTGTTGAAAGCAAGTGGCTTTGTCTCTCTGGAACTGGATTTCATGATGTGCACAAAGAGTGTTCATTGCACACATTTTGAATGTTTGTTCATCAATAGTTCTCTTTGGAAATGCCTTACACCGTCACTCACACAGTACAAGGAACTCCACCCTCTTACTAATTCAGCAGTAAGAAACTACTGAACCACCTGAATATTAATTGCTACTGTGTTCTTCATGTTTAGAATTATACCCATGTAACATGTATGTCATTTATTATATACTTGGCTTTCACAATTTTCTCTAAAAATGGTGCCTAATTATCTTTTTTTCCAAAGCAGAAAATTATGTTATTAGCTACAGTCTCAGGAACTGCATCTAAGAAAAATACATTTTTAAAGATCAAAGTACTTTGGGAAGAAGAAAGCTTATCTTCTTTTCTTTAAAAGCAAGCATTAAAAATATATGCAATTCTCAAAGATTCTTTTGAGAAAAAAAACAAGTAAAGGAATGTGTGTAGCAAAGAATTATTTGTTAATCAGGTGCTCTAGTTTCTTTCTGCCTACTGTAACGTATTTTTAACAAGGAAGTCATAAAGAAAAAAAGATACCACAGGGCAGGGATGGCCCTGTGGGTTGCCGGACTTGATTCATACACAGAAAAGCTGCTGAGATTATTATTTAGTTTATAACAAAAGTTGACCATCGGTGGTTGTCATCAGTGTGTAGAGTTAGGGATCCTGAGGAGTCGCAGCTCAGTAGTCTCAGCTCAGGATGAGGATAGGAAGTCTCCTCTGAGCTATTTCATCATCAAGGAGCTGTAAGTTTGAGTCAATTCCTAGGTTACTTTATTTTCAAGCAAAATGCTAGGAGCAATTCTATGTGCAAACATCTGCTTGCAGTCCTGGAAGAGTATGAAAGATGAGTGACAATGATTGTACAAGTGTGAAGAAAGAAGAAAACAAAGAATGAAGAAGATAAAAAGAAGGGGGGGCATCAGTGCTCACACCTGTATTCTTAGCTATTCAGGAGGCTGAGATCTGAGGAATGCAGTTTTTTTTTTAATTTTATTTTATTTTATTTGTGAACATACTGTACAGAGGGGTTACAATTACATGGGCAGGATAATGCGTACATTTCCAGCTGAGCCAGGAAACTTTGTGAGACTTTTATCTCCAATTAGCCACCAAAATTAAAAACAACAACAACAAAAACAAAAAACAACCCCCCCACACAGATATGGAGCTGTGGCTCATGTGACAGAGCACTACCCTTGAGTAAAACAACTCAGGGACAATATCCAGGTGTCCCTCAGACCCCCCTACTCCCCAAAAAGAGAATAGTATTAGAAATGATGTCTTGAATTATGTCTTTAGAACAACAAGAAAGCTAGTTGTTGTAGAAGCTAGGAAAGAAAAAAAAAGGGATTTTCTTCTAGATCCTCTAGAGAAAGTACAGCCCTGCCTATTCACCTCTAGGAATCAGATTTCAGAACAGTGAAAGAATAAATTTCTGTTATTTTAGGCCACCAAGTTTATGGCAACAGGTTCCCGATGCCACAGAATAGTAATATGTAATATTTAAGGCCTTGTTCAGGCAATTCACTCTGCTCTTCTACCCATGCCCATCACCTGCTTGTCATTTCATCGGTCAAACCCCTGTGTTAAAACCCTCCTTAACCATAATAGTAACAATTAATCTTGAACAACTGAATGAATAAACTGTTTTTCAGTAAAACGAAATGGCTACACAAATGTGAGTGGAAG
Source organism: Dipodomys spectabilis (assembly GCF_019054845.1). NCBI lineage: Eukaryota > Metazoa > Chordata > Mammalia > Rodentia > Heteromyidae > Dipodomys > Dipodomys spectabilis. The sequence continues at coordinate 10,884,379 of NW_024870709.1, forward strand.
GAGAGACCAAAGCTGATTTTTATGTTATCTATTGTTATATTATTACATGTCAAATGGATTAAAATATCCAATTATTAGCTCATTGTTCTCTGGTTCAAGTCTATGAGTTGACTGAGTTATCAGCTAAGGGTTCACAATGCACAAACTCCAAGGCCTCATTAAATCTGGGATTTTACCATAGGCTACAGAAAGAATAAAAGTATTTTCCAGAATCATCTAGGATATTAGTTCATTTGGTAATATGCTGAGATCCTTATTTTCTTTTCTCTTCTTTTTTTTTTTTTTTTTTTTTTTTTGGTCAGTCATGGGGCTTGAACTCTGGGCCTGGGCGCTGTCCCTCATCTCTTCAGCTCAAGGCTAGCACTCTACTACTTGAGCCACAGGATCACTTCCAGTTTTCTGAGTGGATTTTTGGATATAAGAGTCTCACAGCCTTTCCTGCCCATGCTGGTTTTGAACCGAGATTCTCAGATCTCAGCCTCCTGAGTAACTAGGATTACAGGCATTAGCCACCATGCCTGGCAAGAGATTTTTATTTACTTGCTGTTTGTTGATAGAAAGGTTAATTTCTGGCCATTTTCTAACCTTCCACCTCCCTGTTTTCAAAGACAATGGAGCTGTTGAAACAAGGTCAGACTTTTTCTATTATGTACATTACCTAAAAGAAACATTTCAGTGACTCATACCTTTGAATGAATCCAATTGGAATATCAGGCTTGTATGAATAAGGACTTTACTTTCTTGCATGTTTGGGTGCTGTTATTTATACGAAATCCTTTTCAACTTCAATGCCAAGCTATGGCTTCACCTTAAACCATTCATTTTCCAGTTTTAAATGGTTCTTGCTATTCCTATGAACTTTAAATAGTACAATGTCAAAGAAAAATTATATTCAATATTTTTTATTCCAAGAAAATGGTCAGATATAGAGCTAATATTCAGCCTCCACCAAAGCAGAAACCAGGCTGCTCTTGGAGAAATATATTGAGCTTGTCTTCTGGATGGAATAGTAAGTAGTTAGGAAGGAAGAACACGGAGTCATATCACTCATCATCTAGGGAATTAATTAACCCAAGGCTTGACTAATGGGAAGCTATTTTGCTGTTAAGAGTGATTAATTAACAAATCCTCTTACTTAGGAATGAGTGCTTATATATGCACATATGCATATATGTTAATATCAATGTGTGTGGATAAATTACACTATTAGTCATAATTGTTTTAAGTATTAGTTCTAGATTATTTTTCAATAGTTTTAAATTAGCCATTAAAATAGAAAAAAATAAATGGTCTTATCCTGGAAGTTTTAAGGAGTGAGAAGTTGTCCCTATGGTCATGTAAAATTGACATCCAACAGGAAAGGAAATGAAGCCAGATGATTGTTTTCTTGTCAGAACCATTAAGCTTCATGCTAGAGGGCACAGGACATTGAGCCACAGAAGTAAATTGTGAGGCATGTTTCTGTCATACATCATAGCCTCCATCTCCTACCATGAAGAAAAGGGGGTGAGATTGAGAAGGGAGAAGGTACTCAGAACAATGACCAGATCATTCAAGTTTTATTTAGTTCTGCTTGAATTATGAAGGCAGAAGAGATGAATAAAAGCATTGTACTTTGGGAGAATAAATAAATACTGTTGAATCTGATGTTCAGATTGACTTTAACAAAGTTAATAGCATCCAAAATTCCAAAGAAAGGAAATTGCTTAGATGATAATGAATCAGAAACTTGTGTTCAAAGGAAAGCAAATTCTTTAGCCTGAAGGTGATTTTAGGGGTGAAACCAAGGGGAAAAGCAGTCTTTTTTTAAATAGTTATTTGAAGAGCTGTCTTGAAGAAAGAATATATTTATTCGGCATTCCTTAAAAGAGATGGGACTAGAAGGAATAGATTGAAATAAAAAAAAATCTGAAGAATTTCCTATCAATTCAAGAGGATATTTCTAGAGGAAAGAACAGAGTTTTATAACTTGAAATATTTCAACATAATCCAGGACACTACTGGTGAGAAATGTTAGCCCATTTTTGCTTTATAAATAAGTGATCATTTGGATTGATCCAAATGATAAGATTCCGTAAGCTTATGACACATAGACGATCCTTTTTATACGTACTTATCTCATTATATCCAATGCCTCAAGTCTCTGGAGTAGGAAGAGTTGCTGTGATTGCAGATGAAAGTTACCACAGTTGCTTTTGATGTTCTATCGACTATCTATGTATCATTATATCCCATGGCCAATACTTTATTTCCTCAAAAGCCTATCCTCCTTTTATCTCAAAGAGACAGCTTCTTGTGCCTTTGTCTTTTTTTTTTAACCTGGTTCTCTTGTTGCTGACATGACAATTGGATTTCTTTGGACATGGAGAACCTCTATCTGTCAAAACTGGAGAACCAAAGTATGCATATATATATGCACATGCATATATGTGTTGATATTGGTTCTCATTTTATATGGACTTTTCCTCCATCTTGAGGTCTGATGCTCTATGACATCTCTAACTAACTAACTAACTAACTAACTAACTAACTATATATATATATATATATATATATATATACATACATACATACATACATACACACATACATACACACCATACAGATTATATACATATGTTATGTTTATGATATATGTTACATAGTGGATTTACAATTCTTCCTACAGAACTTTATGGTTGATAATAAGAGTTAGTCATAGATAGATGGTAAAGACATTGCAAAAGTGCCCAAGTTTATGTTTCAAAAATTTTACTTTTTAAAATGTATGCTCAACCTGTGATGCAAAAATGTATTTGTCTTTGTTGTAAAATCTGGTCAACAATTGTGTGTGACATCTTTAATAATCACAATGCAGAGATGCTTTTCACTGAAAGATTTACCATGTGTCTACAAAGAGCAGTCAAAGGCAAAGCCACAGGCAGATTCAACTGTATGTATTAATACCTACCCTGCAAACATCCTCATGGGATTCCGGAATACTGTGATTTAGTGTCTGTGATATTTGGCTAGAAAGGCTACTTAAATCTTATATGTGTGGAAAAAATATACCATTAGTGTAAATTAATTATGAGATACAAAAAAGAATTATGATTCCTTTAACAAACATCCTATTGTATTTCCTACAGATATGAAACACTTTATGTGGTTGATGTAGCATAGCCAATAGGCCATGTCAAACTTTACAGCAACTGTCCTTTAAATGAACTTTACATAAGCCTCAGAAAATATCGGAGTTGGAGAAAAAGTATGTTTTGTATAGTTTCTATCATGTTCCACTAGATTCTAAAGTTTATTTTTTTAATGTGATAAGGACATTTTTCCAGGACCCAGATTCTGCTCTGTTTTGCAGAGAAGCCATGTAGCATTTGCCATTTAGATTAAGCATGTGTTAGCATAGACCTGGAATTATTTTTTTCTCATGGATGCCTCACATATACCAAGTTTCATTAGGTCAATTTTACACAGAAGGGGGCTTGCTAAGTTGAAACCTTTTTGTACAACAATTTGAATATAATAATAATAATAGACAAAACATTAAGACTTGAAACAATTTTATCCCACTGTTATGTATTATAAGGATGAAGGATGAGGTGAGGTAGAGCAAGCTAGAATGCGCTTAAGCTTTCTCTTCTATTGTAGTTTTGGGACTCTGGTGTGGAAGCCTCCTATTTCACAAGTATGCAAAAGAATATTTACAAAATACATGTATCCTATTTCTACAGACAAAGAAACTGAAAAAGAATGAAACCTAAATTTTGATTTTGTCCTAGGTTATTGTTATGAACCCACCAACATTTAGGACCACTATTATTTACTTACTTATTTATTAATTTCATTGTTAAGATGCTGTCCAGAGGGGTTACAGTTACATGAGTAAGGCAATGAGTTACTTGTTGATGATGGTTACCCCTTCCCTTCCTTCTTGTTGTCCCACTATACCTTCCCTCCCCCACCCTGCACAATCCCACACCCCGCCCAAAATTGTAAAGTTCATTTCCAATATACTGTAGGACCAATTTTTAAATCAAACACATGCTGCAAAATTTGAAGCTGAATTTTCTCAGTAGAAGCATTTAAAAGAGCATATTAATGACATGTACAAGCCTTTACTGACTTCTTTAGAATAAAGGGAAATAATAGTTTAAAAATGCAATGCAATTTGAGGAACTCATTTAATAGTTGAAGCGATGTATTTGGCCCTGATCTCTCCAGATTTAGTCCCACCTGCTCTCCTGCTATAGCTGAGGGTTCACAGGAGGATAGTTGATGTGCAGCCCAGTAACACACAGGCACTTTGGGGTCTTAAATCATCACAGGGATTCAGAGATGATTATTCTGTAGAAATCACTGGCCAAGGAAAGAAGAATGGAAGTCTTAGTAAAACTTTGTTACAATGGAAACAAGTGAGAAGTTTTTTTTTCCTTCTGAGTCAATAGATGCTTCAATTAACTAGAGTTAAGTTTTCTTTTTTTTCTTTTTTTTTGGGGGGGTGAGGGGGCCCAGTCATGGGGCCTGAACTCTGGGCTTGGGCGCTGTCCCTCAGCTCTTCAGCTCAAGGCTAGCGCTCTACCACTTGAGCCACAGCGCCACTTCCGGCTTTTTTCTTTTTGCTTATGTGGTGCTGAGGAATCAAACCCAGGGCCTCAAGCATGCAAGCCAAGCACTTACCGCTGAGCCACCTTCCCAGCCCCTAGAGTTAAGTTTTCATTCAGACTGTAACTAAAATATGTGTATGTTGCATATTTGATCTGGTACACGTTAGCACACATATGTGACCTTGTGAATAAAGTTAGTGGACATATATATATATATATATATATATATATATACACACACACACACATATATACATATATATATAATTTAGTCTGTGAAATGATTTAGATTTGAAGAAGAGTGAACTGAAGTGACTGAAATCAATATCTCCTAATAACAAAATAATTAATGACAACAATTTGTGCTTACATGTATTAATGAATTGATCTGTAGTCTTTCAATAATTACCAAGGTAGTATTGTGGCTAATAAACCACTTTTTCTTTGGTGAAATCCCAAGTAAAGTTTTATTCTGAAGGCTTGTCAATGGAGTATATTATAAAATAAATTGACTATCAGTCAGCATATACTTAGCAGAAACTAATCATTGCAGAGTTAATATGAAGGAAACTAATTACAGGCTCCCAAAGCTGAATTTGCCTTTGTGACTTTCTCCAGGTTTTGAGTAACAGAATAGTGAGAAATTTCTGGACAAGAAAGGTTTTTACACACATACTCATGCATCCCTAGGTCGTTTCCAGCACTCAAGTAGAGCAAATTCACCATTTCTCTGGCCTTGCATAAAGTGTTCAGGAAGAGAAACGATTCTCCACAAGGGGATTACAGTAGGTGAAATGGGAAGCTTCCTTTGAAACAATATAGCACAAAGAATAATTTGCAGTTGGATGTTTTAAGTTGCTGTGGTTGAAAAGCATATTGGTAGTAAGTGGTCCATTATCAACTATTCAGCTTCAGCTCAAAAGAATATTGCTTCTGGCTTTACGTAGGTTAAATGGCTACAAGAGTTGCCCTACAGCAGACAGGTTAAGAATACTTCAGGTTTTGTTAGGATCAGCTTTATGCATTTTGGGAGCCAAATAATTCTAGGTTGTGAGGAGTGTCTTCTTTATCGTAAGATACTTGGCCAGATCCCTGATCTCTACCCACTGTGTGCCTTTGTATCATCCTCACACATGCCTATCAGTTCTCAATGTGATAAGCAAATCATTCTCCACACCTTGCCAATGGTCACTTGACTTATGAAATTGTCCAGGTAAAATTCTATCTGATAATCTATGCCTGAATTCATAGTTCTTTTAGAAAGAATTTGGATCAGCTTTCAAACACAATTAACAAAGTGAGAATAATTAATGAGATGAACAATGAATTGATGCAAAAGTCAATGAATTCTTTTCTAAGGCTTATTCATAATTTTGGTTGTAAACTTATTAGAGGATTATCTCCTGCATTTTAAATTAAAAGCATAATAATATAGCTTGCATTTCAGTATTGCTTAGTATGAGAAATTATCAAATGAGAGGCAAGAATATGTTATTATTGTTGTTTTCATTGTTGTTTTGTTTTGTTTGTTTTTGTTTTAATTCCCAATACTGGATGATTTGGGGAAATTTTATCTCAGTTTGCTTATTGCTCTACTCTACCACTTGAATCAGTCCTCCAGCCAAGCTGTTTGGTGGTTAATTGGAGATAGAATCTAAAAGACTTCTCTGCCAGGTCTGGCTGAAAACCTTGATCCTCTAAGACTCAGAGTCCTAAGTAGCTAGGATTATAAGTGTAAGCCACTGTCACCTAGTTGAGAAGATTGTTTTTATTTTGCATAAATAGAAGTATAATAATAATTGAATAGCTAGTTGTAATAAAATAAAATATAATTGTGAGAATCCTAAAAGGTTTTTTTCATGAATTGTGTTTTGTTTTCCCACACTGGGAATCAAACCCATGGCTTCACAAATGCTGTGCAGCTTTATACAGGCATCTTGATTCCAGAGGCTTTATCTCATTAATCTTAAAATGCTTTGAATCTGTCTGATTGTTGTATGAGGTTATTAAATGTTTATCTACTTAATGAGTGCTGAAATTAAATATTTAAAAATTATTGCAAATTAGTTTCTTCCTGACTATTCAATTTCCAGATACCCCTTGCTTAAAATATTGTTATAATTTCTACATTGTCTTATCTGATTCCAGTTTCTCTCTATGCCAAAATTCAGCCTCTTCCCTATTTTTAAAAACTCATTTTGGGCTGGGCATCGGTGGCTCATGCCCATAATCCTAGGAGGCTGAAATCTGAGGAACACAATTCAAATCCAGCCTGGGCAGAAAAGTCCCAGTGAGACTCATCTCCAAATAACCACTCAAAAAACAAATGTCGGGTTGGGAAGGTGGCTCAGTGGTAGAGTTCTTGCCTTGCATGCGTGAGGCCCTGGGTATGATTCCTCAGCACCACATAAGCAAAACAAAAAACAAAAAAAAACAGAAGTGGCACTGTGGATCAAGTGGTAGAATGCTAGCTTTGAGCACAAAGAGGCTCAAGGACAGTGCTTAGGCCCTCAGTTCAAGCCCCATAACCAAGAAACAAACGAACAATCAAAAAATCCTCATTTTGGATAATAGAAATTTCTTGCTTTAATGCTTTTTTTTATCCTTCCATCATTGGACAGTCTAAGACCATGAGTTGATGGTATATTTAGAAATTTCAATCTAGCTTTTGCCTATTATTGTTTTATGTCTCCTGCTGCTTGCCTCTATGCACAATATCCCAGCCACACTGTGTTTCTTGCAGTTCTTGGCAGGATCCTGGCTTGTTTGCATCTCTATGACCATGATTATATTATTCTTTCAACATGGATTATCCTCTGCCTACCCTGGCCTGACTTGCTACATATTAATTCTGTGATGCTTAGTCAAATGGCCACCTTCTTTGCCCTGAGTATTCTAGCAGGCCTGACTCCTCTCTTTCACTACACTTTAATATGTACCTTGTTTACAATTCTTCTCTATAGTCTTCTGACAATTCTTTATGACCTGCATTAAAACATTTATGATGTTGCATTGTAACTTTCTGTAAACCAAGTGCTGCTGGAGACTCTTCTGTTTTCCTTTAGAAAGAAGCAGGTAGTCAGGAAGTTTATTCTTATAGCATCTCTCCGTGGGGCCATCTCTAGATTATTTTTATTTCATTTGTAGAACTTTCTGTGACTGGCACCAACGAATGAGTGAATCCAAGTCAGACTTGGGCTACTGCAATTCTCTCACTTACCGATCTGCCTTGACTCTTATCTGGTTTTCTCAGGTGCAAGCATCAGATTCTAGAAAACAGAATTTAAAATATCCAAGTTCATAGAGGATCAACCACTTATTCATTATATGACATTGGATGTCTGAATAGTAATGCTTCCTCTCCTAAGGTGGTTGTGAAGATGAAATAACTAAAATATGTAAAGTTCTTAAAATCTGATACATGATGAGTAGGTTATCACTATTTTATTTATTCCTATTTTATATTTAGTTGTTTTTAATATGAAGGTAAACTCAGAAAGATTGACTACAAAAAAAGGAGAAGACATTAAAATAGAGGTTTGGCAAAAATTCAGAACAAAACTGAGTTTAAAATCCACTTCTATAGCCTTCAATAAGTGACTTACACTTTCTGTATACCAGTTCATATTGTATGAGATGGAGGCAATAATTTTTCCTACTCTATTTCATTGATGTAAAGATTTAAAAACAAATTTACATATACAAAATTCCCAGAAAGTATAATAAGTTAGATACCTTAATATTAACTAAATGAGAAGGCATTTCTGTATTCATATCTTTGCTGAGAGACCTCCTATAGAACTGTCCCTCTGCTCAACAACTTATTTTTCCTTTAAACTCTACCCTCATGCATTCTATTTGCTGCTCTCATTTGTTTCATCAGGAGATTTCTGGTGTTTTCTTCTGACTTCTAGAAAGTTTCAATAGAACATCATCAAACTAGATTGAGTTCTGGAAGAGAATGACTTCCCTTCCTGAGCACCAGTGATTTGATTCTTCCAATTTCACTCCAATCTACCCACCAGGGAAACCCATAGCCTGGTGCTTATTACAGGTCACTAAAAAAGAAGTAAACTTTAAAAGTCCAAACATGAAATTTTTTTCAGAGTCAACCTGTCCAACCTTATCCTATTTTTAAGAAAGAGCGCTTTGTCTATTAACCCTGCTCTGGGTTGGTCCTTCAGAATGGTTCATCATCCTTACCAAGCCTAGTTGATAGTTTCCTATTCTACTTAAGGGGAACAAGTCATCATTAATAAAAACTCAATAGTTAGGGAAGAATGTGTTCCTAATGAAGGAAAGGGACTCAACAAAAGTTTAGTTTTCATTCTATTTCAGAACATAGTACTATGGGGTTGGCCAATACATTCTACCAATTTCTGTTTATATTCAATTAAGAAGAGAGAAAGTACCAAGTAAATAAGATAAGTGGAGACTGGAAAAGAAAAAATCAAATTCTGAGTTAAATATAAACATTTATTTTTTTATATTTGGTGCCAGTCCTGGGTCCTGAACCCAGGCTATGGGTGCCATCCCTGAGCTTCTGTGCTCAAAGTTAGTGTTCTAATACTTGACCCACAGCTCCATTTCTAGCTTTTTAGTGATTAATTTGAGATAAGAGTCTCACAGACTTTTCTGTCCAGCCTATCTTTGAACAGCATTCCTCAGCCTCCTGAGTGGGTAGGTTTATAGGTCTGAATATTAAACTTAATGTTTTAAAGTAGGCACAGACCCAAAATTTTAAATTTACTATTTGAAAAATAGTTACAATGTAAATTTTTCTCATATGTCTCTCAGAAATTTTCAAGTTAAAAATTAAATACAACAGGTTTATATTTTATCAGTATGAAAACTTGTTTAAGTGTCTCACTAACTTTAATAAACTCTTTATAGAACATGTTATTTTAGGAAAGAGAAAATAAAAGTAATAGAGTGAATTTGATCAAAGAACATTAATATGCACATATAGGAAAACAACAATTAAATCCATTTTATAATGAATATATGCAAATAGAAATATTTTTAATCTACACATAGAAAGAAAAATCACATTTTAATAATTTTTAATTGACTGCAGAGCTTGTCTTAACAAGATAACACAGTCTTTTAAATTACTATATCCAAGGACATAATTTGAAAAGGGCAATTAATCACATTTTGAAAGTGGCAACATCATAAAATTGATGATAATTGTATTATTGTCATTGATTGCTTCAAAATATATAAATGCATAATTCATGCATTTTTGGTCACTGATTAAGGGAATAAATGACCATATGGAAAGTACCAAAATAAATGCAGATGGACAAAAATATTTGACAGGATATTATGATCAGAATAATTGAGATCAAATAACTTTTATTGACATGACTTTATCTATCTCCTCTTCATCCTGAGGTAGAGCAGTGTACTTGATGGTTAATTAAAACCACACCTGTGAGCACTAATACTTGAATAAGTAGATTCAAAGAAGACTAAGAGTCTTAGAGAGCTGATATTTCCATGGTGACATATGTGTGTAAATATAAATATATAAATATATTATATATTTATATATATAAATATAATATATTATATAAATGCAAGTCATATATATGACATATATATACGCATATATACACATATATGCGTATATATACATATATATGTATATATATATGACTTGTATATAAGTACAATTTTTAAGTGATTTCATGATATGTGATTGATAGAGTCTACTTAGTATGTCTAGAAGTTTACTTGTCACATTCATTGTGAGCCCATGAAAGAGACAGAAGAATGCAGGAAAAAACAAACACTGACTTTGCTTCCAAAAAGAATCATCACTATTGAGAACTTGCCTTTCTGGTTTCACTGTGGGGGAGAAAAAAAATCACATACTTCTTGTTCATCTAATAAATATTTCAGACCCAGGGATGCATAATTAGTGCAGAAGCAGTCCCATTTTAATGTCACAAGGTGAGGTAAAGGAAAAAGAAAACCACTTGAAGTTAGAAGTCTGTTAGCAATGCCTTCGCTGCAGACTGAGTCTATCCACACAATAGATTAACTACCCTCTGTGCATACTCTATTTGCACAGCCCTTCCTGTTCTGAATCTAGACGGAGGCAGTCGTTATCAGTGTCTGTGCCTGGGTGATTATTTTCAAGCTCAGTACTACCCACCCAAGTAGCTGTGCCACCGGTTTTCAGTGAAGCCTTATTACTCTTAAAAGAGCAATTTGGTTGGTTGCACGGCTATTAGGATCACACAGGCAGCCTGAAAGCTGTCAGTACAACTGCTTTCTCATCTTTATTTTTATTTTTATTATTTTTTTCCCCACACAATCCTGACATCTTTTCTCTTTTCTGCCGGACACAGACATGACTGTTTGTATCATTTTCAATCAAGCTCACCCGGAACGCTGAGGAATATATTCCCACTGAAAGCAAAGTGGAGAACAGAAATTATTTTATAGCTCTTGGAGTAGCAGCAGTGCTGACTGCGTACTGAGGAGCAGGAGCAGGAACGGGAGCCGGAAGAAATGTAGCTTGGCTCAGGGCTACATCAGGGAACTGCTCCTTCAGCTGTTAAAGATGGCAAAACAACACCTTCCTCAGGTTTTTCAATGATTAGTGCTATTTTTATAAGCAGGAGGGAAGAGGATGTGAGATACTGTATGAGATTCACTTGTGGAGATGTTATCATCAGAGAAAGTGGGGAAAATTTCTAGGCTTGAACTTCTCTTCGTGTTGATGCTTTTCTCTGGACCAACTCTCAGCAAGCTGACCCGGACCCCCTGGAAAGGAAAACCTTGGAAAGGGGGTAAGTGATGAAAGTTTTGTGTTAATGATCTAAATGCATGCGGAGGTTTGTAAGGTTAGTGAATGGTAACTTGAGAACAGCTTAAAGGGATAGGAACTGCTTGTCATTGAAATCGAATTTTTATTTCAGGAAAGGGTATCTGTGTTGTAGGTGGCTAGGAAGAAGAGTTCCTCTCTGTCTCTCTTACACACACACACACACACACACACACACACACACACACACACATTGATATAAATATATCTTTGCAATTTTGAGGTTGCTGGGCTTTCAAAGTATGGCCATGACTCTTACCAGCAGGCAGATTCTCAGGCCAGATGCATGCTGCTCTAGTTCAAGGATATGTATGTTATCTTTAGGACGCTTTATTGTGGTTTTTAATGAAATAGATTTGAAGGTGCGAGGTCCTTGAATCATTGGCAGATTTTGTGAAATGACCAGAGGGATTTTAGGAAATAGAATGCTACCAATACTTCATTTTTTTAACTGATTCGATTAGTGTCCATGTGCTAAGATAAATTATGCTAACTTGAAAAACTAAGCTGAATGAGAGAAAGCTTTTCAGGACTTTAGGAGCACTGTAATTCATTTTCTACTGGTGGCACAAAAAAATATTAGGAGATGGGGAAGAATTTTTGAGACTTTGAACCTTTCTTTTCATAAAGTTCGGTTGGTTCTGTTTTCCTTGCTTGCCATTTGTTTGAACCAGACACAAGTTATCAAGGTTTGTGTTATGTGAATGGAGTCAGCCTAAATGATGCTGCAAAAATAGCTCAGGAGAGACTTTGTGGACAGACTGTCTATATTTTAGGGGAAAAAAAATCTTGAGGAAGGATTTCTGAGGAATCTGGCTTTACAGAGTACCTTTTCTAGCATGTTTTTATCTTTGCTTTAGTGAGGTTTTCCAGTCTCCACCCCCATCCCCCACACCTTCGCTTTACTGTGAGAGTTGTGATCTAGGTTAAAGAGAACCATGAATGTTAACAACAAGTTTTAATAATTTATCACAACATCTCGGCAGGATTGTCTAAATACCCCAGCCCTTTCAGTTTGATCCTGGTTGTCTCTCCTTTTGTTGTGTGAAAGACATTACAAATCTTCTCCATACTCTACCTCCTCGGGAAAAGTTCTACCAGGCACTTAGTTTGGGTGAATGGTATATATCTACCCAGGGGAGTTGTAGGGCTAGTGGTCATGGGCCTTGTAAATTATAGCACCCCATTACTGGATTGCACACTGAACACTGTTATTTTTGTTAGCCTGCATGTCAGCTTTTCGTTGGTTTGGGTGCTAGAGATGCCTGGTGTTACTATGTCTAGGAAGCTATCAGAAATGTTAACTTGTTATTTCGCATATAGGTTTTTCAAAGACAGTGGGTACTTACAAGGTGTCAAAGTTTAATTTTGTGGGTTAAACTTCAGCTCTAGATCTGGAGCTGCAGTGAGAACATTAAACGGCTGCAAAGTTTTTTTTAAGAAAACTGGTTAATCTAGTAAAAATGCTTGCATGTGGTTCCTAGGCATTTATTCATTCCACACAGCTTTAGATACAGATGCATTGGATTTCATTTGTAAATCAGGTCTGAAATGTTTCATCTTTGAACATATCACTACTTTTGTCCAATGTTCTCTAACTAGCTCAGCTAGAAATTTGCTAGCTCTGCTGGATGATGATATGACTCAGTCAAGTTCAGCAATAGGCAATCATAGCAACATATTTCATTTATTGTTAAAAGAGTCTCACATATTTTGGAAAGGTCAGGCAAGTTACTAGAAAACTTTCAAGTGTGTTGAATGTACTTTAAAATTATGTTCTTTTAGTGCTTCTGTTTATCACTGTATACTCACTGCATAAATATGTTCCACTGACTTGGAAGTTCCTGCCATGTAGCTTTGCCTTGATATGCATATGTACATGTTGTAAATATTTATTTATTCATGAGCTTGGCTATTGATGGTGGTGTGTTATCTTTCAGTGAGTTGTAAAATTCTGTCACTTTTTTCTTGGCATATTATGCAATTTTATAAAGCATACTTTGATGATTTTTTTTTCAGATATCTAGCAGAGGTATGTATGAGGTGGGGCATGGAAAGAAGATGCCTTTTAAATTTTATGGCTAGAGGTAGGGGGTCAAAACTCACAATTTTAAAGAAAATTGCTTTACGTCTCTGGCTTGTTTCACATCAGTACTAATTTGAGCACACTGATGTACTATTTCTAAGAATCCTGGGAAAAAATAACAGTAGCAAAGCAGCAGAGTTTTCTTCTGAGGTGTTTTTTTTTCTTGTTTCTTTTTTTTTCACATTGCTTATTGCATTTGTCTTAATCTGATTGAGCAGCTGTCAACCTCCATATGGCCACCTGCCCACGCTGACAATTTCCATTTTTGTTGTATTAACTGGAACCATTATTCTGGGAGAAGAGGTTATTCGGGTAGGGCTGGGGAGTGGCAGCATCACAACCCAGTTATAGCTGTGGATTTTGAGGAATGGTGGAAACAGCACGTGGCCAGCCTTCACAAAACAAATGTCTGCAAGCTTACTTGTTAGAACTTTGGGTGAAAAACAACATGCTAAATATTGTTTGACTACCAGGATAGTTTTTTAAAGCTTATCAATGAGCATGAATCACAAATATAGGTTAGTAGGCCAGGAAGTTTTCTCTGAGGACTATGCTTTTCTATGTAATCACATCCTATGAATTCCTAAAGGGAATACAGTGCTTTACCTGATCAGTGCAAAGCATAACATTAGAGATCATAAGAGTAAATTTTTGTGATAAACCAACTAGAAATTCTGTTTCATTGCCACCATCTTCATTTAAAGAACCTGATTATATACATGAAATTATCTATACTGGGAAGATGCAAAGATATGAACGGCTTCATTCCAATGATCATAACTCTACAGAGATGGAATGTATGTATAACTAAATATATATTACATATGATATATATTATATAGCATATAAACATTTAAGTATATAAGTATCTAATATAAGTATATATATATATTTAGATTCCTGTTATTAACAGAAGGTAAACACTATTTTAAATATGATATTGTAACAGATGCAAATGAGAGGTAAATCGAAAAATCGGCATAAAACTTGGGGTAGGTTAACACTCAATAATATAACCAAAACTTTTCTCACTAAAATATTCCTCATTGAAAGTGAGAGTTGCTGCTGATCAAATGAAGTGACTGGCCAACTCTTGTTAGTCCTTGCTACATCATCATCATCATCATCATCATCATCATCATCATCATCATCATCATCATTATCATCATCATCATTTGACCTTGATTCTATTTAAACAGAATCCCAGTAATGTCTGTTGAATTCTCACAACCATCTCCGTTAGGATGTAGGGGTTAAACTATGGGAACAGAATATGAAGTTCTCAATGCTCTCAAGCTTTTCTCATATCTTCCTACTTGTTTTATCTCAAATATCAGAGATAATGGTTGCCCCTGCTTCTCCTTGCTAAGCAAATAAAAATATCTCTGGCAGTTTGTTTCCCTTTGTGAATTATTAGAATCAACACATACAATGACTGAGTTGTTTTTGTTCATGGTGGGTTGAAGCATAGGTATGGTGCCCTTGTCTTCATGTCTCATGTAATTTATTGACAACCAATTAGGAATTGATTAAAGTTTGTTGAAGGATTTGTCTTTAAAAGTGAAAACTGAAAGAAAATCTAGTTGATGCTGTTTATTACCTACAAGCCCATTATTATTGTGTTGCTTATGGTTGCTTTTACCCTAGGCTTATGAACTCATGAACAGTTTACTTTGTTTTAGTAAGCATCGCACACAATCCAATGTATCAAAGAACTTGTTAGTATGAATAAATCAATGTTTTAATAATAAAAGTTAAACATTTCACTGATGATTTATTCTGTCACAAACACTGAAATAACAAGACTGTCGCATTAGTGCTTCTTTGGTATTTTTCTGAAATCACTGCTGTCTAACAGCAATAATGCTAGCCCCAGCTCCAATTTCCCCCAGTTACAAGCTCAAAGTAATATTACACCTTTCAAAGGTATAGCACTCTAGATTAAAATACATTTGTCATTTTTTTATAGTGATGACTTGTGTTGTATGTGTCTATATCTTGCTTACCACTTTGTGAGTTATTTGAAGAAACTTCTGGTTAACAGACATTATAATACCTTAAGAGATATCCAATGAATAATAAATAACCCAAGTATATTAGATGAAAAACAGATAATAACACATTCTGCAATTTTACATGTTAATTGAAAGTTTCTTGAATATTTGTAAGTAATTTTTAGTCATTATCACAAAAGTTTTACTATATCATTTCAGCATTAAGTTGTAAATTATATGAAGGCAATTATAGTAATTATAAAATTTACAAAAATCTGTTTTGTGTATATAAAAAGTAGCACAGTTAGCAAAAACCTGGGAGAAAATGTGGGAGGGGTAACACTGTAACCAATACCTAACTTATGTAACTCTAACCTCTCTGTATATCACATTTACACTAAAGGTAAAAATTAAAATGTAAAGAAAGAAAAAAGTAAGCAACACTGTTGATAAAAAATCATTAATTTACAACATGCTTAACAAATACATAAAGATTTCTTAGAAAATCTGCTAGTGTTGATTAGTATTATTTGACAAATACCATTTGCTCAATTGAGCATATTTTATGCATGTGAGATTTTGACTGGAATAAAATAGATCTTGAGAATAATTTTCTTAATTACATAAATTATTTCCTTGCTATTTCTTATCGACATCTATTTTGTATAATTTTTGCTCAAATTCACAGCTTCAATTTTAGCCTAAAACTTTCATTTTAATTATCTAATTCTTACACATACGTGCTTATTTTCCTATAATTAAGCTAACCTGAGATTGCATATACTATTTACTAACTGCATTTTTGTAAAATGATACAAGAGGAAAAATTGGAAAGAAGCTTTGAAATACAGTCTTTTCATACTGACTGCTCTTAGTGTGAGGAATAGTGTACTATCAAAAGTAGTTGAAAATTATTCTTTAACATTTACTTGAAAATAGAAGAGCTATTTTCATCAAGAATGGTGAAGACTCCTCAGATGTACAGCCTGTTTTGAAAAACAAACATTATTTCAAGATCAATTTATTATATGTGCAATAAGATTATATCTCTGGAAGCAATATCTGAAAAACTGCATTAGCTAATGCTACTTTTAATAGTTTTGTGTGTGAGTTCATGTATTTGTTTATTTATTGGTCCCACTACCTCCTCTTTGTTACTTAAATTCTACACACCATCAAACAAGCAAGCAAAACAAACACTGAGGAATTAAATAAGAAAGTAAAGATATTTAAGCAAGTAGACTTTTAAAGAAAGTAACAGGTTATTTAATTTTTAAAAAGTGAGATAAATTGACAGTAATGAAATGCTCAGGATATATTAATGTTGGGGTTCATGAATTCATAGTTAAATGGTGTCAGCATTTCCATTATAAGCTACATTTTCAAAAGGTTTACAACCTAGCCATAAATTTTTAACTTCAGAATGGATCACGGATAATATTACTGCTCTGTCAGAGAGTCATTTCATTTTCTTAGGTTGAAAATTGAAACCGTCAATCTTCAAGATTATTTGGGCATTAAGAAAATAGGGTAAAATAGCTAGACACAGTCTCTCACACCTCTAAGCTTAACTACTCATTAGGAAGAGACTCAAGGCTCGTTGTTCTAGGCCAGCCTAGGCTAACTTTTAAGAAGGCCCTCATATCCACAAACAAATTAAGCCTGTTATCATGTGTCTTCTCTGAGCTATGCAGGAATTCATAAGGAGAGAATCATAAACCAAAATTGCTTTGTGCATGCACCTGAGATCCCGTTCAAAAAAATAACTATAGCAAAAAGGTCTGGGGCATAACTCAAGTGGTAAAGCATTTGCCTAGGAAGTACAAGGCCAAGTTCAAACTTCAGAACACCCCTTAGTTGCAAGCCACATACAGTATTGTTATCTCCACAGACTTTGTTACTTGAAAAAAATAAAACAAATTAAAAACTGATGAGAGTTTATATTTTTAAATCAGTTGAAGATTTATATGAATCAAATAGTGAGGTGGATTGTTAAAGATCATGATATTATTATGATATTATTTGCTGTTAATGTCTTTAATTAAGAAAATAAAGTCATTCAAAGAAGAATATTTGTGAAAGAAAGGTAATAAGCACATTATATCTAAAGGCAATTATGTCTCCAGAATATTCATCATCTCCCACTTTCACCTGCAAGTTCGATGATGTCTTTTAGCTATTCAGTCCTTTCATTCCCTCTACAACCTAGCATTATGCAGAACTGAAAGATATGAAATATAACTAAAAAATCCAATTCTAGATTGACAGTATAAAACTCAAATAAAAGACCTAAAGTTCCTAACTGATACCTTAAAAATACCATGCCACTTTGCTAAAGAAAAGTAATGTGTTTACTGATTCCATGATAGGCTTTTAAAATAAGCAATGTATTTGTTAGGTATTCAATCTTGTTCTATCAAAGAGAGAAAAAAACCTACTATTACCATATATTCAGGAATATACCCTTCAGTAAAATGTAACTTATGATTTATAGCACTTTAGTTTTGTCTTTAGGAAGAGAGATTTCTTTTCTCTTGGCCAGAATCTTCAAGGAATGAGGTTATTAAGAATAGAATTACAGACTAGAATTGAATATTAGTAGAATATTAAGAATAGAATTAATTTTTCTTGATGTAATTTCAGAAAAAAATGTGTAAATACCCAAAGTATATTCTATTCTTATTTATGTTTTGGATATCACACCAAGCTCTCAATTTAATTTAGTAGAAAATTGGGTAAGCTCCATTCAATCTGACTTTCACATCATTAATTAATTTCTGGGTAACTTGGGCTGATTTCTAAGGTTGTAGAGGGGTATTACCTCCTCCTCCAAGTGGATCCTTGCTTTCAATATGCAGAAAATATTTTTAATTTCTGTGATACCTGAAATATTGGGATAGCTGAAGACATCTTTCCTAAAGAATTACAATATATTTTAAAATGCAAATTTCAAGTTACCTGGTTTGGAGTCTGGCTGTGGGAGGATTTAGACTGTGAACCAGTCTATATCTGAGAATTAGAAGAGGAAAAGAAAGAGCTGTACCTGATATAAGGGAGAAATATTATCAGTTGATTTCTTTCAACCTAAGATGTGGTTTAAATAACACATTTCATTTCAAATTAATTAATAGTAATTTTTGAAGGAAGAGATCAAGCCACTCCACACCACTTTTTGTTCTAATTTTAATGAAATTTCAATTATATCTAAATGAATTAGCTAGAACTAAATAAGAAGTTCAATTTTCTGTTTTAAAATTTTAATTGCATATAAAGCTAAGCCTATGGAGTCCTTTGTAGAGATGTTATATTATCCAATTTATTATTGTGTAGAAACCATAAGGAAAACATTATATGTATTTAGTAACAGTAGCTATTTGAAAGGCTGTACCTTAAATTCTTATCTCCACATAAAATACTAAATGAATAACCTGCATGCCTAAACAGAGAAACTAATTTCCTAGTATTTTTTGAAAACTTGAAAGAGCAAATGAGTTCATCCACTATGATTAATTCATGGCTCTTGCTAAGTTGCCAGAGTACGGTATAGACATTCATTCCTTCTGTCAATGTATGAAGAGTTCAGCACTTAGGTTATTAGCAGAGAACCTACACATGCTCAGAAGAATCCTTTTCATGTCAATGTCAAAAGATCTGCCATGAAAGAGGTACTTATACATCTGGGCAAAGTCCAAGATTATGTTTCTGGAGACAGGAGCACATCATAAAATCTCCAATGTAATAGCTGGCAGATCATAAAGAATGTATTTGAGGGCCTCAAAAGCATAACTGTAGCACCTTCCAGAATCCATAGAAGGCTGAAGATTGCTTTAGCATAACGAGTACAGATGTTCATTTAACTAATAGGATGTCTTGCTTCTGGTTTGAGACTTCATGGGCCAAGAGACACACACAGGTATTTGAGTTGAGTTTGTTGATCATTAAATGTAATGAGCACAACAATGCACTGCTAGATTGTGATGTTCACTGATAATATACTAGCACCTGAGGTCCACAAAGATGTAATGAAGATAATTTGTTTATATAAACCAGGACAACATACACTGTACTATTTTTTAAACATTTTAGTTCATTTGCTGTCTCTACACACTGTGTTTATACAGTACAAGTGGAAAGTAAAACCTATACATCCTTTTATTTCCTAGATGTTTAAAGGGATCAGAAAAGATCATCACAAAGACATATTTCAGAAAAACATCTTGTGCAACCTATAAACTGTAAATGCAGTGTCTAGATTTACTTTTGATGGGTAAATATAACAGGGAAAACATTTCTGATGGTGAGAACTAATGACAACAGGAAGGTTTGTTCCCATATGCATAGACTGTATGTGTATTCTAATTCAAGAATTTTTCTTTCCTTTTGTGTTAAAAGCTCTGTGCTAAACTCTATGACATGTAATTCCTTGTACTGTTTAACTTACTACTTGCATATCTGTAGCTGTCCTGTGACAGTTCCCCCTTTGTCACGGGACAGTTACAATTTGGCTAAGATTTTAAGATTTTTTTAACCAGGCATCAAACTCAGGGGTCATCAAACTTTGGGGGCCAGTCATTAATTCTCACTGATTCCAATAGACAGTATGTTGAGAATTAGTGGAAAACAATGGCAGAGTCATTTGAGAATCAGGATGAATATACCCTCAATTTAAATAGGAAATAGTATATTTTTTGAAGGAAATGGTAAAGTCTTGTAGTAGCTGAAATATTTAGAAGACAATATATGCCACTTGGATACAGTAATTTTCAGCCCTGTCATCCTGCAATGCATCTGCCTTGTCATAGTCACAAAATTTATTTTTGACACCTTGAAAATGAAAACAATTACAAAGAATCCTCTTCTAACATCAAAGATCATGTTGTAGTGATCATCCACTTTGTCTTAGTAGGTTAATCTGTGATGTTGTTGTTACTGAAAACGATCCCACTGCCAACTGTTTATGTGCTTGACATAGAATGTGGAGACAAATTATCCTATTAGCTGATTTATCTGACAGTTCTAAACAATCTGAAACAAAACATTTAAGAGATTTTTTTATTGCAGCTACAAATTGGTGTATATAGATTCATACATGTGTACTATAAATTAAAGAAAATTAGTGTATAAATATATGTATGCACAAGCATCCTACTTATAAATAGTCCACCTTTTTAATTGCTGCATTTAACTGTGAGTACATATCAATTATGTAATTTGCCTCACTTATAACTTAGTTATCAGTTGTAAAGTGTATATTCAGAGAAGCTTTACAGAGTTATAATCATGAATCTTGAAGCTTCAAATATATACTCGAAAATAAGATTTTAATAACATAGGTTATTGGATGATTTTAAAGATTTACTGTTATACTTTTAAATGCCTTAATATATATAAATAGATAGATAAAAGTATTGCTTTATCCTTCTGTTTGAAGAATGATATGCAAGTGGTTACATATATAGTAAAATAGTTTTAAGAGTGGCATGTTTTTCCATAGGAAAATTTTAAGTAATAATTTTTTTTAGTTGCTTGTGGGGCTTGAACCTTGGGCCTGGGGGCTGTCCCTCAGCTCTTCAGGGTCAAGGAGAGTGCTCTACCACTTGAGCCACAGCTCCACTTCCAGTTTTCTGGTGGTTAATTGGATATAAAGAGTCTCACGGACTTTCTGCCCAGGTTAGCTTTGAACTGCCATCCTCAGATCTCAGCCTCCTGAGTAGCATGAACCACTTGCTCCTAGCTTAATTAGTATTTTTGAAAGAATAAGATGAAACTGCCCCAAGTTGTCTTACTTGTAACTTTAATGTGAATTCAATTTAATCTGGACAATGGAGAAACAAATGATCAATAGGCTTACAGAAATACATGTAGCTGGGCACCGGTGGCTCACACCTGTAATCCTAGCTACTCAGGAGGCTGAGATCTGAGGATCGTGGTTCAAAGCCAGCCCAGGCAGGAAAGTCCATGAGACTCTTATCTCAAATAAACCACTAGAAAACCAGGAGTGGTGCTGTGGCTCAAGCGGTAGAGTGCTCACCTTGAGCTGAAGAGCACAGGGACAGCACCCAAGCCCAGAATTCAAGCCCCATGACCGACCAAAAAAAAAAAAAAAAAAAAGAAATACATGTATATGTATCCCATTGGAAGATTAGCTGCTTATAATTTCCATTGCAACCGTTTTATTTCCAGTGTCCTGAAAATTCATTGAGAAGCAATTAAAATAACTTTATGGTACGTTATGTACCATTTGCTGAGCTTGTTGGAGGGTATCATCAATACCTATCATCAATCAGCACCAACTGTAATCTATATTCACATGTCTACCTTTTACTAGTGGATTCTGAATGTGGGTTCTTTGACATTTGTGATTCTAAGCAATCCCACATTGGAACGAAGAACACAGGGTATGCAAGCACAAGTGGTAGTCTTTCAATAAATATTTTCCTCAGAAAAAAAATACCCTCAGCTTTCAGCTTTTATTATTAGTATGGACACACACATAGAAAATGTTAAATCCCTAATGGCTAATGATTAGCATCTACTGAGTACTGCTTAGGTGCCAGTATTTTGTTTATTGCTTTCCGTGCATAATCTTATTTAATCTTATATCTTTATACCAAGCTTTACTTTTGCTCTTATCTTGCATCTCAAATAGCCAAATCTGAATTCTTTTTTCTCCTTCATTTGAATTCATCAGTCTGTATTTTAGGCTCATTAAAGATGCAGAAAAATGTGAGATACATATTAAAATATACTTCAGTTTTAGCCAAATAAAATGTAATCAGAGTTTGTTTTTCCAATAAATAAAATTCTAATAGCATAGCTTGTTTAAAATAAAAACAAATCTATACAATATTAGGAAGATACATGTAGAATACATATTATATCGAAAAAATAACAACAAACAACAACCAATCAAGCTTAGGGAGTCTGAGCTTATCATTCACACTGGTTAGATAAAATCAGGGTATTTACAAGGGCAAAATTAGAATTGAATGTGCACATCCAAAATTCAATGGCAAGGAAAAGTTTCAAGCTGTTCCATATAGAAATTGATTTTTAGATTTCTGTGTAGTGCATGACATTATAAGTTCAAATTAATTTCAAACTTTTTAAATTTTTTCACATGTTTCTTCATGATTCCATACATGTTTCCCAGGTCTGCCTTGTAGCACTGAATCTTAAAACGCTTTTCACTCTTCATTAACTACACAGAGAATAGCACTTAACTGTGTGCATCTTGAACTCCACTCAATAAAAGTTTCAAGAGATAAGAAGCTTTTGCTATTTCAGGGTCACTATTGGTTTAAATAATACATAGGCACCAAGAAACAGTACAAATTCTACTGAGAATGTGGGCTTGGCTTTAATAGATTTCTTTTCCATCACAGTTCAGCATGGAAAACTGTTAAGCCTCCCGCCCCATAGAATGTTTTGGGTTACTTTTCCAATCCCACTAGAATCCAATAGAAAAAGAGAAAATGGAGGATGAAACTCGAGTACTCACCAAGATAAGTTGAGCTGAACATGAAGGAAAAGACCAATGTAGTGATGGATCATGCTTGTAATCCTATCTACATAACAAGTTGAGATTTGAGGACCCTGGTTCAAAGCTAACTTAGGAAGAAAAGTCCATGAGACTCTTATCTCCAGTTAACAAGCAAAAAGCTAGAAGGGGAGCTATGGTGCAAATGGGAGAGTACTAGTCTTGATTCAAAAAACAAAGTAAGTTGTGTGCTGGTGGCTCACGCCTATAATCCTAGCTACTCAGGAGGCTGAGATCTGAGGATTATGGTTCAAAGCCAGACTGGGCAGGAAAGATGGTAGGACTTCCATCTCCAATTAGTCACTAGAAAACTGGAAATGGCCCTGTGACTCAAGTGATAGAGTGTGAACGGTGACCTGAAGAGCTAAGGGACAGCACCCAGGCCCAGAGTTCAAGACCCATGACTGACCAAAAAAAAAAAAAAGTAGTAAGAGCTAAGGCCCTTAGTTTTAGTCCTGGTACTAGCATATACACGTGCACACACACACACACACACACACACACACACACACACACACACACACACACACAATTCATTGTGAAGCTTCACAAGCCACAAAAAAATATAAAAAAGACTAAAGAGACATGATTCATGATGTTCTTGTACAATGATGTTCTTGTACAACTAATATGATGCCTTGTATGTTACTTAAGAGGATAATAAATTTCATTATTTAAAAGTAATTCGGTTACAATTTAGGATGATTTGCAAATGTAACTGTAAATGGGTATTTTTGAAAAGGCAGGAAAATAGACAGGGACTTTGTTTCTCCTTTAACCAATCTGCAATTGGTAGAATCTTTTAAACTGCCTGATCACATCTGTTACATGTTGATTCCTAGACCTAGTGATTTTTAAGGAAAGTCTACATTTAAAACATTCCTGAGAGTCTAGATATGATTGTGGCTATTTTTTAAAGTTCATGAAAATAATAGTATTTGTTGGATATGTAAAATAAATTTTATTTGAGGGTAATTGAGGCTTTTTTACCCAAAATATTCAGATTTAAAAATTATTTTTGTAGGAAAAAATGAAAGAAATATAAATAAAATATATAAATAAATATGAAAGAAAATGAAAGAAAAAATGGAATTATCTTGTTACCTTTATGACCTGAGAAATTGATTTTTTTGAAAAAATTAATTTAGTGAATATAGTAATATCATGAACACATCAACCACTCTGTATGTGAAAGACTATGAATTAACCAGGTGTATCATGACTCTAATACCAGCTACTTGGGAGGTCAAAGTAAAAAAGTAATGATTAAGTCAAGCTAAAGCTTGATTGTCTCAAAAACAAGGCCCTATCTCATAAACAATACAGAAGCTGAAACCAGATACTCAGCTGGGCACAGGTAGCTCATGCTTGTATTCATAGCTTCTAAGGAGGCTGAGATCTAAGGATCCAGGTTCAAAGCCAGCCCAGGCAGGAAACTCCATGAGACTCTTATCTCCAAGACACCACTTGAGCTGAGGCTCAAGTGGTAGAGCGATTGTGTTGAGCTGAAGAACTGAGGGACAGTACCCAGCCCTAGAGTTCAAGCCCCAATGCCGACAAAAAACAGAACAAACAAACAAAAAAATCCCCAGATGCTCAGGTGACAGATAGGATCCTTACTGATCAGCCCAAGCAAAATTGTCCTGAGACCTTATCAGAAAATGTATATATCAAACTAAAAGACAAAGTATCTCGTGTGGTTCAAGTGGTAGAGTGTTTAACATGAGCGCCTGAGTTTCAATCCCTAGTACTGAAAAATAAATAAATGCTACATTTCATTTTATACTTATATGAACATATGCACATATATGTATATAAAAATATATTTATATTTCAAAATATAAAAAAAGATTAATGTCTTCTAAAAGATCACAATAGCTAAGGGTCTTCTTAATGAACATTGAATGTAGTATCAAAGCAAAAAGAAATAAATGTTTACAGTCATTGTATTATAGGTTGAATCAAATACATTTCTAAATAGAGAAATGATTAAAATCATAGAATCATTAAGTAATAGAGAAAAGTCTGATATGCCATTATTCTCCAATATTTTACTTGTACCTTTTAAAATTACCTTCTAACTATTTTGCTGTTTCAGAGTGTACTTTTAAAGAAAGATTGGTTGTATCGGGGTTAGGTGTACTTTTGCTTGCATGTTATTCAATCTATAAATCAAAATAATTAATGCTGATCCATTTTCTCCCCTGATTTTCTACAAGTTTGACTTGAATTTTTTATATAAATGAAAAAATAATAGCTCAGTTTTCAAATCCTCTGTTTTGAAGCTGTCAATAGTCAAGTGTGGTAGTCTCATGACATATATATATATATATATATATATATATATATATATACACACATACATACATACATACATATATATATATATATATATATACATATATATATATATAAAACATTTGAAATGGCAAATGACATTGAGAAAGAAACATGATTGTTCCTTAATCAAGGAGTGGCATAAGTTTGAATAACTTTAATAAGAAAAAATGTTGTGGACTGAAATTAAGACTAATCAGAATTGTCAATATTCAATCATTCTGAATTTGCCAGTGTTATAAAAAAATATATTTTTGGCTCACAAAATGAACACTTGTCTTAAAGTTTTGGGTTTTTTTCTCCAGGAGCACTAGGGAAGTAAGTGAAAATCATATTGGAAAACATGAATAAAATATTTTAATGATGGATTCCAGTGATGCTGAATATTTTATTTTGCATTTTCTAGAGAATGCTGGTCTTGGCAAATAGTAGTTCTAAACACATTTTAGTAATTTTCGCATGTTGGCAGAAGTTAGATCCTAAGAGAGCTGAATGAGTCTGATGAACTTACTTTGTACTTAAAATGTAACACATGATCAATGTAGATGCACGAGAAATCACAGGAAAGCTTCAAGGACAACAATATTATACATATTTTCACACACATATATATTTCATACTTCATAAAAATAGTAAATTTACTACTACTTCCTAATAAACTTTCATCTAATATTTTTTCTTGATACTTACATGCATAAATGTAGAAGATATATACATATAGATAAATTACATATACATATAAATATAAATATCAACATTATAAATCATTATGTATAGTCAGGCTCATTTATAAAATAAATTTGAAAGCGTCTTGTATATAAATAAATGATAAATATATATTCATATTACATAGATAATTCTGTATCTCATTTTCATTTATCTTGAGAATATGTCTAACTGCTACAAAATATTTAAGCATCTATCAGATTGTTTCCTTGACAATAATTGTAGAAACACATTTATTTTCTCAAAGGATATGATCACCTTATTTTATTCAGAATGCCAAAGAATATTTCATAATGGATTATGATTTTATAAACCAACCCAAATTGCCTTTGTGCTGGTTGATAATTAGCTTTTCCCTGTTGTTATCACATGCTTTTATTTTGGTTTATGATTTCATAGGTATATCACTGATTGATTGGCTCCATTTAATGACTTGTCATGAGGAAGAACATCATGTCATGCTATTGACAGAGGAGCCTCCTTATCTCAAGAGAAGGACAGAGGGAGGGAAAAGCCAGGAAAAAACACACTTTTCAAGGACGTGCCCACAGTGATCTTTTCCTTTCATTCAGGATCCACCTACCACAGTTGCTAAGTCTCCAAATAGCCTATTATGTTGTAAATCTATCAATAGATGGATTGAATTGGGGATCAACCCTTCAACTCATGAGCCCCCCTCCCCCCCCCCGGACTTTTCATGTCCAATCCCTGACAATTGTCTAGCTCCTCTTACTTTTGCTCAGCTTTTCGGCTTTACATTTGAGCCACATCTCCAATTCAGTATTTTACTGTTAATTGGAGACAGAGTGTTTTGGACTTTTCTGCCTGGGAGGGCTTCAGACTAAGATTCTCAGATCTCACTCTCATGAGTAGAATCCAAGTAAAATAGGTCATCTCCTTCTTTCCTCTCTTCATATGATCTGTGGATGTGTATAAAGAAAACATAATTACACATATTAGCAGGCAAAAGAAAGGTACACTCAGGCGGGGCACCAGGGGCTCAAGCCTATAATCCTAGCTACTCAGGAGGCTGAAATCTGAGTCTCAAGATTCAAAGATAGCCTGGGTAGGAAAGTCCGTGAGACTCTTATCTCCAATTAACCACCAGAAAACTGGAAGTGGCGTGGCTCAAGCAGTAGAGCACTACCCTTGAGCTGAAGAGCACAGGGACAGCACCCAAGTCAAGTTCAAGCCCCACAACAGACAAAAAATAAAAATAATAATTAAAAAAAAGATTCACCAAATTTCAGAGATGAACAAATCTCATAAGTAATCAAACTGGCAGAAGAAATAGGAAGTATTCTTTAATATGAGAAGTGCAGGCTTTATTTTTTCCTTAAATACTTTTATAGCACTAAGGCACATTTTTTGATATCATAATTATCAAGCCTATGTGTGTTTTTGAGCATTTAAAATTGCTATTTTTATTTTTGTTCCTCAACAGTGACACTTGGAAATGTCTTAGTACTGTTTTATAACAAAAATATAAGTGGGAAACACATTTTTTCCCATTCTGCTTAAATAGAAACATATTTCAAATAAACATTACATTTGAGACTTTACAACTTATTCTTGTATTATTTTTAAAAACAGAATAAACAATAAGCTTTAAGACAAATTTGTATGAAGAGTAAGGTCTGAATTTCAATGGCCTATCCTCATAGAAAGTCTGTTTTGGGTGGCTGAATCTCATCGATTCACATTGATATTACATATAAATGAAAATACCAAATGTCTCTTGCTTTGTCAGTGAAAAAGTAATTTGGGTTTAACAAATGGTCCAGTGATGTCTATTTCCAAGCTTCATGACATATTAAAGCAGTTGATGAGGTACAATTTGTTGTGGGGTCACATCTGATGGATGGCTTCCTATCTCCCTCGGCCTCATCTGCTGTGATATTCCATTAACAAATGTTCATTGCTGGACAGTGCTAAATGTGTTCTATCTAAATCATCCGTTACTTATAACAAGTTTTAGTCTATATGAATCAAACGTTGTTTCGAGTTGCCCTCAACAAGATTTTTCATTTTGAAGCTTTTTCTACCACTTGAAATGGCATAACTAGAATATAGATTTTTAAATACTTTTTTGCACATATGTGTGATCATAGTCTAAGAATTTAGTAGCAAAGTGAATCCTATACCAAGTTTTATAGAAGAATATAGATAAAATATGATTTTATAAATTTTTGTCTGCTTCTTTATAAACGGAACAAAAATAGGTTTTATATTATAGTGTGAAATCATTTAAAAATAATATAAATGTTATTGGTTCATGAAAATCTTGTGAGGTAGACATTATTTCCAGGAATTAGAATACACAGGGGGGCGGTGAGGAGAAAGCAAATTATACTCTGAAGCTGTCTCTCAATCACAAGCTTCTGAGTTTTTATTTATTTATTTTTTTAGTCTGACCTTTTTTCACTCCTGCTCAATCAAACACTGGTCCCATTCTGCTTTCTCTCTTGATGTCTTTCACTCTACCTGGCTCTTATTTCTTTGATGGCTCCAGATTCCTTGCTGCTTGGTTTTAACCTTATAATTTGACATTTTCAACTCCTGGTCAATGTTCAGGTATAGAACAAAATCTTTGCAGCTTATGTAAAAAGATCTGTGGAAATCTCATCACTAAGGGCACATTAATATACAACATTTCTATTCTATCCAAATAATAATTGTATTATTTAAATAATATAATATTTTTCACATATATATGTATGACCAGAAAACATTTTAAATTATTTTAATAATTATATATTTAAAAACATAGGCAATTATATTTTAAATCAACTTCCAATGTGAATGGAAAGGTTGAAGTTCATTTTAGAGGTTTATAAATGCAAACATTCTCAGACAAATATTTGTGTGATCCTGTGTTAAAAGTTACATGAAGGGAGGGATCATGGTTTCAATAAGAACAAGAACTGCTGTTAAAACTGAATAATACTGATAATAGTTATATTTTTGACAAAGTATACATGTAAAGCTAGGCAGTTTTGGTTCAAATTTAGGACTGTCTCATATTTGTTCATTTATTTTGTGAAAAGTAATTTTCTCCCTCTGGTATTTTCAGGCATTAACAGTGCAAAGGGTTTCATTATGATAATTTCATCAATGTCTACAGTGTAAATTGAACAATTTCACCTATTGTTTCATCTACTATATTCTTTCAGCCCCGTTTCTCCTCCTCATCCACTTTCAAAAATTATAATATGACTCTTACCATGCTGTTTCCTATATATAAACTAGTATATAATCATCACAACATACGCCTGCCTGACATCTTCTCTCTTCCTCTTTCCCATACTTCAAAGAGCTCCCTTTTTATTTTCATGTCCCATTATTATTATTATTATTATTTAATTTTATGAATTATTACTATTATCATTATTTTAGATCTAGTTTCCACATATGGGTGAAAATATTCAATATTTGGCTATTTTAACCTTTGCCTATTTCACTATATATTTATACATATATATGTATACACACTGGAAAATATATGTAAAAGTAGTCATTTGCTGAACAGAATATATATTTATATAGAGAATATATAGTTAGTGAAATATTTGCATTTCCTTTATACTTAAGTATATTAAACATTTCTTTGTACTTATTAGTCATTTGTACTTTCTCTCCTGAGTACTAGCTCTTCAATACTCCTATTAATTAGATTATTTGTTCTTTCTGTGTACAAATTTTCTGAGCTCTTTGTGTATCCTGCATATTAATGCTTGGTACTTTGCATAACTAAAAAATGCTCAATTCAAGTTATTGTTTCTTTTGATGTGCAGAATTTTACTTTTTAATTTAATGCAGTTCCATCTGCCCATTCTTGCCCTTACTTCCTGATCAATTTTAATCCTACTCAGCAAATGATTACCTTTGCCTGTATCCTCAAGTACTTTCATTATATTTCTTGTTGTAGTTTAAAGTTTTAGATCTTATAATAAAGTCTTTCATCAATTCAATGTTGATATTCATAAAAGTTGAAATTAGGGTCTAATTCAGTCTTACACTGTAATAATGTAAATAACAACAATTCCAAGTGCTATATTTTGAAGAGACTATTTTTCCAAGGATGTTTTTGGTTCCTTTGTCAAAAATCAGATGAGTTTAGCTGTACTGATTTATTTCTGGTTCTTCTGTTCTATTTCCTTGGTCTTCAGGTATGATTTCTTTCTTTTTTTTTCTTTTTTCTTTCTTTCTTTCTTTTTTTTTTTTTTTTGCTTCTGATCTCCTTTATTTTTAAGAAGCTGTCTCCGCCCCCCCTTTTTTTTTTGCGAATTCTTTATTGTGATTAAGTGATTACACAATTTCACAATTTTACAGTATTGTGGGAGAGTGATGCTTAGTTAAATTCACAAGCACATTCTAACTTTCATGGGGCAAATTGTCTATTGTGGTCTATAAAGTTTATGAGTTCTATGAGCGTTGACAATACAGTTATCTCTTCCACATCGGGTGATGTGTACATCACTTTCTTTTTGCATAGTGTCAGCTGTTCCCTCTTCCCCACTCATTCCCTCCCTCCCATCGCTGCCATTGAGTGGCTTAATTCGTTTTGATCAATGTCCAGTGCAGCTGATGGGTCCCACTGTTGTGAGTTTTTTGGTATATGGCTTTGTGGTATAATATGGACTCTGATCCTGTGAAACCTCCAGCCTTACTCTATTTGCTCAGGATTACAAAGAAACATTAAAAAATCAGTACAGATTAATCTAAAAAATTTGTTGAGTAGTGACACCCAATTGTGAGATATATATAGATATATATCTATATATATCTATATATATAGATAGATATATCTTTAATGAACTCCAGAGTTTTCTCCATAATGAAGACAATAAATATTTATATTATCTATTATATGCCAGGCATCAGTAGCTTGTGGCTGTAATCCTAAGGTTAGGATGAGGCTGAGATCTGATGATCACAGTTTGAAGCCAGACAAGGTAGGAAAAGTTTCTGAGCCTCATCTCCAATTAATCACCCCTTCCCCTCCAAAAAAATGCTGGAAGTGGAGTTGTGGCTCAGGTGGCACAACACTAGCCTTGAAGAGAAAAGTTCAAGGACAGTGTCCCGGGGTCCTGGATTCAAGACCCAGGACATACAGATATACACATACAAAATTTTTAAAAAAAGATTTATACTACTTAATATAGTAGATTTTGTACTAGGAGAAAGTTTGGAGCAGAATGTATGCTGGTGTGTTTGCTTTTTGTTGTATTAGGCAAGGGTTCTGCAGTTTCAGTGTACATAGAATTTCTTTGGTGGGGGGGAGGGAACTCATGGAAACAGTGTGGCCTTATCCATAGACATTCTAACATGGCAGATCTGAGGGAGACCCAAGCGTTTGCCTTCGTAGCAAATTTGTAGCTGATACTGAAGCTTTCTGTCCTTGTGATGCCTTGGGAATCTTTGTTACATTCAAATTGACCTTAGAAAGCAGAAGTCTTTTAAAACCATTGTATCATTGCCCTGTAGTCCTGTGACCTTCCATAGGAAACATAATGCCTCTGACCATAGAAGTTCGAAGTTCATAAACTTAGATACATGATGCCTGCCTGAGAAGATGGTTGTTATAGCTTCAAGAAGATATACAGAATACCCAAAGGCAGAATTTGTCATATACTATTAGCTTCATGTTCATTCTTGAGACTTTCTTTTCCTTCTTCAAATGTACTGTAATGGAAATGATGATTCTAAAGCTGAGTACAGAAGAAAAACAATCCTTGAATTCTTGTTTGCCAATCCAGAAAAAAAAATACACATGGTTGTGTGTAATGTATTTAGTGCATACAACTGATGCAGATTAGTGATATAAACCAACAGCTAATATTGCTTTAACTTCTGGGAATATCTTTATGACAAATTTTGGTCAATAAACTTAACGTAATTAACTATTTCCATAAGGAGTTATTTATGGTAGCCATCTACCATAATGGCTTCTTTTGTTAGTCAGTTTCTTTTGTTACCAAACATTAAATTAAAAAAAATTAGGCTCATCACCTGAATCCTCATAGTTGTTAAAACCCAACTAAACTAAAACCCAACTTTACTTCAGTCATTAAGTTCATTCGTTTTCAGATGTTCCTTTTCTCCATTACTGATCTATGAGAGAGAAAGGACCTGGTTTCTCTTATTTAACTACCAATACCTCCCTGGTGAAAACAAACAAATAAAGGATGTAGATCTACTTAGGGAAATCTACTTAGATTTAATATAGGGAAGATAAAATATTTGAAAAAGATAAAAAATCTAAAGTTGACATTAGAAAGTCAGACACACATATAGATAGGTAAATGATAGATAGATAGAAAGATAGATAGATAGATAGATAGATAGATAGATAGATAGATAGATAGATAGATAGATAGATCAATAGAGCATTGAGGTGACAGTGATTCACTATATGGAAAGATAGAAATAGATGTGGGAATAAAAGTCACATAGGCTATACAAAATAAATTTATGAATCTACTCTAATGTAAATCAATAGAAGAATGATAACCAATAAAGAAGAATGGTCCATAGATAGCTCAGCGTATGTATTTTTTATAGCTGTAATATAAAACATGCCATCAATACTTTGAATACATTCTTCCATATATTTTTTGTGTATTGTTATAACAACTCATATAGATAGTTTTATATTCTGCATTTAAATTTAAATTATAAAATTATATTTCCATTGTCAAAAACATAATGTATTATAACCATCTTAAACTCCATTGTTTGAGGACACTGTGATTTACATGTATTTTCTTCTTATATACCGAGAAGGACTATTATGTTAATGTATATTGTTCCATGCTGGTTATTAGAAATTTATTTTGTCTTTTTTGACAACAAATACCCAAACTTAGTGTCTGGCTAAGACACTACTTGCAAAAACTGAAGAAAAGTCTGTGTATCTTAGAAGCTATCACACACACTTACTCTCTTGTTATAACTTAAATTTAGTAACCCAGAATGTTGTCCTCATCACCGGGCTCCAAAATAATTCACACACACACACACATACACACACACACACACACACACACACACACACACACACACACACACACACACACAAAACAATTCACTGTATTAAGTAAGTGAAAAGGGATGTAAAACTCATTCTCATATCTATAAAGGCCATGTGGACATTCATGGCCTCTAAGGTTTAAGTCCTAACACCACCTAAGTAAGGAGCATAGAGAAATACTCTCCTTTAGAGTAGATGATGTGCTCAGCAGAAATGCTGGAAGTATAAGGCTAGTGGTGAATATATACCAGTCTCTTTTCTGCTCAAATACCTCACTCCAATGATGTCTTTTTCTGGACATATCATGTACAAGACCTTTAATTTAAATTATTAAGTTTGCCTTTGAATAACACCATCATGACTATGTGACATAAGCTGTTTTTTTTTAATAATTTGGTCTTAATGACAAAGTTAAAAATAGTTAAATATTTATTATTTCTTGATTTATGAAAAGTTCTATTGT
The DNA here is from genome assembly GCF_019054845.1 of Dipodomys spectabilis. Classification (NCBI taxonomy): domain Eukaryota; kingdom Metazoa; phylum Chordata; class Mammalia; order Rodentia; family Heteromyidae; genus Dipodomys; species Dipodomys spectabilis. The sequence goes on from NW_024870709.1 coordinate 10,917,994, forward strand.
AGTTCAAATTATTTTTATCATATTTCCTTTGTGATTAGAAGCTAATACATACTGATCATCATGTACACAATCTCTATTTAGCATGGTTTAGCAGAGAAATACAAGTGCATTGGGTCTAGCAAACACCTTCTAGCTATTTCTTTTTAAACCTGAGCAATGTAGACATTTTACATCTACTGAGAAGCTGTCTAATTTTCAAGATATAAAAGTGGGCCTTTTATTTCTCCAATGTTTGCCCAAAGCAATTTTGGCACACCACAAATTCTCAATAAGATGTGCAATAGAATTTCCAGTGAGAACAAAGAAAAACATGTCAGCTTATTTCAGAAAATGTTTGAAATCTACTTCTTTGTAGCTAAATAAAAGGATTTCAGAGACATTTTTAACTCATGAAGAGATCTATAGAAAGGAATAAAATATTTATTAAATATAAAAATGAAGACAATTTATATATAACAATACTTGATATGTTCTTTCTATAAATGCTTAGAGAACACTTACCTTTGATAGCAAAAATAAAAACTCTTTTCTCTTTATTTATGGCATATTTGGTCCTATCTTTGTGAAAATTTTCCTAACTAGGATAAACAACACACACTGTGTATTTCATAACATGTAGCTTTAAAAGCAGAAAGTGTAAATGAAGAGATGAAGAGAGAATTAGTCAATAATTCAATGTACTCTTCTACAAAATTCACTTCACTGCAAAATTAAAGGGTAAGGGAAGTGAAGGTTAGGGGAGGGATGGATAAGGATATTGAAAGGGGAGACATTCATCAAGATTCAGTGTTTACTAATTTTTACTTTTTATTTTCTGACTCTATTGTCTTTTTCATATTATAATTTAATTTAATTTTTCATTATCTTTAAGTAGTTGTACAAAAGAGTTGCCATTAATAAGCAGTTTATGAAAACACTGAATGTACATAGTAGCATAGGATTGGAAGGCTCTAGATGTAGAATGACCTTCATCTTCTTGTCAGTAAGCAATGATTGTGATGGTTTTCACTTGACTTGTGAATATGTATATAGTGAAAGATAAATTTAATTGCAAACGTTCTTTGAAGTAGTAGTCTCTTATTTTGTATCATGATATAATTAACAAATAGAGCACTCAAAATTATTTGATAACATTTAAAGGACTCAAACATAGGAGCTACATTTTTATTTATTATTAAAACCTCAGTGTAAAATTGAAATTGTACCTTAATCTCAGACTACATATAAGCTTTCTATTCTGGGAGTATGTTCTTCCTTTTCTTCCCCAAACTGCAGGCCATACTATCTCTTGTACTTAAAAAGGAAGTTATGCCAAAGGAAGAAATAAGCTTAGCAACTTTTGGTAGACATATTTGAAAAGTCAAACTCATAGCTCTTGTGAATTTACATACCTTCCCAGACTCTTACTAAGCTTCAACACATTCTCTAGGGCCAATGAAATCTATATATATATATATATATATATTACCCATTTTCACATACTTCTATTAAGCTGTTGATTATGTCTCTTCAAGGTTTTTCTAAAACTCTGAAATAAGGTATTTTTGAAGTTACAATATTATCTCCAAATTATTCCTTTTGCATTTTTACTCATCTAAATGATCAAATTGAATTTTGGTTAGAGCTCAAGCAACTTGCTAGCTAAAAATAGATTGTAGTTCTGATTGATAAATTTAATGAAATTCACCGCAATCAAAGTAGAACTACCTTATTGAAATGTGGAAAAATAAGGAGAAAATTAAGAAACTTCTACAAAAATCCCTAGACAAGTTGATCATAATAGAGTTTTTGATATGTTTTTAATTGAATGTCTTAAATAAGGATGCCTTCATACTTAAATCTAGAAATACGTTATAGTTCTCTAAAATCTAATTGTGCAGATGAATATTTTAAAACGAAATTTGCATTTTATTGTGTTATTATTATTAAGCATTCCTTAATCTGTCCATACTTTCACATTTCTAAATCGTCTATTTATGAATTTAAATCTGCATTAATCACATCTGAATACTACATTTCATGGTCTTTTATAGGAATTTAATGTCTGAGTTCCATATGTCTAAAATAGTATATTTAATGTTGAAATAACAGTAAATATTAATTGCAATTACTTGTGTGTGTGAGAGAGAGAGAGAGAAAGAAAGAGAGAGAGAGAGTATGTCTTGGTTTGAACTCAGGTTTTAGGTGCTTCTCTGAGCATTTTTATTCTAAGCCATTCTTCCACCAGTTCAACCACAGCTCTACTTTTGGCTTTTTGGAGGTTAATTAGAGATAAGAGTCTCACAGATTTTCCTAGTTGAGCTGGCTTCAAACCACAGTCCTTACATCTCAGTCTCCTGAGTAGCTAGGATTATAGGCATGGACAACCCATAATCAGCTTCATTTGCTTTTGCAACATATCTCCTTAAAATTTATTTTAATTGTATTTATGTAGTTATACAAAGGTGGTTTCAATTATCTAGTTATGCATAGACTAGATTTAAATGTTATGCTTCAAATATTTCCTAAATTATTTCTGTTTTGCCCACAAAGTATGGTTACATTAGAAGACACATGATTTAAAAATAATATATTAGCAATAGAGTATTTTGAAAGCCATTGACTGCTCTTAGATAGATTATCTGTTTTGGACTGTGACTTGTGAGATTATATTATCAAAAAAGAGATTGACTGGCCTGAGAGTTCATCTTTCACTTTGAGGAACTATGAACTTGGGGCCAGGCATCTATCCTCTCTGTATAAATGTCTTCATTCATACAGTGTTCATGTGAGGTTTACTCATCATAGTAATTGTCTTGGCAAATTGTAGTGATTTACTGTTGCTTTAATAAAAATTCCAGAGCATAGTAAATGTTAAGAGTATATATTCCATGTGATATGCAGTCATGATAAAATTGATCTTGGCTCATTTTATTAATGGTCTCAAAAATCTTAAGCTGAGCTCTTCAAAGGTGGTCATTTGAAGTAAATTCAAATTTTGTCATTTTATATATATACATATATATCTCCAACAATGTACATATACATATATGAATGTTGAATGTATTTTTACTATCATTTAATATGAGGGGAAATCTGTCAATATTTGATAGGCATGGAAATATTTTTCTTTTATTAAACTTGTGGGTTATTAGTGCTGCTTTAGTGACTTTGTTGGATAAACTACTAGTTGCTAAATTATACCAAGAAAAATAATCTAAGAAAATCAAGTATAGTTTTTTTAATGTAATTTTATAGACAAAACCTATGTTATTAAATAGTAATACTATGATTTTATTAATGGATGAGGGGCAGTTGAAAAAATATATACTAAGATCAGTTCAAAACTTCTTCCCCATAAGACAACCAAGCCAGTGACCTGTTCTATTATCCCTCAGCCTTCAGTCAAGGATTTCATTTATCTTCCAATTTACCTTAACTTTCTCTGATAGAACAATACCCAAACACTTCAACTCCTTGGCCACTGTAAGGGAAATTGTTTGCCTTTGGCATATTTTAGACAACCCTAATGTCAGCCTATCAATCTAACTGATTTATTTTCTAACTGGAATAATATGAGTATAAAACTGTATGTAGTAAGAAGTCTACAATATTGAAGCCTTCAATGGATTTATATAGGTGATTTAGACTGAACAAGATATCTCTACATTTTATAAGCTTTGTCTTGTAGAGAAATGATGTTCTGGCTTATAGCAGGTATTGAGAAGCTTTTACTGATTCCTTCTTGGGATCACCAATTAATAAAAACCAGGAGAAAAGACTGGCATCCCTCTCTCAATTTTAAATGTGTCTTTTGTTCTAAATCATTCACCTTGAAATTTGGAAGGACAAGACTCCTGGATAACATCTTTCTAAGGAAAAGTAGAGAAAACTGCTCTCCTGGAAAAACAGGAAAACCTCCCCAGGACCAATGACCTGCAGGCAGCCAGGCAAGGATGACTTGTTTATCCTGAACAGGCTGTCCCCCTCAAGTAATGACAACAATAATAACTTCTACAGAACCTTTTGGAAAACAAGGACTGACATAATTATCAATCAGGTCTCACCTGTGATTGGAACTGTTGCCCTATTGCATGAACATACAAATATGTGTATTTCAGTTTTGCTTGAAATGAAATCCATTGTCAGTCACATCAATGAGGCAAGTGAAGGACTAGACATACAATGTCCCTTCCAGAACTATGTTCAAGTCTAGTATAAATGACTGTAACTATTCCTGTTTTAATGCTAGAAGCAAATAGCATATATACATACTTTTTTCTCCATTTGGCTTCACTGTATAAACTGTAAAGGCCAAATTACCAAGCTAGGGAAAAAAAAAACAACAAGAGATCCAGGTAGTGATCATCTCCCTTATATTGTTGTAAATGGATTACTATATTTTCAAAATTAGTCAGCACAAGTATAAGTCTGTAATTGAGGGCAGAATTAATATGAATACAGACAAATATCTTTATGGTGAATATTTTAATACTAGCACAGCTATTTGCCAGGCCAACTTACGGGGAGTACAGAATGACTGAACCTCATTAACTTAATTCTCAGATGAGTTTATTTTATAATTCAAATGTTTATCTTGTAAACATTCATAATTCTGATTTAGATTTTACAAGAATCCAAATGTTCCATAGATACACATCTACAGATAATCCTCACAAAATATAATTTCTCATTAATTATTAGAAACTCTCTAACTTAAAACACAACCTACAGAATTGAGCAAACTGGCATTCAGTTAAGACTGCAAATATGGTATTGTTCAAACCGAAATTCAGTTAAGACTGCAAAATATTATAATATTCGAGTACAATAAAATTTTCACAGACAAAATGATCTCTATTCGTACTCTCTATCCAGGAAGAAACGAAGGAAAATCTATCTATCTGATATGTTAAAGCATAATTCTACCATATTTCTTTGTTTTAAGTGACAAATTGGTTGGTAGCAAGATGATCCCAAATGGGTATAATGTAGAGTTAAATATTTGATGAATGGTGGCTGGCAACAAACAGGTATCCATCTGCATACATTACCTAAAGGATAGAATCCAGTGGCAAAACAAGACACGGGCTTGGAAAGGCTGTACATTATAATAGTGTAGAGAAAATTTGATTTTGATAATTGAATTTTCCTATGAAGAAAACAGAGTAGCAAACTTGCAGAAACGGATGGTCTCTGAGCATAAATGAGATAGCCTTTGCGTTTTCCAGAGACATTTTGAAAAGGTATAGTGTTTACATCATTCACTTTAGGAAAATAAGAGTCCAGAATTTAATCCATTAATTCTAGTTTGACCACACAGTGCCCAATGGTTGTTTGAAAGTGAGGAAATTTGGCTGGGAATGTGGCTTAGTGGTAGAGTGCTTGCCTAGCATGCATGAAGCCCTGGGTTCAATTTCTCAGTACCACATAAACAAAAAAAGCTAAAAGTAGTGCTGTGGCTCATGGTAGAGTACTAGCTTTGAGCACAAAGAAGCTCAAGGACAGTGTCCAGACACTGAATTCGAGCTCCAGGACTGGCAAAGGAAAGAAAGAAAGAAGGAAAGGAAGGAAGGAAGGAAAGAAAAGAAAGAAAAAGAGGAAATGTGGCTTGCATTTCTTAAAACAATTTGCTATTTTTATGAAATCTGTTTTCAGGGTAGGCTTTGATTTCTGATGACTTCCCAGGGATTCTCTTTTCTTTACATAAGAATATACCACTAAATACCATTTATTTTATTCATACATGCTAGTAAAGTCTTAAGCATTTTTTGAAGTAACTATTTCCTAAATGTTTTATGATAAGCATTTTCAGAAAAGAATTGATGAACAATCAAAAATAAGAAAAGAACATTTTCAAAAACTAAGAGACTGATAGCTCAGATTACACTTTTTCATCTTACTCAGTCTTCAGATTTCTACAAAGGAATGTAGCTTTTAGTATTTATTAACAGACATCCACTGAAGGCATGCTACGCATTTCTTAGGGAAAGAGAAGAAAGTCTTACAAAGTGAAGAAAGATTTTGTGAAACATGGATGAAATTCCTCTGCTCTCAGAATCACAAATCACTTTGGTCGTCAGAACTTTTCAATCAGAGGGGCAATGTTCTTTGTGGTGTACTTTCAAAGATTAAAAGTCAAGTAGTCCCAGAAACTTGAAGTACACTTACAAGATACTTATAGTAGCCTCTGTGAAATGAGGATGTTTCAGCAAATGCTCCATGACGTGGTCACTGATTAAATAAAAGGAATGAAGGGTGAAAGAAAGAAGAAAAGATGCCTTGAAGGTTTAAGCATGAACCCAGGAAATGAATCTGGTGTAGGAAATGGTGTGTTGAGTTTTGAATAAGTCAGTTTGGGAGTCAATACCCACTGGGCAGTTCAAAATGTTGAGAGAAAATGTAAAGTTAATGATTTGGGAGATAATTTGATGTGATAATAACATCAACTATTGATAGAATAACTATCTTTAAGGGTTTTTTTTTCCAGAGGGTCTGTTACACATTATTAACTCCAGTGTGGCATAGGTTCGTGTATGAATCATTTGTACTCCTAAATAACTTATTAGATATAATTCAGTTTGTTTTCTAGATATAGATTTCAATCCATATATGAGTAATTGCAAAGATGGTATGTTTTGAATCACAAGCTCTACTGTTCAAATTTGGAATATGAAAGAAATCAGAGTAAAAAATGAGCAATACTTTGGAGACAGAGAAAAATCTTGAGACATAAAGAATCGTAGGAAAGGGTCATATCCATGTGACTAGACCAAGGCAGAAACTGCTTATCTGGGACAATATAATATGAATCGCAAGACATCCATCGTCTGGAAAAGTGGCCCAGACAAAGCAATCCCTTCATAGTTGACATTTCTTGTTAAATATATTTTTTATTGTAAAGATACTGTTCAGAGGAGTTACCGTTACTTGAGTAAGACCATGAGTACATTTCCTATTGATCATTTTGTCCCCCTCCTTTGTTTTTCCCCTACCATCCCTTCCCTCCCCACCTCCCCAACTCCTCCCTTCCCCACCCTGAAGTTGTAAAGTTTGTTTTCAACATAGTGTCTTGTACATACATCTCATTGCTATAATGGGTCAACTTGACATTCTTTTTCTTCATTTTCGATAATCTGACTCTGTACTAGATGAGTATGCTTGTGTGTTATGAGAATATAGTGTGTGGTTGTAGACCCACAGTGGACAAATACCATTTACTCAAAAAAGAGGAAATATTTTCAACAAGAGTATATTATTCCTGGTAATTTCAGCAAATTTATTTTTAATCAAGTTTCCATAATGTAATTATAAGACATGCTTTTGAGTACCTATTTCTATACATTGTTTCTTAAGAATAAAACAACTTGAGTCTTCCCAATTTTGTAAGGAAGAATATTTTCCATGCAGTGAAAAACTGCCATGATGTTGACACCAAAAAATAATTTCTTGACCTTATGGGAAAATTATAGAGTATAAATGGCAGTGGAAGTCAAAACAACAAATATTTCAGTCTGGATCTTTATTTTCTTCTTACATGTGAATTCTTTTTTTCCCTTTACCTTCCTTTTTTTATTACATAACTGACTTAAATATTCCTTCTACATGCACAAAAATCACATCCATAGTGTTACAATTTTTACTCTACCATAAGATACAACTTAGAATCTTAAGGAAAGGAGAAGTCTAATTTATTTCCCCATATGTTTATTCTTTCTATTCCATGTAAATTTTTTATTGATGAGTTTTGTTTGTAAAATATACTTTTATATATTTACTTCCTGTAATCCCATTTAATTAATTCCATTTAATTTCCTTTAACATTTCTACCTCAAAATATACCCAACTCTGAAGATTGTGCTTTCAGTTTTGTGGGGTTTGTTTTGGTAGTGGGGGCTGAAATCTGGGCGTTCTATCCCTCAGCTCTTCAGCTCAAGGCTAGCTCCCTACCACTTGAGCCACAGCTCCATTTCTGGCTTTTTTCTGCTTATGTGGTGCTGAGGAATCAAACCCAGGGCCTCATGCATGCAAGGTAAGCATTTTACCTCTGAGCCACCTTCCCAGCCCAGGTTTTTTTTGTTTTTTGACAGAAATGTTCCTTCAGATAGGCAATATCTGTTTCAAAAGATCTTTCTCTTTCAACTACTCACTTCCTTCCATAAGGAAGCCCAATGAGGGTTCTAGAATCAATCAATATTCATGATTACAAGCCAGTTAGCTTAAGTTTTGATCATAAGTGGGGGGAAAAAAAGCCTCTAATGTTCAGTTTTGTCCTATGGAGGAATCCCTCATGGGAACTCAGGGAAAAGCTTCCCTTTTGTCTTTATTTCCTTTTCTTTAAGAATTTAGTTATCTCTAAGGGAAAACATGTTATTTCCCTCTAACTACTAACAGTGGTTTATAATCTGCTTATATATTTAACAATGACAACAACAAAATAGGCTATAGTGCTTACAAAGGCAGTATTTGAAATATGACCTAATGTATTCCTTCCATTTATTTTTAAAAACTGGTCCAACCTGTTTTCAAGGTGGGAGCTATTGACTTTTAAATTACTTTCAGGTTTTGGTTCCATGAAATATTACTCTTTTGGCCTTCAAAATCATGTCTGATGACATGAAGTTGACAGTTGCATAATATAGCAGTTAGACATGTGGGCAATGCCAATCAAAAAGACATATTTTATTGTCCACAGCTTAGGAACCATTTCATGTTTCACAGACACTCATTCACTCATTCATCATGTTTTCTCCATTGGGGTTTGCAGATGACTTTGTCAAGTCAATCAGATGATGGGAATTTAACCTACATTTTATATCCTGAGGGAATCTAAGCTTTCACCTATCTCTTCACCAATCAGAAAGGCAAGAATTTGCTTAATATACTCACAGACTGATAATAGGTTAGCAAAAAAAAAAGGGCTGTAGATTTCCTCTGTATCTTCTTGTTATAAGAGAACCACTTTGCATCAACTGGAAATAAAAGCATAATAATATACTTCCTAATGTGAGGATGATATGGGCTAATAGATAAAAACACAGCTTGAAAGGATCTATTGCTACAGCAGAACCAAAGGTTCATTGCTTTTTGTGGCTGAATACCTAGGGAGAAATACCACTCAGAGAAAGTTTTAAAAATTGGTTGTATCTCTTTACGATTAATAGTCCTTGCTGAGAATTAAATATATTTTGAGTGGGATTACAGAAAGTCAGAAAACCAGAGTTGTTATACAAGAAAAGTTCCGTGTCTATACTGGTAAACATAATAAAATTATTTTGGACATAGCTGAAATTCAATGAATTTTAGTGCTGTGATAATTTTATCAAGTTGCACCTTTGTTTCATAAAACTATACCATATGAATAAAAAGATATATAGAGTTTTAACATGAAGTTTTGAATGCCTTTTTAAAGTTATGCAGCATCTCATTGAGAAAAGCTAAACGTCTGTTGACCTTGTAAACAGAATATTTCATTATTCAGTCTGGTTAATTCAGCCCACAAGATATAAAATGGTGGTTTCAGTAATGTGTACTAGCATCAATTTATATATATAGTCTGGCTACTGCGTGCAGAATGAAAATGACTGAGAGTGTATATATGGAGAGAAAAGTAGTCCTATACTGAAACATTGCTATTACTAGTTAAAGGGAAGGGAGGGAGCTCTGCGACTCTAGTTCCAATAGTAATGGTCCGTTCTCTGTCCTTCCCTTGTTGGTCCTTGTTCCTTTCCCATGTTTTTGCTTATTAGAAAATGATATGATATTTTCATTTTACTTAAAAACTTTGATTCTATGATTTGGAAATACTTTTTTCTATTCTTGGAATAGTTCTATGGAGTTGCTTATTTAAAAAAAGTCCAATCTGATGTTTAATCTCCTATGTATACTTGGATGGAAATGAGTTCAACTGGTTTATTTTGCTTACTATATGTGACTAGGGCTTTACTAATATGACAAAGAGAAAAAATAGGCTTGAAAACTTAGATCTCTCTCTTGCGCTCCTACATGATGGATGAGGTGGCCTTTATGTGCAGTATACTGTGAATTGCAGCAACAGCAACTTTGGTCCTTTATGAGACCCAGCTTTACTACTGAGTTCTCCCATAAATACCAAGTTATAAATAAACCGTGCCTCGAAAGTGCTTCAAGTGAATTCTAGGCTGCTCACTAATTGGCCTGCCACAGATGGCTATAACCAAATAACACAATTAGATTACCCCATAGTTACAAATGTACTCTGAAAATAGCAAGACACATGTGCCTTTTGACAGGAAGTTGAAGCAGAAAGGTGTTAAATACTAAATGCAACATGTTAAAAACTAAACACTGTTTTAATTCAAGGGCATGCCTTTCCCTCTCTCAAAATACCATTCTACCAATTGCTATCCTGATTCTTCCTTGGACTTTGAGTATCACATATAAATTTATATAAATGTATATGATATACAAGCAAGGTTACAATGGAAAATTCTGTGGAAGTGTACAGTGCAATATTGCTTGAGATCAACCTCGTGCAGCTGTTACAAGCAGGGTTGTCCTGATATGCTCTCTCTAGTCATCTCGGTTATTAAATTCACTGGAAGAAGATTGAACAAGAATAGAGGATATTTGGCATGCTTTGCTGTGATTGTGTATATTTATAAAAATAGTATTTAAAGTTAGTATGAGTACATGTATATATGTTATAGACATATAATATATAATATCTACAATATATGCATATATATGTATATGCATACATATCATACATATATATAATTAAGTAATGACAAAGGTAAAAAATTAAAAAAAATAGAATACTTACAAAGGATTAAAATATGATTTCCCTCCAGTTATGAGGGTGGGAAAAGAGTTTTGAGAACTCTACAGAAACATCTTCTTGAATTAATATTTAGAATTTAATGTCCTACATTCTCATTTCACTATAGCTGCTCCATTAGCTAAGTTTTGCATACTCACTAAACCCATATTCTTCAGCCAGGTTAAAATTTAGGCTGACATACACCAATGCTAACACACACTGGTGTTAACAAAGAATAAAGGAGAATGTGACTTCATCTTTATTCAGAAACTAGTTTCTCCAACATGAAAATAAAAGGGCAAAGTGAATCATCTTTGTTTCACTACAATCTTCATTAAACTAGTAAGAACACCGTGTTTGCTGGGTTCAGGAGTTCTTTGAATAAACTGTATCTTCTCAGAATTTAGAGAACATTAACAACATCTTCCTAATTAACACCTAAATTCTTTCTTTAGGCTAGACCAAGACTTTCCTTGCATCACAATGTCTGGGGCATTTGCAAATCTCAGCTTGCTTTACATTTTTAGGGGCTGCAGTTCTTATGACCAGAAATGCATGTGAAAGCACATTTACTACAGTCTGAGAGGAGGAACAGTTACACTAAAAAAGATCTCTGATTGAGAATAGCAACATTAGATGTCTGACATCTGTTTCTGTAGTTGTTTTAAAACTCAACATAGACGAAGCATTTTTAAAGCATAATGAAACAGCATACTTCCAATTCAAGGCTTGTGATTATCAGCATTTCACCAGCTTCATTTTACATGATAATTGATTTTTAAATAGATAACCATAAAGAAGCTTGACAAAAATCTGAGGACCTCACATATGTTAAAAACTTGCTTTAAGGTGGTTGTCTTCAATTTTGCTTCTTTTGTTGTTCTTAGTAAGAATTTTCCAGAACTCTGGATCTGGAATGTAAACATTCATACAATATTTTCCTAAATAAAAGAGAATATTTAGGGGCCACATTCATGAGATTTGAAACATTAACTTTTACTTTTGCTAGAGCAAATTCTCGCCAAAACTAATCTTTTTTTATATTTTTATTTTTTATTGTGAAAATACTGTACAGAGGGGTTACAATTACATGGGCAAGATAATGAGTACATTTCTTATCAAGCATTGTAGCCTCCTCCTTTGTTTCCCCTTCTCATCCCTTCCCATCTTCCCCCTGCCCCCTCACCCAATCCCCAATCCTCCCCACTCCCTCCCCCCCCACCAAAGTTGTAAAGTTCATTTTCGCCAAAACTAATCTTGCTGATAGTGTTTTTTTAATTGATTAGAGCCTCATTATATTGTTAATATATTATTTTAAAAATGCTAATAGTTAAGACAGTCATTACTAATTTTGATTACTCCAAGCCCTCAATAGCTTATTATGCTTCTATAATAATTTATTACTGCTTTGTTTGTAGAAAGTTATATATAAAACCAGTTACTATATTAAACCGTAATTTCCATTCTTATATCAAGTGGAAAAAAATCTTCTGAAGGTAATGAATTTTCCATGGCACCAATCACTGTCACATTCTAGGCAAGTGATATTTTTAGAGAGGTTTTGAAAAACATAATGAAAAATTATGAAAGAAAATCACTTCTTTCTTATAGGAAAACCGCTGGGTGTAATTAGGAGAGAAGAAAGCCCTCAGCATGGAAGTCTGCTTATATTCTAAAACCTGTCAGGGACTTTTCATACAATTTTCTGGAAATTACCAAATGATGTGTGCTTTCATTTGAAAATAAATTAAGTAAGTCCCACTTTTCTATTTCCTAGGACTGTTAGAAACAAATGAAATATTTGGATTAAACACTTGAGTTCGTGGTGCTGGTTTCTGTGCGTGTGAAAGAACAAGGGGCCAATTGTCCAAGAAATGTTAGAATAGTTAATTAACTTATCATCTAGTATGTTGCTTATATTCAAATCACTTGACTAAACCATTGTATTTTGAGATATTGAAATTAAAACTGATAAGGATTTTTTTTTTAAGTGTTGACCATATGGTGGATAATGTCCTAGGTGTGCTATATTCCCAGCAATACTGTTTGGCATTCCTCTTTTAGTGAGAATATAATAGAGGAGTTGATATGAAGAAGCAAATTCTATGTAAACTGAGGTACCTGACAAGGTCAACAAGCTTAATGGCATTATGTTACCATAACAATATTATTTTATTTATAGAGTGAATGCTATGGAATATTAATACTACTGTTTATTTTGGATGAATAAACTAAGGGTTGGAAGGTGTTTAGGAAATTGTGTAGGCTAAATTGAGTCTCAGGTTTTGAACTGGATGGATTAAGTGTTTAAATTCGCTGACAATCTTATATATGTATTCATTGCTATGAAAATTCCCATATCATCTAGCTAATACTGTCACATTCTGATATTAATTCACATTCAACTCTCCCTAAAATGGTATAACTTCCACCCTATCCCCCATCCCCCTGCACCTAATCCTTGGGCTTGAACTCAGGGCCTAGGCACTATTCCTGAACTTCTTTTGCTCAAGGCTAGCACTCTACCACTTAAGCTATAGTGCATTTTCTGTTTCTGTGGTCCTGAAGAATGGAACCCAGGACTTCATAAGACACATTCCCAGCCCTAAAACTATAAACCCTTAATAATTTATTCAGATCATTGGGGCTGGGAAGGTGGCTCAGTGGTAGAGTGCGTGCCTTGCATGCATGAGGCCCTGGGTTTGATTCCTCAGCACCACAGAAGCAGAGAAAGCCGGAAGTGGGGCTGAGGCTCAAGTGGTAGAGCGCTAGTCTACAGCTGAAGAGCTGAGGGACAGCGCCCAGGCCCAGAGTTCAGGCCCCTCGACCAACAAAAAAAAAAAATTATTCAGATCATGAAACAATCAATCTTTTTCTTTCTTTCTTTTTCTTTCTTTCTCTCTTGCTTGCTTGCTTTCTCTTTTTTGTTCTCTTTCTTTCTTTCTTTCCCTCCTTCTCTCCCTCCCTCCCTCCCTCCCTCTTTCCTTCTTTTCTTCCTTCCTTCCTTCCCTCCTTCCTTCCTTCCTTCCTTCCTTCCTTCCCTCCTTCCTTGCTTCCCTCCCTCTCTCTCTATCTTCCTTACCTCCCTCCATCCCTCCCTCCCCCCTCTATCCCTCTTCCCTGCTTCCTTCCTTGTTCTTTGTCAAGGCCAGGACTTGAACTCAATATCTGACACTTGCTTTCATTCATTGGCTGTCTATCTTCAACCTGAGCCATGCCTCTGACTCCAGGATTGGTTCTTTTAAAACAAACAACAAACAAACAAATCAAAAAGCAAATAAAAAAAAAAAAACCACCACATTTCTTTACCTTTTTCTAAACTTTTTTTTCTGGATTTCAAACATTTACCTGTCTGTAGCTAAAATGAAATATTCTCCATACATTATTAAACTCTTTTAAATGGGATAGTCCACTCCCCATCATTCCTATAAATAAGCTGTATGTGAGCAAGCCATTTCCTATTTCCATTGATAGCCCCATACTTTGAGGATTTTCCAACTCTGTCTGAAGGGATTTCCTTCCTCTTTCCCTAAGCCAAAAGAGTGTCAGCTGTTTCATAGGCATTTGTTTATTACCTGAGATCCTGCTGTCCCTGGTAATAAACTATAATTTATATAGGAACTTGAAACATTTTGCTTCTCTCTTAGTCCAATAGTTTCTAATTTTGCCCTCCTGTTATTGTACTTAGGTCAATACTAGCTTACTATCTCACTTATTTACTTATTAAAATATGAGAGCTTCTCAATGGCTCAATTTATTTAGTGAGGGTTCTCAATTAAAATATCCTAAGATGACTAGCTATATTAGCAATACATAATATTAGCCATTAATTCACACTTATATACTATATTCATTTCATAGCTTTCTTATAGATTCAAGTGATGGTTAATTGGAAAAAAGATACCAGCAGAATCTAAAATGACTGTGAAATTACATGTATAAGTAACACATGAAACTGTCTAATTCAGACAATAAACTTTATAATTTGCAGTTTACTTAAGATGATATCAAGGCTTCTTAATTATTGAATGAATCTTTTTAGCTGGATAAGGTGCTTTAAAATTCATTTGAGGTGAAATAGATTAATTCCATGTGTTCAAGTACATATGTTTCCTAATATAAATTCCAGGTATCTATTACATTGTTTTATATTGTTCTTGTCCTATAATGGCAAGTATATACAGGAAGTATATATTATTACTGATTGCTTTATATATAAAATGAAACATAAAATCCCAAGTGCTCTAGTAAGGTCTTACACTATTTACATTTAACACAATGGTTAAATGATGCAAGAATCATTGTATATATCTCTCAGGCTTGTACCATTTTCTCAGTGTACCTTCTTGCATAAGAAGTACTTTTTGGTGATTTACACTCTTTTGATGGTGTTTCATTTTGTTATCTTAATACAATATTCTCATTGGTATATTTCTTCTTTATTTCCCAAGGCAAAGTTAGTGTTTCTTTGAGTGCACTTCAGAGAAGTTATTTTTACTTTGATAAGAGTCTACTGAAAAGTCATGCTTTTTGTTTGTACTTTGGAAATTATTCAGAATGGATGAAAAGCATTAACATAGATTCTAAGAGACTGATGTGGAAAATAACACTGTCATTATTTTACAAAAATAAACAAAGGCATCTATAAAACTTTTTTTCTAAATATAGGTTAATCCTAGTTGGATTAGTCATTTTTTTCATTCTCTTTTCAGTTTATCTTATTATTCACAGCAAACATTTATCAAATATCTAATTTATGCCAGAAATTGACTCAAGCATTAGTATTTTTTTAATATTACTACTTTCATAATAATCCTGCGAGGCACATAACATCATCTCAATGTAAAAATAAATGTGAACACTAAGGTATCAGGAATTTATGGAGCCTACAATTGCTAAGTCATAAATTAAACTTGATTTTGATTGATTTCCAAGAATATCCTCATCCATCTTTCTTAATGTGCTATTCATGAGAGAATTTTTTATTTAGTATTTATGTTCTCCCTATAATTCTCTACAAGATAGTAATGAGAATATGCTAATGTTAAAGCTTGAAAATTTCTTCTTTTCACTTAGAAATATGAAGAATGCCAGAATGTTACAAAATTTCATATATGTACATATATGCATATAAGTGTAATATATGCAGTTTTATGTATATATGTAATTATATCCAAAATATATATTCAGAAACTTTCTAAAGTTATGCTGTTATCATGGACAAACTCAATATGATTTAGAAATAAGACATATAAAATAAACCCAGCATAAAATTTCAGACAGACCAAGCGTAATACCTATTTTCAACTCTGAATTGATTGAGAAGGCTATTATGGCCTATCCCTACACACCATTAACATAGTTCTTGGTAAAGTTACATATGTATAATTGAGGTCAAGATGTGGTCAACTAATAACTCATAGAGGACGCCTGTCCTTGATTAGTAGCCAATTCATGATAACTTAAAAGTTGGCTCCAAATTGTGATTTTTCTAGAATCTGGAACTCTCCCACCTTTAAAATCATTAGCTGGATGACCCCAAAATAAGAAAGTTCTTTCTCTCCACTTCACCTTTCAGAACAGTCTGTCTTTCCTTCTTTCTTTCTTTCTTTCTTTCTTTCTTTCTTTCTTTCTTTCTTTCTTTCTTTCTTTCTTTCTTTCTTTCTTTCCTTCTTTTTTTTTTTTTTTGTCGGTCATGGGGCTTGAACTCTGGGCCTGGGCACTGTCCCTCACGTCTTCTGCTCAAGGCTAACTCTCTATTTGAGCCACAGCACCACTTCCCATCTTCTAAGTGGTTTATTGGAGATAAGAGAGTCTCATGGACTTTCCTGCCTGGGCTGGCTTTGAACTGTGATCCTCAAATCTCAGCCTCCTGAGTAGCTAGGATTATAGGTATGAGCCTCCAGGGCCTGGCTTTAGAACAATATTTCTGTTTCCCATCTCCAAGAAAAATTATTATCAGGCAATTTGAGGTTAGCTTGGTTTTTAGAAAGAATAAAAAACATAAAAAATAAAAATAAAGTATATTAGAGATCATGGGTAAAATATTAGGTCTGTAAAAGAAAGTTTAAGTAGTCTATGTGTAGAATTACAATTATTTTTATAAAAACAAACAGAAAAGAATATAGAGAATGTTTAAAGAACAAAAATCCCTTAGTAAGAAAAGAGAGGTAAATTCTCATAGTATTTGCTTGTTTTTCCTTCATAAAGTTTTTAAAAAGTCACTAAACTTGAAACTTCTCAGCCTTTATGAAGGTAGAAGTAGTCATAATAGAACAGGTGTTTAACAGCTTCTTTTTGTTGTAAAACAGTGACTGTTTACTAGGGCCTACAAACCAAAAGCAGAAGAAAAAATTGTTATGCCAGCTTCTACTTTGTATTTGCGTCTTTTATGCTAACTCATTCACTTTGTGGTCACCCCAGAATCCAAGAAAAAACAGGACAAGGGAACAGAACTACCCTGAAGGAACTGCAGTGCTGGTGGGAAAGATATGTTCCGTAAATAAGGACCAATCCCTGTCATAAGTAGGCTGCATCCTGGAGCAAGAGTAATCATCTTAGGGGACCCATATTACTCCCCTTAAATGATGACAGTGGAGAATAAGGACTGAGATCATTGTCAATCAAGCCCTATCTGACCAATTCTGTGAAAATGCATTGGCCAGACTAACAACTCTGACCACTAGGATATACCTTTACCCAGAAACGTTTAATAATTATTCGCACCAATTAGCCTTTTATCATTTTTATGTACTGGAATGATAGATAGAGATAATGAAGTGCTGCCTTTCAGTGGCTGCACACACAACATAATGAATCTCACTTCTCAGCTCTTAAACAAGGCTCTTTATTTGGCTAATGGGGACAAGTAGCCAGACTTAACATGGGAAATCCCAGGGCTTGGACCTGAAAAAGAAAACTCAAGCTTTAACAAGATCCTGTAGTCTTATCTAATGAGATTCAGTTGTTGAAGTTGATATATCTGTTTATAAAACAGAAAGAAAAAGAATTATCTGATGCTCATTCTCCTTTGCCTTTGGCCTTTCCCCTTTCTCCTGGGTAGATGCAATGTTTGGAGTATAAGTAACCATCCCAAAAGCATGGGGATAAATATCAAATTCTGGAGAATGGGGTTGAAAGGAAAAAGAAGAAATAAGAATGTTGCCAAGCTCTCTCTTATTAGAGATTGATGCTTCAGTTAGGACTTGTAATATGAGGAGGAAAAAAAAGTAAAAAAAAAATAACCCTGTTGGTCTATGTCAATATACAACAGCTGACACAATGGCTGTAGATATAACCAGGTTCTGTATTTTTTTCATAGCAATACAACAATATTGATATGTTGGAACTTCTGCATTGTTTTGCATTGTTTTTATAAGTGTTCAGACTACAGTGATCTTGGCATAAGAACCTCAGACTGAAAATAGAACAATCTAAAGTATTCGCTGACAATATACTAGAATGCTTCATACTAACAAGTGGAGGTAGCATGTTCTACTTATGCAAACCTGATCCTTTAACAAAACTTCTTGTGGGAGATTTATAAAGGCCTCCTGGGTGCCATTTGTGCTTTTCCAGCTTCAATGGTTTTACAATAAAACCATCAGTTCCACTGTGCCATTTCTGAGAAAATAACAGATACTGTTTAGCCAGGATCCCAGGTTAGCTGATTTTGTGCATTGATGCTAGATCTGTGAATTGATATTTAAAAAGCCCAACAAGTAATGGATTTGTACTTGTATTTATGCCTCAAAGCGGAACATAAAATGGAAATTAAATAAAGAAAGGATGAAGGTATTTTCATATATATATTCATATATATATATATATATATATATATATGAAAATACCATGCAGAAGGGTTACAATTACATGGGCAAGGTAATGAGTACATTTCTTATCAAGCATTGTTGCCTCCTCCTTTGTTTCAATTTCCCATCCCTTCCCATCTCCCTGCCCCCCCATCCCCCAGCCAAAGTTGTAAAGTTTGTTTTTTGATATAACCTTTTGATATAACCTACTACCTTTCAAATTGTAGTACTTTAGAATTATTACTGATTCTTTCTGAACATTTATTATTGTTTATTAGGACATTTCCATAATTCATATGAGTTTTTCAAACTATATATATACCTCATTGATTTCTATTGTCCTCCTTTTCTATTTCCCCTCTTTCTTTGAAGTAATCTATCACTGTTTTTATGAACGTTTTTCTTAAAATTTTCTTTTCTTACTTCTATAAATGAGAGAAAACATGATGCTTTTCTTGGAGGATTGGCTTATTTCATTTAACTTGATTATCTCCAGATCATCTGTTTTCCTCTGAATATTGTAACTTCCCTCTTAATGGTTGAATGTGTGTGTACGCATGTATATCGATCTATCTATCTATCTATCTATCTATCTATCTATCTATCTATCTATCTATCTATCACATTTTCTAGGTATCTAGTCTGATTGCACAATTTAGCTATTACAAATAGAACTGAAGTAAACATGATTATTCAGGTATCTGTGTAGTAAGCTGACTTTGGTTCTTTTGGATGAACATTCAGAAATGATATTACTGGATCCTATGGGAATTATTTTTATTATTTTTTTATTGTAAAAGTACTGTACAGAGGGATTACAATTACATGAGCAAGGAAATGAGTGCATTTCTTATCAAGCATTATTACCTCCTCCTTTGTTTCCCCTTACCATCCTGCCCTCCCATCTCCCCACCCCCTCACCCCCATCCCCCACCAAAGTTGTAAAGTTCATTTTTCGACATAATGTCTTATACATCTCATTGTTGCAATGGGTCCTCCTGTATCCTCTTTAAACAATTTGCTTTTCCCTTCCCCTTCCACAAATTATACTAATATCAAATACAGTGAAAACAGGGGTTATACCGAGGGGAAGGAATATACCAAGCAACAAAGAAATCATCTTGTAAATATGTAAGAAACAATAGCAAGAAAGAAAAACAATTTGAGTCCTTATCTTGGGGTTCATTTCACCTAACATCAACTTGTATGACCATTTCTGCCTGTCTCAGTTAGGAAATGGTAAAACTTGGAAAAAATTATATTAAGTTAAGTAAGCCAGGCCCAAAGATACATAGGTCCCATGGTTTCCCTTTTTTCCTATGGGAGTTCTATTTGTAGCTATTTGGGTAATCTCTCTACTGCTCTTCATAGTGGCTACACAAATTTTCCTTTCTATCAACAGTAAATAAATTTCCCTGTCATCATCCTTTTTCCAGTATGCATTGCTTGTTTTCTTTATAGTAGGCAATCTGGATGCCCCTTTATGCATATATTCTGATATATTTTAAATCATACTTTAACCCCATCTCAATAAATAAAAATAGGCATTATTTTAAATGAACTACAATTTTTATGAGTAAATATAAACATAAAATTATGTTATAATCAATATGTTATATACATGTAAGAAGGCTAATATTATGATTCTCTTATTTTCTTGAACATATTTGAACATGGTGACAAGAGCTTGCATAGGGCATTGTAGGTCATACTTTATGGACTTCAAATCTTGAGATCTAGTAAGCAATAATCACTAGAGATAGATGAGATAAAAGGAGTAACGTTTACAGATTTTAATTTTCTGACTTGTAAAGGAAAATCATCTTGTTAATTTTTAGCATTCATTTATCAAGTTGCTCTAAGAATATTCTAGATGCCTACATCTTCAGAAATTAAAGGAAAAGTTCAAAGAAATGTTTAAAGATGACAGTTTACCATTAGAATCTTTAAATCCTGGAATATTATAATTTAGTGATTTGGGGTTTTCTACCTTTTCACTGTTGCTATGGAGACATATAGGCTACAACCAGAGTGACAAAATATCAATAGATAAATCAAATTCTGCCTTATCAGCACCCTTAGACTTTTTCAAATTTTGCCTTTGGCCTACATTGATAAGTTCCTGGAGAGATATAACTATGCCAGCCAATCTACTGTATGCTGATATTTTATTTCTTGGACTGAATTTTAGGGAGGGTTAGAGGAAGACATATTAGCCAACTCCTTTTGGGTGCATTTTTTTTTGTAATGTCTGCCATTTGAAAAGTAACTACTCTAAATAATATCCTTGGTCTAGAAAAGGAGTTTGAAATCTGTGGATTTTCTCATCTTGGTCAAATGTTATAAGCAGGTGAAGAAATACTATGAATAGTACGTGGTAAATTTTATTATAGTTTCTTCCCCTGTTGTATTAAGAGCCAGACAATGCTTGGATGTGGGCATGGCATGTGCATACCTACATTTTCCCTCCCCAACATTCACGCATTGTCAGGATCATGAGCTCATTAAATTTTTGGTCTCATTCCTTGGCCATATCTTGAACTCCTAACTCAGTGGTACATTGTCATTCATCAAAAGAGTCTGTAAAATAATGATGCATGGATTATTCTAAATTCATCAATATATTTTTTAAGAAGTTCAAAATAATTAGGCCTTTAAACCAAACTTCTAGTCTCTCATGTAAAAAGTGAGACGAGAACATTTTCATATTCACCATCAGCAGCAGCAGCAGCATCATGCTCTTAAGTATGTTAAATATGAAGACAGACAAGTTGTTTTTTGCATCATGCTGGGAATATGTGCAGCTCTAGTTTAGTTTCCTGGGCTCTGAAGCTGTCAAGGTAACTGTGAGAGATAATATTCTCTCCATGATTCTTCTCTTAAGTTTGATGCATATGCCTCTAAAAAGCCACTATGTCTAACAGAAAATCAATTAGTCTTAATGATGCAAATATTTGCTTAATAAGTCTCCTTAGGGAGCCAATATTAATCAAAGTGCCCGAAAATCTGTAATTAGCACATCAATTGTACTGTGCTATGGGTGATTCTAAAGTGCTTTGGGGACTTTGAAATATTTTATTCTTTATTGTATATTCTCCTGGAGATTCATTTAAATTATCGTCTGGGATATTCTTGCCTTTTTTAAAAAATAAGGTTTTTATCGTGAAAATACTGTACAGAGGGGTTACAGTTATATGAGCAAGGTAATGAGTACATTGTTGCCTTTTAGCTGGACTACAGCCCTTACCTTGGAACTTCTGTTTTAGACTTGGTTTAAAAGAGATCTGGTAGTAACCAAAGTTGGTCTGCTCAGATTAAAGAATACTAAAATAAAATTCAACGTTTGATTGCTGCTTAGGTTTCCTGAATTCATTTGTAGCACAGCTTTTTTCATAGTACATGCTGTAGCCCCACCTACTTTCATCATGCCTCAAGCTTTGTCTCTCCCTGTTGTTTTACCTTTGTTTATTCTCTCCCTAGCTCTCTTTCTAGTGGCTCCTCTTGGCTCACAGTTCAATTCAATTGACCCTTCAGAAATACCTTCCCTGGCCCTCTCACCCCTGAATCTAGTCAGTCACTCCAATCAGTAATTCATACCTGCTTCACTCACATTTCCTTTATGTGTACTGTATTGCCTTAAGAAATTTACTTGTTAATTTGTTTAATTATTCATAAACTCTCTACATTGCTTGAAAACTTCATAAAAGTAAACACTTCTCTTTTAAAGATGTTATCCTAAAGCCTAGAATAATGCCTGTCAAGTATCTCTCTCTCTCTCTCTCTCTCTCTCTCTCTCTCTCTCTCTCTCTCTCTCTCTCTCTCTCTCTCTCTCTCCCTATTTTTCTATCTATCTGTGTTTATTCAAAGAGTAGGCATTCAGTGGAATCTTTTTTTTAATTGGGAAAATACCGTACAAAGGGGTTACAATTACACGGGCAAGGTAATGAGTGCATTTCTTTTTTTTTTTTTGGGTCCGGTCGTGGAGCCTGAACTCTGGGCCTGGGCGCTGTCCCTCAGCTCTTCAGCTCAAGGCTAGCGCTCTACCACTTGAGCCATAGTGCCACTTCCAGCTTTTTTCTTTTTGCTTATGTGGTGCTGGGGAATCGAACCCAGGGCCTCAGGCATGCAAGGCAAGCGCTCTACCACTAAGCCACCTTCCCAGCCCATGAGTGAATTTCTTATCAAGCATTGTTGCCTCCTCCTTTGTTTCCTCTTCCCATCCCTTCCCATCTCCTCTCCCCTCCCGTGCCAAAGTTGTAAAGTTCATTTTCTTTTTTTTTTTTTTTTTTTTTAAATTTTATTTTATTTTATTTGAGAACATACTGTACAGAGGGGTTACAATTACATGGGCAGGATAATGCATACATTTCTTACCAAGCATTGCATCCTCCTCCTTTGTTTACCCTTCACCTCCCTTCCCAGCCTCCCCCCTCCCTCCCACCCAATCATACCCCCCCTTCCCTCCCCCCCCCACCGACATTGTAAAGCTGGTTTTGACATGACATTTTGTACTTCTCATTGTTGCAACAGGTCCACCTGAATCCTTAAACGACTTGTTTGTCCCCGTCTCCTCCACATGTTATACTGACATCAAATATAGTGAAAGCAGGGGTTACACTGTGGGGGAGGGACACACAAAGCAACAAAGAAATAATCTTATAAATGCATTAGAAACACATGCATGAAAGAAACAAAAACATTAAAATACATATTTGAGGTTTTGTTTTCCTAACATCACATTATCTGACTTTTTCCGCTTGACTCATACCTATACTAGATATTGCAAATAAGGGAAACCATGGGACCTATGTTTCTTTGGGCCTGGCTTACTTCACTTAATATAATTTTTTCCAAGCCTTTCCATTTCCTAACAAATGGGGCAATGTCATTCTTTCTGATGGAGGCATAGAATTCCATTGTGTATATATACCACATCTTCTTGATCCATTCATCTACTGAGGGGCATCTGGGTTGGTTCCATGTCTTAGCTATGGTAAATAATGCTGCAATAAACATAGTTGTGCTGGTAGCTTTAGTGTGGCCTTGTTTGTGATCATTTGGGTAAATGCCCAAAAGTGGGATTGCTGGGTCGTTGGGGAGCTCTATGTGGAGTCTTTTGAGGAACCTCCATACTGCTTTCCAAAGTGGTTGAACAAGTTTACATTCCCACCAACAATGAAGTAAGGTTCCTTTCTGTCCACATCCCCTCCAGCATCTGTTGTTGTTAGAGTTCTTGATTTTTGCTGTTCTAACTGGAGTGAGGTGATATCTCAATGTTGTTTTGATTTGCATTTCTTTTATGGCTAGGGATGTTGAACATTTCTTCATGTGTCTATTGGCCATCCTTCTTTCTTCTTCAGAGAAGCTTCTCTTTAAGTCTTTCGCCCACTTACTTATTGGGCAGTTGTTTCTTTGAGGATTTGTTGTTGGGTGGTTTAATTTTTTGAGTTCCAAGTATATTTTAGATATGAGACCCTTGTCCGTTGTATGGCTAGTAAAGATCTTCTCCCAGTCCGTGGGCTTTCTATTGATCTTGCTAGCTATGTCATTTGCCCTGCAGAAGCTCTGCAACTTTATACAATCCCATTTGTCCAGCCTTTCTTTGATTTGTTGTGTTTCCGGGTCTCTATTCAGAAAATTTCGGCCTGAGCCAAGGAGACCCAGGGTTTCTCCTATTCCATCCTGTAATGTTTTCAGAGTGTCTGCTTTGAGTTCAAGGTCTTTGATCCATTTGGAGTTGATTCTGGTGCAGGGTGATATATAAGGATCTAGCTTTAGTTTTCTACATGTAGTTAACCAGTTTTGCCAGCACCATTTACTGAAGAGGCTGTCTGTCTTCCATTCTATTGTTTTAGCTCCCTTATCGAAGATTAGATGGCTATAGGTCTGTAGGTTCATTTCTGGGTTTTCAATTCTATTCCATTGGTCCTGAGGTCTGTTCTTATGCCAATACCAAGCTGTTTTGATTACTATGGCTTTATAGTAGAGTTTGAAATTTGGTATTGATATTCCTCCAGCAGTATTCTTTCCGTTGAGGAGCGTTTTTGCTATTCGGGGTCTTTTATTGTTCCATATGAATTTTTGGATTGCCTCTTCTATTTCCTTGAAGAATGAGGGTGGAATTTTGATAGGTATTGCGTTGAATTTGTAGATAGCCTTGGGCAGTATTGCCATTTTCACGATGTTAATCTTTCCAATCCAGGAGCATGGGAGGTTTTGCCATTTTTTAAGTTCTGTGTTGATTTCCTTTTTCAAGATTTTAAAGTTTTCATCATAGAGGTCCTTCACTTCTTTAGTTAAGTTAATTCCTAGGTATTTTATTTTTTGTGAGGCTATTACAAATGGAGTTGCTTTCCTAATTTCAGCCACACTTTTCTCATTGTTGGCATACAGAAAAGCCATTGATTTTTGGGGGTTAATTTTATAACCTGCTACTTTGCCAAAGTTTTGAATCAGCTTGAGTAATTTGGGAGTGGAGTCTATGGGATTCTTTAAATACAAGATCATGTCATCTGCAAAGAGGGAGAGTTTTATTTCTTCTTTCCCTATTTGGATCCCCTTTATGTCTGCATCTTGTCTTATTGCTGTAGCTAGGCATTCTAATACTAGATTGAAGAGAAGTGGAGAGAGTGGGCATCCTTGTCTTGTTCCTGAGTTAAGAGGAAATGGCTTTAGTTTTTCACCATTGAGTATAATGCTGGCTGTAGGTTTGTCATATACAGCCTTTATTGTATTGAGGAATGTTCCATGGATTCCTAATTTTTCCAAAACCTTCATCATAAAGGGGTGTTGGATCTTGTCGAATGCTTTTTCTGCGTCTATTGAGATAACCATGTGGTTCTTATTCTTGCTCCTGTTGATGTGATGAATAATATTAATTGATTTGCGTATATTGAACCAGCTTTGCATCCCTGAAATGAATCCTGTTTGATCGTGGTGTATGATTTTTTGGATGAATTGTTGAAGTCGATTGGCCAAAATTTTGTTGAGAAGTTTCGCATCAATGTTCATCAAAGAAATGGGTCTATAGTTCTCTTTCTTTGATGAGTCCCTACCTGGTTTTGGGATGAGGGTTATGATGGCTTCATAGAATGTGTTCGGTAGTGAGCTTTCTCTTTCAATTTCATTGAAGAGTTGGAGGAGAATTGGTGTGAGCTCTGCTTTGAAGGCCTTGTAAAATTCCACTGTAAAACCATCTGGTCCTGGACTTTTCTTAGCTGGGAGGTCTCTTATTGCTGTTTCTATTTCAATGCTTGATATGGGCCTGTTAAGATAGTTTACCTCATCTTGGTTTAGTTTTGGCATGTCAATATTTGCTAGGAAGAGGTCCATTTCTGTCAAGTTCTCAAACTTATTAGCATAAAGTTTTGAGAAGTATTCCCTTATAATGTTCTGAATCTTGCTTGTTTCCGTGGTGATGTTTCCATTCTCATCTCTGAGTTTATTAATTTGGGTGTGTTCTCTTCTTTTTCTGATAAGATTTGCTAAGGGTCTGTCAATTTTGTTAAGTTTTTCGAAGAACCAACTCTTTGTTTTGTTGATACTTTCTATAGTTTTTTTGGATTCTAATTCATTTAATTCTGATTTAATTTTGATTATTTCTTTCCGTCTACTGGATTGGGGTTTATCTTGCTGCTCTTTTTCAAGGAGGTTTAGATGTGTCATTAAATTGTTAGTTTCAGATCTCTCCAATTTGTTGATGTAGGAGCTCAGAGCTATAAACTTGCCTCTGAGTACTGCCTTTGCTGTGTCCCAGAGGAGCTGGTATTTTGTGTGTTCATTTTTGTTGAATAGTATGAACATTTGAATTTCCTTTCTAATCTCTTCCATGACCCACTCATGATTCAGCAGTGTGTTGTTCAGCCTCCATGTGATACCGGACTTTCTTTGGTGGCTTTTGGTGTTGAGTTCTAACTTTATTCCCTTGTGGTCAGAGAGAATGCAAGGTATAACTTCAATGTTTCTGAATTTAGACAAGTTTGCTTTGTGGCCTAAAATGTGGTCTATTTTAGAAAACGTTCCATGTGCTGCTGAGAAAAACGTGTATTCTGATGCTGCTGGGTGAAATGTTCGGTAAATGTCTGTTAAGTCTAGTTGATCTATGCAGCTGTTTAGATCTGCGGTTTCTCTGTTGAGTTTTTGCCGAGTTGATCTATCTAGTGGGGAGAGTGGTGTGTTAAAATCCCCAACGATTAATGTGTAAAGTTCATTTTCGATATAACATATTGTACATCTCATTGGTGCAATGGGTCCACCATGTTCTAACATTGTGTTAATTTTAAAAAGAACAAGTTAAAAAACAACTCTACCTGAACTGTTTTTGTCTAATTATTTTTTTAGATAGAATTGCTTATTTTTTCATATACAAAGCACATTTTGGAAGAAGTGAAAAACAATCAGAAGACTAGAATAGCATCTCTTCAAGCATTTTGAAACTTGTCTGGGATCTGGTGGCTTATTTCTGTATCCTAGAGGCTGAGATCTGAGGGTCACGATTCAAAGCTAATCTGGACATGAAAGTACTTAAGACTCTTCTCTCCAGTTAATCACAAAACAAATTGGAAGTGGAGAAGTTACTAAAATTGTAGAATTCCAACCTTGCTTTCACTGTATTTGATGTTGTTATAATTTGTGGAGGGGAAGGGAAAAAACAAATCGTTTAAATAGGGATACAGGTGGACCCATTGCAACAATGAGACATACAAGTCATTATGTCAAAAAACGAACTTTACAACTTTGGTGGTGGGGGGAGGAGGGTTGGGTGGGGGGGTGCAGGAGGGAGGATGGGAAAGGATGGGGAAACAAAGGAGGAGGCTACAATGCTTTATAAGAAATGTACTCATTATCTGGCCCATGTAATTGTAACCCCTCTGTATAGTATTTTCACAATAAAAAAATTCAAATAAAATAAAATAAAATAAAAAATGTTAACAGACAGTGCCCAAGCCATGATTTCAAGCTGCAGCACTAGAACAAAATAGAAAATTTTGAAACTTGTATGGATTTCTGGCCTTAATAATATTTTTCCCTTTTAATAATGTCTTTTTCAAGAAATAGTATGTTTGAAATTCTAATATACAATATGCTCTCTTTACATTATAATCTCTTTAAATTACAATTAATCTTCATATCCTCTATTCCAATTATAATTTTACTTGGCTTCATTTTTACTCCTTATCTGCTATTTCATTGTCAGCTTGTTTTCTTTGTGAACCATATATAAGATAGCATAAAATAAGGCATGAGTATTTTTTTTTTACAGTAAGAAATCAAAACTTCTAACTATTTTGAACTGATGCAAGTTACGGAATCTCAAGTACAGTGAAAAAGAACCTGTGTGTGTTTCTTTGCCTACCACCTATGGAGACATTCTAATAGCTCATAAAAGGGGCACCTTAACCTTGTGTTTATTTATGCTTTTGTATTTTACTCTATAGCAAAAAATGCAGAGGATTGATTCTGCTTCATTGCAATACAGACAAAGATATTTGCTCTGCCTCCAGTGAGGCATTAATATGGCAACAATCATATTTTGAAATGCTGTAAAAGATATGATGTAAGCTAATTGAGATTCAATTAGTACATCACATGCTTTTTGCTATTCAGAAGCTAACTGGGATCTGTCTATTAGAAATTACTCATAGCTGGATGAGAGCTAGATGAATAGTAATTTAAGCCTTGAAAGACGTGCAAGATTATAAATGGAAGGAAAAAGAGAGGCTAATGGAAGATCACCCAAGAACTTTTCAGAATTCCCTAATGAGAAACTCTAATTTTCATATTTGACATTAGGATTTATAATAATGATAAGACTTCAAGATTGAGCACAAATTAGATCCATAAAATGCATTGCAAATGTCTTAAAAAAACTACCTATTGAGTCTTTGAGCCAGATTTTCTGCAATCTCTTCTAGTCATTCATAATGTGAGAAATTCTGGGTTTTTCTATTCATATAATTTAAATTTTATTGTATTGTTAAGGTGATGTACACTGGGGTTATGTCATATAAGTCATGTAATGAGTACATTTCATTTTAAACAGTATCTCCCTCTCCCCCATTTTCTTCTGGTTTTTCCCTACCTAACTTCCTCCTTCCCCCACAGTTGTATAGTTCATTAACAACTAACACCATTACACATTATGTATCTAATTATATGTATCAGCCATAGTTTATTATCTTCCTGGGAATTAATCACAACATCTTTAGCATGGCATTCCAAGTCCTCCAGTTTCATCTTCTCTCCTATTCTCTTCCCCATCACCTTCATTCTTACATTCATCTGTTTAAGTGAATCTAGTCCATGTCTTTCTCTTTCCTCAGGAACCTATCTGTTTTGTTTTGTTTGTGTGTTGGTATTGATGCTTGAACTCAGGACCAAGGCATTGTGTTTGAGTCTCTCTTGCTCAAAGCTTCTGCTCTACCACTTGAGTCACAGCTCCACTTTTGGATTTATTTAAGTAGTTTTTAATGTAAGTAAGTATCTCATGGAATCTCCTGCCCAGGCTTGCTTTGAAACTGGGATCCTCAGATCTCAGTCTCCTGAATAGCTATGAAAATAGGCAGGAGCCCTTTGTGCCCAGCTGGGAATCGCTATCCATGTGGCTCCTTCCCTCATGTCATTCAGCTTTCTTAAAGGTCCATCTTTTCAGAGTAATCTTCCCCTCCTATAGTATGAAAAGCAGGAAACTTCTTTCTTTTTATCTATCCTGTCTTTTATCCTGTTTTATTTTTCCTCCCTAGCATTTACAACACATTACATGTATTTCAGTCCATAATATTGGAGTTTTTGTTCATGATTTTGTCTCTAGTATATTTTAAGCACTCAATAAATATCTGTCTGCCAAATGGATTCATGGCACTCCGTCATTGTGATTTATCTAACTCCATCAGATAATTATGCATCCATTAACAAAAGAGAATACACTAACAAATTTTACCTGAATTTTTAGAGATAAGCAAACATTTATATAGATGAAACTTTAAAGAAAATCCTTAAGGAGATTTTAGATTATAGAAAGAAATTGCTTTGAAAAGCTTGACAATTTTTCTGGATATTTTGATGTAATAATGTGTTAACTGTTTTATATATGATCTCTTAAATAAATACATCTCTTCAAATTATGCTTAACATTAATTAGTTTTTCTTGTGCATGGAAATGATCATTAGCAAAAGAGCAATCCAGTCCAGGTTGCTATATATAGCATTATATTTCAGCACTTTTTATTGCAGTTTAAGCAATGAAAATTGCAATCAAAAGCATGTTTTATTTTAAACTGCAAGAAAATAAAGTAAAAAGATCATCTTATTCTTGATAACCAAATTAATGTTCACTCAATATAGAATTTAGGCAGAAATAAATGTCATAAGCTATATTGCATCAATTTAATTTCTTTAAATTTCTAACTTCCAAAATTTGCTTACTGTCAAAATAGCTATCATTGATCTTACTAGATTATTGCATAGATTTTTCATTTGCTTTTTATATGTTTTATAAAATAATATATGATGTTGCCACATATAACATTTCAAATAATTTTGGAAAGGTTAGAAGTATTCTAAGCTATCACACAAGACATATTTATAAAGCTTTTATGCATATTTAACATATCCTATTTCCATCATCAATGATATAGAGAGGTGAGAAAAAGAAAGAGTTCTACATTTTCTCCTACTGAATTTCCCCCAGAAGATTTCAAGCAAGTAGCAATAGGAGTCCTGGCACTTTGGGGAATGTTAGAGATTATGCCTACTGAATGGGGAAAATTCCATTTAATGCATCACTACTTCCTGTGGTTTGCCCAAATTTACCACAGTGAAAATGCTCACACTCAACATTATTTAAGTAACAAAACAATTGGTTATTATAGTCTGTAGGAAACCAAGCAGAATGAGAGAGGACAGATTACATGGAGATTTTATATTATTTATATTGTTAATGGCTCCAATTTCCATGAAGTTGAGAAAAGTAAACCTAAATAACCTTTGAACACCAAGGCTCCTTGCCTCTACATTTATTTCTCAGCATGAGTTAGAGAAGAAAAAGAAGCAATATTCAGAAGCTGTAACTTGTTCCTCTATAATTGTGAACAATATCATATTATCAGTCAATTCCTACCCTTTTGTTGGAATATATGTAATAACAAGTGAGCAACATTTAACGAAACAGTCATATGTATTCATAATTCTTTGTGCTGTGTGTGTGTGTGCGCGTGTGTGCATGCATGCATATGCACGTGCACTTGGGCTTGAACTCAGTGCCTCACACTCTTGCTTACCTTTTTATGTTTCAAGGCTGAGACTGTACTCTTTGAAATACAGTTCACTTCTGGTTTTTTGCTGGTTAATTGGAGATAAGAATCTCTTGAATTTTCCTACCCAAGCTGACTTCACACAAGGACCCTAAAATCTCTGTCTCTTGACTAGTTGGATGTGATAGCTAGTTTCCATTCTTGTGCTATAAAATCATCATTTATGATTATCATATGAAAGGAATAAAATCCTGAAAATTTCTATTAGATTTTCCCCTAGACTTTATATATATATATATATATATATATATATATATATATATACACACACACACATATGATATATGCTTAGAGATATGCATCTTCTCTGTTGATATACATATGTGTATATATATACACATATACATATACATGAGTATCTATATATAGAGATATACACATATATTTATATATACATATATATCTAGAGAGAAAGAAAAGAGTTAGGAGAAATAACTGCCATGAAAATAGCTGAAGTATAAACACAGTACACTTATTGTTTATATTATTTATACTGAAGTGTTTAATTTGAATCACGTGATTTACTGATTTGTAAGAAGTCACCACAAAATTAGAGGACAGTTTTTTTTTTTTTTTATATTGGTCAGGCGTGTTCTGAGTAGTACTACCCATGTTTAATTGACTAAAATCAACCATTGCTATTTAAAGGATTGAAAGAATAAGATAGAAATTCATAACAGCTTTGACATATGTCTAAGGCCTCAGATAAGACGACTGAAGAGCCGGGTTCTAAACAAACATCCTAGAGGTGCTTCAGGTTCATCATGTGCGATGTGGATCATCCTCCCACATCTACTATATTTTTTATGGCACTCAAGGTCAATCGTGTTATAAAACTGTGACATCTCTCCCCCTAGTTTACCAACTACTCAGAACTCTTAGGGAATTAAAATTCCCTAATAATATCACCTGAGTGCAAAAACCTTTCTTCTCAACTTTTATTTATGCTGGCCCTAATTTTCATAAATTTTCTGTTGAAAAGAATATTGATATGGCCTTTTACTTGTTGCCTTGCCTACAGTTGAACCTACCCTGCTACCATGCTAAATCCACATTACCAACAGCAGCCTTGTACTTCACAACTTCTAATGTCTCTGTATTGCCAGATAGTCACCTATTAATAAATTATACAGTTAGTTTACTGGATCGTAATGGATGTTTTAGTGAAATATAAAATTTGAACTATAAAATTTGCCATTTAATAAGAATACATGTATGTCATCCATGGTTCTGGGTGTGGATGCATGTTTGTTCATGCATCAATGTGTATGTAAAGTGGATAGCAATGAATATGTTCTTCTTGCTCTGGGAGAGCAGGAAGTTAATCATCCTAGGGGACACCCAAATAACCCATTGAGGGATAAACTAGCATTTTAGAGTTTCTGTTTACTTTCTCTAAAAATGGTAAGAGATAATTTAGTGTACAGCTGAGATGTAGATGAGTATTGGTATTTTCTATTGGTCATTGTCAGAGTGTTCAATTCATAAGACTAGCAAATGAAGAAGGGATGTGTTCCATGATGGGAAATTAAAATGTGATCCCTCATTTCTAAATCTGTTTTAGTATATGACCATTTATACTTGTTAAAGGAAATTTATGAATTATATTAGTAGAAAGTGAAGTAAATTAATCTTCTGAAAGAGAACCATCGTTTATGAAGTCCTTACAAAGCACCCAGATTGAAAATATGTCTATAAAATAACACTGGAGTCGTTGCTTCTATTCTTTGTCTTCATTGATATCAGTACAGAGCAAAGATAATTATAATACTAATTCGTATTGATTCAACTAATCATAACAAAATGCTCTTTTCTAAGGTTGCAACATAGACAGGAATAGGCCATACAAGGTATTTTTGCATTCAAATCCATAGACTTTTAGAATCAACCTTGAAAAACATTTTCTCTGTCATTTATGCAAACCAAGCACTAGGCTGAGTGCTTGTATCTTCTTCCCAACTCCACCTACATTGATTCACATTCATTCCTCAGTATTCCCATGATAACCAATGCAAACTTTTCTTAACTGTACTCACCCTAAGGAAAGAATCTCTCCCCACCATAAGTACCTTGGCATTCAATTCTACTTCTTTCTTCTGTTACCTGGTCTGTCCTTAACAAATTGATACACAGCAAATGGTGAAACCTAACGCAGAACTGCAGGTGTTTGTGTTTGAGCCCTTGAAAATAGCTCAGGTAAAGTTTTGCCTTGTTCTTTTAATGAGAGCACAAGGATTAAAAATGCTTCTCGTTAAGATAAAGATATTCTATTCCTACTTTTAAACTTCTTTGGGTATCACATATTTACTCCAAAATCTTCTATGCACACAAAATTACACAAGTTATAAAAATCGAAAGGCTATTTACAAGCGGTTGTATCCATAATTATATGGGATCCTCCACACATACTGTATTGATGACACATTTGCTGATGTGAGAAAAAGCAAAACAAGAAGCTTAAAATTAGCTGCATATCAAATGTTTGCTACAATCTGCACATTGAGTGAGACATATTTTTCAAGTCAAATTTTCCGACTCTAACTACTGCAGTTTCGTGTATAATATTCACATCACTCAAAAACATAAATTCATCCAATCTTCCTGGTTACTGAGTCATTTCTTGACCATGTTAATTTGTGTTCACTACTAGACACTAAGGGATTACTTACAAGAAATTTAGGAAAATAATATCACCTTAAATGTCAAAATCATTGCCATTGATAATACAATTAGCTATACTTGCATTGATTTATTTCTGTTTCCATTAGTTTTTTTATGCTTAATAATAAAGTGAATAAATTACATGAATTTCCATTTTTGCTAATAAGAAAATTATATTTGTCTTTTGTTGATTCATATATTAAAGCATATGTTGTTAATCTTGTTTTATATAAATAAATGCTTGTGCCTATATAAATTGAAAAAAATCTATATTTGCACTGCAGAGATAAATAACAATGCCTTATCACATTCAAACTTTTTACAAATCTCAAAACTAAAAAATTCTTCTAATGATCACATTTACTGTTGCTACCAAGTTTGAGGAATTTATACCTAGTAACTTAAGTAGAAGTTAACATAAATTTCTAGGGGAAAAAATATCAAACTACTTAAAATAAATTTGAAGGGCTTAACCTTCTGTTTGAAAATAGTTTCCATGTGTTCCTAGACTGGAGCTTTCAAAAACTCAAACTGTATCTTAACCATGGGAACACATTTGCTTCTTAAATTACAGTTATATGTAAAAAGTAAAGCTTCTGTTGCAGTTTAACTGATGGAAGTACGTTGCAATTAAATCTTTGGAAATCAACATAGGTCATAATCCTGTGTTTGTAAATTTGTCCGTCCCTGTATTCATTATCACTTGAGAGTAGGCAGAGATTAATATTTGCAGATGGTATTTAGTATTAGATAGACATGGTATTTCCTCTAATCCAGTTAGAAACAAAGCTGAACTTCTAGGGCCATTGCCTCGATTAAAACTACCCACAGTTATTGGAGGCAGAATAAAGTAAAGACTACCCCACCAACCACACCTCTTGAGGGTTCCCATAGACCAAACTCTAGACATGAACTGAACATAAGAAGATCTTGCCTAGAGATGGACATGATTTTGCAGTACCTAGCTAGTTGGAGCAGAGGTATGAAGAGGTATAAGGGATATCATAAACTGCTTTGAGCATAGCACCATTTCCAGCTTTTAGGTAATTAATTGGAGGGAAGAGTATTGTGGAGTTTTCTGCCTAGATTACCTTTAACCATGGATTCTTAGATGTCAGCCCCCTGAGAAGCTAGAATTACATGGGTGAGTCACCAGTGCCCTGCCTTGTTTTGATTTTTATATCAATTGTCAGCTCCTAATAACGCTTATGTTCATGTAGTTATTATTTCACTTGGTCCTAAAACTATGACAGCTTTGCTGTCAGTTTTGTTATATTACATACTTGTTCCATTTTGTTCTTTTTCCTTGATGTACATTGTTATTTTGCCTAAACTGGTACATGTAGTTATAGGATTAAAACAATATATTTATTGGAACATAGCTCTTCATTTTAAGAGGTGACTTTTGTACCCTTGCAAAAATTTAAGCTCTTTTAAAAAGTAACGATTTACATCTTCATAAATATTTTGAATGTTGGGTTTAACAAAAAATAAAATTATCAAAGTAATTGAAACCCTTAATTGCTAGTTACTAATGTCATGCCACACCTGTTCAATTCCTTAGTCTACCTGCAGAGGCCAGGAGAATTATAACTCTAAGCAATAAATCTACCATCCATATAGAAAGCTGTTTGAGATGATCTGGAAATTTCAGTGGCCTTGTACAAGCCTGAATTTATAGTTTATTTTAGTTTTGTTTTATGTCTGGATTCCCTTCAGCTTTAGGAACAACACAGCTCACATAATAACAGTTCATTTCTAAAGTGAGTTCAACATAAGAAAGTTTTGACCATTCTTTTAGATTCCTTTGGTTGATATGGCTATCTTAAGCTTTTTCTTCTTTTCTTTTCTTTTTTTTTTTTTTAATGCTGATGGTCTGGAGAAGCAAGTAGTATAAGAACGCCTCTAGATATCTTCGAGCTAGGCTATTTCTGTAAGGTTTTTGGGGGACATCATTCAAATAAATAGTAATTTTGTGAGGGTACACAATTCTAGGTAAAGTGCTTTATATTTTCTTCAATGTGAGGTCTGAGCAAAGCTGAACAATCAGTATTATATGTACTAGGTAACATAGCATTTTTAAATTCTATATCTTCTTTTCTCTCAGAAAGTTAGTCTCTACAAGAGTACTCTGTCAGTACCTGTGAAGATTTTATGGATGGTGTTCAAGAGGACAAAACTACAAGTCCAGGAAGAAACTATTTAGGCAAAAATATATATGTAAGGGCGGTAACCTGCATGCCATACTTGGAAGATCACAAAATGATCCTAAATAATCTTGAGTAGTTTTTTATTATTCATATATTCATATAATATGCACTTATTGAGCCACTTTTATACCACAATAATAAAGGAGAGCAAGGTACATTCTTCAAGAGCCAAGCTGCATAGATAAGACAGACCATTGATATGTTGGTTTAAAGTGACGAGTTGCTAACTTGCTTCTTTGATGGGAAGATTTGGGATAAGTACTTTGCCTTTTGACTTATGGTTTTGGTTATTGGAACCACTAAAATTGTAATCACAAACTGCTTCTGTAGTTTGCTTCTTTACTGATGGCAAGACTACTACTTGTCACCTTCCCCATGGACCTTGGCCTTTAAGTACTCTGACCTAATTTGACTTCTGCTGGTTTTCACTGTCTTGATATAGTGGAGACCCCATAGCTATTAAATGATTCCTAGCCCTAAAAAAAGTTATGAGTTACAGATGAATATCAATGTTTTTATCATATTCAAGGAAAGTAGCTACATATTACCTGGAGAGTGAAAGGGGAATTATGATGACTAGTTACTATTCGCAGAGTAGTAGAACTTAGGCCATGTTGACATAATTCAACACACAAAAGAAGGAAATAATTTCGTCTCCCTTTAACACCAGAAGCCTAGGTTATATTGTAGTAGTAGAAAAGACTATAAGAATATTAGTCAAAATTATATATACTTTTGGTAATAGAAATATGGTAGCTGCTGCTGACATCTAGAACTCTCGATAACCCATCATGATAGACCTTTTTTAACTCAATGGTAGGTAATTTGGCTTTTCTAGAATTTAGATTCAGTTTATTAATTCACATGCAAACATTGTTATATTATACCATAGTCATCTTTAATCATACTCCAATTCTTCATTTCATATGTTTGTCTGCACATTATAATTTTCACACTGCCACTTTGTATCTTTAATATCTAGTTTTACCTCATGTTAATTCTGAAAATGACTGCTTTATCAAGGGGCTACTGCTAACTCACATTTGTAATCCTATGTACTCAAGAGTCTGAGATATAAGAATGGCCATTAAAACCCAGTGAGGACCTTGGTGCTGGTGGCTGGCACCCGTAATCCTAGCTACTCAGAAGACTGAGATCTGAGGATCATGGTTCAAAGCAAGTCCGGGCAGCAAAGTCCATGAGACTCTTATTTCCAGTAAGCCACCAGAAAACCAGAAGTGGCACTGTGGCTCAAGCAGTAGAGCACTAGTCTTGAGCTGAAGAGCTGTGGGACAGGAGTTCCCAAGCCCAGAGTTCAAGCCCCACAACTGAAAAACAAACAAAACTCAGTGAGGGCAAGTAAAGTTCCTAAAACTCTTAATACCAATTAACCAGCAAAGCAAAAACTGGGAGTGAAGCAATGGCTCAAGTGGTAGGACACATCTTGAATGAAAGCTAAGGGCAAACATTTAGGCCTTAAGTTCAACTTCAGTACCTGTACAACTCACCCCCCCTCCCCCGCAAATAAAAACACTGTTTCACAATTCTAACTTTTATTTGAAAGAGTGCAATACAGTTGCAATATTTATTAAATTCTTAACACCTTTTTTTTCTCATCTTAGTCTTCACTGTATGCTCACCCTCTCAGTAAGGATGTTTCATTGTTGGAAGGTCTGAGTAACCCCAGCTAATAACCACAACCTAATAACCCCCAACTTATA
Organism: Dipodomys spectabilis; assembly: GCF_019054845.1. Classification (NCBI taxonomy): domain Eukaryota; kingdom Metazoa; phylum Chordata; class Mammalia; order Rodentia; family Heteromyidae; genus Dipodomys; species Dipodomys spectabilis. The sequence goes on from NW_024870709.1 coordinate 10,955,488, forward strand.
ACTCTAACAAAGCTTTTACTTAGGTCTAAAATGCTTTGTTAATTTGGATTCAGCAAAAGTACAGAAATGGGCAAGGTTCTTACCACATAACCAGTTTTACTGGGATTTGTCATAATATGGAGAACTACTTAGTTGATATTTTCACAAGTTGGATGTTTGAAGATGTAATTTTGTGCTATAGCAGTCATCTTTTCTTATCTACAAATATGCTTTTTCTCAGGTTCGGTATTCACTTCTAGCCACATAATTTGTGAACTGTCAATATCCAGTATTCAAAACTGTCCTATGCCCTGCATCTTGTATATACATTTTTCTAATTTGGGGAAGAGAAGGGAAATAATAAAATGCTTAAACAAGGATGACCCATTGTAACAATGAGATGGACAAGATACTATGTTGAAAGCAAACTTTACAACTTGGCAGGGGAGGAAGGAATTGGGGAGGTGGGAAGGGAAGGGATAGTAGGGGAACAACAAAGGAGGGGGTATGATGCTGGATAGGAAATAAACTCATTACCTTACTCATGTAAATGTAACCCCTCTGTACAGCATATTTACAATACAAATTTTAAAGAACTGTCCCATTGCCTTGCTACTGTATATTGAATTCACTAACATTGGGAGAAAATTAAATTCAACAAAAACCTATGTACATTGGATTTCTTATGTCCTGATTCAAAAACATAATATCATTTGAATTATATGGAAAATTCTGCTGATAAGAATAGTCATAAAATAACTAATCAGAGCTTTTCCCAATACTTGCTTTAGATTAAAGAGCAGAATCTATATAGATGACATGGTTATATGGCAGAATCATACTTTTAATGGAAGAGCAACACAAGTAATTCAAAACATATTTAGATGCTATGCTAAGATGTTGTTGACTTAAATGATATGTGGGATATTTTTCAATTGTTATTTGCTGAGCAAGAACATGTCACACAGATAAAGTATTCTTCTGAGACTGCAAAATTAATCCTAAATATTACTTGAGGAAATTTTGATAATGATCTGAAAGAGTTGTTCTACTGCAGTTCTTTTTATCCATGTTAATATGCTTGCCTCCTTACTCCCAGATTTCTTTTAAGTTATTTTTATTTCCTCCCTTTTACACTTCAGCAAATGTTCTCCCTGTGTGAGAAGAACTGAAGACCAAAGTTCATAGCTGTTTACTATGCTCTTGTCTAACACATGCATGACAGGGTGTTAAACTAAAAATATCTAGCAAACTGCTTGCATTTTTTTTTCCTTCAGGGAGGGGAAAGGGTACTTCTTGTATATGTACTTTTGTAATGGAAATATGCTGCTATTATGATTCCTAGAACTGTTGATAACCCAGCTTGATTGCCCTTTTCCAGTTGATTACATTATTACCAGTTTCAGTTTGGAAGACTTAACTCAATGGCAGGTAATTTGGTCCATATGAACAAATACATTGCTAGGAGCATTATCAGTGAATAAGTAGTTTATTTTAAAGTCACCCTCTGTCATTCCATGTTTATCAGTGCTTTCTTATTAGAAATGTACCTCAAGAAAAGTCACAGTCCATGGCAGCTCATGGCATAAGATGAGATGCCCTTCTAGACACAAAATGAAACTGCGAAAAACACAGTTGAAGAATTTTTAGCTTCTGTTTTGTGACTAGGTGGAAAAGCTACACAGATGAAAACCAAAATTCTTTATTCATTGCATTCATGAGACTTTTTAAATCCAATTTTAAAAGGAGATTAATAACTTGATGTCACAATGGTGATATTTCAGTTATAAGGATGTCAGTTATTTGAAATGTCACACGATTCATTGATGTGCCAATGTGAACCATAGGGTTGGAGATTTATTGATTAATTGACACATTTATTAATGTATTCACATATTTATTTAAAATGTATGAATTTATAAGAAATGTATGACGGGCGCCGGTGGCTCACGCCTGTAATCCTAGCTACTCAGGAGGCTGAGATCTAAAGATCCCAGTTTAAAGCCAGCCCAGGCAGGAAACTCTGTGAGACCCTTATCTCCAATAAACCATTAGAAAACCGGAAGTGGCACTGTGACTCAAGAGGTAGAGCGCTTGCCTTGAGCTGAAGAGTGCATAGACAGCACCCAAGACCAGATTTCAAGCCCCATGACCGACAAAAAAAAAGAAATGTATATTTAGCGAATAAAATACAGTATCAAATATCATCCATTTACCTATCCTTCTATGAAACATTTTCCAAGGGGCAAAATACAGTATCTGACTTCAAGTTGATCAAAGTTTGGTAGGATGAACAAGAATATGAATAATTACAGTTAGCAATTGTGTTTGCTTTTAACAATTGATGCCACCATGTAGGATTCAATTTAATTTATCTGATAAATAGAGGTTTAAAAGACAGGAAAGTGTTGAAAGGAGAAAGCAAATTTATTTACATGTAGAAAGAAAACAAGAAAAACAGATTCTTTGTAAAGAGGGCCCCAGAGCTAGGAGCCCCTGAAGTCCTCTCAAGGGTTAGTTATTGCAGCACTGATCTCTTTCTATACTTCATTCTCGGAGCTTTATACTAATTTGTAAATTGTTTGTATATGTATCACCGCTGCTCTTTTTATTTTTGAGTGCGAACTCAGGGAATTATGAAGAGAAGCATTTGAGCAGAAACTCAGGGCATTATGGGAAGAAGAAAGGCCATGATGGGTCATTTTTTTTGTCACATAATGACCACTATTTTTATCACTACCTAACCCAGAATGTTTAATACTCTTTTAATGACAACACACATTATTTTATAAAATTATTTTAGAGTCTCAGGGAAGGATTATCAGTTCCATTTATCAAGGAAGTCTTCCAAAAGAAATTCACTTATTAGCTGTGTTTCAACTAATAGTTGGATTGTGTTCAAACAAATTTTAATATACATAGTCATGGAACTTTTGGAACTCTCTATGAGCTTGTTACTTCATGTGAGAGCAAAGAAATACAAAACAATGCCTAAGACATACCTCTGGAAAGAAAAACTAAACCATGGTCTTTTTGTACACAAAATGTAAACACTTTTCTTTAAATTCTATAGGCAGTTTTGAGAAGCAACCTCAGACTTTAACCAGAAGAAAAAGAGGTCATAACATAAACAATAACTTGATCATACTTAATAGAGGATGGAAGTAGGAACAAAGGCCTGAGCAAAGAAAATGTCATGACTAAATGAAGATATCTTAATCGTTTGGAAATAAAGCTTAAATGAAATCAGGACAACTTGAGTTCTTGTAAGAGTACAAAGAATGGCATTAATTTATATAACACATACCAGACAGATTTGGTGAGTGTGTGAATATGTGTGGGTATGTTTTATGTGAGACTGGAATTTGATTCTGATTTTGCTCATTAGGAAGTTCCTTTCCCACCTGAACCATGCCTCCCACCACAGTTTTGTATTTGTAAGGGAGAAATCTCAATATTGCTTGCTAAAGTATTTTAAACTGAAAAAATATTTATTTAAAAGAGAAGTCAATATGCCTGTTAAATCTAGTCTTTTATTATTATTCATGAGAAAATCATTTAAACTATTTTCATAATGGAAGACATTTGTGTTACTGTAAATGAAAATTATTTTTCTTTTTTATTGTGAAAATACTGTACAGAGGGGTTACAATTACATGGGCAAGATAATGAGTACATTTCTTATCAAGCATTGTAGCCTTCTCCTTTGTTTACCCTTCCCAGCCCTTCCCAGCCTCCCCCCCTCCTGCCCCCACAACCAATCCTCCCCCTCCCCACCAAAGTTGTAAAGTTCATTTTTGACATAACAACTTGTACTTCTCATTGTTGCAACGGGTCCACCTGTATCCTTATTTAAACGACTTGTTTTTCCCCTTCCCCTCCACAAATTATATGGACATCAAATACAGTGAAAGCAAGGGTTATACTGTGGGGGAGGGACATACAAAGCAACAAAGAAATCATCTTATAAATGCGTTAGAAACAAATGCATGAAAGAAAAAAAACATTTAAATACATATTTTAGGGTTCATTTTCCTAACATCACCTTATCTGACCTTTTCTGCTTGACTCATACATATATTAGATATTGCAAATAAAGGAAACCATGGGACCTATGTTTCTTTGGGCTTGGCTTACTTCACTTAATATAATTTTGAAAATTATTTATCTATTTAGGAGAAAAATATTGATCACAAGTTTGGAAATGGATGCCTGTTGTTCGGGGTCCATTTCTGTTCCTTCTTTGATAAAATTATACACTTTTCTTATACTGTTGCTAAGACAACCAACAAAGTGATTCCATCATACATAAGTTAAAACAAGCTAAATGTAATGAATGACTTCTGAGTAAAACAATAACAAAGAATTTTTTTAATTCTTTTTTTAAAATAAGTTTTTTACTGTGAAAATACTGTACAGAGGAGGGGTTACAGTTACATGAGTGAGGTAATGAGTACATTTCTTATCAAGCATTTTTGTCTCCTCCTTTGTTTTAAATTCTTGTAACTTTTACTTTTTATTAATTTTACTTCTCACAAACTGTATTCATATTTAAGTGAAGCACACATTCTATGTGAAACATATAAATTGTTTGCATGTAGACTTGAACTTTATGACAAAAATTAAATATTCTTAATATTTGATAAGGGCTATTATTTCATTTATTTTCTATTAAAAATAACAATATAATATTTTGTGTAATGTTGACTGATTGACAAGGATCAATAATAATAATTAACCTTGTTCATTTTGTCCTCGTAATTGAAAGTTTGTCTATGTACATACTGCTTCATTTAGTTTGAAAAGTATATTTCTGCTCTGTCTCTTCCAGTTGAATCTCTGTTTAATTGAATAATACATTTTATATTTATAAATAAACTACTCTCATTTACTTGAATCAGCATTCCTCCAAGCATTTTTGTTTTGTAATTTTTCTTCACAATGATTGTTTTGTTCTATTCTACTAATTATTTTTCCTGAATATGTGACATTCTTGGCTATTTTTCATGTTATATAGGTATTTATCCTATTTCTTGTGTAGATCTTATATAACTGAAAAAATATTTGGCAGGTTTAATGAACATATCCTGACTAAGAAAAAAAATATATCATTTTTTAATTTAAATGTAAGTACTTTATTTCAAGTTTAAGAACAGAGTTTTGAGGTCTAATTCATAGAATAATTTTAACTACAACCCCAGAATGTTAATGCCACTTAATGTCAATTAAATATTTAGTTTGCTACTTCAAGAGAAAGTTGAGACTTTTGTTTGTGATTTCTCTAGCCAACAAACATTTTATTGATCATCTAACATATGTAAAAGCAGTTTCATGGTGCTAAAAAATATGAAATGAATGAAGCTTTTTTCCTGATTTCAAGAAGGTTTAAGGATCAAATGATCAAAGCAAGATATAGTCCAAGAACTTGAGGATAAACAAGACAGTAAAAATATTATGGAACAGTACTATTATTAATTGAAATAAGCAACATTTATTTCTATTATGTTATCAATATAAATATCATTAATATATTTATCTGGGCAATTTTTTAAATGTTCTACTCTTTGTAAGACAGCATTCTATCATAACTATTTTTTTTGTACTGGCACAAGAACAGACCTGAGGACCAATGGAATAGAACTGAAATGAACCCACAGACCTATAGCCACCTACTCTTTGATAAGAGAGCTAAAAAACTAGAATGGAAGAAAGACAGCCTCTTCAGTAAATGGTGCTGGCAAAATTGGTTATTCACCTGTAGAAAACTAAAGCTAGATCCTTATATATCACCCTGTACCAGAATTAACTCCAAATATATCAAAGACCTTGGAGTCAAAGCCAACACCCTGAAAACATTACAAGAAAGCAAAGAAGAAATCCTAGGTCTCCTTGGCACAGGCCAAAATTTTCTTAATAGACACCCAGAAACACAACAATTCAAAGAAAGGTTGAACAAATGGGATTGCATGAAGCTGCAGAGTTTCTGCATGGCAAAGGATATAAGATCAATAGAAAGCTCATGGACTGGGAGAAGATCTTCACTAGTCATACAATGGACAAGGGTCTCATATCTAAAATATACTTGGAACTCAAAAAATTAAATTCCCCAACAACATATGCTTGAAGAAAACAACTGTCTGATAAATGAGTGGGCTAAAGACTTAAAGAGAAACTTCTCTGAAGAGGAAATGTCACAGGTATTTAAATGATGAAACTAGAATTCTAGACCTCAAAAGGTTCACTCATTGTTTGAGAAGACTAAAGTCAGACAAACAAGTAGTATAATATCAGAATGTTAGATAGGAAATAACCTGGACGGGGGGCACTAGGAAGGCATTTGAATTTGAGAGCACAGCCATTTTGAGATCTGAGCCAATGGTACTTTCTGAGGAGGCTCTGTAGTGAGATGAGCTCAGTCTGTTTTTTTTTAAGGCCTGACAAACTACTGCCAGTGAACACAGGGGGACCCTGAAAGAAGAGATGAGCTTGTAAAGATAGTCAGGAGCCAGACTTTTAAATCATGTTGAGGTGTTTGAGCTTACTATAATTGAAATAAGTGCACTGGCAGTTTTCAAGCAGAGAGTGAAATAAAAGTTCATAAAAAAAATTAGCTACCATGCTGAGCCTGGGGAAGATGAGCTAATTTAGGGCATAGAAAATCAAGTTAGTGCAATAACTAATACTGGAAGAAGGTCATGAATAAGACAATGTACGGTATTGAATGTTTATGATGTTTTAATGCTATTCTAAAGATTTTTGCATATATTAACTGGTTTCATTTCACCTGAGTTGGTGAGGCCTATCTGTTTTTCTTTTCCAAGTGATAGAATAGCGTTACATAGAGTTTGTGTTTTTTACTCTATATTTCCTTGCTAGTAGTTAGCATTTAAACTAATTTTTAAAGGGTTACCTTTAAACAGAATACTTTAATGTATCTCTAGTTGAAACATATCTAGAAAATTAGAGCTCTTTAATAGTTCATGTTTTCTAAGATTGACATGATTGTTTGTGATAACTTAGCCTATTAAAGAGAGGGAGATGCAGACTTTGCATTAGGGCATATTTACAATGAGAAACAGCAGAAGAGAAGAGGAAGAATCTAACAAAACAACAGAAAAAAGTTCATATATGCTCCAAGCTCACATACCATGTTCTCCTATTTTTCCAGGTATTAGATGCTCTGTAGAAGCCGAAGCATATTAGCTTTGTCTATTCAAATCTGTTCAGAGGTATGCAGTGGATAAGCAGAGAAAATATTCCTTTCTGACTGCTTTGGAAACTAGTTCACATTTCAAATGGCATCCATCAACAAAAAATAGGTTCATTTTCCCTTTGATGAACAAATATACATTGCTTTGGGTACTGATAAGCAGCTTGGATTTATAGTGACAAAATTTATATTTTTAGCCATTTAGTGGAGAATTGGAAACTTTATGTTTCTCCTGGTGATTGGGACCTAAATGACTTGTCAGTATTCTGTTTCAAAGAATGTACAAAATTATATTTATTGTATTTATTTTGGTTTAGTATATGTGTTTCATGTGTGAAAAGAATGGAATAGAGACATCAGCAAAGAAAGCCTAATATAAAAGAAGAGTTTGACTTTATTTCCACATGCTTATGTCATATGGATAGCAACAACCAACAACTCACATGCAATGTGATATTCCCAGGTCATTCATAATGAAAACCAAAGCCTCTCAATGATGTAAAATAACCCTCTGGCAATGGGCCATAAGAAGTGACACTTTTCTCCTACACTTTATTTTATTCTCTGAGATCTTTGTAGGGTTGCATGAGAGACTTTGAGTTTTCTAAGTGTCAGGGAAATTTTTTGTTCAGGATATTCCCAGAGGATGGAAGAGTTGAAACTTGTGACTTTACAGTGGCACTGTCTGTCACACAACTGGCAGATGTCAGAACATGTGACAAGACAGGCCAAGCAGAAAGGCAGAAAAAAATCTTTTAGTCACAGGGAGAAAGTAGATTTCTTGGTTCATTTATAGGGAATAAATATGCCATGTTAATCAAGGGTACCGAAATGCTCTCTTGGTCATTTCAATAGATTCATACCAACATATTTCTTGTTCAAGTAGTTTTCTTGTAATTAATTTCTAAAACTGAACTAGAGTAGCCATTATGTTTTATTGGTGAGTGGTGAATGTTAATATAGTTCTTGATTTGGCATACAACTATGTTTTTCATTCTCTGTAAGAACTTCAGTCCTCAATTTATAGGTAAGAACAAGATAGTTGTTTCATTGACAAAAAGCTCACATTCAGGCATCTAGTCATCTGAACCAACTCTGGGTCTTTGCTGTTGTCATTAGAATATTTGAGATGTAAAATGCAAGCATCAAAAATTGAAATCATGGTATCCGTGTGGGGGGGTAGTAGAGAGAGGAAATATATTTCAAATCCATATTGTTTAGTTTTCAGAGTATCTTTGAAAAAAATCAATTAGTTACAATTATTTAAAAAGCATTGAAAAGTAAAAAATAAAAAATTTATTCAATTTTCTGAAATATTTGTATGCTTGGTAAAATGAACCCATTTTGGGTAGGGGGTATTTGGTCTTAGGTGTTAAATTTACAGTTAACTCTATTCAGTCAGTAATGTATCCTAAGGAAGAGATCAGTTTTTAAACATCTAAAAATTGCCTGACTGATACAGGGAGCCCACCAACAAATGAGATATTTTTAACTTATAAACATTTGTGCAAGGGGCTCACATCTGTAATTTTTGGTATTTGCTAATTGCAATCGTTTGGAGGATTCTAATTCAAAACCAACTCTGACAGAAAAAAACAACAACAGAAAGACTATCTTCAAAAATAACCAACTAAAAACATGGCTAGAGACGTGGCTCAAGTAGTGAACTGTCCTAGCCAAACATGCAAGTCAGGTGAGCATGGGGCCCTGAACTCACATCCTAGTACCAGCAAGAAAACTGATGACCAAATCTGTGTAAGTACCAAAATTTGTAAGCTTTGGCATGCTGTCAACACTTCTGAAATTATACATAGTCAATTCCAATATTTTCTCTTTTCCTTAACCACCCAAAGTGTTGCCTTTCTTTTTATTCTTGCATCGGAAATTGAACTTGGTATCTGAATCAATTTCTGCGGATACAAAGAACAGCAAAGAAAGACTAATATAAAAAACAAGAGCTAGAGTTTATTTCCATATGCTTATGTCATTTCTTCAATGAAACTGCTAATTTCCATGTCTTCTAGATTTGCAACACTTCAGCAGAGTTATGTCAGATTTTATGGGCAACAACATAAGTTACAACTCTGAGCTAAATGTGAGAAAAGTTAACTAAATACAAAAAGCCTAATTCTCACTACTCAGATTGTTTAATGAAACAAACTATGTATCATGCTTAATTTTCAATCCTATTTGAATAGATATTTAAAGGCAAAATGAAATTACATTTTTCTTAAGCCATTATATATTTCAATGTAAATCATCTCACCTATGGAGAATTATATATATTACTTGATTTTAACATACACACATTTTTTATAAATACATATTCATATATTTGATAAACATAAATTTTAGTTTAACTCATACTCAGAACACAGATTATTTTAATAAGGAAAACCAAACCTTTCTTCATATTGCTTGCTGCTTCCTTCCTTATTTCCTTTCACAAATATTTATCAAATATCTCTTTTATGTCAGATATTTTTCTGAGGATACAGCAGGGAGCAAGACAAGCAGAGAGATTTTGCTCTCATTGAAGTTTCATCTCTTATTCAGACAGTCTATTTTCAAGCCGCTCTTTGATCCTTTTACAAACTTATGTTCATTATCTGAAGGTTTTTTTGTCATTGTGTGTCCCCCTTTAACATCAGCACAATTTCTTCCATGTTTATCCTGTGGTGGTGGATGGTAAGGTAATTGATTCTAAAGAATCATTTAGTACAAAAGGCCAGACAGCAGTAGAAAGAGAAGAAAGAAAGAAAAATAAAGCACTGGTTTGTAACCCTTTTGTTTTTTTTATTCCCCCATGTGGGCTGTACTGGGGCTTGAATTCAGTGCCTCTCACTTGAGCTTTTTTGCTTAAGGCTGGTGGTCTACCATGCCAGCCACAGCTCTACTTCTAGTCTCTTGCATTTAATTGAAGATTAGAATATCATCGACTTTTCTTCCTAATCTGGCTTTGAACCAGGATCCTCAGATCTCAGTATATATATATATATATATATATATATATATATATATATATATATATATATTGTTATTGTAGACTTGATACACATTGGTGTTACGGTTATATGAACCAGGTAATGAGTATAATTCGTTTTGAACCATGTCTCTGCCACTGGCTCTCTCTCCTGATTTTACTTTGAAGTCCCCACCCACAAGATATAAAGTTCATTTTCCACATAGTATCTAGTGAGTACCACTGTTGTATTTGTTCATCTTTGTTCCAGCTTTCCTTGTCTTCCTATCCCCTCCCCAATACAAACCAGCTAACAAGACAAAAATAAGAAAACAAAAACAGCAACAATGGCAACTAAAAATATCTCTTGGAGTTCATTTCATAAAATATTATTTATATTATTATGTACTTAAAGCTATTGAGCCTTTGTCAACCATTCCTATGTATATCTTCCTTTGGCCTCAGTGTGTATGTCTGGAGTCCTATATAATTTATAACTTCCCAGTGTATGATATATAAGAATGAGGGTATATCCTTCATAAGGAAACAGAATGTATGGTTTCCTGACTTGTGGTAACTAGTATGTGCCTATAAATCTACGAGTAAACACACTGAATGATTAAAACATATACATATACTGATCTCAGCATTTTAAGCATTAGGATTAGAGGAACAAACCATTGATGCCTGATTTTGAATAGATCTCTTCTGATTCTAATAACTGAAATAACCCCATCATTTCCCAAAACTTCTATGACATGTTAAGACAAGGTATAAGGAGAACAGGTAGAAGGTATCCGTCTGTTTAAGCTAGTATAAGAAATGTTTCAGATTAGGCCATTTATATATAATATATTGAATTTTCACAGTGATGCAGGCTGAGAAGGCAAAGATTGAGGCATCAGGAACAAGGGTCCTCTTTTATCTGGGGACTGAATCTTCATGTGTTAGAACAACACAACCTAACTACTGCCTCCAGCCCTTTTCAAAATCACTAACCACTCCCTAGTCATCAAATCCTGACCAACTCTTCAAGGCTCCCCCCTTTATTATTATTGTACTGGGAGTTAGCTGTCAACATGAATTTTGAAGGTGACCCAAACATCCAAACAAAGCAGAAGTTCAATTTAGAATATCAATACAAGCGAAGGCAGATTATCAAGAAGTAAAGATGCTCAGGCTTGTCCTAAAAATATATCATTAATTAGATTGGGATCTATGGTTCATTTAATAATTACATTTACTTAAAAAAATCTTTATATTTGCTCTTGTGTCTCCAGCAACTAAAATAGTGTGTTGTGAATCACAGGCAATCTATAAACACTTGTTGAAAGGTTCTGACAAGTTCTATTCCATTCAATTCTCTTGCATTTTTCAAGCTTCTAAAACAAACCTGTGAAGTTATTATAACTATTAGTCCCATTTCACACATAAGAAGAGTAGGTTTGGAAAATTAAGAAAACGGTTTAAGGTCATAGACATTTAATGGGTTATTTAGGAGAAAGTTTAAGCAGGGCAGTTCCCAAGTCTGTAGAGTACACAAGTGACGATTTGGAGTTGGACCAAGAACACTAGGCCCACTGTGGACAGAAAGACAAAGCTCTGCAATGAGGCTGAACAATAAGGCTTGAATTTCATCCTGAGAAATGGGGGCTTTCTTATTAAAGGGAAATCATGTGTAACATTGGAATTGAAGAGATGAAAAAGTAAGAATCCCCACTTATGTAGCTCAATGTAAATATAGTATCAACATTTATGTTTTGGAGGAACAAAGTGCAGAGACCAGAACCAGATAATTTTTCTTGGAGTAAGTATACTGTAGAAAATGAAAAAAGATATTTTCTGTCCTAAGCTCATTTCCACTGATTTCAGAGTCATGCAACTCTGAGCTGTGCCTTTGTGTTCCCCCACTCTTGCATTTTGGCTTTTATAAATGAAATGGGTAAAATGTGTAAGTGAAAATGCTTGCTTTATAGAGTCATTCACTGCTCATGTTAGATGAAATTGAATGACTACAATATTTAACAAATGCTACAGTTATTGATTTTTATGCCCTTTGGATCTTTTCTTTTTCCAATTCAATCTATTTTCTAGGTACCTGACTAAAAATTATTGCAATTTTGAAAATGTATCTTCTTTCTTTTTTAATTTAAGTTCTAATTTTTTTAAGAAATCTAATGTTAGGGCTGGAAGATGGCTCAGTGAGAGAGTGCTTGCCTTGAATGCATAAGGCCCTGGTTTGATTTCTCAGCACCACATAAGCAGAAAAAGCCAGAAATGGTGCTGTGGTAGCCTTGAGCTAAAGAGCTGAGGGACAGCGTCCAGGCTCAGAATTCAGGCATCATCACAAACCAAAAAAACAAAGGAAGGAAGGAAGGAAGGAAGGTAGGAAGGAAGGAAGGAAGGGAGAAAGGAAGGAAGGAAGGAAAGGAGGGAGATAAAGAAAGAAATTAAATGTTACTAAACCTAATTTACATTTCTGCTCATTGTTATGCATTTTATACTTACCTATTCACTACTCATACATCCAATCAAGGGTTTCTATTTTATTTCTGCAGTTAATAATGGACCATTCTTTCTTTTACCCACTCTTCCTTTCTTCTTTCTTTAGTTCGTTCATTTGTTCTTTTTTCTTCTTCTTTTGTGGCCAGTCCTGGCTTAAACTCGAGGCCTGGGTACTGTCTCTGAACTATTTTTTTTAAGACTAACACTCTACCACTTGAGCCATAGCTCCACTTCTAGCTTTGGGGTGGTTAATTGGAGATGAAAATCTCACTGAATTTCCTGTCAAGGCTGGCTTTGCACTGTGATCCTCAGATCTCAGCCTACTGAGAAGCTAAGATTATAGGCATGTATCACCAGCACCTGAGTAAAAATGTATCTTGATCAATTTTTCATTAATCACCAGGAAGCTGGTTGTGGAGCTGTGGCTTAAGCAATTGAGTGCTGCCCTTGAGCCATAAGGTGCTGAAGAATAGTAACCCAAGACCCTAGTTTAAACCACACTGTCATATGCATACAAAAAATAGAACAAGTTGAAAAAGCATGGAGGCACAAACCTGCAATCCCAGATTCTCAGAGAGCAGAATTCAAGAGGATGATGGTTCCAGGACAATTTAGCAAAAAGCTTAATGAGTGAGACGTCATCTAAAAAATAACTAAAGCAAGAAAGGGATGGGCCCTGGCTCAAGTGGTAGAAAAGCTCTTGTCTAGCAAGCACGATGCCCTGACTTCAAACCCTAGTACTCAAAAAAAAAGAAAGAAAGAAAGAAAGAAAGAAATGGCGGTCAGGTGCCACTCATAGCTGTAATTCTCCCTACACGGACTCTGAGATCTGAGTGAGGTCTTTGTTGTTGTTTTCAATGTATTATGTGCTTTGTTTTCCTTTCTTGTTCTTTCCCCCATGGTATATTCCCTGTTGTCACTGTACCTGATTTTGGCACCCTGCATCTTGTATCTATATTTGTCTATACAAGAGGAAAGGGAAGGGGAATGACAAAACAAAGAAACAAGGACACAGAATGACCACTGCAACAATGATACCCACAAGACCATATATTGCAAATCAACTTTAAAACTCTGGGCGGTGGGGGGAGGAGAGTGGGAGATGGTGGAGGAAAGGGATAGTGGGACAACAACAAGGGAAGGGGTAAGAATGATCGATAAGTAATGTACTCATTGCCATACTCATGTAACTGTAATACCTCTGCACAGCATCTTTACAATAAAATAAAATTTTAAGAAAGGAAGGAAGGAAGGAAGGAAGGAGAAAGAAAGAAGGAAGGGAGGAAGGAAGGAAGGAGGGAAGAAAGAAGGAAAAAGAAAGAAAGATAGAAAGAAAGAAGGAAAGAAAGAAAGAAAGGAAGGAAGGAAGAAAGAAAAGAAAGAAAGGAAGAAAGAAATGGAGGCCAGGAGCCACACGCCTGCCTGTAATTCTAACTCCACAGGACACTGAGCTCTGAGAAGCATGGTTCAAAGCCAGCCCAAGCAGGAAAGTCTATGAGATTCAAATCTCCAATTGAGCCCCAGAGGGGAGAGGTAGCTCAAAGGGTAGCCTTGTGCACAAAAGCACCAGGATAGCACCCAGGTCCTGAGTTTAAGCTCCAGGATTGGCACCAAAAAAACAAAAAGGAGCCATTTTTACATAGATCATGTTCAAATTTTATTCAGAGTTTTACCTTACATTTTGATTTTAAGTATTCTGGTCAATGTTCAGTAATCTGGCATGGAAATATGAGCAAATAAAAATATTTGAGCATGGTATCAGGTACTATCAAATAAAATATCTCTAAAATATATACCATTAAGATATCTTGAAAAGATGAGGTTGAGATTTTACCTACTAATATTTATAAAATATTTTACATAACAGCAAGAATTTGGCCACAAAGTAATGACTGAGCTGAAAGATAATTTATAGGAGCGACTTTATATTCAACTCATCACCACGAGTTTCAAATGGAAATAATTTGTGAACTATGAACAGGATATTTGAAAACAATGGGGAGATATGAACTTGGCCTGTGATTTCTTGTTGAGATTTAGTTTCTTCAAATATATTACTATATGCACCCTTCAGTCTATAGGCTCTGTATTTATAAATCTTGTGTTCATCATGTCACTGATAAAAAGGAATCCATAAAATGCTTTGCTGCTATATCTTTTTAATAAAAGGCATATATTATTTCTATGAGACAAGGTTGTTTTCAGATTTGTTGGTTTGGAGACATATAAATACAATCCATGATCAGGATTCCTTTGAAATGACTTGGTAATTCATCTTCGAATTTTCTTTCTTTACATAAATGCATTAAAATTAATTTTCATGAATTAAAATTAATTTTCATCAATCTTATTTAAATTGTGAGTGTTACCCTCTGAATTGATTTCCTTTGAACATACATCTAGAGTTATGCATGTAAAATTATTTCTCTGATTGGGCTTATATTTTGTCTTAGGAAATCAGTGATAACTTAATGTTTGAAGAATGGGTAGCTTCTTTTTCTCAACATGAAACAATATGGAGCTAAGTCATTTTTGTTTCACAGAGCACAGTTATAATTAAAATAGTCAGAGCATGTGACTACACATAAAATAACTGGGTACAAACTCAGCCTTTTACATTCTATTTTTGGTTTGGATCAAGAGAAAAGTCACCTCAGTGGAAGTGAGCTTTGATGAACTTCACAAGGTCTAGTTTAATGAGTCTAATGTAATCACACCACTACTACCTACATTCCAACTAAGGCATTAAGTAAAATCATGCTTTACAGTTGAATTCAGTGTACTAGAGAATCAATGATTGGTTAATTTACATATTTCAGGGAAGGAATTGCTACATAAACATATATTATAAAGCTCCCTATGATGACCATTTAAATGATGACGTTTCAAGTGTCACACAGTTGAAAATGCTTTATAGTAAAGTGGAATACTCTACTTCCCAGATCTCACATTTTTCTGTTAAAATCATCATGGGAACTTGTTAAAATAAAGATGTTCAGATTCCAAAACAGAGCTACTGGATAACAATGTCTGGATACAGACCCTATGACCTTCCATGTTTTAACTAGCGCAAGCAATTTGGTTATGAAGTTAAGAACTACTGAAACAATAATTCTCTCAATGGGTAGACAAGTATCTCCATATTAAAATAAAATAGAATCATATTTGGAAAGAGTTCATGCATTTTATTTGTAAATATATATATAATTCCAGGGTTTGAGGTTTTATCAGTGTCTTAAAAAGGAAATATTGGAGGATGGGTAAGGAACAACAGTGTATTAAGCTTTGCATCTATTTTCATATGAGTTTTATTCCAAAAATTTATGATGAGAAATGGATGGATATCTGTTAAAATTATTATTGTTGCTTTAATATTTAATGACAAATCAGTATCCATAGTTATTATATAAATTGAAACACCCTAAGGTACTTAAAACAAATTTTTGTTTTGTGCTACTGCTTAGTTGGGATGCAGGATATCTTAAGAGTTAACAAGAAATTTGTACTTGAAAAAATACTGTGATACTTAAAATTGAATATAAAATTATTCTCAAGCACTATCCTGGGATCTCTAGACATTTATTGGACCAGAGAAATCAGACTAATAATAAACTATTTTCATTTCTGTCACTGAGATAGTGAAATTAATATTTGTAGATTTCCTCATTCTTCAATGATGATAGACATGACTGAGTCTCTTCCATGGGAGAGGCCTGCATCTAGATAGCAAAGCTATCTACGAATGTGATAGTACATAAAAACCCTAAGAGCTGTTATCACATTAGCTAATGGTAGAGCATTAAAATTTATGAGTTGGATAAAAATTCTCTTATTTGGACACTGAAATACAATATTGGTTTGACTTATGCTTATAATCCTTGTTACTTGGAAAGCTGAGACCTACCTTGGAGATCATGATTCAAAGGCAGCGCAGGCATAGAAGTCCATGAGATGTCTCCGCCAAAATAATCAGCAAAAAGCTAGGCTACAAAGATGGCTCAAGGGACAGAACACCAGCCACAAGCAAGAACACCAATGAAGAGTGCAAAACCCTAAATTCAAACACTATTATGGAGAAGGTTTTCAAGCACCTTTTCTTCATACCCTGCATATTGTGTTTCTGATTAAAAGATTTCCTGACAATATATTTCATAAAAGAGGAAGTTAGGTAACAAGAAGTCTGCTAATTTTTGGAGTCCTTCACTGGTAATTTTTGGAGTCCTTGTAATTTAAAAAATATTTTACATTATTATTCAACAATATATAAATATTACCCCCTACATAGCTTAAGTAGTATAGTTTGCTTCCTAGCAAGGGCCAGTCCCTGAATTTAATATCGGGTACTACGTACATGGACACACACACACACACACACACACACATACACACACACACAATCACTGATAGATAGACAGATATTCATTGTCTTTTTCTCCAAAAATCTGAACTATACAACACATGCTTCTCTGGGGAGTCTTTAGAATGATGAGCTTGATCCAAGTGAAGTTTACCTAAAGTTTCCTTAAAAGCTATATCAAAATGAGATTCTCAGAATCATGCACATAACAAGTTAGGCATGTGGTGGTGCTGATGTATATTACTACTTGGATGCTCTGACTTTTACTTTTATCTGAAGTATTTTTTTTCAAATATTAGATGTCAATATTTTTGCAATAAGGAAATATATATATTATGCAATGTTATTAAATATTTTCTTTGGTCTTTAAGATTACCTTTAGGAAACACTTTGAAACTTCAACTTAATGATTTTTAATAGATAGTCATTATAGATTAAGGAGTTTGACATAGCAAGATCTCTGGAGTAGAAGTTAATAATTGAGTTTTTGTCTACCTAAATTATGATTATGGTCATTATTTTATCTTTCTGGGGCTTTGCCAAATGGATGTTAGATGGCTCTGTCTATACCTTTTCTTTTTAATTCTTATTTATTTTTCGGCAGTTTGAGTATTCAAACAGGAGTTCATCAAGCGTTCTTTCACTTGAGCCATACATCTCTCCTAGACCTTTTGGGATTTATTTTTCAGATAGGGATCTGTGATGGTTATCTAGGGTAGCCTTAGAGTATGATGTGCCTATCTCTGTCTATGATGTAGCTAGTTCCTATTTCTTTCTATTAGATTGCAATTATGAATCACCACACTCAACCTATTGTTTAACATATAGTCTTGCAAATCTTTTACCCTAGGGTGGTCAAACCGAAAGCACCCTCCCCCCAACTACTCCCATGACCCTCCCATAGCTGGGATTACATTCATGTCTCCTATGCCTGGCTGTAACTTTTCTCAGCATAACCATTTCATTAATGTCTAATATGTACTACACATGCTGGAAAGAAGGAGCACTTTCCATTAGATCATATCAGTTGATTGAGGAAATCAGACCCATACAAACTGTATAAATCAAATTCATATTTTATTTATGCTACATAATGTAAAAGGATATGATTTTTTGTTGCTTTGTATGTTCCTCCCCCAGGGTATAACCCTTGTTTTCACTGTATTTGATGTCGGTGCCCTTCATCTTGTATATACACTTCTCTAATTTGGGGAGGGAGGTGAAAGGAAAAAAAACTAAATGTTTAAATAAGGATACAGGTTGACCCATTGTAACAATGTGAGATGTACAAAACACTATGTTGATAACCAACCTTACAACTTTGGTGTGGGAAGGCGAGGAGTAGTTGTGGAGGTGGGAGGTAGGGGGAAAACAAAGGAGGAGGCAATAATGCTCAATAGGAAATGTACTCATTACCTTGCTCATGTAACTGTAACCCCTCTGTACAGCATTTTTACAATAAAAAATGTGCAAAAAAATCTTTCTTCTTAGTGAACTAAATGAAGCAAAATTGTATTGATGGCTACAAAAAGAAAATTACATGTTGTCATTAATCTAGTCGATAGAGCAATAATTTTAATTAAAAAAACTTACCCTATTAAAAAAAAGGATAATTTAACTTTTAGAATACACAGACAAATGAAAATGAGTAGATACTTTCAGTGTATGGATTTGTCTTGGGACAAGTTTTGCAAGGTTCTTAGTGTTTAAATAATTGAGAGTAAATGAAGAAGCATGCTTTTTTTCTTTTCTTTTTCTTTCTTTCTTTCTTTCTTTTTTTTTTTTTTTGGAGGGGGAATCAGTACTGGGCTTGAATTTAGCACTTTGTTCTCTTGCTATATTTTTTCCCTGCTCAAGACTGGTACTCTATCACTTGAGCCATGCATCTACTTCTGAATTTTTGACGCTTAATTGATGATAAGAGATTGTCAAATTTGTTGCAAGGCTGGCTCTGAACTGAAGTCCTCAAATCTTAGCCTTCTAAGATTATATATGCGAGTCTCTGGCTCTCAACAAGAAGAAAATTTAATGTTCTCTGTATATTGTCACACAATAAAGTGAGTGACTGATTGGAATTAGGAAGAAGGAAAAGTAAAGTGAGCCAGGTGTTTCATGCATAGGTTAAGCCAGGGAGTTAATATGAGCAAACTAGTTGTTTTCTTCTTGTAAAAAAACGGAAAGAGGCTAGTCTTAGCTATATATCATTCTCATCATTCAGGACAAATTAAAATTGGAGCATCTGAATGTGGTTTAAAGATAGAAATAGTAATATAGGTTTGTAGGTTTTGGAGAATAATCATGAGAGAATGCATTGGTTTTATAAACTAGAGATATTAAACATGGAGAAAAAAAATTGAAGATGTTTCTTTCTCCCTTGGCACACAATTTTAATCCTGTCTACTCAGGAGACTGAGTTTGAAAGACCAACATAATTTCTCACTTTCTAAAGACAAAGAAATTTGGAATGGTTAGGAGGAATTAGGCATTTGAATGGTTTGGTTTTGAATATGCTGAATCTAATGTGGCAATGGAAGGCAAAGAAAAACATTTGTAATCAGTGAGAACTAATGGAACACCATGGAGAAATCATACAGGTGATAAGATGTAAGAAATTTATTTGGCATACAATTAAAAATAGCAGCCCTTGGTACTCTTCCTGGGCCTCTAATTTTGATAGAAGTAAAATGTGTATGTGTGTATGGGACGGAGGTATCATCAAAATCAGTCATGACAAATGGTAAGAGAAATAAAAGAAATAAACATGCAAAGGTACTTTACAAGAGTAATTTTGGACAAGTCCTCTTTGAATAGGTAGCAACAGAATAAAGAATAATAAAACAGAAGGCTGAAATGTTCCAGGCAGAATTTACATAAGGTATTAACCTTAAGGGCTCAAGTTTACCCATTACAAAAAGAGCAAGGTCAATGTGGCTTGATGCACAGAATAAGAAGTTGGAGCTGAAGTCAGAGAGAGGTTAGGGACTGTAAACATTTATTTTATGATGTAAGACATGACTAAATCTAGGTACGTTTGGAATGTATAAAGAGATGAAGTATCTTTTAGTTAAATCCCTTGATTTTTCAGATGAAGATTCTGAAGCTCAGAAAACTCACGGACAAAGCTTGAGTTTATACACTGTTACATACAATTGGGGTATTTGGTGGTCAGACTGCTGTTCTTGCGATTATTTAACAAAGTCCTTAAAATTATTTCTTTGTGCAAAGGTTCAGATAACCATGGCTGCGTCTACATATATGAAACTGTCTCAAAGAACAGTAATTATGAAGATTTGGGAAGGATAGTTCCTTGACTCTAATCCATGTGTATCTCCTATTTGCCTTTAGTCTCTGGATACTTTTTTAGATGTGAAAAACAACTTTTTAATATAAATATATATTTATTGTAAAGATACTGTACAGAGGATTTACAGTTGCATGAGTAAGGTAATGAGTACATTTTCTTTCGAGCATTGTTACCCCCTCCTTTGTTTTTCCCCTACTATTCCTTCTCTCTCCAGATCCCTAACTTCTCCCTCCCCACCAAGTTGTGAAGTTTATTTTCAACATAGTGTCTTGTACAGCTCATTGTTATGATGGGTCAAGCTGTATCCTTTTGTTATTTCCCTTCCCCTCCCAAAATTAGAAAAATGTATCTACAAGGTGCAGGACACCGGCATCAAATACAGTGAAAACAGGGGTTATACCATAGAGGAAAAACATATAAGAGAAACCAAAAATCACATAGTACATTATAAGTACATTGAAAACAACAGCAAGAAAGATAAAACCTATTGTGTACTTATCTTGAGGTTCATTTTGCTTACCACCATCTTATATGGTCATATGTGCATAGCTTTTGACCTTTTCTACTTGTCTGGTAAGATTATCCTAGATGTATACTAGTTATTACAAATAAGGGAAACCATGGAACCTATGTTTCTTAGGGCCTGGTTTACTTCACTTACTATAATTTTTTCCAAGTCTTTCTGTTTCCAAACAAATAGGTAGTGTCATTCTTTCTGATGGAGGCATATATATAGGAATATATATTGGATATATATATATATATATATATATATATATATATATATATATATCACATTTTCTTCATCCATTCATCTACTGAGGGGCATCTTGGTTGGTCCCATATCTTAGCTATGGTAACTAATACTGCGATAAACATAGTTGTGCTGGTAGCTTTAGTCTGACCTTGTTTGTGATCATTTGGGTAAACGCCCAGAAGTGGGATTGCTGGGTCAAATGTTCATTCTCCTTTCTGGAGTTGTTAAAGGAGTTTTATTTCATCTTTCCCTATTCGGATTCCCTTTATGTTTGCACCTTGCTCTAACTAGCCATTCTAAATTGAAGAGAAGTGGAGAGAGTAGATATCCTTGTCTCATTCCTGAATTTAGAGGAAATGACTTTAGCTTTTCACCATTAAGTATAATGTTGGCTGCAGGTTTGTCATACACATCTATTATTATATTTAGGAATGTTCCATGGATTCCTAGTTTTTCCAGACTTTTCCTCATAAAGGGGTGTTGGATCTTGTCAAATACACTTTTTGCATCTATTGAGATAATTATGTGGTTCTTATCCTTGCTCTTCTTGATGTGATGAATTATATTAATTGATTTGCTTATATTGAACCAGATTTGCATCCCTGATTAATTAATCTTGTTTGATCATGGTGTATGATTTTTTTATGAGTGTTGAAGTTGATTAGTCAAAACTTTGATGAGAAATTTTCCTTCGATGTTCATCAAAGAAATGGGTCTATAGTTCTTTTTCTTTGATGAGTCTCGGTCTGGTTTTAGGATGAGGGTTATGATGGCTTCATAGAAAGAGTATGGTAGTGAACTTTCTCTCTCAATTTCATTGAAGAGTTGGAGGAGTATTGAGGTGAGTTCTGCTTTGAAACCTTTGTAGAATTCAGCTGTAAATGTAGTCTATTTTGGAGGATGTTCTATGTGCTGCTGAGAAGAATGCGTATTCTGATGCTGTTGGGTGAAATATTCTGTAGATGTGTATTAAGTCTAGTTGATCTTTGCAGTTGTTTAGATCCGAATTTTCTCTGTTGAGTTTTTACCAGGTTGATCTATCCAGCAAGGATAGTGGTGTGTTAAAGTCCACAACAATCAATGTCTTTGGATCTATGTGAGATTTGAGGGAAAGAAGTATTTCTTGGATAAATTTGGTTGTTTGGTTAGTATTTGGTTATTTGGTGAATAGATATTTAGACTTGTAATGTCCTCCTGAGGGAGAGATCCCTTGATTAGTATGTAATGAGCTTTTTATCTCTTCTTGCTAATTTTAATTTGAAGTCTGTTTATGAGGGCCATTTACTTGATAGATTTTATTCCAGCATTTTATTTTTCAGTATATTATTGTTTTGAGGGGCAAGATGTGTCTCTTGAAGACAGCAAAAAGATGGAACTTGTTTTTTGATCCAACTGGTCAGTCTGTGTCATTTAATTGGGAATTGAGTCCATTGATGTTGAGAGTTAGGATTGAGAGGTGTTTGTACTTGCCTTTTTATCCATTTGGGGGAGGGGGGATGATGTGTCTTGACTATTCTTGCCGTGATTACATAGTCCTCTGTTTGTGGGACATTTCATTGCCAATATCCCTTTCTTGTTGGTTTTCTATGTGTAGAACATCTTTGAGGATTTTTTGTAAAGCTGGTTTGACAGTAGTATATTGTTTTAGTTTTTCCTTGCTGTGAAATGTTTTTATTTGTCCTTCTGCTTTGAATACACGCTTAGCTGGATAAATTATTCCTAGTTTGTAGTTATTTGTCTTTAGGGCATGGCATTCCTCATTCCAGGCTCTCCTTGCTTTGATGGTCATTGCTGAGAAGTCTGAGTTTATTAGGATTGACTTACCTTTATGGGTGATTGTTCTCTTCTCCCTGGCAGCTTTCTTTCCTTACTTTCTATTGATCCTGTCCAGACTATAATGTGGCAGTGGGATATCCTATTCTGGTCTGGTCTATTTAAGGTTCTAAAAGCTTCTTGTATTTGGATGGGCCTGTCCTTTTGTATATTTGGGAAATTCTCTGCTAGGATTCTGCTAAATATATTTTCTACTCCATTGTCTTCCCTCTCCAGGCCCTCCTCAATACCTACTAGTCTCAATTTAGGCTTTCTGATTATATCTTGTAGCTCCTACAATGATCTATCATGCTTCTTGTTTTGGTTATGAATATCTGTGTGCAATTTCTATAGAGTCTAAACTATCTTCTGCCTCAGAGATTCTGTCTTCCGATACTCCCATTCTGCTTTCAAGGCTTTTTACTTTGCTATTTATCTCCCTTCCTTCTGGCTGGTCTTTCTTTTTTTTGGGGGGGGGGGTGTCCAGTCGTGGGCCTGAACTCTGGGCCTGGGCTCTGTCCCTCAGCTCTTCAGCTCAAGGCTAGCGCTCTATCACTTGAGCCACAGCACAACTTCCAGCTTTTTTTTTTGCTTATGTGGTGCTGAGGAATCAAACCCAGGGCCTCATGCATGCAAGGCAAGCGCTCTACCACTGAGCTACCTTCCCAGCCCCAGGCTGGTCTTTCTTAATGGTGGCTTGCTCTTTATTGAGGTTTTCTTTGAAATATTGAATCGATTACCTTTACCTCCTGGAGTTGGCTTTCAGACTTTTCTTTCAGCTCCTTTAACTGGGTGTCCATATTTTCACTGGAGTCTTTCTCCTTCTGTTGAGTTCCTTTATCTTTTCATTTGTGGAGATAATGAATTCATCTGTTAATTTTTGGTTGGCCTTGTCATGTTCTCATATAGTCCTATGCAGGGTGTCCACCTTTTCATTCAGCAGATTTACCAGCTATGCTTTTAAAATATCTTGAGCATTATCCTCTGGATCATTCTGGGACTGTGGTATAGATTGTTTATATGGAGATGGACTTGGGGTTAGTTGATTGGCCATGTTTTTTGCATTTCTGTGGTTATTTCTACCCATTTGGAGACAAAAGCCATTCCAATATGACAATAGGACAATCTTTTAGGGCAGGAGCCAACCCAGTGCAGTGTAGATGTGTAGAACTTAGGGCTTCAAAATTATGGCTAGATGTTCCCCTATTTAGCTCATTTTTCTTTGCTTGGGGAGGGATGTTGTGGTTCAGGGATGGATATTACATATAGTTGTAATGTGAGAGGATCTGGTTTGGCTGTTAAGTAGTCTGAATCTTAGGGTTAAAAAGAAGGGCACCTTATACTCAGTTGAAATGGAACCATCTACAAGTTGGCTTGGTTATAAGGGATCAATGGACTGAAGAAAATGTAGAAGAGAAAGGTTAGGATTGGAGAGATATGAGTTTAAGTAAATTAAGAAGAAAAACTGTTTATAATGTAGAGAGTACTTGGATATAATAGTAGAGGGTAAGAACAGCTTAGAGGAGAGGTATATGTAGTAAGAAGAGAATGGAGAGCTTATTTCAGAGTGTAAGAAGTAGAAAAGAAGTTGAAGAAAGATTATGTATCTTAGCAATCTAGATGAAAATAAGAAAGGAAATTATATATATGTTTACTTGGGAGAATCACTGATATCAGAAAAAGTTCTGTTGAAAGAGTATTGGAAAGTTGATTAAGATAATTCCTGTAATTATTATGTGTACATACATAGAAGATCTTACTTTGTGTATAGAATTATACCCAAATGGAGTAGAAGTACAATGTGGAGAGAAATGAAGAGGAATGAAAGGAAAAACAAAGTAAAATTAGTAAATTGAGAAGTGGAAGAAAAAACTAAATGGAGTAAATAATAGGAGATTTAAATAAAATAGCACAAAACAAAACAAAACACGAAGAAACAAAAACACAATCAAATATTAAAAAATCTAAAGAGTTTGTTTGAGGGAGCTTGAATGTCCATGTAGTCCTCTGAGCCGATTCTTGATAAAACCTTATATGACTTTCAAGTGGGAAGACCACATATAATTTACTCATAGGGGTTGGGAATATTGTTTTGCTTTCTATGCCAGGTGGTACATATGGGTAAATTAAATGTGGAAACAAATTCTGCCTTTGAACAATCTACTGGTATATTTCTGTTTTTACATTCTTTCTGTAATTCTCATGCCTTCTTTTCCCTTTAGTGATTTTGTGTTTTCCTTATAAAGCTTGATAAATGGATATAATGAAATCGATTCCTGCATATGTCACAAATATTTTTATACTGAATATGAAATTACATATTCTAATTAGTAAAGGGCTATAATATGACACATGTTATCCCTTCAGTATTATTTTTTCATATTTTGAGTATTTTAAATAAAAACAGGTTAAAATGCTCTGTATTAAAGCATTAATTTCCCCTTTTAAACTTTGCATAATATAAATCTCTTCCTCTTCTATCTATCTATCTATCCCTATCTATCGTCTATCTTCTATCAATCTAAGTTGGGGGGTTACCAAAGTTTGAATTCAGGGCATCATTCTTGCTAACATACAACTCCCCCCCCCCCACACACACACACATATACACTCTGGCACTCTTATCACTTGACCCAAATCTACTACAAGTAATAATAGCTTTCACTTGCATAAACTTAATCTATGATCCCAAATTGATTTCTGTGAAATTCTAAAGTTTAAGCACCACTTTTATGTGCAGTGCAACTTAAACACTTTTAGCAAAGACTCTACTCTGAAGTAAGTTTTAATATTTATGACCAAGAATGATTTTCTTAGAATATTTCCTTCATTTATTTGGATTATCCAATGGCTTCTTTTTGCAACTACATTTATTTTATCTTTTACCCTGATCAATGAACCCTATAAAACCTGGCCAGCTTGATTTTAATTGTTTAAAAATAAAAAATTCAAATTTATTTTGAATAACTTTTTCTCATGTTTAACAAGTCCCTAATATTCTGTGTTGCTTTTTTGGACACAGTAATTTAATTACATTGCTTTTATTAAGATTTTGCTTTTCTTACATCATTTTCCATTATAGTTGATTATTGCTATTATTATTGTTGTTGTTGTTTTTAAAGGAGGATTGAATTTGAGACCCTTGATAGGCCTTGTACTATGTGATCCAGAATTCCAGCCATCTGGTATGAACTTTATTAACTTAGTCAACTCATTCTTGAGATTTCAGTTTATGTTATGTTGAAGGAAACTTCTTCATCACCTAGTTTAAAATCACCTGCATTCATTTTCTGGAAACACCTCTCCTTATCTGCATAACAATCACTATTATCTCCATCTTTACAGTTAATATGTATATTGTTAGGTGTTTCATTGTAAAAATAATACTCCCTTTTCCATAATGTGAGTGAAAATGGAACAATTACTGTTATGTTTTTCATTATACCAACAATATCAAATACAAATTTTGTTATGTGTTGGACATTTGTTTACATAAGTTAATTATATGCAAAGCAAATAGGATAGTAGGGATGCATAAAAACAGGGGAAATACACATGCAAATGTAGCCAAAAACACATCTTACCATTCCTGCAAGCACTTCTGATGAGAGACATGCAGGACAATATAAAAATATCAACATATCAAAGTGAGGAAAGTCTGATGATTATGAATGGAAAATAGATTGATAATGTTGCAAGTATGAATGATTCTTCACATTCTTTGTTCTTAGGAATTCTTTATTCATATATTATTTATATAATACCAGAGTCCATTACATTTTCAAAAAACCTTAAAAGAGCATTGTTAAATATTCTAATCAATAGAAGCTCATTTAAAAGAAATTATGAGAAAATAAAATGATGAGAAATACATTCCTATAGTTAAAAAGTATAACAAAAAGAATATAATATGAATAACACCAGAATTACCTCAGTACTTAATTAAAAACTAATGGGATCAACATTTTGCTGAATTCAGACATTGGTACCAATCTCTCTTGAGAAAGGTAGGTATTGGAAGGAATTGAGAAATGTGGGCTCAGCTGGCATGGGTGAAAAACACAGAGGCAGTTTTGTATTTTTGCCATTAAATTCATGGAAAAATTATCTTTTATTTTCTGTTCTCACCAGTTGCCTTTGTGGTTTTTGCTCTAAATATACATAGCGTCCAAAAGAGTCAACTCTTCCTAAGCCCATAAAACAGCCTGTGGTTTTTCTTCAAAGCATAATGAACAGATTCTTAGTCACTTTAATTTAGCTCAGTATTAATCTTGCAATGATTATTGCATTGAACAAAGCTACAAACAAAAGACATATAAGAAAATCTATTCATTTCAGTAAGAGAAAAATAAATCAGAATATAACTAGGGAAAAATGATATTTCTGCGCAAATCAATGTGCAAATACATTTGGCAAATGTATTGAAGGCATAAAATGATCATGAACTTATTGGACAGCAATGAAGGACAAATACTAAAAAAAAATCAGATCAATCAAGTGAACTTGCTAGTAATCTCCATTCTGAATTTCTATCTTCTTTTCCTTCACCTCTACATAAATAAGTGGTTAAAATAGATTGAGTTTTATAGATACTTGAAAATATATAAGCCTTATTTAGTGTAAAAGTTCTTACTATAGTACCATCACTCCTACCCTAGGTCACTAACTCTTTAACATTTCTCTAGTTTTACAGAACATTTGGGAAGACAGTAACATAAGCTCTTACACAAAGGGGTCCAGATATTTTGGGACTAAGCCTTGAGGTTCTAATATGTGGTCAATTAAAGCAGAGGTCAATAGTGAAAAATGGTGAGGAAACCAAGGTTTTCATCTACTAAATATTCTTTGTTTAGTAATTACTATAGAAGTTTTCAGAACTTTTATTCTATCCACTAAACTAAGCATATACTTAGAAATGTAGACATGTAGGAGTTTTATTGGCTTGAAGAACTTTACATGCACTTATATAGAATATGAAATTATATGTATAATAATGAATACAAAAAAACAGATCCTATGGACAAATTATATCTACACTGGTATTTCAGAAGTACTTATTTCCCTTTGTTTCCACATTTGTTAGCAGAATGAATTTAGAAATAGCATCTTCAATAGTAACCTGAAACGTATGTTTTGTTTGTTTGATTTTGTTTTGCTTATCTAGTATCAGTCTTTCCCTAGTGCTTTTCTTTAAAATGACTTATTTATTTCCAGCTTTTTCTTATGAATGCTGCCGAAGGCCTACTTAAAAGTCGTCTTTTCTATATCATTGTATATACTTTATTTTATTTCACAGCACTTGAAACAGTTCTTAGACAATTCCTGATTCATCTATCAAAAAAAAATGGCACTAAGTAAGAACTTGTTAAAAGGATCATATTAGAATAGTTGAGGAAAATTTGCAGTAGTTTAAGCCATGGCTTCCATAATAGACAGCCTTGACTTTCAAATAAAAACTGTATTCTTTAATAGGTTATAATCTTGAGCATGTTACAAAAACATTGAGCTTTATATTGTCACTTGTAAGAGGAAGATATCAGTAGGTCTATGTAAAAATGAAAGGAGAAAACAACAGCAACAGCAATTTGGCCCAGTGTTGAGATATGACTGAAATAAGTGAAACAAATGGTTATTATTTTGTAAATTCTTGGATTTCAGTAAAGACAGATGACAGAGTACAGATCTATTTCTGGCAAAAGTGTTACTCCCCCCAAACATGTGTTCATGGAATCTATTATAAAATTGCTCATTTTATATCAGCTTCTGAGAGGTGTCTGTTGCTTTGTTTACTTAAAGTGAAGAAAACTGGACAAAACATGGCTTGTTTTCACATACATATTTTATCATTGTTTAGACAAAATCATAATCTTAGGCACAATGCTGCCTTAGGTTGCTATGTTTATATTTGAAATATACTTGGAAAGCAAGATGTCCCAGCCCTTCTCTACTTTCTTTTCCTGTGTGAGAAGACAATGAAACCTGGAGGTGTTAGAGCCTCATGTGCACCACTGTTGTTTTGTGATTGTTTAGAGGATACATCCACCTGTTTTTCAAATCGTGTCACTAATCAGTGTCTGGTGTGGAATAGATCTGTATGGTGTATATACCCTACAGATCAAGACCAGAAAACAAAGGTTTGGGGCACTAAATATACATTCTTGTGGCTTCATTAATGGCATGTTTGAAATAACAATAGATTCCTTAGTAGTAGGAAAATGTGTGTGAATATGCTTACATGTAAAGGACAATTTATAGACACAATCTACAATTACAGGATCAAGTCTTGTAATTGTACACCTTAACCTGAGACCATTCCTATTACTTTTCTGTTTCTTAAATTTCCCTGTTACACTTTTTCAATTCAAGCCTTTATTAGTTCATTTATTATCTTGGTGTAATTTTAAGGAACTAATTATATAGAGATACTTTAAATGGTTCTGTTGGTTGAAGAGAGGATCTTATTTTCTGAGAGAGTCTTATTTTATTTATTTATTCATTTTATTTGTTTATTTTTTGTCAAGTCGTGGAGCTTGAACTCTGGGCCTGGGCAATGTTTCTCATTTCTTCAGTTCAAGGCTGGCTCTCTACCACTTCAGCCACAGGACCACTTCTGGCTTTTTCTGTGTATATGGTGCTAAGGATTTGAACCCAGGGTTCATGCATGTGAGGCAAGCACTCTACCACTGAGCCACCTTCCCAGCCCCTCTGAGAATATTTTAAA
Organism: Dipodomys spectabilis; assembly: GCF_019054845.1. Classification (NCBI taxonomy): domain Eukaryota; kingdom Metazoa; phylum Chordata; class Mammalia; order Rodentia; family Heteromyidae; genus Dipodomys; species Dipodomys spectabilis. Next base: position 10,985,095 of record NW_024870709.1, read on the forward strand.
ACAAAGTAAACAACAATAAACAGAAAATTTACCTTAAATTCTGTGAATATCTACACTTTTATATTCTCTCGTGAATTAGTGAAATACAGCATGAAAGATTCAAGAATAAAATATATTTTTACTTTGTTTTGTCAATTACCTATAAATGGTATCACATATGATTTTTACCTATATACTTTTTAGATACACTATTTTATGATCATCCCTTATTTTACTTTGTTATTCCATCGGTTGTCTGTGTTATTTCTTGACAATAATATTATGTTAAAAATGAAATCAGTGGGGGCTGGGAAGGTAGCTTAGTGGTAGAGTGCTTGCTTTGCATGCGTGAGGCTCTGAGTTTGATTCCTCATTACCATGTAAGCAGAAAAGAGCCAGAAGTGGAGCTGTGGTTCAAGTGGTAGAGCACTAGCCTTGAGCTGAAGGGCTGAGGGACAGTGCCCAGGCCCAGAGTTCAGACCCCACGACTGACAAAAAAGAAAGAAAGAAAGAAAAAGTAATCAGTGGATATGCTAGAATGTTAAGACTTGGATATATTGTGCACAGAGAATGAACTGCTTCAGGGAGATACATATGCAGTAATTTCAAATGTGTGGATAACAAAACCAAACAAAATGTAATATAATTTGTATGCCAGTCTCAGTTGAAAGTTGTTAGCTATACATAGAAAGGAGGTGGCTGTGGTTCTGGAATCAAACCGAAGGTGTCTCTAGGTTCTGTCCTACTGATCTTTATTCATAATCCCTAAAATGACAATTTCATTTTAATTATAAAATTTCTTGCCTTTTCTACATTGATAATGGCCAAGTCCATCAACATCTTGGTGGCTTGCCCAAATGCATTAACATATCCATCTTCATCATATTTTGTTTCAATGTCCTCTTTATTTAAACTAAAATTTTCATCATCTCATCAGTTAAAGTAGCTCAAAAGAAATTATCTAATGCCATTGCTAAGATTGACTCCATTGGAAAATATATTCTTTGATTTGTGTCTTCCATTTAATATTTCATTTAAAACTCGCTCTTGGGCTGGGAAGGTGGCTCAGTGGTACAGCGCTTGCCTTGCATGCATGAGGCCCTGGGTTTGATTCCTCAGCACCACATAAGCAAAAAGAAAAAAGCCGGAAGTGGCGCTGTGGCTCAAGTGGTAGAGCGCTAGCCTTGAGCTGAAGAGCTGAGGGACAGTGCCCAGACCCAGAGTTCAGGCCCCATGACTGGACCCCCACAAAAAAAATAAAAATAAAAAAAAAGTTGCTCTTATAAGTATGTTATTTCACATTCCAATTTTATTCTTTTTTGTTTATACAATATTTGCTTTTATTTCCTTCATATTTAAAACCATTTTATTTTAGCTATTACTGAGATTCCTCAGGTAAATCATTATGTATTATCAAAACAGGAATTATGCTTATCCGCTAGAATGCTTACTCCTAGGAAGAATTCCTCCTGCTATTCTTTATACAAATAAGTTGATTTATTTCTTTTTTTTAATTTTTATTTATTTTTTATTGTGAAAATACTGTACAGAGGGGTTACAATTAGATGGTCAAGATAATGAGTACATTTCTTATCAAGCATTGTAGCCTCCTCCTTTGTTTCCCCTTCCCATTCCTTCCCAGCCTCCCCTCGCCCCTCCTGATCTGAATTCATTTTAATGTTTCATATATGTGTGTGTGTGTGTGTGTGTGTGTGTGTGTGTGTATAATAAAAGAATGTCAAATTATAGATAAAAATATACATTTAATTATATCAACATATCATTTTCAAAAATTTTTTTAAAAATTTTTTATTGTGAAAATACTGTACAGAGGGGTTACAATTACATGGACAAGATAATGAGTACATTTCTTATCAAGCATTGTAGCCTACTCCTTTGTTTCCCCATCCCATCCCTTTCCATCCTTCCCCCAACCCCCACCCATCCTCCTCCTCCATCCCCCCCACCAAAGTTATAAAGTTCATTTTCAACATAATGATTAATACATCTCATTGTTGCAATGGGTCCACCTCTATCCTTATTTAACGATTTGTTTTTTCCCTTCCACTCCACAAATTATACCAACATCAAATACAATGAAAGCAGGGGTTATACCGTGGGGGAGGGACATTCTAGCCACAAGAGTATTGTTAATTTATTCGGTGCATAAAATATAATGCAGAGTGGCATTTCTATTAAAAATTGAAATGACAAGAGGTATATTTTTTAACATTATGGAAGAAAATTCATGCTCACAGGTAAGAAAATTAGTGACTGTAGAAAATATTCTTTTAAAATTATTTTATAACCTTTAAATAATTGCATATGGTGTTTCAATTCAACATATCAATTTGTGCATAAAATACATCCTGATTGATGTAAAATGATACCTTTTATCAGTCTCCTCTTTTTCCCATTTATACCAATCCCACCCATCTTATATTTTTCCTAAATCTATTTTCATTTATGTTCATTGAGTATTATCTGTAAATAAGGACTAGAGGGGTAGCTCAAGTGGTCGAGTGCTAGCCTAGATACACTTGTGTGTGTGTGTGTGTGTGTGTGTGTGTGTGTGTATTTCTGGTATGTGTGTATGTGAGTGATCTGTGTGTGTTTCAGGTATGTGTGTATATGCCAGTCTTGGGTCTTGAACTCAGGTCCTAGGTGCTGTCCTGAGCTCTTGTTCTCACAGCAATACTTTGCCACTTGAGCCACAGCTCCACTTGGAGCTTTTTGGAGTATTTGGACTTTCTTGGCCAAGCTTGCTTTCAACCATGATCCTCATATCTCAGCCACCTGAATAGTTAGGTTGACACCTGTGATTTATCATCAGCCCTGTTCTAAATCCTCTTTTCTAAATAGAAGACAAGTTGTAATTTATCCTTTTTGTCCAAGAATTGAATGTTTCAACAAGTGGTGAGATCATCATAAATGAATAATTCTTGGGGCATGCCATTCCACTGTGTTGACTCAGTCTTCTGAATGCCCAAGTTGTCCAGTGTCCATAACACTGGAAGTGAAGTCTCACAGGAGCCAAAGTTATAAATAGCTAATATGCTGAATTATAGAACAAACATCCAGATGGAATATTGAATTTCAGTTTAATTCAACAAACATTACTCTAAGCTCTGTCATAGTGAGGCAGTGAACCACAACAAGGAAGACATGGTTCTTGCTCTTAAGGAATGCACAGTGTGGCTATGGTTCTGCATAGAAGAATAAAGTAAATATGATACGTACAGTAATAGAGACACAACAGAATAGCTTAGCTTGGGTTTGCCAGTGGTCTGCAGCTTATTGTGGGTATATTCACTGGTCTAGATTTTCCCAGTCTGTCCACTACCAAAAATTAGAATAATATGGGAAAAAATTGTCCTAAGGGAAGATGTTATTCAGATAAGCTTGGTTCCAATGCCAACAGTATTCTCATTTGAGCAAAGATAGTTAATATGGGGTAGAGAGTACTTTCTTTACATCCTTAGATGTCTAGTCCATCTATCTGTCCCTGTCTCTGTCTCGTCCGCCTCTCTAATATTTGTCTTTCTCCCTCTCTTTTTCTTTGCTTCTTCTCTTTAAGTCATTAATGAGCAGAATACTATATATTTGGTCTTCATAAAAACAATGAGATGTTAAAACAAAATCCAAGGCATTTATAGGCAGTCAGAGACGTAAGGGTAAATTACATGAAAAGCATACATGACTCTCAGGCCTCTGTGAGTGACTTGGGAAAAGGCTTTAGATGTTTGTGTTTATGTTAATGGACCTGCTGTGGTTTGGGTCTTGAATGTCTCTACATGCTTATATGCTAAAACAATAGAGGCCACATTGCTCTGCTATTAGGAGATGGTGGAACCTTTAGAAATGATGAACAGTTTTGCTTTAGAACACACACAGACACACAGACACACAGACACACAGACACACACACACACACACACACACACACACACACACACACACACACACACAACACCTATCGTGAGAGTCTGCTTTGCCACAGGCCTAAGGCATCAGGATCAAGTAAGTACAGACTGGAAGCTATAGAACTGTAAACTGCTTTTAAATTGTCTTGTCTCATGTGATTTTTCCTGTCACACAGCAGAAATTTACAATCTCAAAGCAGTATGTATGTTTGGTGGTAGATCAGATATCTAAGCAATCGCCTTTCTTATAACCTTAGCTTGTAAGTACTGAATATTGTGAAAGTCTTCATAACTGAAGACTAAATGTGAACTTAAAATCAGGAGTTTCTTAGTACTGAAGAAAAAGGAATGATTTCCACACAGTTCCCAAATTCTCACGTGTTTCTGTGTGAGTCAGTGTAAACTCTAAAAATGGCAGCAAAGTGGGGCACAGGTGGCTCACACCTAGCTATTCAGGAGACTGAGATCTGAGGGTGTCATTTAGAAACCAGCCTGGGCACGAAAGGGATGAGATTCTTATATGCAGTTAATCACAGAAAAAGCAGAAGTGGCACCATGGCTCAAGTGGTAGAACACTAGCCTCAAGTAAAGGAGCTCAGAGATAGCACCCAGGACCAGAATTCAAACCCCAAGACCAGGAAAAAAAAAAAAAAGAAGAAGAAAAATCAGCAAAAAGGTGAACACTTTTTTTTATTTGTGATAATGTTCCCAGACACATGGATTTATAAACTAAAATTGTTAACTTGTCATTTTTATGCTGCTTTCATTAATGTTTAACCCAATTGTTAAAAGAAAATATGGTATATATACACAATGGAATTTTATGCCTCCATCAGAAAGAATGGCATCGCCCCATTTGTTAGGAAATGGAAAGACTTGGAAAAAATTATATTAAATGAAGTAAGCCAGGCCCAAAGAAACATAGGTTCCATGGTTTCCCTTACTAGGATATGTCTGAGACAAGCAGGAAAGTCAGATACGATGATGTTAGGTGAAATGAACCCCAAGATAAGGACACAAGTATTATTTTTTTCTTTCTTGCTATTGTTTCTAACGTATTTATAAGGTAATTTTTTTTTTTGTTGCTTTGTATGTCCCTCCCCCACAGTATAACCCCTCTTTTCACTGTATTTGATGTTGGTATAATTTGGGGAGGGGAAGTGAAAAAACAAACTGTTTAAATAGGGATACAAGTGGACCCATTGCAACAATGAGATGTGCAAGATACTATGTTGAAAAACGAACTTTACAACTTTGGCTGAGGGGATGAGGAAGAGAGCGTAGTAGTGGAGATGGGAGGGCAGGATGATAGGGGGAAAACAAAAGAGGAGGCAACAATGCTTGTTAAGAAATGTACTCATTACCTTGCTCATGTAATTGTAACCCCTCTGTATGTTATTTTCACAATTTAAAAAACTTATTAAAAAGAAAAAAGAAAAACAGGCAATAATGAACATAATTTTAGTATGTCCCAACTACTGTCTGAGTTTCTCTCAAGCTGCACAATTGAATTTGGAACTTTCCAGATCACTTTAAATTAAATTGATTAATAATATATCATGTTAAGATGAATTTTTCATGGTTTGGGAGCTAATGTTCTCAATTATTTAGCAATGCAAAGTGTAGGAAACTCAGACACAAACAGTATGCAGGAGATGATTCGTGAACTTTCCCTTAAAACAAGATGATAAATGACCTGTTTTCTGTCATAGTAAAGCAATATGTTAAATTTTTCCATTCTGAAAGCAGCATTTTCTCTAAAAACCAAATCAGGATATACACTATAGTAAAAATTTTAAAATAAAGAATTAAAAAATAAAACCTATTTCAAACTTGAATGTACATAACAGAAGGATGAATAAATTAATTATCAAACTTTTAGTCATATTAGTGTTATGACTTTTGAGCTATAGTTCTATAGTCATATCAGTTCTACCATTTCTATAGGAATCCAACTTATGAATATTAAGTAACTGAAAATATGATTTTATGACTGTCGTTCAGTCCTACATCCTGGGTGTTTGAATAGATAAAGTTTATATTAGAAGACATCCAAAAATAAACAATATTATTTGCATTTTGACTACTTTTTTAAGGAGGCAACAATGCTTGATAAGAAATGTACTCGTAATTGGTGCTGTGGCTCAAGTGGTAGAGTGCTCGCCTTGAGCTGAAGAGCACAAGGACATCACCCAAGCCCAGAGTTCAAGCCCCATGACAAAAAAAAAAAGAAATGTACTCATTATCTTGCCCATGTAATTGTAACTCCTCTGTACAGTATTCTCACAATAAAAATAAATAAAATAAAAAGGTTAACTGATGCTAGCAGATCCTTTATCTGACCTTCAGTTTTCAAACGCTGGTGGATATTGGTGGTTCACACTTCCAATCCTAAATTCAGGAGGCTGAAGTCTGAGGATAAAGATTCAAAGCCAGCCAAGGTTAAAAAAAAAAAAGTCGATGAAACACTTACCTCCATTTAGTCAGTCAACAAAAACCAGACGTGGAACTTTTAACTCAAGTGGTAAAGTGCCATTCTTGAATGATAAAACTAAGCCAGAGTCCGGGCCCTGAATTTGGGAATAAAAAATGCTCATATCGGGGCTGGGAAGGTGGCTCAGTGGTAGAGTGCTTGCCTTGCATGCCTGAGGCCCTGGGTTCGATTCCTCAGCACCACATAAGCAAAAAGAAAAAAGCCAGAAGTGGCACTGTGGCTCAAGTGGTAGAGTGCTAGCCTTGAGCGGAAGAGCTGAGGGACAGCGCTCAGGTCCAGAGTTCAGGCCCCACGACTGGACCCCCCCCCAAAAAAAATGCTCATATTATCCAATAGTACAGCAGACAGAAAATCACTAGGATGTTGATGTCTTCTCTATCTAAACATTTTGTGTCATGATTTGTTGATGAGACAATGACTGAGAGATACAAGGTCATAAAACACAAAATTATAATGATTATCATTTTTGTAATGCTGGGATTATGCACAGTGAAATAAACATACATGACAATACTCATGCTAAGAAGGAAATTACAGCACCAACACCATACTCTTTTTGTTTTTGTTTTAATATTTCTTCTCAGTTTAATTTTCAGCCTTGCAGAGTGTTCCTACCATCTTTTGGGGGAAAATAACAATAGACTTTAGAAGACAAAAGTAGAGCAATCATTCCAGAAATATTGAGATTGATTTGACTAGATTTCTGGACATAGTGTAACAGAATGTTGGTATCAATGGGTAGTAGTATATATCTGTATAATTTCATGCTTTAAAATAAGACTTATTTGATTCAATATAAATACTAATGATATTGTCAGCAGTTTTCATGTAAGCTGGCTTCTAGAACACACAAGTGAAGGTGATTTTTTTTTAAAATTATTACCTGAGCTACATTTTATTCAGGGCAATCAAAATCTTCTAAATGACCTACCTGCACATCATGCATTTGCTCCCAAAAGGAAAATGTAAATCTAGATCACACTGTGCTATGTAGATAAGAATTTATCCTCTCTTATTTGTTGAGGAACATTTGCACATTGTTGTGGGCTTCCTCTGAAAGTAGGAAACATCATGTTTTCAGGGTCAAATGCATCAAAGCTATTTAGCCTCATATTTTATTAATGGTAATGGGAATCATGTAGCTAAATCCTGGCAAATTGTACTGAATAGCCTCATCCAATGTTATATGATTATATTCATGATGAGTTGTTCATTTTGTGTTCAATGTGGAACAACTAATTCTAATGGCTTTTTATAAAAAGTGATATATCAGTAGGAGGAAAGGTCATTCCATTTGGAATCAAGAAAACACTCCAATCATGGGATAAATTAACCTCTTCTCTTTAGATATACCTGTAATTTTCTGGACCATACAAAGTCTTATTTAAATACCTTATTCATTGCATGACAGATAATAAAATAAATAATTATTACTTCTCTGAATACTTTATTATTTTATGATCGGAAAATCATCATGTATGACTTCACTCCATCATCCATTTATTTTTTGGCCTTTATATGAAAACCTTAAATATTATCATTATATTTTAGTATATATTTTTTATTGTAAAGATACTGTACAGAGGGCTTACAATTATATGAGTAAGGTAATGAGTCCATATCCTATTGAGCATTGTTACCCTCTCCTTTGATTTTCCCCTACCATCCCTCCCCTCCTCACCTTCCCAACTCCTCTTCCCCCCAAAAAAAGTAAAGTTCTTTTCAACAGTGTCTTGTACATCTCATTGTTACAATGGGTCAACCTGTATTCTTTTTTTGTGTGTTTGAAAATACTGTACAGTCTTATTTCAGCATTTTCTTATTTCCCTTCCCCTCCATAAATTAGATAAATGTATCAACAAGATGCAGGGCACGGGCATCAAATACAGTGACAACAGGGGTTATACCATGGAGGAAGAACATACAAAAGAAACAACAAATCACACAGTACATTATAAGTACATTAAAAACAACAGCAACAAAGATAAAACTCTTGTGTCCCTATCTTGGGGTTCATTTCACTTAGCATCATCTTATATGGTCATATGTACATAGCTTTTGACCTTTTCTGCTTGTCCTAAGAGTATAATTTTTATTGACTTTTTTCTGGCCAGAGCAGCCCTAACTACATATAAAACTTAACCTCTTAATTGCTTTGCTTAGTGATATTTTAAAAAATAAAATCACTATTATTCTGCTTCCTTGGACGCTATTAATTGTAAAGCGTTGAAAATACAACCTAATTTAAGGTTAACATTTTTATTTAACAACTGCAAATTAGTAGATTTACACAGATATATGAAATCACACGAACACACACTCACCTACACACATATAATTTTTTAGGACTCTTATTGCTGACATATTAAGAACAAAGATGTTAATATTTTGCATTAATACATTATAAGGACTTCAACAAATTAGTACTTATATTTAGAAAAAATCAACTTCACACATTTAAATAACTTTTTCATAGTACGTAGAATTTACATTCTTGCAAGCAGAATACTAACAGTGCTAACTGGTAGAAGCTATTTTGCAAAATTCTGAATTGATATTATTTACATCTCCATAGAAACTGTAAGGTCATTGTATACGCTTAAATATGCCAGAGCTATCATCAGTGAATAAAAATTGTTTATATGTATGAGAAGTAAAGGACCGGTGAGAAGAAATAACTTGAGCTCAACCTGTGGAGATGGTGAAGAAATGCATGCTGATGTTTAATAGCTAATATCAGCAGGGCTGCAATGAGATTATTTGGGGCATAACTAGTTTCATGGTGATACCGAGTTAAAACATCTATTAAATTGTTGAATCTCTTCCAACTGTGGGGATAAATATTGGATTTAACAAAATGTTGCAGCAAACAAATCCAATGTCTATTTTTTAACCACTCGTACATATTTGGAGATTTATTTCACCTTAGTTGTGAAGAGAAGTGAAAATTTACCTACTGTGTATCGAATAGTCAGTAATATTTGGGTAAATAGCTGTCTGTATTTAGGGGAAAAAAGTTAGTGCTTGTTTGACTGCAGTTTCTTAGAATAATGCCAATTGAAATGATCATTATTTTAAATTTAGATTTTTCCATATGTTTATTTACACTTTTGTCATTTCCTTCCTTCTATTGTAATTTCCTTCCATCTATGTAATTTGAAGCAGGTTGAAACTTAGCAGGTCCAGGACAATGAAACTGTTTAAGGTCACAATGAAATTTCCAATATATGATACCCGAAATCAAGATCTGAATATCATGACTTCATATTGGTATCACCTCACTATGATTTTTATTTTGAAGAATCAATTGTTTATGATGTGGAAGGAATCTTGAAATTACTTGAAGGGTTTGTATTACTGTAAAATACAGATATCTATTTTGCACTAATACTTACTAATTCAAATCTTGCTTGAAAGAATATGGATGGTCTGGATATCTATCCTTTTTAAGAGTTTCACTAGTAATGTTGGTGTTTACAACTAAAAATTTGGAACTACCCCAAAATGCAGGTTAAGAGACATTATGGGTTGACAGAAGCTGAAGGAGGTTGGGATTCCACCAGTAGTCAATAAAAAAGAGGGTTTGGCATGTTCTTCAAAGGAAATACGGTTTTTAAGATGGGTAATTTGGGCAACATTATCACAGAAATGGATTTGTGTTTGGGCCAAATATGTAATGGCTGGAATAAAAATAGTTACAGATTTTTGCCCTGAGAACCATATATCTGTCCATATAAGACATGTAAATTAAAATAACACTGAGTGTTCATCTCACCCCATTATAATTGCCATCATTAAGAATACAAAGAACAACAAAAACTGGTGTGAAAGTGGGTGCAAAGAAGTCCTAGTACGCTGTATGGGAATGTAAACTTGTTCAAACATTCTGAAAAGCAGTATGTAGGTCCTAAAAAACGAAACATAGAACTATCCTATAAATCAGCAATTGCATTCTTGGGTATCTACACTAAAGAGGACAAAGTAAGATACTTGCACAACCCTGATTATTCCAGCCCTAACCATCCCACATACCCCCTCAACAAATGAATGGATCAAGAAAATGTAATATGGAGTTTTACTCATCTATTAGAAAGAATGCTATTGCATCATTTGCAAGGAAAGAGAAGAACCTGGAAAAGTTATGCTAAGAAACTCAGGATCCAAGAGACAAAGGAAGCATACTTTCTTTCATATGTGGAAGCTAGAATTAATTTATCAATTTAGAGTAAATATTTAGTGATATCCAAATGTACCAAAATGTGTTAACTCAAAGATAGTAGATTCAGGGGTGAACTCAAATGGTGTAATTTGTTGGAAAGGCTCACTCACAATCCAACAAAATAAATACCAGGAAATGGAGCATTGGGCTCAAGGGGTTGAGTATCCGTGAATAAGGAGAGGAAGATGGAGGGGGGAGAAAATGCAGTCATGACATTCAATACATAACATACAGAAATAAGAAAATTGAGGAAAGGTTTAGGGTTGGGAGGAATAGGGGAAACTGATAAAAGTAGTGACATTGATCAAATCATAATTTATTCATATAGCACTTTGTTGAATGGCAACTCAGTTGCACATCTAGATAGAAAGAGAGCAATTAAAAAGAGAATCATATTTGGTTCCCAAGTTTTTATTAGCTCTGTATATACTTTGATTCTCCTAAGATTTCTCTTTGTCTTCCTTTCTGCCAACAGAGAACTCTTCCTGTTTATACATATGGTTCTTGGCCTCCTCACATACATATAATGAATGAATACCTCAAAATTTGACTTCTTTAGGGATATGCTTAAGTTGACATAAATATTGAAATCTATTAAACTTCATTTATATATTCATGTTGAAGTAAAAGGATTGTTTGAAGGTATATATACATGTACTACCTATATAAACTAGAATATATACCTATTTAGTATATAAATAGAATAGAAAAGAAAAAAATATGTTTATAGGACATCATCTTTTCTTTCTGTTTGTACAGTTACTGTTCATTTTTACAGCCATACCTACTGCCCATCCAGACACTCCCAAATGCACAGTTCTATAACAATTTACTGTCAAGAGGTTGCACACATTGGCTTCAGCCCCTTGACCTTAAAAGTTTGGATTTGCATTTGAACTCAAATGAAGTTTGAAAGGATGACTGAAGCAAAATGTGGATACATTCCAATATTTCTTCATAAGCAGGTAGACTTAAGGATGATAGAGATCAGTAGAGTTCCTTCCATTAGACAGTAAGCCAACTTTGCAACAAAGATGAAGAACTACTTGCATGTTTGATCTGAATTAACCTCTCAGGTCACTGGGGCACCATTTAGTAAATTGCATTGTCTCTTTGTAGTGGGATCAATGCTATAAAGAGTTGTTGCATCTGACTTAGGAAATGAATTTACTTACAAGCATTAGTCTGATCATCAGAAACATGCTTGAAATCTTGAATAGCAAAGTCATAATGTACTGTAGGTCAAAATGAGTTTTTCTTTAACTATTTGACACTATAAAATCATTTTGAAAATACAAAGTAGAATGTTAGTCAAGTGATTCATGAAATATGGTTCTGAAGGAGAAGAAAAATGGATAGGAAAGTAAAAGATCAAAGTAAGGAAATAGTAAGGGATTTAGAAAATAGTAAGAGAGCAGAAAAATCACTTTATATTTTAATGTAAGGTCCAGGGAAAAAAATGAAATAGTAAGATATCCTTACATGTTGTGGGAAATGATAAGAAAAAAATCTTTGAATAGCATACCTAAGTGTGGGAAGTGCTAGTAATCCTTGTCTATATCTGAAAAGCTTTTCATTGTGAAGTGAGCCATTATGTCTATTATATCAGGAAAGAACTGAAAATACTGGGAATGAGTGCAGGCATAGTTAAGGCTTAAGGGTTGACCAGCGAGACAAGGAGTTGCCTTCTACTTGCTTATATTTTCTCTACAAAATCTCAAAAGTCCACTTGGCAAGTAGAAAGAGAAAAAGGGGAAAGAAATAGAAAATCCTTCTGAAGAACAGAAGAGAGGGCATTTAAGGAAATAGAATGTCCAAGAACCACTCTAAACCTAGCTTAACTGCAACACTCTTAAATTGTAACTAGTACTCAGTTTTTACTTTTTTTTCACAGCAGTGGTGCTCAGCAATCAGGACATCCTTTAGGAAAGGCAAATAGAACATACCTGACAACTAAAGTAGAAAAACAATATGGGAAGGAAAGTTTAGGCTATTTATAGTAGTTGAACCTAAAAGGAAAGTAAAAGAGATCAAATTGACTTACAAACTAAAATATGTTTGGTACAGGAAAAGGTAGAGAAACTAAACAAAATAAATAGATAAATGGGAAATGGTGACTCAGTGATTGAATGATCATCTTCAAAATTTCATAACAAGAGAATATGTGCTTGATTGGAAGATACAGTTCTAAAGAAGGATAGAGAAGAGAAATGTGTGAATGCAACATCCATTGGCTGTAAAGTCAAGAAGTTGAAACAAAAAGGGGATTAAGAATTGTAGTAGTCCATCAGTATTTGAAGTCTCCTACAATGATGGTAGCAATTGATATGAAAAATGCTATTATGAGGCAGATATTAAAGTATAATCATGGTAAAGGGCTGGTTTTACAGAGCAGTTCAGTAGATGACATTGAGTCATATGATAAAGGCTGAATGCACATACCATTAGACTAATGGGCCACCCATTCTATTCAGTGGAAAAGTATAATGCTTTGTAAGTAGTGTTGTTTAAGTAAGAGAAAGTTATGTCTGTTTCTTAAAAATATAGGCACAAAGATAATGTCATATAATATAAGAAAGATTTTAATGTATTACAATGTATAATATATGTACTGATAAAGAAATATATGTATATGAGTGTGTATGTATATATAAATATATGTAAATATATTGATGCTCATTAAGATTTCAATATTGAAAGTTATTGAACTTCTAGTATATATTTTAGTTTTAACAATATTCATTATTAAATCAATATTATAATTGTTATTATGGAATTGTTATTTGGAATGCTAAATTGTGGTTTAATTATAATTATATTGTGGTATACTAAAATTATATGAAGTGACTCAAAACACATACACACACACACACACACACACACACACACACACGTATATAATACTTTACTTCTAACCATATCCTTCTTGTAAGTCTAGTCTTCTATCACATCTAGCAGGGCACAAGCATTGCCATTTTATACTTCGTAATGAATAAGATAGGCAGACTTGGTCCTACAAATTTGTTTTGTTCTTCCTTGAACTTTAGTTCCTTTTGAATACCACAATGAGCCAGACTTTGTGCTATCTTTGATTCTTTCCACTCACTGTCAAATTTCCCAGAAACAGTACCATTCACTGTAATCTCTGCACCTACTCAATGTAAATTTAACCTCTGACTTTCCAAGTTCAATTTAGACTATTCATAAAGCTATAGCACTTTATAGGACACACATACACACAGGTAAAGGGTATGCTTATAGGAAGAGAAATGTTTGACACAATTGTGAATTGATGAACTAGTTGCAGGGAGAAGCAGTGGAATGAGGAGGGTAGAGGTAGAGGACAAAAGACGATATAGGCCTAGTACTTTATATGCATTTATTAAAATAAAACAAGCAGATGAAATTGTTGTAAAAAAGGACTAGTGAAAAAGTAATAGCAACAGTATATTTGATAAACACATGTTATGTGCCTGTATAGAAATATCAAAAATAAATACATTTATACTATGAATATACACTAAGAGAAAAGAGAATGGGAAAAATTCAAAGAAGAATAAATATACCTTGAATAAGAGTAAAACTTTGAGAGAAATAGAAGAAAAGCTGTTAACAGGACACTGATTTGATAGGGTAGGGATAAATAAATTTGAAATTTCTCTGAACAATATGTGGCTCTATTTTCCATGACATATGTGTAATGCTATGTTCCAAGATGGTGTTAATACCTGAAAGAAACATCTGAAGGCACAGAAGGAAGAAATTAAAATCCATAAAGAAGATAGTCAGAGTCTGTCAAACTGCTTATTTAACAGCACACAAGTGGACATATATGCACATTAATGTGTTATGGAACACTGACAATAAATATCTTCATATTACCTGAATTTTATTCTAGACTTTCAGCCCAACTCAGTGATTTCTGATCACTAAGCATCAGGACTATATAATGCAAATGCCCCTAGCAATGCATGTTCTACATGGCTATCCTGTTATGTGTGTTTTTGCATCAGGGGCTATTTCTATAACTGTGTTCTCACTGTTGACATTTATTATGCAGTCTGTTGGACAATTTTGACCTTTAATGCTTAAAAATATGTGCATGTGATATTGTTAGACACCATAAGAGGCAGAGAAATGGAAGCAATGACATTAACTGTAAGAATAGTGGATGCAATGTGGAGGTGTTAATGTTATGATAGTGCCCACATGATTGAAGATTTATAGATGTACTATACAAATTTACAGAGTACTGCAAATATTGGGACAACAAAGGAGGGTTACCAGAGATATAATTCGCAGAAACACACACACACACACACACACATTGTGTTTTCTATTGTAATTTAGAGGATATTGAAGAAAATTATAGAAAAAAAACATTCAATCTATTATGACAGGTGAGCATTCTTGTATATATTTTAGCTTTATAAAAAGAGAGTGTGTTTTATCAAATGCTACCCACACAATTTGATAACCATTGAATAATGGTTATCTTCTTCAACTGTGTATTCTGCTGCCCATCATGAATTGGAATCAGTTGAAGTTATAGCTGTTTGATTATTATAATAATATTATTTTGGCAAAGCATTCTGACAAACTACTTTTTTAATCTTTTTATTTTTTGTCTGGTAAGGGCTTGAATTCAGGACGTGGTTGCTATCCCTGAGCTGTTGTGCTCAAGGCTAGTGCTCTCCCATTTGTGCCACTACCAGTATTCTGGTAGTTAATTAGAGATAAGAGTCTCACAACTTTCCTGCCCAGGCTAGCTTTGAACAGCGACCCTCAGCTCTCAGTCTACTGAGTAGCCAGGATTACAGGCATAAGCCCCCAGTGTCCAGATGAAACTAAGTTTTAAAGTGAGCAAGGCTCCTACTTATCTAGCTCCTCAATAAGCACCTTAATGTGAGCATCATAATTGGTCTCCAGTTTGCGTCACTATAATCCCAACCTTGAATGTGAATTTTAGGTTTGAAAAATTAGACATTATACTATTGATACATGTGTAATATTTACCTTAAATTTACTCTTTTCACAAGTTTTCATTTTATTGTCCTGAAATAAGGAAGTAAGTGGTAGTGCATTTTCAGTAAACTGTATGTATTCAGTAGGAAATGCTAAGATGCAGAAGACTTTATAAATTCCATCTGCTCAAGTACTTGGTTTTTTAATGAATTCATCACTTAGGTAAAGTACTTTGAGTGCACAATTTAACCCTGTGGTTTTCTGTAAAACAAAAAGCATATGATGGATAATTATATACTTGTATACTATAGAGAAATTATGAAATTATTATTTCAAATGCTGCCTTCTGGATACCCCAAAGGCAAGTTTTAATAACATTTCTGAGTGATATAAAAGTCTTAATACTTATTAATGCTAAATACTTATTAATGTTAAACAAAAGGAAAACTTTCACTGAGAAATTAAACACTTCAATATTCTTATTATGAAAATGATCAGCCTTAAAAAGGAGTCTTTAAAGGGAGTTTTTGCTTCTATGATACATTCTAATCATTTTCAGTATTCTAACAGACACAGGATTTTTTTCTATAGCAAAAAAGAACTCATGAAATTTCAGATAAATGAGACATTTAAATATTAGGTTAAGTTTCAGATTTATGGTTAGAAAATATCTGGAAGAGTCTTTGAAGTTTATATTCTTTGGACCTGATCTGATAACAAAAATACAGAGGGAATTGTCACCTGCTTAAACTTGTTCTCTAGCTTCATGTCTTCTAAATTGCTTATATGGATCTTTATGGTAGTGGTATAAACTGACTGGCACCAGTAACTCTAGCTTGTCAGTTTCCAAGGACTTTAGAGTACGGGCTATAGTAAGGTCTGTCTAGAGTTCCTAAATCATTTTCTCCTATAATTTCTTTTTTTATCCCCTTTTTTGGTTGGTCCTGAGGCTTGAATGCAGGTCCTGAACACTGTCCCTGGGCTTTCCCACTGAAGACTAATGCTCTACCACTTTGACACACAGTTTTACTTTTAGTTTTCTGGTGGTTAATTGGAAATAAGTGTCTCTTGCACTGCAATCTGTCCTGGCTGCAATCTTCTGATCTTAGCCTCCTAGTATCTAGGATTACAGATGTGAGCCACTGGTTCCCAGCCTCCTATAAGATATTACTGTAGTCCGAAAAATAGAAGATCCAATCCAAATTCTAATCACACATAGGAAGTTATATTGTCACTTGTTTAACACACATTAATACATTTTTTGATTCAAAAGTTAATATAATAAACCTTACATTTTAAGAATTTGCAGGCCATTGAACAGATATTTTCATTCTCTCTCCCTTTCTCTCCCTCTCTCTCTCTCTCTCTCTCTCTCTCTCTCTCTCTCTCTCTCTCTCTCTCTCTCTCTCTTTCCTTCCATCCCCTCCCTTGCCTCTTGCTCTCTCTAAGCACCAATGCAATATAGTAAATCTTACATCCAAACTATAGACCCAGTGATTATGATGGTAGAGAGAAGGGAGTATCTATCCTTAGGAGAAAATGACACAAATAAGACTGATGGGTTAACATGTATGGAAAAGCCATTATTATGATTGTAATAATCACAGTGACCATTTTTTAGACAACTTAAAACCAATTCATAGTACTATATGTGTTCAATGAATCTAACTTTTATGACTTTGATAATACACTCTAAATTCCTTCTTCATATTCTAATTTGATATGCTGAAAATGATATGAAACAGTTTGACATCTATCAGAATAAACATCTAGTGGAGCAATTGGGTTTTCCACAAGAAGGAATAAATATTAAAATCAAACTAAGTAGAACATATCACAGTCTCTCCTGGTCCAATTTAAATTTAATGAACTGTTGGTTGAACTCAGTGTCTCATCCCCATAAAATCAGAGACATAAGGGTTATAGAAACTGCAACTTCGACATTCTTTCACAGCAAATATGAGTATAAATCAAGGGACACATTTATTTTCTTCCAGCACTCTGCTTTTCTGCCATCTGCTAACATGGCACTTTGCCATTTGGAATTTTGTCAGATTATGTAGAACAGGCTTATTCCTATTGGGCACTTGACTCAGGACTGACCAATTAATTTGGAAGATGATAAGGGCAAGGGTTGCAATCAAATTAATAGCTGGGTTAAGACTGTTCAGGATTCTTATCAAACTAGCCAGGACACTGGGATAGTAAGCTATTCTTGATACTTTAGAAAACTTGATAAGAAGGGAGGCCTAGTGAATTGATCTTCTCATGTTTATTTACAAAAGAAACACACTAGGCTTCTTTTCTATTAGTATCAGGCAGTGAGATGTATTTATTCACACTTTCCAATACTTTTCTTTTTCTTCAAAGGCTTTCATACTAATTACCTTGGGTAAGTTTGGGTTTATCAGGCCACTTTCCTAAAACCATAATGGGTTTATTTATTTATTTGTCAGTCATGGGGCTTGAAGAGCACTGTCTCTGAGCTCTTTTACACAAAGATAGAGG
Source organism: Dipodomys spectabilis (assembly GCF_019054845.1). Lineage (NCBI taxonomy): Eukaryota > Metazoa > Chordata > Mammalia > Rodentia > Heteromyidae > Dipodomys > Dipodomys spectabilis. The sequence continues at coordinate 11,003,183 of NW_024870709.1, forward strand.
TCTACCACTTTGAGCTACAAAGCCATTTCCGGTTTTTGAATTGTTAATTGAAGATAAGAGTTTAACAGGGACTTTTCTGCCTGGGCTACGTTAAATCTGCTACCCTCAGATCTTAGCCTCCTGAGTAGCTAGGATTGCAGGTCTGAGCCACCAGCATCCAGCTTTACCTACATTTTATGTGTGTATAACTTAAAATTAATTTTTAGGAAGTCTTGAAACTTTATTAGAGATATTTAGACTAAGTGTATTACTTTGTAGAATACTTTGAGATTTTCAGTGCAATGATAAAACTTCCTTACTTGTGAGAACTAACATTTCTCAAATTCACAAAATAGTTATGTATTGATATTTTGCTGAGAAGTTCCATTGTATGATTGTGGTACAGAAGATTTATGGAAAGTTAGAAGGAGGAGCCTGCCTTATGTCTAAGAAGCACAAAATAGCAGAATCCTTTGAACATCAACAAGTGCTGGAAAAAGTTGGTTAAGAGATAAATCACTTTTTCAAGAAGTAACTGAAGAAATATATATGCTTTGATCCTAAGAGGCCATAACAAAATAGCCTCTTACTTTCCAGCCTAAACAAATATATTACAAATGAATTAATAAAACTAATCATTTAGAAATATTTCTAAAAATTTACATGTAGTTTCTAAGAATTTAATAGTGATTAATATGTAGTCTTATAATATTTAGAACTATTTTCTTCACTTTAAATCAGATAATAAAGGTAGTGGGGATTTAAATTTATAAGAAAAATGATGTTGAAAGTTTTATGAAAAATAGATGAAACAGTAAGTCTGTGAATTCCATATTTGTTACTATATTTCATAAGCATTAGTGCCAATGGATTAAGCTTAATATGGCAAAATAATGTATTTAAATATGCCCAAGTTAGTTTTAAATCTAAACAATCAGAAACATTAATCTGAAAAAAGTATACTTTTGCAAAGTTAAAATAACACTAATTGTAAAAGTATGCAAATGAAAATGACAAAGAAATAAAGGAGAAAGTAGAGAGAAAGTAGCTGCTAGTTCATAACTTTAATCCTAACTACGCAGCAAGATAAGGCTGGAAGATTATAGCTCAAGCTAACCTGGGCAAATAGTCAGTAATACTCCATTTCTAATTAACCAGTAAGATTCCAGGCTGAAGTGATGGCTGAGTACTCTCCCTGAGCAAGCAAGCAGGCTGAGTGAAGGCAAAAGGCCCTTACTTCAAGACCTGATAGGTACTCTCCCAGACATAGACACATGCATACAAATACAAAAAGGAGTGTGTGTGCGGGGGGTGGGGGGGGGGGGGTTATTTGTGTTACTTGTTTTAGACATTTGTAATTTTTGCCTTGGGTTTTATGACCTTGAGAATGAGTTCATATATTTGTTAGTACCATGATGGAGGGGTTTAAATATATTCATTAGACATGGACAATATTAGTTTTTGGTATTTTGGGACATTGGCAGGTGAAGAATTAGAACATCATTAATTGGGACAAGAAAACAAGAGTATTGGTTTTAGAAGTGTTACTCATTGGTAGGGAATATGCTTAGCAGCATATATGAGGCCCTGGGCTTGATGCCTAGCCTTATACAAGAAAAGAAGGATTAGAATCACTTCTAGGCACAGGTGTTGACTATTATTGCTGGCGGTAATAAAAATGAACACTTTTTTTTTTTTTGGTTGGTAGTGGGACCTGAACTCTGGGCCTAGGCACTGTCCTTGAGTTCTTCAGTTCAAGGCTAGCGCTCTACCACTTGAGGCACAATACCACTTCTGGCTTTTTCTGCTTATGTGGTACTGAGGAATTGAACCCAGAGCCTCATGCATGCAAGGCAAGCACTCTACCACTGAGCCACCTTCTCAGCCCAAAATGAACACTTTTTAACAAAATAAAGTTGTATGACATACGGTTGTCACAGAAATTGGATTTCAAATGGACCTTGGGGTTCTACAAAGTCATATCAGCAAGCCTAGAATTATAAGAATCTTTTCTTAAATGATTCTAGGTGAATGTTGTGCATTGTATAAATAGGATGTCTGTTGTAGAAATACATGATTTTAAAGATTTTTAGATGATGATAACACTAGTATAGTAATATATGATTATGTTAAAAATCTATTTTAATCAGATTTCTTGACTGTGTAGCTATATTTTGGTACAAGTATGTTTACTCTAAAAATTAGTGTTTTTTCGGGCTGGGAAGGTGGCTCAGTGGTAGAGTGCTCGCCTTGCATGCCTGAGGCCCTGGGTTCAATTCCTCAGCACCACATAAGCAAAAAGAAAAAAGCCAGAAGTGGCACTGTGGCTCAAGTGGTAGAGTGCTAGCCTTGAGCTGAAGAGCTGAGGGACAGCACCCAGGCCCAGAGTTTAGGCCCCATGACCAGACCAAAAAACAAAAAATAAATAAATAAAAATTAGTTTTTTTTTTTAAAACAAATACTTATTATATAACATGATTTGTAAGTTATCACTTCAGATTGTGGTAGATGAGTGGACCTGGACCAAGCTTTCTCATGAGATTGTAGCCATCATTATCTATCATCGTCTAGCAGCTTAATGTAAAGGTATTTCTAACTTAGTTCATTTGCACAGGTATGAATAGCAGACTTTACTTTCTTACTCACACTTGTGGCACAAAACCTTCCATGGCAGCTGAATTTCCACACACCTAATGTTTATTAAGGACATAGCAAAAGCAACTTTGTCTTAACAATGCCCTTTGTTCTCCCATCTACAAAATCGAGAGCTCAATGATATCCATAGGAAGATGATGGATAGCTTTCTAATTGTGGAGCTGCATCTGGGAGGATGACCGGGATGGGGGAGATGAGAAGAGTGACGGAACGTGAATAATATTGATATGTGTCATATTAATTATGAAGATACCTTACAGAAACCACTGGATGTTGCTGAATAATAGAGGCATAGAGAAGCAGGGAAAGATAAAGAAGAGCAAATATGTTTATGTGTGGAAATACCACAGTGAAACACCTTTGTACAATCAATGTGTACTGAAGAAAAAAGATACAACAGCAATCTAAAAACAAGTTCTCCTGGGGAATAGGTACCAGTCAGAGGTGCAGGCAAGTAGAAAAGATGAAGGAAGGTGACTATGATTGAAGTGTTTGTACATATGAAATGGAACAATAAATCTGTTAATAACATTAAGTAAGGGAGGAGAAGTGATGAGAGAACATGATAATGGGCATGTTTGATGCGGGCACGTAGCATGTATGCGTGGAAATACTACATCTCAGCCGTATTGTGCCACTCCTATATATTAATGAATATGCAAAAAATCAAGCAGCACATTCTGAAAGACATTCACTCAGCCCAGCTACATTCAGGTGAGGGCAGCTAGCACGGCTGAGATAAAGAGAGAAAGGACAGAGACAAAGAGACAGAGGAGATCAGAAGTGAAACAGAGATAGAGACATATGCACAGAAAAGCAGAGACAACAGAGAGACGGACAGAAAGCCAGAAAGAAACAAAGACAACAGAGGAGGGAAGAAAATTTTTAAAAAAAGAGGACACTGGGAAAGGGGAAATAAAGGGACTCACATGACCTAGAATGTCATCAATAATTTATTTTCATCCAAGAAGCTATCATTTAGGGAGGGATGAACTCAGAGGTATAATATCTGACTATTGTACATAAGGCTTTGGAAGAAAATAAAAAGAAAGAACTTGAAATTTAGAAACTATGACAACAATATCAAAGTTCAAAAGCATGAAATTGGGCCAAAGCTTTGAAAGGGTTTCTCCATTAGACAAAATGCTACCTAGCGTCTCATACCTAAGATTTCTCAGAATCTTTTATTCTTCATCATTCTGTATTAAAAACCCAGCAATTTCCAAAGTAGAATGCCTTTCAAAATTAAAATTAAAATTTAATTTATGGTTTTACACTATGTGACATTCTTTTTTTTATTGTGAAAATACTGTACAGAGGGGTTACAATTACATGGGCAAGATAAGGAGTACATTTCTCATCAAGCATTGTAGCCTCCTCTGTTTCCCCTTCCAATCCCCACCCAATCCTCCCCACCCCCCTACCCCGCACCAAAGTTGTAAAGTTCATTTTCGACATAACGACTTGTACATCTCATTGTTGCAATGGGTCTACCTGTATCCCTATTTAAACGATTTGTTTTCCCCTTCTCCTCCACAAATTATAGCGACATCAAATACAGTGAAAGCAGGGGTTATACTGTGGGGGAGGGACATACAAAGCACAAAGAAATAATATTATAAATGTGTCAGTAACCATCGCATGAAAGAAAAAAAAAATTTGAATACATATCTTAGGGTTCATTTCCCTAACATCACCTTATCTGACCTTTTCTGCTTGACTCAGACATATACTGAGCTCCCCTATGACCCAGCAGTCCCACTTTTGGGCATTTACCCAAATGTTTACAAACAAGACCACACTAAAGCTATCAGCACGACTATGTTTATTGCAGCATTATTTACTATAGCTAAGATATGGAACCAACCCAGATGCCCCTCAGTAGATGAATGGATCAAGAAAATGTGGTATATATACACAATGGAATTCTATGCCTCCATCAGAAAGAATGACATTGCCCCATTTGTTAGGAAATGGAAAGACCTGGAAAAAATTATATTAAGTGAAGTAAGCCAGGCCCAAAGAAACATAGGTCCCATGGTTTCCCTTATTTTCAATATGTGACATTCTTAAGAGTAGTTCTGTCAGACATATCAAACAAAAGTTACAAAGAAACAAATACACAGTTATCAGTATCATTTTATATCAAATTTAAATTTAAAAAGGGTGCCCAATAATTTGTATAATAAAATTATTTTAAATTGTTCTTAAGCTACATTTTAGTAAAACATTAAAATTTTCAGTCATGTAAATTCTTTCCTTCCACATGTTGTTTTGCCAAACATATTTAGAGTAAGAACATAGATTAAAATTGGTCACATTTTCAATTGAAGTTTTTTTTGTGTATATATATATAATATATTCCAAGACATGAACAAGAGGATAATTTAACAATTGACTAAGCATGTCTATACAATATTGTATTACTGGGGAAATAGTCAATTTCTAAATCTAGGACTGAGTGAATTTGCCTTCCAATTTCAATTTTAATTCTATAGTCAATTTCACACATGACTTGAACAAGTAATCTGATCACTTTAACTTGTAGAAATTTCTTAAAACTTAAAGACATAGAGAAAAATTTTGATGTGTCCTTCTACCTTTTTATTTTTTTCTGGGGATGTACTAGATATTTTTCTCCTTTCTTTCCTGCCTGGACATCTTTTGCTGTGAATTTTATACCACAGGATGAAATTTGTGATGCTATTCAAATATAATTTACAAGAAAATAAGAGATCACAGGAAGCAGAACTCATGGAAATAATCTCACAATATAGTTTATCACTCATAAAAACATCCTGTTCATTTTTTTCTTATATAGTATATTCTTACACAATTTGGAAGATAAATTTAGTTTTACTATCACTTTCTACCAAGGTCACAAATGCATGTCTTAAAAGATAGAAAATATGTAGAATCAATGAGTTTAAATGGAAAGATCAACATATTGTGTGCATTTGTGTAGAAATTTACTCTCAAACTCAAATGTGTGAAGTGCAATCACTGTAACATTTAAATATTAAATATCTGATTCGAAACTGAGTTAGAATAAGACAATACTCTACTCTTTGTATAAAATGAATTAATGTAAAATGAAATTTGGGTTGCCTAATCCATATGTGAGCAGTGATACTGCATTGAAGCTTTCGAGACATTATATAAAGCTATGTTGCACAGTATATGTGTGTGTGTGTGTGTGTGTGTGTGTGTATCTATATATATATCTGAGCCCTACTACAATTGGCTCACACTTATAATCTTAGCTAGTCATCAGGCTGACACTAGAAGATCAATCCTGGTAGAAAAGTCTACAAGTCTCAATCTACAATTTACCTGGGAAAACTTGGTTGGAGGCATTACTCAAGTGGTAGAGTGGAAGGCTAGTTAGCAAGCAATCTGGGAATATAACTACAACAAGGCCCTTGAATTCAGATCCTGATACTGGGTAGAAATATATGTGTTTGATTTGGCATTGGGCCATACATGGAATGCTTATTATAGAAAAAAATTGCTACGAATCTTACTACAGATATAAATGAAAAGACAATGATATGGCTCTTGAATCTTAATTGAAAGCACTGTCTGGAGTTCCCAAACTGGAAAACATAATGCCATGCTTTCAAGTAGTTCTAAACAGAGTTATTGATACTTAAAAGATAAAAAATAAGTAGATAGCCTGGAAGAAAATTGTAAAAATAATTTCAAACTGTGTTCCCAATTCTGCCAATGGTATGGGAAGCATTTTCAGTTTATTTAATTAAAATGCCACATGTGGATTTTACAGCACATTTAAATATTAGTGTTTTTCCATTGAATTTTACACAAAATAGACAGATGGAATAATAACATAACATTTTTAGTGATTTGAAGAGTATTACACATATTTGTGTACTTAAATTTAAAAAGACTTCTATAAACACAAAAGAAGCTTTTGTGATGTTTTACATATTCTTTGACTAATTTTAATCCCATGCTATGCTCAAGGCAAAACTGGAAAAAACACAAAGTAATATAATATTGCATCTAAATTTTGTGTAACAATACAAAGTTTTTTTCCCCTTTTTTCAATGCTATCAGCATCCTCACCTGATGAATACATAATTTTCCAGTTTCTTTTGGGTAAGCCTTCAGACCTGTAATGCACAAGAAACACATGCTAAGGTTACCATGCTCTACAAAATACACATGTACTCTCAAATAAGCTGCTTTCAAGGATGTAAGATCCACTGCAAAAGGTTAAGCATATACAGTCCTAGGATTGGAATGACAAATTTTATGTCTACTAAGAACTAAAACTTTGTTGGATTTGCAAGATTTTGTGCAAGCCACAGCATTTATAAGACAAGCAATATTCTTTCTTGAGAAAGAATTTATATTCTCTGGCAAATACTGAGCCAAAGATTTGTTAGAACTGCCTGTCTGTTGGAAATTATGTAAATATTGGCTGCTTACACCTTATCTTGAATATGCTGTCCTCAATGTGGATTATTGCAATAAAGTACTAGAAGGTCAATATTTGGAGACTGAGTACCTTTTGCCTTGTGCTGTTTTTAGGAGATGGTATGAGGAATTATTTGTGTATAATATTTACCAATTGACATGAGGTCTAACATGAGGCCATGTTGATTTTGAAATGAAAACTAGATAGATTAATCAAATGACCAATCAATAGGTAGGTTTGTCTTAATTAAAACTTTCATTTTTAAGGCTAGGTTTGTAGAGCCAGAGTCTGGACATGTTACAGAAATACAAGCTAGAGAACTATTGGGAAGTATAAATAAATTTGAAAAGTTAGATGCCAGATTGTGTTACTTTAGTAATTGTATTTTAGAGTACACATCCAATAGGCACAATTATACTTTAAATAATCAACTTGCAAACTTAAAGCAAAGGATTTTCAAGCTTTCCTATTGTCATTGTCAGTTAAATAATCATCTGCAGCTTATTTAAATGTATATGCTGTGAATAAACAGAATTATCCAAAAAAAAGGAGATAAATGGCATACATCTCTGAACGAAAGACCCTGGTGTGTTTTTTGTTTTGTTTTGTTTTTGTTTCTGTTTTTAGAGAAAAAGAAGCAAGGAGATTAAAAGTCATTAAAAGATATGACAAGATTTTGATTGTTTATAAATTCTTCGATTGCCAAAGAGGAGCTTCACCATGTGGGAGGAGCTTTGCAGACTCTCAAATCACTCAGGCTCGAAATAGGAATCTGCACCCAATGTTTTTAGGTGTGCAATAACCTTTTACATCCAGAAGGCAACATGGGACTTTCTTTAGGCCAAACCCATATTACTGAAAGTAGGGTGGGTCTAGGGGGTGTTCTTAGGCCTGGGATGTGTTAAAAGGTACTGTAAGTCTGCAGCATAGGATAATCTTGGGCTAGCCTGAGAATGGCCTGTAACTTTGGTCAGAAATTAATTTAGGTAGGCAATAGAGACACTCAGTACTGACCAATAAATCTGTACATGCCTCTTGTTACAGTAGACTGGATTGGGTCAGGTGATGCTAAAACAGTTGGCATGTGAGTCCATTGTGATGTCACTTAGGTAAAGTGAAAATTTTGGAAAAAAATAGAAATGGAGATATGCTGCAATTAAAACTTACGAAAATAATACATTATACAAACAAATACAATATCTATAGAATATTAAATATCTGCAAAATTTTACATTGAAATATGTTGAAGTGAAGTATGTTGCATAGTTTTTATTGAGTATAATATTCAACAATTCTTTGATGGTGAATTGTGCATGTGTGTTCCTGCAAAAGTGGCAATATATAAAAGATAATTGTGTGTGTGTGTGTGTGTGTGTGTGTGTGTGTGTGTTGTGTGTGTGTGTGTTGGTAGTCATGATGAACTTCAGCAGGACTCACATTCTAACTTGGCTTTTGCTATAACTACTGGAGCTCTATCACTTGCGCATACTTCCATTTCTGTTATTTTGCTGGACAATTGGAAATGAGAGCGGGAGCATTTGCCTTTGCTGGCTTTGATCCTTGATTCTCAGATCTCAGACTCAGTTGACAGAATTATAGGTTTGAGCCTCAGATGCCCAGCATGGAAAAAAAAATGAAAACAAAAAAAGTAAAGATAGGCTTTTAGAAAAACCAACATGATGAAATAGACAATATAACTAACAAGACCCACCATTAATATTTACTAATTCAACCCTACCCTCGTTAATTTCATGAGTGAATATTTATTAAATGTCTACTGAGACTGACACTATCCTGAGTGTTGCAAAATGACAAATAACACTTTTGTCATGGTGTTTAGAATGAGAAGGAAAATAAAAACAAAATACAAAATGGAATTCTGCTAAAAGTTTATATTGAAGAGGTACAAATGGCTCTGAAATAGAAATCTGAGAAAGTGGTCCTATAGAAAGTGGTACAGTACAGACAAAAAGAAATAGAATACAGCCAGGAATCAAAAAACAAGCAAACAAAGAACAAACAAAAAAACCCCACAAAACAACTGAGTGATATCCAGGCAAGAGAGAAGTATGTCCAAAGATATACTTCCCATAATGTTCATTTCAATCAGAGAATGAAAATAATCAGATTCTCACACTACATGAGGGCACACTCCATGACTCCCCCAGGGCTGGGCAAAATTCAGGGCAGCTATGACATACTCCATAAATTCCTTGTAAAGAATCAGTAAGGAAACTGCAGCTGATGATTCTTGGCCTATTTTTTAAATTGGTCTATCAGTGATGGAACTGTAAGTGCAATAATAAACTAAATATTTTTCTTTCCCCTTACTGCTAACTGATGGGATGTACTTTTTACTGTACTGCCTCAGTGGCCAGTACATCCTCATGGTGGCACTAAGTAACCTAACGCTGCCTTCTGTTACTCCTGAGTGTGTCCCATGGATTTCTTTCACGGATTGACAATGGTAGAAGAAATTGGAACAGCAATAGCTTTACAAAATGGCAACATTGCCATTGACCTTCTTGTGAGCCATGAAATACTACAAGCAAAGCCTGTATGTCCTAGAGGGATTGTGAAGAGAGGTAGAAAATGTGTGATGATTGAAGAAAAACTGAGAAGTCCAGCTAGCAGCAAGTGCTGAAGCCATGGATATACAATCCCAATCAAATCCTACAAAACAATTTTAGTTTAAGTATTTTGTGGGAAAAATCCTTAAAATAAAAGTAAAAGTGAATAAAATAGAACAAGAAAGGAAAGATATCTGCAATAGTGCTTTACCAATAAGATTACACACAAGTAATTGAGTCACAGTTTCCTAGGAAATCTGGGAAACAGGATAGAATATAAATTACCCTCTTTATGAGCATCAAATCATTCTTATTGGGAAAAGGTGATTCACACAAGCATTAACCCTCTGGCTTTTGCAGTTTGTCCTGAACAAAGGGAGAAGTTTCCATCATTCCAGGACATTTCGCTCAGGCAAAGTCATGGATGTTAAAAGAGCTTTGGGGATCTAAATACAATAAAGATCTAAGCAATCCATCCATGCTGTACCATAGAACATTACCTTTCAGGCTCATACCAATGTTTCTAATGCTAAGTCCCTATTGCTGAAAACATGCTGCAAATAGCAATATTAAAACTCAAGTCTGACCTTTTTGAAGTGATTATGGTTGTGCTTCATAAATATTGAATACTGCCAACAGGGAAGGACCTGGAAATCGAAACAAAGTACCTTTGTCCTGTCAGAACTAAAAACTATATTGTGACTTTATTTTTACACTGTTGGTGCCTGGCTGTTTAATACAATACCAAGGTATAGTTTGAATTACATGTATGAAGAGATAATCAAGTGGAGTTTCTTAGAAAGCTTGAATTGACTGTTCTCCCTGTGATGAAATTTATTGTGTAAACCTATAATATTATATACCAAACTTGTTTCATTGAATGGGAAACCACAGAAATGGTTAAAAATCATTTCTTGGTCCTTAAGTCGGAACAGTACAAACATTAATCAAAAGGATACAAAATGTCTGTTAAAAAAGAAAAATAATCAGTTATATATTCAACAGAAATGTTTCCAGATAAAGCAGATTCACAAACTATTAGTTCAACAACTGCAGAAGGAGATTGAGTTCAGTATACAGCTTGCAAAAGGAGGCTCAAGTGCAGAGCTATTAAACTTTTCTTGGTAGTTCACCTGCTCAGCTGCTGAAAAGCATGTGCTTGGACATCCACCAGAAAGAGAGCAAAGAAAGCCAATTTGTACCTGGATATACTTCTCTCCTTGGCTTTTTAGGATGCATGAAGAAATGTAGTAAATTAAATGTCAAGCCAATTATTCATGTTAATAATAAGAAAAATACGGAACTTTCTTGTTTAGGTTGAATGTCATAAAGCCTGATCATAAATGCTAGGCATTATTTTTGTCCCAAATATCCCACTTTTTTCCCTTAAATGAAAATTCTAGGTAGGATAGTATCTGCATTGGAAAGGAAAGTGGTAAGGTAGGAGGAAGAGACAGAGACAGAAACTAAGAGCAGAGCATAGTTACCTTGGCAGTGTTGGTTTCTTTCTTGCTTTTCAGGAGATGTACATGGTCTAAAATGGCAAAAAAATGTTTTTGAAACAAGGAAAAAGAAAGACAAATGAAGGTTCTGAATAACCCAAGGACTGAGGAAATGAGTTACTAACATGTTCAGAAGACACAGAAAATATTTAGAACACATTCATAGATGAGCAATAAACATTGAATGATAGCTATAGACAGACAGACACACAGACAGACAGTTATGTGTGTCATACAAATCACTCAACAGACCTCTTCAGTGTTTCCTAAGTTTATGAGACACAAAGCAGAACAAAAAATACGTTATTATTTTTTATTCATTTAATAGATTTATTTCACAATGTATTCCAGGGCAAGTATTGGCATTTATAACTGATATTATATAGCTATTAAAAATCAGAAGAGTGTGATATAGAATCTCAGACATCTTTCAAAACCTCTGTAATCTCTAAAATATTTTGTGATAGAACATCAAAATTATATTCCAGATTTATTAAATTTTATCAGACTTTTTTTTTCAAATTATGTCTTGTTTTAAAAATGTTTGAAATCCCGATTTAGAATTTTAGTCACATCCATTGACTTAGTATTGCAAAATTATCATGATATACTCTTCACTAATCTTTGTTCCTCCAGCAGACATTAGGCTATTAGCAAAAGAGTAAAAAAATTAAAGCAGCTGATTAATAAAAATGAATATATTCATGAAATAGTTTGAGGATGTTACATAAATTATGTTTCAAAATTAACTTTCTCAAGCCATAATTGCCCAGTGAAGTGAGCATGAATAATCCAGTAGAAAATCTCGCAACTGTCAAAATAGTATGGAAAGAGTCTATTTTACAACTTCAGATTCTACATGGTCTTGGAATTGAAAGTGCAGAGAAATGCTAACTTCAGCAAAACTCAGGAATGAAAGGAAGAGAAGTAACCAAGAAATTCTCTCTTCAGTAAATGCCCTTATTTTTACTGCCAGCCAAGTCAATTTTCAAAATACTTTAATAGTTTTCCAAGTTGAAAGTTTTGAAAGAATTGTTCAAATTGAGCCATATTTTCCTACGAAAGGGTCTTGTGTGCAAATACGTATGGTAACAAATTTGAGCTAACAAGAATAGGCGCATTAAGCCAGGCAATGATGGCTCAAACCTATAATCCAGAGCTATTCAGGGGATAAATCTGAGGCCTGTTGTTCAAAGCCAGCCAAGTCAGGAAAGTGTGTGAAACTTGTATCTTCAAGTAACCATCCAAAAAGCTGGAAATGTAGTTTTGAACAAGATAGCCCAGGGACAGTGCCCAGCACTTGAGTTCAAGCCCTAGGACCAACACAGGGAGGGAGGGAGTGAGGGAGGGAGGGGAGGGGGATGGGAGAGATAGAGAGGCACAGACACACAGACAGAGACACAGAGACAGACAGAGACACAGAGACAGATGGACAGAGAGAGATAGACAGACAGAATTTGAGCACTGTTTATATTAGGAGATCAATTATCTATATGTGAAACATGAAAAGAAACTCAAGACCTCGAAGCAGAAAAATTGCTGTGAAATAGAGAAAATATCAGAATCTCCCCCCAGGATGCTTGTGAGTTCCTCTGGAAAGAATGTATACACCTGGGTAAAGGAACATCCAGGTGTCCAAGGGCAGAATAACTTGTCCTTCCTGGTCCAGAGTCTCAGAACTACTCTACTAAGGAATAATTTCATGTTGCTTTCTTACAAACTTTTGCTATTTTCTTCATCTACATTATTTAAACTGTGTTTTCATTACTCATCCTTTAATAGACCTTCTAAATTTCCATTTTTTAGAGTGGCTTCCATTTGCATTTTATTTTTTAAAAACTTTCTTAATTGTGAAAATACCATACAGAGGGGTTACAATTACATGAACATGGTAATAAGTACATTTATTATCAAACATTGTTAACTCCTTCTTTGTTTTTCCCCTACCATTCCTGCCCTCCCATCTCTCTGACTACATATCCTTCTTACCCCCTCTACCCTCGCCGAAGTTGTAAAGTTCATTTTTCAACATACCATTTTGTACATCTCATTGTTGCAATGGGTCCACCTGTATCCCTATTTAAACAATGTGTTTTTTTTCCCTGCCCCTCCCCAAATTATACCAACATCAAATACAGTGAAAACAGAGATTATACTGTGGGGGAGGGACATACAAAGCAACAAAACAATCACCTTATAAATATGTTAGGAACAATAGCAAGAAAGAAAAAACCACTTGTGTCTTTATCTTGGGGGTCAAGATAAATTGCCTAACATCAATTTATATGACCTTTTCTGTCGGTCTCAGACATATACTAGTTATTGCAAATACGGGAAACCATGGGACCTATGTTTCTTTGGGCTTGGCTTACTTCACTTAATATAATTTTTTCCAAGTCTTTCCATTTCCTAGCAAATGGGACAATGTCATTCTTTCTGGTGGAGGCATAGAATTCCATTGTGCATATATACCACATTTTCTTTATCCATTCATCTACTGAGGGGCATCTGGGTTGGTTCCATATCTTTACTATGGTCAATAATGCTGCAATAAACATGGTTGTGCTGGTAGCTTTAGTATGGTCTTGTTTGTGATCATTTGGGTAAATGCCCAAAAGTAGGATTGCGGGGTCCTAGGGAAGGCTCTATGTGGAGTCTTTTGAGGAACCTCCATACTGCTTTCCAAAGTGGTTGAACAAGTTTACACTCCCACCAACAATGTAGTAAGGTTCCCTTCTGTCCACAACCCCTCCAGCATCTGTTGTTATTAGAGTTCTTGATTATAGCCATTCTAACTGGGGTGAGGTGGTATCTCAATGTTGGTTTGACTTGCATTTCTTTTATAGCTAGAGAGATTGAGCATTTCTTCATGTGTCTATTGCCTATCCTTCTTTCCTCTTCAGAGAATTTTCTCTTTAAGTCTTTAGCCCACTTATTTATTGGGCAGTTGTTTCTTTGAGGATTTGTTCTTGGGGATTTAATTTTTTGAGTTCCAGGTATATTTTAGATATGAGACCCTTATCAGCTGTATGGCTAGTGAAGATCTTCTCCCTATCCATTTGCTTTCTATTGATCTTGCTAGCTATATCCTTTGCACTGCAATTACCTGCAAGCCCATTTGTCCAACCTTTCTTTGATTTGTTGTGTTTCTGGTCTGTATTAACAAAATTTTAGCCTGTGCCAAGGAGACCTAGGGTTTCTCATATTGAAAAATTCTTTCAAACATTTTAAAAGTGAAGTTCTTAAAATTGCTGTAACATTTATTTAATTACTTTGTTATTTATTCCTTTATTTAGGTCTTTGTATAAAAGGGTCTTTTCAATGCCAAAGTTTGTGAGTATAATGAGTCTTGATCAATATCACTGCTTCCATCTTTCTCTCCTATCTCTCCCAACATAATACATTTCCCCAGATCTCCAACTTCTGATTTCACATTTGAACATTGAATCTTATGACTCTATTTACTCATCGTATTCTTACCAGGTTCTCTGTTTCCCTCTGTCTCTGTCTCTGTCTTTCTGTTTCTTTCTCTCTTCTTTGCCCCCCCTGTCCCCCACATCCCAGTAATACAGCCATTCATTATAGTTAATCAAAAAAGTTAAAGCTATTTATCCTCTATTAGCACATGGAAAATTTAGCTTCCAAGTAGCTAAAATACCTGAGTTTGTAAACTTCCTAAGTGGTAGGATCAGTAATGGAATAAAAGACTCAATCACTATATTTCTATTCATTGTTACCAAACTTAATCTCAGAGCAAATAAGACTATCAGTTTTTTGTCAGGAAATTATTCTTTATAGGAAGCTATCTAATTGGAAAAACATACTAATAGTAGGTGAATCTGGAAGAATATACCATATTTTTATTATAAATCTATAACCCATATCTACAGTTAATGGAGGAGGAATAAAGTCCTACACTTAGAATTTTTTTTGAGAATTCTCTTAATCAGACTTGATTTGCCAAATAGGGATTGCTGGAAAAATCTAGGTATTTTTCCCCTAATTGTGCATTTTGCTGTGATTCAATCTTCAGATTTTATTTCAAATCAGTGATGGTAAATTAGGGTTAACAGTTGGGGTGCCTATATCAAAGAGAATCTTTTTTTAAATGTTTTTTTATTGTAAAAACAGTGTACAGAGGGGTTACAATAAAATGAATAAGATAATGAGTACATTTCCTATGGAACATTGTTACCTCCTCCTTTGTTTATTCCCTCCCCACCTCCCCAACTCCCCTCCAACCCCAATTTGAAAAGATCGTTTTCAACATAGTGTCTTGTACATCTCATTGTTAAAATGGGTCAACCTGTATCCATATTTCAGCATTTTGTTATTTCCCTTCCCCTCCCCAAATTAGAAATATATATATACAAGATGCAGGGCACTGACATCAAATACAGTGAAAACAGGGGTTATAACACAGGGTAAGAACATAAAAAAGAAACAAGAAAATACAAGTACAGTTTAAATATGATAAAAAAAATAGCAAACAAGAAAAAAAAAGTTGTGTTCCTATCTTGGGGTTCATTTTCCTTAACGCCATCTTATATGGTCATATGTACATAGCTTTTGACCTTTTTTGCTTGTCCTAGACTTATACTAGTTATTGTAAATAAGGGAAATTATGGGCCCTATGTTTTGGGGGCCTGGCTTACTTCACTTAATATAATTTTTCCAAGTCTTTCCATTTCCTAACAAATGTCATTCTTTCTGACATTCTACATTAGGGACAAAGTTGAATTTGAGAGTTTGGTAATTGGAAAAATCATTTAGTGAAATAACCATCCTAAACATGAGCACTGTATATATTGCAGATTCAAGTAAGAGAAACATCCACATGTTAAGAATAATCAGGAACAGGGCTGGTCTCCTCACTGAGGTGGTTGTTTTTTCTCTATGTTAGAGATGGCAAATTGGAAAGCAAACTTTTTAGATTAAAGAATTGTCAAAGAAATGAGTGTTCAAAAAGAAATTCATGGAAGAAATTTAAACAGTAAACTGGCCCCAGGAAACCTTCTGGAATATCTACACTGTTAGAAAAGTTTTGCATTATATTTAAATGAATGACATTGTAATGTTAAGCTTTACTCAATATTTAATCACAAATTTCATCTGTTCAATTGAAACGCTATGTATGATTGTTCTATTGTATTAGAATACATTCATAGTAATTAATAATCCATTCATGTGTATACTATGCTCTGAAATATTTGAGGTATGGCATTTTATTGTACAATATAGTGAATTTTATTATATTTTCAACCAAAACAATTATTATATGTTCAAAGTACAGTGTACTTTGAAGAGGACTTTGTATTCTCAATAGTTTGTCTGAAGTAGGATTTTAAATCTGACAGGAAAAGTTGAAAAATTCTAAATGAGTGACTTTTACAATAAAATGACCTAAAGATTATTGAAATATGCTACTCCTAGGTCTTTTATTCAAAATGGTGTTTGACCTGATAATGAAGATTTACTAGTATCATAAAACACACTAAATATTAAATCCTTCTAAAATTCTGTCATTTTGAACTCTATTTCCAATAGCTTTAAAAATATTTTTGAAGTGTGATTTGGCAATTTTATTAGAGATGTTTTAAAAAATGTAAAATAACTAGAGTGTCATTCAAAATGATTATGATTGTGCTATGGTAGCAAGCAATCTCAGAATTTGAATAGATTAAGACCACAGAGGTTAATTCGCCTCTCACATGGAGTGCACACATGTCTTTCTAGGAAGGCTGATCTCTATGTTCTGGGTTCCAGGCTGATTTAGTAGGTCATGAAACACTGGGGAAATAACACACAGCTTTTCAGTGTTTCAGCCTGAAAGGGACATGTCACTTCTCTATACAGTACACTGGATTTGTCATGTGGACGGTTCACATGGCCTCTTTCCTCTGAGAGGGAGATGACAAATGGACTCTCCAAGGGCTAATAAAACAGAGAAAAAAACAGTGGTAAACATTGATTCTATCTCCTCACATGTACACAGTGTTACCTGTTCTTCTACAGTAAGCTAAATAGGAATGTACTATTTATTTCAGTATTCTTTTTACCAAAAAGAATTAAGATTTCATCATGCCACCTACTATATGTAAAGCAGAATGTTACTCCTTCCCTTTTCTATTTTTTTCCAATCTACCTCTTTGCTTGAGCTTAAAAATTGTTACAGTGAGTTTCTGTCACCAAACATGTACAAGTTTGGTATTATATTTCTCATATTATATAGACCCTAATACAATTGACTTATCAGCAAATCATAAATAAAAAAACTGACATAAAAAAGACATTGATTATCATTGATTATCTTAGCTGTTCAAACATTAATTTCCAATATTATCCTACATCTGCCATCTGTGAATTTATAAAAGAAACTTTATAAATCAATAAATTGCCTTAATACCATAAACATTTTGCTTTCCAGAGTGACCAGATTCATATTTCATTGAATAGAAATTTTTTTAAAAAGTGGAAGAAAGGAAAAATCACTCATGGAAAAAAACATATTCAAAGGGGTACTATGTCTGAGAATGAGGAGGGAGGTGGGATTGGGGTTTTTAACAACTAGAAAAAAATCTTTCACAACTTCAGAAAAAAAATATCCTGTAGTCAATAAGAAGGAAGAGGACCTAGCCAGACTCTGAGGGCTCATGCTGATAATCCTAGCAATTTATAAGGCCAAGATCCAAGTAATAGAGAAACTCAGGGAAAAAAAATCTGTGAGAAGAAATAGGAAGGAAGGAAGGAAAGAAAGGAGGAAGGAAGGAAGGAAGGAAGGAAGGAAGGAAGGAAGGAAGGAAGGAAGGAAGGAAGGAAGGAAGGAAGGAAGGAAGGAAGGAAGGAAGGAAGGAAAAGGAAAGGAGAAGGGAGGGAGGGAGAGACAGAGTGAGAGAAAGAGAGAGAGAGAGAGAGAGACAGTCCTCATCTTAACTGTCTCATTTCCAGTCTCTATTGAAAGCATACTTTTTCTTGTACCTTTAAAAAATCTTTGTTTTATATTTCTAGTTTCTTCAAAAATATTATACATTCAAATTTTTAGTCGGTAAAGCAACCTACCAAATAAGTCTTAGATATTTAATTAAGCACCTTCAAATTTCCCAAAACAGAATGCTATTATAATTATTATCTAATAAAATAAATTCATATTTTGTAACACCTGATTAGTAGTCGGTATTTAATCCGGTGCCTAATAGAAAAATTTAAGCTTGATTACCACATAGGATGAATATATTATTATATCAATATATGAATTGGTTCCACTCTTTTGAAGATAAAGAAGGAAGCCAAGGGAAACTAAAAAATCTACATGAATATGCACAGCCATGTGACTTGTAGTATGCATGTTTATCTGCCTCACCAACAATCCTGCTGACAGCCTGTTTTTGCACATTTTATTCTTAGATGGGTATAGCTCCAAAGACCCTAAAGAGTAATTCAGGAGTCTTTCAGAAAACTTGGTCATTATCCATCTATTACTTTATTATTCTCTGTATCCATCCATTTACTTTCTTGAACACTTATTAGGGAGCACATCTGCTTACCTGGATCTGTGGATTTCATTGTGATTGCTTTCAAAGGCACACATCATAACAAAGACAAAAGCAACTATGCGGTATTAACTTCACAAGGGACAAGTGATTAATTTGTAAGTTTTGGAAAAATTGTTTGTCAAAGCTTGCTTTAAGGAAAACTAGGAATAAGTTTGTGTAACTCAAAAGGAGTAGTAGCTAACTGGTTGCCAAGTAAGCACTATTAATGAAGATGGAGGTATGTGAGAATATGTGAGAAATGAGGATTTTTAAAGGACAACAGCTTGATGTAAGGTCCCTGAGGGCCAGAATGGGGGGAGGGGTCTGTGGAGTTGAGCAATAGTGTAATGCTTAGAGCTCTAGAATCAGGGTTCAATGCTAATTCCATCCTTTACTAACTGTGGAATTCAAGCAACAACTCCCAGGAATTTCAATGTTTTCACCATAAAAGAAGGTATTTTTCATTCAGTGTTATTCACTGTGAGAATTTAAAAAATAAAATGGTTAAACATTTAGTACAGTGTCTGGCACACAGAGCATATGTGTCAAATAATTTCTTAAAGACAACAAAAGCACTTTTTCACTATTGACAAGAAGGAAGTTAGGTGCTTGCACAGAATATATGAACACAAATTCATGTGGTATGTACATAAATATATAAAGAGACAGACAAATTTATTTGAGTAATACCAAATAATTAGTGCTATAACAAAGTTGGTAAATTAATTAGTAGCACAAGAAGGAAATGTTCAATTGTAGAATGCAATCTTTATATAAACTATCTTCTAAACCCAAATTTGAAAACCGACTTTTCTAAGAATCTTTATCCAAAATGCACACAAAAGGATACTCATTTGTGGGGTATCAATGATTATTGTAGAATATCTTGTGTTATCATTTCCTAATATTTTGTAAAATATATCATACCTTTAGTTCTATCTGACTTTGTCAGTTTATAAAAATAGAGCTAAGTTCCCTATATGGATTATGTTATCTATTTTATTCATTTATTTTCTAATTTTTATTGTAATGGTGCTGCACATGAGTAAAATAATGAGTTCATTTCTTGTCGAACATTGTTACCCACTCCTTTGTTTTTCTCCCACTATCCCTTCCCCCAATCCAATCACCTCAAGTTGTACATTTCATTTCTAACATAATATCTTGTGAATATCATTGTTGCATTGGGTGATCCTTGTCCTTGTTTCACCATTTTCTTATTCCCCTTCCCTTCCCCAA
The DNA here is from genome assembly GCF_019054845.1 of Dipodomys spectabilis. Taxonomy (NCBI): domain Eukaryota; kingdom Metazoa; phylum Chordata; class Mammalia; order Rodentia; family Heteromyidae; genus Dipodomys; species Dipodomys spectabilis. Next base: position 11,023,101 of record NW_024870709.1, read on the forward strand.
GTTAGATAAATGTATATACAAGGCACAGAGTACCAGAATAAAAAACATTGACTACCGGGGATAAAACAAAGGGAAAAAGAAAATAAATAATAAAAACAAGTAGAAAGAAATAACTTGATACAGTACACTGATGACAACAATGAAAAAAGATCTCTTGTTTCCATATCTTAGAATTTATTTAGGTTAGCATCATTTTATATGGTCATAAATACATAGCTATTGAGCTTTGTGATCCATTGCTAAGACTGTCCTAGACATAATTATTACAAATGAGGACAACCATGGAACCTGTTTCTTTAAGTATGGATTATTTCACTTAATATGATTTTTCCAAGTCTTTCTATTTCCTTACAAATGGGGTGATGTCATTCTTTCTGATGGAAGCATAGAATTCCATTGTGTATACATACCTAATATTCTTGATCCATTCAGTTGAGGGGCATCTCGGTTGGTTCCATAATTTAGCTATGGTAAATAATGCTGCAATGCACATAGTTGTGATGGTAGTTTTAGTGTGGCCTTGCTGCTGATTTTTTGGGTAAATTCCCAAGAGTGGGATTGCTGGATCGTAGGGAGTTCTATGTTTAGTCTTTTAAGGAACATCCAATGCTTTCCAGAGTGGTTGAACCAGCTTACATTCCTACCACAGTGTCATAGCATTCCCTTTGTCCACATCCTTGCCAGCATTTGTTAATATTTGTTTTCTTGATAATGGCCATTCTAATTGGGGTGAGGTGGAATCTCAATGTGGTTTTTATTTACATTTCTTTTATGGCCAGCAATGTTGAACATTTCTTCATATGTCAATTGGCCATTCTTATTTCCTCTCTAGAGAAGTCTCTTTTAATTCTGAAGCCCAATTATTAATGAGGTGGTTGTTTCTTTGAGGATTTGTTTTTTTTACAATTTTTAGCTCTAGGTATATTTAAAAATAACATTTATTTAACATATGCATTACAGAAAACATACATAAGCAAAGTACCAAGTATTACTGCCATATGAAGTTCAGTTGGACATGATACCTAGGTATATTTTTTATATAAAGCCCTTGCCTATTGTATAGCTAGTGAAGATCTCCCAGTCCGTGGGCTTTCTATTTATCTAGCTATGTGCTTTGCCATGCAGAAGCTCTGCAGTTTAACGTGATACCATTTATCCAGCCTTTCTTTGATTTGTTGTGTGTTTTAGGAAGTTTTGACCTGTGCCAAGGAGCCCTAGCATATCCCCCACGCCTTCCTATAATATTTTCAGGGTCTCTGCTTTTACCTTGAGGTCTTTAATTCGTTTGGAGTTGAATCTGGTGAATTGGCTATATACATGGCTTGCTATCTTTTCCGCACATTAATCCTAATCAATGTTAAGCATTGCTATTATCCTATAAGGAAATTTAAGATGTTTCTGTTTTTACTGACTCACTGTTTTTTTCATCTTTCCAGGAAAAAACACAAAAAATTAAATGCATAGGCATGAATGATCTGTCTCTAACATACTATTGTCTGTATTGAATCATAAATTCATTAAAGGAATGAATGTTGGTTTGCCTTTGCCTGCATGTCATGTCTGTCTGTGGTATACATTTTCCCAATGCTATTTTGGATTGATTGCTGACAGCAACATCATTCATTATGCATGTGAGGAATGAAGTCTCAGAAACTTTTTTTTTTTACATTTGACTCAATGAATATACAAGAAGGATAGAATTTCTTTGAATTGGTAATCAGACAATAAATGTCTCATTACCATGTTTAAACTACATACAAGTTTTATGAGCATTTGTAAGACATTTGTATTTTGAGTTATTAGAAGAAAAAATATCATCTTGTAAATGAACTAGTATCTGGAAATAGGTATACCACTCTTGTCAAAAGGAATATTACAATTGTTTTGCTATTCATCTGATAAAAATATATGCTTGCAAAGGAATAGAAGGTAAAGGAACAGAAGAGATATATAGTATGTCTCTGGTAGAAATTTAGTGGCATCTATATCTATTAATGTTTTGTTACTAGGGTAATTGCAATAACAACTTTGATACGTTCTACTTGTATATTCTATTGAATTATAACTACTGTGCTAAAAACTTCCTCTCCAAAAGTGGTAAAATTATCCTTTTGGAATCTGAAAATTACATAAAGTAGATGGTGTGCAACAGCTGGGAGTAGGTTAAAGATGAATGTCCATCAATTTGAGAGTGGCTTTTAGATACTAAAAGTTCTGATGCTAATTAAAACAAAGGATCACCATTTTAATATAATTTCTGTATGTTATTTTTCAGTGCAAAAAATATTTTCATGACAGGGTATATCATAGGTCACACCCTTAATACTCAAGTAGAATGAAAACCATTGATCAGCTGAGAGAGATGGAAACCAAGACATTTTCATTATTTTTGTTTTGGTATTAAGTAGGGTGAAATGATTTTAAGTTGGACAACAAAGCAAAAAATCTTATCTTTTTCATTATAATGTTTTCTCCTTTTCTTTTCTATTCTCTACACCCCATTCTAGTAAATTATTACAGAAAAAAAATGACAGTTTTCCCCGAGCTGTATTTGCAACAAGTACCTATACTGTACATAGTACACATGGTTTTGAACCTCCTAAAATACCCAATTCTGTTCCCACATGTGATATCAGTCTTCATTATTTCAACTGAATATGAAATAAGATTCTGACGTAGCATTTCTATTATTAATCATTTGTTGGCAAGACGAAGAATTAAATGCTGAGTGAAGCCATTTTCATCCTTTCCTTTTATAAAATAAATTAATTATTAATTAATCTTTGGTACAGGGATACTTTCATTGAATTTATTGTGAATGGTCCATGGAACTTTCAGAATCAAGTATGTTAGCTGTCAGAAAATAGAGACTTTTAGGGTGACCAATCACACTGCTTTTAAAACTACATGGCTTCCTTCAGGAGACTTTTTTGGGTTCATGGAAAATTTTCAGAGAAAAATCTCATTGGATGTGCAACATAATAAAACACGTGTTGCATATTTATAAGGTGATTGTTTTGTTGCTTTGTATGTCCCCCCCCCCCCCCCACGGTATAACCCCTGTTTTCACTGTATTTGATGTTGGTAAAATTTGGGGAGGGTAAGGGGAAAAAATTGCTTAAATAGGGATACATGTGGACACATTGCAACAATGAGATGTACAAAATGCTGTGTTGAAACCGAACTTTACAACTTTGGCGGGGGAGGGGGGGAGGTTGGGAGGGTGGAAGGGAAAAGCGTGGGGGGGGGGAGGGGGGGAGGGAAGATGGAAGGGATGAGAAGGGGAAACACAGGAGGAGGCAACAATGCTTGATAAGAAATGCACTCATTATCTTGCTCATGTAATTGTAACCCATCTGTACGGCATTTTCACAATAAAAAAGTATTAAATAAAAAACATGTGTTGCTCAGAAATATTTGATAATAAATACTTTGTCCATATTTTATTGTGTGTTCAATGTAAGCTTCCAAAGAGTATTTACTTATTTTGGTTAAAGCCATTTCTGGCTGGCATTTGACATGCTCCTCTCTTTGAATGCATCTCTAATATATGCAGTTATTCTGTCTCCACATTGTATGCATGGGGATCCATTTTCACATTAGTCTTTACAGTAAAATTTCTCAGTAATGTGCTCCTATCGTCTTTCCTTTCATGAAAAAAAACATGGTAGAATACTAAGCTTTTTATGTAAAGACACCACTTTTTTTTCTATTTAGAAACCAACCATAATGCTGAGATGTGATGAGATTTTTAAAAATTTTAAAGGAACAAATGTTACAAACAAGTTTTATTATTATTATTATTATTGTGAAAAATACCATACAGAGGGGTTACAATTACATGGGAAAGACAGTGAGTACATTTCTTATCAAGCATTGTTGCCTCCTCCTTTGTTTCCCCTTCTCATCCCTCCCCCTCCCTCCTCCCCCCACCTTCCCCTACAACCACCACCACCCCCCTACCTCCACCTGGCCAATGTTGTAAAGTTCGTTTTTAGACATAACATCTTGTACATCTCATTGTTGCAATGGGTCCACTTGTTTCCCTATTTAAACAATTAGTTTTTTCCCTTCCCCTCCACAAATTATATCAACATCAAATACAGTAAAAGCAGGGGTTATACCATGGGAGAGGGACATACAAAGCAACAAAGAAATCATCTTATAAATATGTTGGAAACAATCACAAGAAAGAATAAATTTTTGAATCCTTATCTTGGGGTTCATTTTGCTTAACATCAACTTGTCTGATAGTTTCTGTTTGTCTCAGACACATACTAGTTATTGCAAATAAGGGAAACCATGGGGCCTATATTTCTTTGGGCCTGGCTTACTGCACTTACTATAATTTTTTCCAAGCCTTTCCATTTCCTAACAAATGGGGCAATGTCTTTCTTTCTGATCGAGGCATAGAATTCCATTGTGTATATATACCACATTTTCTTCATCTACTGAGAGGCATCTGGTTTGGTTCCATATCTTAGCTATGGTCAATAATGCTGCAATAAACATAGTTGTGCTGGTAGCTTTAGTATGATGTTGTTTGTGATCATTTGGATAAATGCCCAAAAGTGGGATTGCTGGGTCATAGGAGAGGCTCTATGTGGAGTCTTTTGAGGAACCTCCATATTACTTTCCAAAGTGGTTGAACAAGTTTACACTCCCACCAACAATGCAGTAAGGTTCCCTTCTAACCACATTCCCTCCTCAAAGACCTCAAATTCAAAGCAGACACTCTGAAAACATTACAGGATGGAATAAGTGAAACCCTAGGTCTCCTTGGCACAGGCCGAAATTTTCTTAATAGAGACCCGGAAACATAACAAATCAAGGAAAAGTTGGACAAATGGGATTCCATGGAATTGCAGAGCTTCTGCATATCAAAGGATATAGCTAGCAAGATCAATACAAAGCCCACAGATTGGGAGAAGATCTTCACCAGCCATACAACGGTCAAGGGTCTCATATCTAAAATATACCTGGAACTCAAAAAATCCCCCAACAACATATCCTTAAAGAAACAACTACCCAATAAATAAGTGGGCTAAAGACTAAAAGAGAAACCTCTCTGAAGAGGAAAGAAGGATGGCCAATAGACACATAAAGAAATGCTCAACTTCCCTAGCCATGAAACAAATGCAAATCAAAACAACATTGAGATACCACCTCACCCCAGTTAGAATAGCTATAATCAAGAATTCTAATAACAACAGATGCTGGAGGGGATGTGGACAGAAGGGAAACCCTATAGCATTGTTGGTGGGATTATAAACTTGTTCAACCACTTTGGAAAGTAGTATGGAGGTTCCTCAAAAGACAAATAAGTTTTAATATAACTGAAAAACAGTACATTAACCTGATAGTAAAGTATACAATAATGCAGATCAAATTGAGAAATATGTTTCTTATGTCATCTTCAGTACGATATAAATATCAAAAGGAACTTTGCAGTCGGATGCCATTGGCTCACGCTTGTAATCCTAGCTACTCATGGGGCTGAGATCTGAGGATCACGGTTCAAAGACAGCCCAGGCAGAAAAGTCCGTGATACTCTTATCTCCAACAAACCACTAGAAAACCAGAAGTGGTGCTGTGGCTCAAACGGTAGAGCGCTTGCCTTGAGCTGAAGAGTGCAGGGATAGCACCCAAGCCTAGAGTTCAAGCCCCACGATGCACCAAAAAAAAAAAAAAAAAAAAAAAGGAGCTTTGCTTTGCATATCCAAAATGCACCCAGAAATTTGGTTAAACAGGTGGATGGTGGATAGAAATAAAAGAGCCTGTGACATTAAAGGAGCACATTCGTTTTTAATATTTTCTTTAGAACCATGGGTAAATTTTTTCTGGAAAACAAGTATAAATATTATTTTTAAAACTAAAGAGTATTATATAATATATATTCTTACAGAATATTCAAACAATAAGTAATGTACAACTAGGCATAGCCATTTAAAATTTAAGTCAGTATTTTCTTTCATTTTTTATCAGAAATATGTTAAACTATTAATAGCACACATTTGGAAATATAGCAAAAAATACTTGGTGCTCATCATATTCTATTTATAGATATTTTAATCAGTCCTTCGTTGAGGTATGAACAAAACCACATGACTTATTCTAGCTGAAATACCATTTGATGTAATATGTGCTAGTTCTGGGCTAGACAAGTTGATTATCATTACTGTTTCCAGCCTCTATTCTACTCCCAAGGAATCTTGACAGTCTTATGATCCATTTAATTGGAATAGTACAAGAGAAACAAAGGGATTAGACTTCATGTGAGCTATTAAGGAAAAACAAAAAATTCCTTTTTATTGTATTACTATGATACTAATTTATTAGTGGATGAATAATTTCTGATAGGTGTCAGAATGTGCCCATGTAATTGTAACCCCTCTGTACGGTATTTTTACACACACAAAAAAGAATGTTGTACACTCTCAACTTGGAACCAGTGGCTCATGCCTATCTGTAATCTTAACTTCTAGGGAGGGTGATAATAAGAAGGTCATGACTTAAAGGTAGCCCAGACAGAAAAATTCAAAAGACCCTTTCTTAGCCAAGAGTTAATGTACAATGGCACATACTTATCCCAAGCTACATGGGAGGCTGAGATTAGGAGAACTGTGGTTCTAGATCAGCCTAGACAGAACAGTCTAAGAGACTCATTTTCAAGAGAGGGAAGCTAGAAACTGTGGTATCACCACAGCAATGGCAGGAAACTTTAATAAGGTGGAGTAGAGTTCCAGCTGTGCACTGGGGTGGGAAACAAGACCATAGCTTAAAAATAACCAGAAAAATAATAGTGCTGAAAAATGACTCCATAGAACAGTGCTACTAGGAAGTATGAAGTTCTATGTTCAAGCCCCAGAACTGACAAAATTCTGTATACAATTTAAGTTTAATATATTTATAATATTTCATAGCAATGTCTTTAAGGTACCATAATTGTTCTCATTTTGTTGTAAATATGAACAGCTGAGAGAATGACAGGCTATACTTCGAAGGATTTTTTAGCAGGAAGAAATATTGTTGGCAGATATCACTTAGGAAAGCCATGCAATGGCAAATTCTGTGCCAAACCCATTACTTGAATTACCTCATTTAATCTTTCAAACAACCTTTTGATATGGAAATGGTTACTATCTCCATTTTGTACACTATGAATCATGGCCTCAGAGGGTCAAAGCAACTTGACTATGAGTACATTGGATAGCAACATCCAAGGTGAAAGAATTAAAATGCTGGGAAGTCATAATATCCAACTACTACATTCACCTCTGAAATCACACAGCTTCACTCTCTCTACACGCTCATGATTAATCAGCCTGCTGGGTCTCTATTCAATTGCCTCATTTCCTTACAAACTTTGCATCACCCTTTAAACACACTCTCTATTGTTGGAAACAGGCCAAACAGCAGTGGGGTATAGTATGAACAACATTGCCTTGGCTCAATCTCTTCTCTTACTCATAGAAACACATCTGAAAAGACATAGCAACCTTTCCTATTCTTTGTGTCTGACTCAGGCCTCACACTTTTCCAACATGGCCATTGTATTTGTCACTAAACCAACCCTGTTTTGTGTTGAGCAGAAACAGTATTTCTCATCATTCAACAATATTGTTAGTATAAATCCCTTTATCTTTGAGACATGTTTCTTTTTTATAGCAAGTGTGTTTTGTTTGTCTCTCTCATATTCCACATGTTACATTCCATGTCATATTAACCTGAGACTCAATCCTCAACTGTTCCTTTGTGTTCACTATATACTTGCGTAATTGTGTCCTACTTTCAACTTCTATTTCCACCATACATGTCTGTCTTTAATTTTTGTGCTACCCTTTATAGTATTTAAAATATTGCTCAATATCCTCTGTTTGTGGCCAAATGGAATCTTTTTTTAACATTTTTTCTTTTTTCCTTTTTTATTGTAAAGATGCTGTACAAGAGAGGTTACAGTTACATGAGTAAGGCAATGAGTGCATTATTTGTCGATCATTGTTACCCCTTCCCTTGTTATTCTCCCACTATCCCTTCCCTCCTCCACTTCCCACACTCCTCCCCACTCCATCCCCTCATCCCCTCACCCCCCCCCCCCCCCACCGCCTGAAGTTGTAAAGTTAATTAGTATCTTGTGGGTATCATTATTGCACTGGGTCATCCTGTGGCCTTGATTCAGCATTTTGTTACTCCCCTTCCCCTCCAGATTAGACAAATGTGTATACAAGATGCAGGACACCAAAATCAAGTACAGTGACAACAGGGAATATACCTTAGGGGAAAGAACATACAAAGGAAACAAAAAAAAAACCCCACATAGTACATTAAAAACAGTAACAACAAAGACAGATCTCTTGTATCCATATCGGGGTTCATTTCACTTAGCATCATTTTATATGGATACATGTACATAGCTTTAGATCTTTTCAGCTCATCTGATAGGATTATGGTATATGTATACTAATTATTGCAAATAAGGGAAACTATGGAACCTAAATTTCTTTGGGATGGCTTACTTCGCTTAATATGACTTTTTCCAAGTCTTTCCATTTCCTAACAAATGGGGCGGTGTTGTTCTTTCTGATGGAAGCATAGAATTCCATGATAGATAGATAGATAGATAGATAGATAGATAGATAGATAGATAGATAGAGATATAGATCACATTTTCTTGATCCACTCATCTATTGAGTGGCATCTGGGTTGGTTCCATATCTTAGCTATGGCAAATAATGCTGCAATAAACATAGTTGTGCTGGTAGCTTTAGTATGGCCTTGTTTGTTTTCATATGGGTAAATGCCCAAATGTGGGATTACTGGGTCATAGGGGAGCCCTATATGTGGTCTTTTGAGGAACCTCCATACTGCTTTCCAGAGTGGTTGAACAAGTTTACACTCCCACCAACAATGCAGTAGGGTTGCCAGAGGGAATCTTAGGCTCTTCATTTTCCAAACAATTGTTCATCAGTATCTCCAGTGGTAATCACCACTTTTGTATTCATCAGTACCTCTACCAGCGACAATCCCTTTTTATCTTGTTGCATGTACTTGAATCCTAAGTGTCATTTTCATTTCTTTCTTAATTACCCCATAAGAGTAAGTCCACTACTTATCTTCCTACTCTATACTCAAATCACTATCACTTTTCATATGATCATAAAATGGATCTTACATCTATCTACATTCATTCTCAATCTCTTTGCAAATGCTGACTGTGATGACAATAATGATGACTGTCAGCATACATGTATATTTTAAACACTTGATATGTACGAGGTACTAAAAAGGGTGTACAAGCCTCAGTTCTCCTTTACAAATCCAGCCGTAGAAAATACAGCATGATATTAGTTGGATAAAATAAAATCGCTGGAGCAGCTCCTATAATAGGACTACAGAAGAGAATGAGTACTATGAGGTGCATGTTTTGACGGAACCTTTGGAAGATCTTTGCAGCCTCATAGAATTTAGCCCAATGGTGCTTCCTAATTTTCCATTTGCTGGTTCTTCCAGGCTTTCCTCTCTTCTAACCCCATTTTTCATATATGCTATTCCTAGTATAACTTTAGTTTCCTAAATATAGTAACTGTGTACCCTTATGCCATTGTGCTTTCTTATGAAATCATCTCCAAGATGTTTAGTGTGTTTTGTGTATGCTAGCTTTGAGCATACTTTAAAATGTAATTGACGACAAGATGATGTTTTATGGGAAATTGCTCTGATGCTCATCCATATGTTTTTTCTTCATGCCATGACTTGTGAATATCTTTATCATTGGATGCTGTAATTATTTAAACCTACTTGTAAGGAGCAATCCTTTTTTAAAATTATTATTATCAGTTTTAAGTGTAGAGGTTATGTTGGTAGGAAGACAGCTAATAAATCTTTTCTGAATCACTATAAAAGTAGAAGCACTCTGAGACCAACACATGATTAAAACTGTTTTTATTAATTTTCAAAGACTTGCTTCACCTAGGTATCACTTCATTTAATGAGTCTATTGCTTTTCTGAACTGTTTGACACCAAGCTAACGATTACGTATGACAGATGTTGAGGAATTATCTATAATATAAGGCCTCAGTTGCCTGGCACAAAGATTATTCTGTAAAATTCCAAGAAATAACTACAGACTGATTTTTCACGAGGCTATGTTCTTCTATGCAAAATAAGAGGTTTGTGTAATTTTCAAAAACTCGTAAGGCAAATCCATTTTAAATTTGCATATGATAGCTCTAATCAAAGTAATGATTCAGAGTGTCTGAAAATACCTGTCTGTCTATGGTTTAGTAAAATATCAGTGTATGCATGTAATAGGTGAATATGTATGCTTATATGTGTGGAGATATATATATATATATATATATATATATATATTCACACACACAAACACTTTTATAAGTGTGTCTATGTGTATGCCTGTAAGTATGCATATTTATGTAAATGTTTATGTGTATATATGTACATGTGTATTTATCTGTGTGTATTACATCTCATATTAAACTTCAGCCACATTTCCCATCACTCTATACTGATGGGGAAAGTATGCCATATATTGCCAAATTTTCTAATCTTTACTTCTTATGTGCTTTTAGCTATAATAGCATAGTCAATAAAACTTTCTGTATTAGTACCAATATTTTCAGAGAGTTTTACTGTTGATTTTATATTTTATAATTGATAGTTTATAGAAGTTTAAGTATTATCACTTGTAGAATTGGATCATAAACTTCTAAATAAATGATCCAATTTTGATAATATATTTTTGCAGGCTTATGAAAGGAATTTGTTATAAAAAGATTTGTCTAATCCAATCCCCATCCCATTATATGGAACAATATATAAATAAAATTGGAATTGTGTACTTATACAGGGCAGTACATTTATATTGAAAATTGCTGTTAAGTGGCATAGGTCAATTGCCTTAATAAGTATATTCTTGAAGTGATTTATGACCATTTCTTTTGAATAAAATTAGTTTTATTTCTTAACACCTAAAAAGAAAAATTAACTTTAAATAGTTAAATATGACATTTTCTATCATATAATCTCTTCAAAATGCTTCAGTTTAATTGGTCTTTTGTGAAAAAACAAAGAACCTTGAAAGACATCAGATTAAGGTCACAGGTCAGTGTTCAAACAAAATAGAGCCAGGCTGCCCAGTGATTTCCTGTTATTAAGCCAATAAATCAGAGCGATGTTGATAGATGTGAGCACTGGGACAATATGTCAGTTCCATGACCAAAATGCTGAATACACATAGGTGATCAATGTTGTCAACGTTCCAAATATAAAAATTTTAACTGAGCTAAACAAAGCATCGAGAAGACTATAGGTAGTATTTATCCATTCAGAAATGCAAATTTCATGTGACTTAACTTAAAAGAGAGCTTTATAAATCTTCCTAATGGGCAATATTGCAGAATTTTCTAACTGAAAGTAGTTTGTTATGCATCCATGCTTCTTGTCACCCAGTCTGACTCCCAGAGTCCTTTCCAGTTCTTCTTCCATTCTATATGTCATTCAGCTCATTCATGTAATTGTAGATTTGTAGTAAGTAACACTAGTCCATCTCAGTTGAGATACATAGTCTTGGATGTTTCTAGTCCACATTTTCCTCATCTTCCTCTTAAACCAAATGCTACAGGCTTTTCCTTCCCAACCACGGGAAGGAATGTAAAATTCCAGCAAGCCCCAAAGCTATACTGATATCATGTCAGCCCAGGAAGAAAAAACAAAACAAAACAAAACAACCTAAAAAAATAGACAGTAATTTTCTGTGTGGAGAAGGAATAGAGTGTTTTCTGCACAACAGTTTATCCACTGACCAGCGTAAGGCAATAAGAGAGACAGGAGGACGCTAGTTTGTCATGTGGACAGAACTCTTTTGGAACTGATAAAGTGACATTTGAACTGAGAAAATGTTTGAAGTAGGAGGAGTAGGATTGCAAAGGTTTCTACAGAGAGAGCTTGCTTGGACTGATCAAATAAAACAAGGAAGAGGTACCTCCGTTGTGAATGAGTATGGAGTAGAAGGAGGGACAGGAAGGTCATGGAAAGGTGAAGACCACTGCACAGGCAGCCAACTGAAGAGTCAGAGTCTTATTCCTTGAGTTCAGAAACCACATCTTGAAATAAAGGCTGGCATTTTCTAACTTAAATGACTTTAAAAGATCATTTGTAGATATTACTTTTGGAATAATTTATACATGTTTAAATACATGCTGCTATTTTACTTTACAATGAAATATCAACTGATAACGTAAACTCTATGAGGAGACAGAGACTGTATGTTGCATATATTTGATTCTACTAATATTGTTAAAGTATTATTTTGAGAAATATTTATTTCTACGTGTAGTCTAAAAGTGGTGCTTTTAGACACAGATTTCCCTAACAGCATACAGTTTAAGTTAAATACCAGAAGTTTATTAATCATGTGAGAGAGACAGTCAAAACCTTCTCACTTTGTTCTTGGATCATTTTTGTTTTATCCCCAAATCTTCCTTTTGTATTAAGTCTTTATGGTCTTTAAAAGTTATTGTAATATGATGTTCTTTACCTTTTCCCTAACCCTAGGCCGGAGATTATGTTAAAATAATTGTGTATAATATAATTGTGAATTATTTAGCTGTATGGATTTGTCCTAGGCAGCTAAAGGATAAGTATTTAGCACATAGCTTCCTCCACCTACCTCTCTCATGATATGAGAAATGATATTTATTTATTAAAATGTTTCTCTTGTTTTAGTAGTTAGGTACAGGAATCCTTACTTATTTGTAGGAGAGATTACTGGTTTGGACTTTTGCTTATTTAAAGAAATATATAATAAAGCTAGCCATTTCTCTGTTCCTTCATTTTTTAACCCAGGAGGCCATGGACTTTTCGGAAACCACTGTTGAGAGTTTGCAAGCACAGGCTTCAAGGTCTACTTCCTGATAAACAGAGGGCTACCAGGAAGTGTGGACTACCTTAAAATAGACTTTGAAAATAACCTGATGTATCAAAGAGCCATGCTCCCTATGGAATATTTACCAAAGATGATTTTTATCACATCTAATATAATGTATGTTCTTGACAAATGGCTTTATATAACATTTCAGGAGGCAGCAAACTCCAGGGGATACTTATCACAGATAATGCAGATGAATAGTACCCACTGGCATTGTGGAGCGTGGCAGCTCAGGTTCCATTATCAAAAGAACAGGGGACACTGGTTTCAGACAATGTCAGGTTCAAGTCCTCCCCCGCCCACCCCCCCGGCTGACTAGACAAATGACCTTAGTCAAGTGTCTCATCCACAACTATAAAATGCAAATCACAATGCCTACTTCCTTGTTGGTATCTAGGAAAATAATAGTTACCATAGTTAGGCAGAGTTATATCACCATGGTTGCAGTTATTTCTCACTAAAGTTAATTTTTTGCCAATTATTCTGGTCCAGAAATAATAACCAATGTACCATATTTCCTTGAGTGATAGATAACACTTAAAGATTCTGTGTTCAGTTCAGTCATAGCTTCGAATACTCTTCATTCATGATTGTGGATTGGATTCAGTATGATCAAGCATATCTCTTTTTTGCTATTCATTTTGTCTTGATACTAAAGAAAGTTTCTCTGTTCACATATCCTTTCTCTATAATTGACATAAATTGAAGTAGGGATTTAAGTAGTATAACCCATGACATTGCCCTATTTGTTAGGAAATGGAAAGACTTGGAAAAAAAATTACACTAAGTGAAGTAAGCTAGGCCCAAAGAAACATAGGTTCCATGGTTTCCCTTATTTGCAATAACTAGTATACATATACCATAATTAAAAAAATTTTTTACTCTTATCCTGAAAGTCACTTCTCTCAGATCTCAGCCTCTCCCTCAGTGGATTCTTTCTATCAGATCAGCTACTACTATTTCTGAATACAATGACAGCAGTATGCAATCAGTGAGCTGAACAATAATCTATGAATGTATACAAATTAGCTAAATGGGCATTAAAAGGCTCTATTCTATCATAAACTCAAGTTAGTCTAACTTCTCAGACTACAATGAGCAGAATTTCCTTCAGACAGGAAATTCAACTCTTGGTGTGTTCATGGTGAAGGGAATGGCCTCACTTGCATGATTGTATGTGATTCTCACCTGTCTGTCTATGTATTCAGGCAGTCATGTCACATCTGAGCAATCTCTTCTTTTAAATTCACAAAATAGCATTTCCCTTAAAAAAAGAAAAAAGAAACTCATTTGAAAGCAGTATAGCTGTTTCATGGTATTCATGAAGCTGAACTTGAGTAGATGAGAGGAATTCCATTCTGCTACTAAATGGTTCATAAAATATTGCCATCTGCTGTACTGAGTAACAGCTCATTTTTACTGGTTTTAAAATGGTTGTGCTTTTATAAGTTTGGATTTTTGCCTAAGTTTCAACTTCTCTCTGAAGGTTCCTTCTAACCTCTGCCTGAGGAAATGTGAAAAATCTGCCTTTCCAATCTTGTTTTATAAGCTTGAGCAGGAGAATGTAAATGGACTAAATACATTCTGTGAAATTTTACCATAAAAATCTCCCACTGCCTGCCTAACTATTCTGTTTGCAGTATTTCCAGTTTACACTGGAGTCAACACTTGTAAGAGAAACTTCCCCAAGTGCCGGGGTGCTGAAAGCAAACATTTATTGAGTAACATGCAGAAGAAATAGGCTTTAATTATAACTAAGGATAACACATTGCAAAATACAAAGAAGATATTTCAGACCAAAAAAGGGATTTTATTTTTAAGTTTTTAATTATATTGATGTAGTACTTGTATAAAGGAGTTTCAATTAGACATGACAGCTTATGAGCACAATACATCTTAATCAATGTCACCTCTTTTATAATTCTCCATACTTCCCAATCCTGCTCATACCCTCAATTTTATTTGTTGAATTTTCATGTAAGTACATTGAATATTATGACTACGGCCCCCTTCTGAGCTGGAAATTGTCTATTGTGACTGTTTGCTAAATGATAGAAAATAAAACCCAGCAAGGAGACAAAGGTTCAAACTTGTAATCCTAGCTAGTAAAGAGGTTGTAGTATGAGGATCGTGGTTTGAGGCCAACTCAGGCAAAATATTCACTAGACAGCATGTCCAAAATTAACAGCAAAATGCTAGGTTTGACATGTGCTCAAGTAGTAGGATATGTTAGCTGAGCAATCATGATACTCAATTTAATCTTCAATATTGCCTCTGTCCTCCCTCTTTCTCTGTGTGTGTGTGTGTGTGTGTGTGTGTGTGTGTGTGTGTGTGTGTGTGTGTGTGTGTGTTAAATACAGAGGGATATTTAATAACCCATCCAGAGTCTTACTTTTAGAGAAAAATTATATGAAGATGATATCTAATTTTAGAAAACAAAACCAGGTTTTTATAGTTATTTATACATTGACTGCTTCCATAAAATGATGAAATAAAGCTGATAATGAATAGATTTTTAATCGGCAGAGTCAAAATAAAGGACAATAAGTTTACAAGGTATTTCTTCTCAAAGGGAGAGAGAAGAAAGAGTATGAGGCACTTTTTGAAAAAGAAAAAAGGAGGAAATAGAGTAGTAAAGGAGGATGAATACATACATATATATGCATACAAATATATATGCATTTAAATATATATATTCATCTTCTTTCCTTGTTTTCCTAGACCAGTGATATCTCATATAAGCCCTAAAAATACTGCCCTTTAGGAAAATAGGCTTTGCACTCAGAGTATATTGTAAAGAACAGTTTTGTGGGTGGTATCTCTGTAAATGAGCCCTGGATGTCATAGTTTTTATTGCTTTTCCCTTTCTCAGCTTCCTCCTATGTATCATACTCTGAAATGAATACAATAATAGCTCCCTAAATCCTGGGCTTCCTTTGTCTTGTAAGGGGTTGCCTTCGTCCCTTTCTTCAAACATAAACCATCAACTGACAGCTTATAAACACCAGAGACATAGGACTTACTTTCTGGAACTGGAATTTCAATGATCAAGGTAATAATAGTAGGTGCCATACCTGGGTGCCATATCTTATTATGCTGGAAAGTCCATATATGAGATCCACAGTTCTAGGTGGCCTCTTTCATATAAAAATACTAAGCTAAATCAATTTTCAAATGATAATTTTATAGGCCTTTTAATAGTACCAAAGACCAAACAGTATCATCTTGGGATTAGAATTCAATATATTGATATGATTCCAATGCAAACATTCAGACCATAGCAGTAATACTATTTTAACCTGATAAAAATATAAATATTCTACAGGAATATTCTCAATAGAACAGATGTTTAGGCAAATTTATTACTTGTCACAAGGCTTATCACTTTTTCAACTATTAATTGAATGAATATACCAATGCACTACTGAAATATAAATCTTACATAGATTCTACAAAATTACTAAATATCTCAAGTGGCCCAAACCAATTTATTTTGCCCAATGCTCTGTAGTAAGTCACCTGCACTGTTGCCTAAATGTGCCCAATAATATGATGCAGGAGAAGGAAATACATCTTAACACCTTGGCCTTTTTCACTTCCTATTGTCATGGGTGTTTGAATTTGATAATGGCTCCAAAGCATCTTTTCTAAAATGCCAACAGTCAAACCAGGTTTTAACATTAGTCCATATTAGTTTAAGTACATTGCTTTCTTGATTCCCCATAAGTGATTCACCTCCACGAGTAACTGGAAATTATAATTGCATGGAGGAAAACGAAGTTAATAAGAAATTATATGGACAAATGAGGTTGGAATTTAATTTCCTCCTGGCAATACAGGACCAGGAGGAACATAGCACTGAGTTAGTAGGATTAGAGTAGGAGAAAAATATTGAACAACACGAATAAGGAACGTTAGCTCTGTTACATTCTTTATATGTGCCCTTGGAAATACACATGGCTAAAATAATTCATTTCACAAGCACACAAACACACAAACATATATATATATATATATAGAGAGAGAGAGAGAGAGAGAGAGAGAGAGAGAGAGAGAATATATGTTATAAGTTTAGTGTGAAATGATAACACAATGAATGAGTGAGGACAAAATGAATAAATATAATGCCAATGTAAATTTAGAAGAGGAATAGCTTTCAAAGTTTACATCAATGTAATCTAGGGTCTTTGCCCAATGTCTCTGATCTCAAATCCCTGTATACGAGTCCCAGCACTATTCACTTTAATACAACTCTCCTGATGATGCTGATATTGATTCAGAATTGAGAACAACTAAGGAACATTAACAGTCAAGAATACCTTTCCATGTAGAGATGGGATTGACTAGAAAGCACAAGGAAGAAAGGATTGGAGTGGCATCCTTCAAAGGACTGAAGGCATTCTCTGTCACTTCCACACTATTCTAGTCTGTGAGTGTGAATGTTCAACATGCTGTGGTTTTGTCATTATACATTTCACCTTGGTATTTATATTGTGTTTTAGAAGTATTTATTTGGGAGGGGGGTCTGGTCGTGGGACTTCAACTCTGGCCTGGGCACTGTCCCTCAGTCTTAAGCTCAAAGCTAGCACTCTACCACTTGAGCCATGGCGCCACTTCTGGCTTTTTTTTTCTGCTTATGTGGTGCTGAGGAATCGAACCCAGGGCCTTATGCATGCAACGCAAGCACTCTAACACTGAGCCACCTTCCCAGCCCTAGAAGTATTTTTGATCCAAAATTGTTGAGGGATATTGTCCAAATGAAGCTGGATATGCTACCAAAGAACATTTTAATGTAAATATTTGAAAGAATTCAAATTCCTTTCAAAGAAATAGTAGAGTCCTATGGGGTAGACAGTAGTTTGCACACCATAGGGATATATGGGAACATTTGGGTCATGAAAAACAGTGGAATTGCTCTTTATCCATCCTGTAGTTTAGCAATGGTCATATGGAAGCGAAGGCCACTTGCCATTTGAGGAGCAATGCAGTGAGCTGAACATTAATATGGAAAGCTGGGGATACAAATACTGTCTGTTAGGGGAAAAAATACGTTCAGTTTCCTTGCCTGGGAAATTGTCTAGCTTTCTATCTCAGAATGTAAAAATGGCACAACAATGGGTCTTCTGTATGTATGAGGCCAACGCTAAACCAGGATCTTCTATATAGAATGCAACAAGATATCCATAAGCTGGACCTCCAATCATTTAAACACCTTGGCCAGGAAACAAACCAAATGAGCGTACTTATGATATAGTATTTACCTAAATCTACATACATTCCATCAATGACATTTATACTTAAGGCCCACAGATTTTAGCTCATTGAGGGCTTGATAAAAGGAAGTTTTACTATATGTTCTCTTAGCAGGTACCAAATTAAAAATAAGTAGTCCATGATACAACTACCAAGATAACCACTTCTAAACTTTCCTGCATGTGACCAAATTATTAGCTAACGCAGAGAATGACTCTATATAGGTATGCCTTTATTTCCTGTCATCTTTTCAAAGCAAAATGAATGTTTTTGCCTTGTGGAAAAATTAAGCATTTCCATTTTAGAAGAGCTGACAAAAATATGATTGATACCTCCAATTATTAGAAACTTGCTATAGCCCTCTGA